>NC_058384.1:30457023-31060484 GCF_018350175.1 Felis catus | reverse complement strand
CCACGGAGGTTGCTCATAGGTCTCGCATTCGATACCCTGAGGGAGAATCTGCTCGCTTTGTTCAGCACCACCCAGGAAAGGAATCCCTCTCAGGGCACAGGACTCCTGCCAGGCCCCTCATAGGCTTTTGGCCAGCCTCCAGATGGCTGCCTTTGCGGAGGAGAGAATGCCAGTCCAGTCAGTTGTGACCAGGGTGGCAGGAGGTCATGTGGTACAGAGAAATCAAATGGTTCCCTGCAGCGCAAAAGAGCTTGACTAACACAGGGACCCGCAGGGAAGGGTGTGGAGGCTCTGCATCCTTTATCATGTTGAATTGTACTGTCTGCTAACACAGAAGTCTTAAAAAATACACACACAGACACACACACACACACATACAGAAAGTATGTATGTATATATATGCACAAAGTATGGGGGATTGGTTGAATAAATTAAGGTACGCCCAAACAACAGATTACTGTACAGCTATTAAAATCACTGCTATATAAGTATATTTATTAACATAGATGTTTTCAGGATGTCGAGGTCAACTTGAAAAGGAAAATGGATACTCTGATCCCATTTTCACTTTAAAAAATGTGTATTTGTGTGCAGAAAAAAAATTTCATTTATACACACAAAATATCGACGCTATCTTTGATAAGAAGGATTACAGATGAAACTCTTTCCTGTTTACTTATTTATATCTAAATTTTCTATAGTAAACATGTATTTCTTGTGTAATAAACGTATATCAAAAATCAAATCAAATGTTAAACCAGCTTAATTTGTAAAAAGATTCATCTCACCTTAAACATGAGAAAACATGTCTGAATTTCTTGTTCTCTTTCCTTTTTGTCCCTCCTGGTTTTGGTGGAAAGCAAAGAGTATGCATTGTGGAGAATGATTCTAGGCCAGGAACTTACCTTTGAGTAATGGTTCATGAGAGCAAGAAGGGAGTTAAGAGATTATCTAGCCCGACCCCCTATTTAGCCAATGAATAAACTGGACCCATAGGCTTAGCTGGTCTTCTAAGTGCCTGACAGCAAAAACTCAGCTGGAATCCAGGTCCTCAGATGCCCAGACTAGGGCATATTCTACACCATCATGTCATTTGGTGACCCTCTAGACACAGAGAGGGGACTGTAGTCATTTAGCGTGCAGGTGACAACTCTGAGCACAGAGTTAGCTATTAACACTGACCAAGATCAGTCCCTCTTCTTTGGCTCTACTAAGAGGCAGATGTGGGACATTGGGTTAATGTACTGTAGATCCCATAGTGAGAGTTAAGACATTGTAGTGAGTGATAGGAAGATAATTCTGGCGCTCTCTTCTGGAAATCTCCTATCTGGAAAGCTCATGTGTGATTCCACATGAAGGCAGAGGCCTGGCCACAAGTCTTGTCCCCAGGTTCCTTCCTCTTCTTTGGTAGCTGGGTCATGCATGCTGCCTGGAATATTTTCACTCTTCTTCCCAAGGCTCATCTTTCTGGAAAGTAGAGCAGTGACAGTAATTCAAAGTCAGCATCCTATAAACATTGTTCTTAGCCCTTTGTGAAACTAGTTTTGAGAAGCTGCACTGATAATACTGCTTCATCAACTTCCCCAGAGAATTCTCAGCATTGGCACTATCTTATTAGTCAAGGCTTTTGGTTGCACACAATCAAAAAAACCCGCTTGAACTAGTTTAGGGGAAAGAGGGAATGTATCAGCTCGTGGAATTCAAGGAAAGGTTGAGTATCTAAGCTTTGCAAAGATCAGGGATACATGGAGCTAGGCCTCAGAAACCATGAGAATCAAAGACTTCAGTACCAGGCAGGCCTTTGTCTTTGCCTGTGGCCTCTGTTTCTCATTCACGGTTGCTTCACCCTCTTTCACGGCAACAGGCTACTCCACTTTCCATGGCCATATTTCCATCTGACAGTCTCTGTCACCAGAGATGAACTTTCCTGGTGATCTCTCACTTGTTCCAAGTTAAGAGATCCCAATGGGAGGGCCAGTGTGGGTAAGCTATGGGCAGGGTGCTGAGTCATATAAGAACATGACAATTCCAACATGAACATGGTGTTTGTTTGTCTAGGGGGAAAAGTGCAGAAAACTAGGAGGTATTTGCTGAGACAAGGATATCCTGTTCCACCTCCTTAGAGATAATGAGTTGAGAAGAACCTGAACAATCAGATGATGAGTGAGAATCCTTAAGAAGTCAAAATAGAACTCCTGAGTGGGAGGTGCCTGGCCGGGGACATCCATTCTTACAATGATTGACACCTAGTGGGAAAAAAAAGCAAAAAACCTGTAGCAAATCTATTTTTGACAGGGCCCCTAAAGAGGCACACCTGGGTATTTTAGGGCATGAGACAAGTTTCAAGAGCTGTGCTCCCCCTTTCCCAACCCACTCTTAGACAACTGAACTATGGGGGTAACAATCCTGTAATTTTAACTGTATTTATAAATCCCTGATCCTTTATGTAGGGCTTTTTTCTATTCTGTGCTTAGTCTGAATGTTGCTATTTTCACAGAGGAAATCAGAGGAAAGAGGCTATAATTATAGGTCAAACACAAGTTCCGGAAGCAGCTAAGGCAGCAGAGAGCCTATGGCTCCCTGCCCTCTTCCAGGTTGCACCCTGGACATCTACCCCTCTTTGCTCGGGCCTAGGTCAGCGCCTGTATCTTTATCCCCTTCTCTTTTCTCCCTTTGTTTTCCGGCTCAACAAAACACAAGACAGAAAGGGAAAGTTAGAAGTAAAAGCCCATGAATTAAAATGGCACGATGCTTGGGCAGACCTGTCTTTTGGAGATAATTCAAATGGAAAAGAAAAGGGAAAAAAAAAAAAAAAAACCATTTCAGGTCATTGGCCTTTTTAAACAGACCGCCGGCAATATTTACTCCTCCTGAAATAGCACAGTCACATGAAATAAAACCGTGTTCGGTAAAGCCCGCGAAACAAAAGGACAATTTACAGGCTGGCACACTCACTGAGGGCCCTCTGTTTGCCGGCCGGATCAGGACTTCTGCTTCCTGGTTCTCCTGGCCACCTTCAGCCCAAAGTCTGTGGGAGGTCTGTGGGGGTCAAGGTCAGACTGCCATGGAGACCCTCCTGGACTTTTTCCCCCTCATATAATTTGGGAAGGTAGCTGGAGGGTTGAGAGCAGGGCTCTGACAAGGATGTGGCGAATGTGGCCTCCATCATAGATCCAGTGTCCGGAAGCCTAGGTTGCAAACATCATAGGAGAAGCTGCCAGTGGTGCCTGTCACCCTCCAGCATGGCTGCCTCTGTCTCCTCTCTGTCCTTTACCCCTGACTTCTTTATGTGTTACCTACGCCCCCCATCTTCTCCCGTCTACTCTCCTCCATTTTCCCCTCGCCCTTTCTTATATCCCCTCTTTGCGTTGTCTCCTTTCCTCTTAATTCTTCTGGGGCCCCCAGTGGACCTTTCCTGAGTAGTCGTGCTGTAGCCTGGAAGGTCTGCTCAGGCTCCTGGTGGCGGGGTTAGTTAACCAGGCACAGAGTAGGTCTGGGGTCATTGTGTCTTCCCACTGAGACTCAGAACTCAATGAGAATTCAGGGGAACCTTCTCGGCCTCACTCTGAAACTCTTCTCCTCAGTTGCCCAAGATTCCTTTTAAAAAGCCAAAGCCAGGGGCGCCTGGGTGGCTCAGTTGATTAAGCATCCAACTGCTGATTCCCGCTCATGTCATGATCTCACGGTTTGTGAGTTCGAGCACCCGATTCAGGCTCACTGCTGTCAGCATGGGGCCTACTTAGAATCCTCTGTCTCCCTCTCTCTGTGGCCCCTCCCCCACTCACATTCTCTGTCTTTCCCAAAAATAAATAAAACGTTTAAAAAAAAAAAGCCATTTAGGGCACCTGGGTGGCTCAGTCTGTTGAGCATCTGACTCGATTCCAGCTCAGGTCACGATCTCACAGTTTGTGCGATTGAGTCCCATGTTGGGCTCCACACTGAGAGTGGGGCCTGCTTGGGATTCTCTGTCTCCCTCTCTCTCTCAAATAAACGTAAAATAAAATAAAACATAAAAAAAAGAGCGAATGTAGCTGAGCCCGTCTGCTTTCACTTCTCCACGGCCAACACCTGCATCTGTATGTCAAAGGGCTGTCCTCAGCCTGTCAGGATGTCCTTTGCCAGGGGACCCTGCAAGCTAAAGGGTCTGGACTGAACACACCAAAGGAGGAGCCCTCAGCCAGTGACTGACAGGTGCAGAGTACAAACATCTGACTCCAAGGGCTGACGTGCACTGTTGGTCCCTGGGGAGACTGGGCTCAGGTTACTCTCCGTGGGACTTCACTTGATATCAGTTCCTTCTGGGCTTCCACGTACTCCCCATGCTACTTTCCCACACCCCTACTGGTTTTTCGTGGAAACACAGCCTTAAAAATCACTCTCACATCAATCGTTGTTTTAGGGTGTGTTTGCTTTGTCTTGGGCTCCTTCCTACCTTGGTCTGGAGTATCAGAGTGAATGAGAGAGAGGAAGGAGAGGAAGTCCAGGCCCTCCCTCAGGCACCCGAGAAGCTGTCATTACAAGCTGAAGGTGGGATCTTCTGAAAGGCCTGGGGGAGCAGGGGCAGCGCTCAGGCAGGGAGGGAGGCCATGTCCCCAAGTCTGCACAGGACATAGCTCTGGTGTATGTAGGGGGAAGGACTTGATAGGAACTGAATATCATTTGACACCTTAGGGTTTTCCACTTTGAAGAATACTAGATGACGAAACCGAGATGGGAGAACAGCATCTGCAAACTGGGCAGAGGCAGCAGCTGTGAGGCACTTCTCCCAAGTGGCCTCTGGGGAGCAGACGTCCATGAGCAGACCTGTGCCTGAGCACGTGGGAATCACCATCTTGGGTGCCCAGAAAAACCTGAGAAAAGTAAGGAAGTATTGATACATGCAATAACATGGATGGGCTCTGTAAACACGCTAAAGGAAAGAAGCAAAAGCCTACATAGCGTATGATTCCATTTACAGGAAATGTCCAGAACAGGCAAATCCATTCGGACAGAAAGTAGATTAGTGGTTGCCAGGGGCTGGAGCAAGAGGGGAACAAGAGTGACTGCTTAATGGATAGGGCTTCTTTTTCAGTGATGACAAGGTTCTGGAATGAGTGATGATGTTTGCAAAACCTTGTGAATATACCAAAATCCACTAAACTGTGCGCTTTTTTTTAAGTTTATTTATTTTCAGAGAGAAAGAAAGAGCACACTCAGGAAAGGAGCAGAGAAAGAGGGAGAGAGAGAATCCCAAGCTCCAGGAGCTCAAACCCATGAACCGCGAGATCATGACCTGGGCCGAGATCAAGAGCCAGTTGCTTAACTGACTGAGCCACCCAGCTACCCCCAAAACTGTGCCCTTTAAAATGCTAAACCTGAAAGGGAGAGAGGGAGGGAATGAAGGAAAGAAGGAAAGGAAAAAAGGAAGGAAAGAAGGCAGGAAGGGAGGAGAGAGCGAATGAACAAAAGAATGGGAAACTTGGGGGCAGTGGAAGGAGGCGCTGGGGTCCTCATTCACCAGAGCTGCAAGTTAGTAAACTTTGGGATATTAATGTTATGCCCCTTCCTCTTTTGGGTGATGATTCGGATCATTAGTGTTATGCAAGTGTTGAAGGAGATCTGGCTATGTAGATTGTACATGGTAGGACCTCTGTGGCTGTACCTGGTGGCCCTGGTCAGCTATATATTTCCGTAAACTTCTCTAGTACGTAGGGTCTCCACTGCCCAAGATAGAGGGGTGAAGGCGATATAAGGAGACTTTTTTTCTAATTATTTCATGAGTGCCCATCTCATTTCCCCAATTACGGTGTAAACTTCGGAGGGTAGAGATCACGTCTCTTGAGGGAATTAGGGATTCCCTCTTCTTTTCCACAGGAGCTCCTTGACCCTGTGACCTCCCCATGCTGACTCTAAACTTAATGGAGGCCTGGGGCCTGGCAGCTGGGCCCACCCGTGTGAGTCTCCAACTCTGGACAAGGCTCTGTTCTACTTGCTGCTTCTCTCTCCAGGTCCTTCTCCAAAGGTCAGGGATGGCTCACAGGTCCAGAAATTCCCCTCATTTCTGTCCTAATACTCAGCATCGTTTGCTCCCTTCAACAGGAAAGCAAGTTTGATTTCTGGAGGCCATGTGGCACCCGCTTATTCTCGGTCACAATACATGCCAACGTGCGGCAGGCTGGTTACGATCACATATTTGCTATTGTAAACTGAAGCAAGCTCGAGGCCTGAGCATCGAAGCCGGTTCAAAAGTCATCACAAGTTTTCTCTTCCAGGGGAAGAATAAAGAACTTCCAATTAAAGTGTAGAGTGGAGCCCCTTCCATCCCGTTCCACTTGCCTTTCCTAAACTTTCAAGAATAAAAATAAATCATTTTTCTGACGGTGGTTAGTTAGTTCCTTTCTATTCTAGAAACTTCCCAACTGTCCTTTGTGTGCTGTGCTGTGGGCTGGAGGCCTCTACTCCTGACCCCACTCCTCCACCCTGAGAAACAGGCTTGTGCAGCCAGCCTGTGCCTACAAGGGCCCACGTTTCATGGTCAGGGAGGCGGGGGCCCGGGCGGGGGGGGCGCGGTCTGTCTCCAGACACCCAGGTTGGGTGTTTACTTGAAGGCTTGGATGAATAGGAATGTCACTTCCTGGCTCCAGAGCTGGCAGCGTGCCTGCCCCTCCCTCCTGGCGGAGAGCCACAGATGGCCTGAGGTCCACATGTTCTCTGCACCGGCACGTTCTCAATGTCCCCAAGGCTGGGTCACATCTGGACTCAGAGTTTCTGCCCCCTGAGGGAGTATGTGTGTTTGTGTGCTTTATGTGTGCATTTGTGGGGTTTGTATACGCCTATTATAGGTTAGAGTGTTTGTATGTATGTGTGTGTGTGTGTGTGGCTGTATTTGGGGAGTTGAAGTGGCTAAGTGTATACAGAAATCAATATTTATTGTAAGACAGTCTAACAATAAATAAAAATATAAGTGAAAAAAACCCCACTCAGTATCACCTTCATGAACATTCTTCCACGTCTCTCTCTTTAGATATAGATATAGATGAAGATATCTATATGTATTCTCTCTATATATATGTACACACACACACACGTACGTTTACATACACACATGCACACATATAGATGTGATTTTTTTCATAACTGGTCACAATATACTAGAAAGCTGGTTTTTTTTTTTTCAACGTTTATTTATTTTTGGGACAGAGAGAGACAGCATGAACGGGCGAGGGGCAGAGAGAGAGGGAGACACAGAATCGGAAACAGGCTCCAGGCTCTGAGCCATCAGCCCAGAGCCCGACGCGGGGCTCGAACTCACGGACCGCGAGATCGTGACCTGGCTGAAGTCGGATGCTTAACCGACTGCGCCACCCAGGCGCCCCTAGAAAGCTGTTTTCTAAGCACATAATGATAATGGACATTACTGAGTGCTATGGACTAATCTCATTTAACCCTCATAACCATTCTAAGTTGTGGGCACCATCAATATCCCCATTTCACAGATGAGGAGACTAAATCATAGACAGAGTAAATAAAGTTAGCATCTGGGGAGTGGCCACACAGCTGGTAAGGGGGCAGAACCTGGATTTGGACTCATCTGACTCAAGGACTCTGCTCTTGACCCTACAGTCCAGCAACAGAAGTCAGCAAAAGCTGGCAAAAGTCTTGAAGTTCATTCATTCATTCTTTCATTCATTCAACGTTTACTGAGTGCCTTACACAGGCTAGATCATGGGGGCAAAATTACGAACAAGACACAGATCTTCTTGAGAGTCAAAGTCTTTTGAAGGAGACAGGGTGTAAAGAAATCATTGCAGCTCAGAGTCATGAGGCAAATTACAAAGAGAACAAGGAGTAAGCCATTAATACTACCCAAGGAGGTTGTCGAGGTGACATTTTAACTGTGTCTCCAAAAAAAAAAAAAAAAAAAAGGAAAAAGAGAAGCTATTTGCTAGAGAGTTAAGCTGGGGAAGAGAAAAGCAGAAAAGGCCACTTCGGGCTGAGTAAATAGTGTGTGCAAAGTACCAGAAATCTCAAGTGTGTGGCGAGGCTGCAGGTAGAGAGTAAGGGAAGGGAGCTGGCAGATGAGAGAGAATTCAGACCATGGAGGCATGGATGCTCTGTTGAGAAGTATTTGCTTCCTTGTATCATCACGGGGGGCTGCTGGAGTAGTGCGATCATGGTGGTGGCTTAAAAGGACAGGAGACAGCATTCTGGAGGAAGGTTTGAGTGGGGCAGGATGGGGAGCAGAGAACGTAGTTATGCATAGGGACAGTAAAGACAGTGGTTCTCAACTCTGGCTGCCCAGGAGTATCACCCGAGGAAAGAGCCTGGAGCTCAAGAAACAGGCCTGAGCTGGAGATATTCTGGGGAGAGCCATGAACATCTGGGTAGAAAGTTGAAGCTATAGAAACAGATAGTGTTGGGGCGCCTGGGTGGCGCAGTCTGTTAAGCCTCCGACTTCAGCCAGGTCACGATCTCGCGGACCGCGAGATAGAGCCCCGCGTCGGGCTCTGGGCTGATGGCTCAGAGCCTGGAGCCTGTTTCCGATTCTGTGTCTCCCTCTCTCTCTGCCCCTCCCCCGTTCATGCTCTGTCTCTCTCTGTCCCAAAAATAAATAAACGTTGAAAAAAAAATTAAAAAAAAAAAAAAAAGAAACAGATAGTGTTTTGATTCAATTGGTCTGGGGCACAGATGGGATACATGGTCGGCTTTAAGATCTCCCCAGTTGATTCTGTTTTGTTTTTTTTAATATTTATCTATTTTTGAGAGAGAAAGAGCACAAGTTGGTGGGGGGGGTTGGTTACTGAGACAGAGTGAGACACAGAATCTGAAGCAGGCTCTAGGCTCTGAGCTGTCAGCACAGAGCCCAACACGGGACTCGAACCCACGATATGTGAGATCATGACCTGCGCTGAAGTCAGCCACCCAACTGACTGAGCTTCCCATGCGCCCTCCCCAGTTGATTCTAATATGTACCCAACATGGTACAGGGCATGTTCCAGCGAGCAGGGGACCTTGGACAAGTTTCTTAATATCTTTAAGCCTTTGATTTTCTTGTCTGTGAAACAGAGATGGTATTAGCTTGTACTTAGAGAAGGTATTGAAGGTTATTGAAATGTTTGAGCACTGTTCCTGGCACATAGTAAACATGTAGTGCCTCGTTAGCAATGATTCAGTGAAGTGATAGTGAGGATCGAAACTAAGTCAAAGGCAGGGGGGGTTGCAAGGAGGATATGAATTATAAAGATATTTCAGCGGTGAAAATATGGGGCTTGATGAACAATTAGATAGAGGGAGGGGAGGAAAAGAGAAGAATTGAAGAGAACTCCCCAATTTCAAGCTTGCACAACTCAGAAGATGGTAACCCCATCTTGGATGATGGGGTCCAAGGCCACAGGAAGGGATAAATGTTGAGATGGGGAAAATAAGTTAGGTTAGATATATTGAGCATGCTACCTATGGAGGCATCTAGCAGGAAGCTGGAGTTATGGTCTGGAGCTCCAGAGAGTGGTCTGGGCTGCAGATATTTTGGGGGGAGCCATGCACATATGGGTGGAAAGTTGAAGCTAAAGAAGTAGCTAGTGGGGCGCCTGGGTGGCTCAGTCGGTTAAGCATCCGACTTTGGCTCAGGTCATGATCTCGCAGTCCATGGGCTCAAGCCCCGCATTGGGCTCTGTGCTGACAGCTCAGAGCCTGGAGCCTGCTTCGGATTCTGTGTCTCCCTCTCTCTCTGACCCTCCCCTGCTCATGCTTTCTCCCTCTCTCTCTCTCTCTCTCTCTCTCTCTCTCTCTCTCTCTCTCAAAACTAAATAAACATAAAAAATTAAAAAAAAAAGAAGCAGCTAGTGTTTCTCTGGGAGGGTATATATAGTGAGAAGGAATGCGGGCCAAGTCTAGAACAGGGTGAACGTCTACACTGAAGAGGTTGATAAGGGAGTCTGTCCCCCCAAGAATGAGGTAGGGGATAGGAAGCTGAAGTGACAGGAATTATCAGAAGGAAAACACTAAGAAATAGCTGGCTACTATCTGTAGGGAAAGACATAAGCCTGGGATAGGGAAAAGTCTAGTTGAGTGTATTGAGCAAGATAATAAGGTTTTTTATTTAGTCACTCTGAGTCTAGGATGCTCTTAAAAGAATTTCCCATTTTCCCATTTTCCCCACTCCTCCCAAAGGGTCCATTTCCTTCCATTTCTGGATGCAACACTGTAGCAAGAGCCATAGCAAAAACTTCAGCCACGTCCTGCCTGTGGCAATCCTGTCCTGGGGCTGCTATGAACCCCCAGACTGGGCAGAGCTGCAGGCATACACTTTATATGCGGAGACCCTGGCTTGACGCTTTTAAGATCCAGGCTACGGGGGGCAGGCCCCCACTGCCTGTCACTCCTCTCCAACTTCCTGTGACTCACGGAACCTAGCTGACCCCTTCCTCCATGGGAGGAAGCCACTCCTCTACCCTGCAGTCAGGCTCTCTCAGCTCCACCACAAAACATGTCTTCAAAGTACCTCCTCACCACTGAAAGTTTTAGACAACTCAGGTCACACCCTGAGCCTCAGAAATGGGCAGCCTTGGGAATCAAAACTGCATAAAAGGCCTGGGCACCAGGGACTGTGGAAGACTTTCTGAGGCTCACATCTGATATTAGCGGTTCTCAAAGTTTGGTCCCTGGCCCAGCAGCATCACCTGGGAGCTTGTTAGAAACACAAATTCCCAGGGCCCATCCCAGACCTAATGAATCAGGAACGCTGGGAATGGAGCCCCCCAATCCAGTTGGAATCCAGTTGATTCCGATGCATGTTCAAGTTGGAGAACCACTATCCGGTATAATTAACAGCACTGGAAACATGAAGGTTAGGAATCCGTCTCTTTCTTTCTGTATGTCTCTCTCTAGTCCACAATTCTGCAGACAGTAGTGCTTAATAAATGCTATTTAGCAAGTATTTATTGAGGATCTGGTATGTGAAAAACTCTTTATAACACTGAAACCAAACACACAGATAAACACACACACACACACACTCACATGCAAGTTAGGTCAGAGACAGTGTAAGGCAAGGTATAAAGGGTTGAAATGAGTGGTCTGTAAATGATACCACAAGGAAGTAATCAGCCAAATCTAGAATGTTAGGCATTGTACAGGACAGTTAACCTGGTTTGTTTATTTGGTCGGCTGGGTGGCTCAGTCGGTTAACCTTCTGACTTCGGCTCAGGTCATGATCTCGTGGCTCATGAGTTTGAGCCCCGCGTCCGGCTCTGTGCTGACAGCTCGGAACCTGGAGCCTGCTCCAGATTCTGTGTCTCCCTCTCTCTCTGTCCTTCCCCAGCTCACACTCTGTCTCTCTCATTCTCTTAAAATTAAATAAATTTAAAAAAATGTTCTTTTTTGAGGTGCATGCTGAGATGTTTGGGAATAAATTGACATAACGTCTGGAATTTGCTTTAAAATGGTTCTCTCCCCCACCGCCCCCCCCCCAAAATAATTTGGAGGGAGAATAGATGAAATATGAAATAAAATATGGCAGAACTTGATGGCTGTTGAAAGCTGACAAAAGGGTTCATGAGGGTTTTTTTTATATAAGTTTAGAAACTTTCATGATAAAAGTTTTTGGGTTTGCTTGCTTGTTTTGGAAGAAGTGGTGTAGACACAGATAGGACGGCTCCCAGGAGGGTGTTGGTGGTAAGGACCAGAACGGTTGGTGAAGGAGATGAAGCTGAGTACTTCCTTCCCCCCCCCCAAAAGCTAGCCTCAGCCACACACCAAGCAGAGCGCGGTATTAAAAGCAGCCTGGGGCATCTGGGTGGCTCAGTCGGTTGAGTGTCCGGCTTCGGCTCAGGTCATGATCTCGCGGTTCGTAGGTTCGAGCCCCACATCGGGCTCTGTGCTGACAGCTCGGAGCCTGGATCCTGCATCGGATTCTGTGTCTCCCTCTCTCTCTGCCCTTCTCCCATTCACACGCTGTCTCTCTGTCTCTCAAAAATGAATAAACATTAAAAAAAATTTTTTTTAAAGGGGCGCCTGGGTGGCTCAGTCGATTAAGCATCCGGCTTCGGCTCAGGTCACGATCTCACCGTTCGTGGGTTCGAGCCCCGCGTCGGGCCCTGTGCTGACAGCTCGGAGCCTGGAGCCTGCTTCAGATTCTGTGCTCCCCTCTCTCTCTGCCCCACTCCTGCTTGTGCTCTGTCCTCTCTCTTTCAAAAATGAATCAACATAAAAAAAAAAATTAAAGCCTGGTGGGAGCAGCGGGTGTCTTTGGGGGAGTGGGGAGGCTGCCGGGGGAAGTTGGCAACCAGACCACAGAGGAATGTGGAGAATGGCCTGCTGGGTGTCTGGCTGAGCTCTGCGCTATAAGCCGTGATGGGGCTTCTGTGTAGAAAAGAGTGATGAAATCTGAGCTCTAGGTGAATTAATTTTGACGTGCTGGGCAGGATGGAATTAGTTGAGAAGTCTGGTAGAGGGTTGTTACAGAGGCATGAGGAAGTGATAAAGGCTGGGACGGCGTGGGGTGACTGTGACGAGGGCCCTCCGTAGAGTGACATTTCAGACGAATCAAGAATCCGCTGAATGTGTTGGTGCCCATTTATGAAGCTAGCAGCTGTGAGTCAGAGATTGACTTTTTTTTTTAAGTTTATTTATGTATTTTGATGGGGGGGGGGCAGGGGGCAGAGAGAGAGGGAGAGAGAGAATCCCAAGCAGGCTCTGTGCAATCAGGGCAGAGGCCAACACAGGGCTCGAACTCATAAACCGCGAGATCATGACCTGAGCCGAAATCAAGAGTCGGAGGTTTAACTGACTGAGCCACCCAGGTGCCATGAGTCAGAGATTAACTTGAACATCTGGGCAGACGATGGTTCTCTTTAACAGAGTGAGGAGACCAGGCTGATTTTGAACATGTAGACGAAGTGTTGATTTTGCATGTGCAAATTCTGAGATGAAGACAGAACAACCGAGCTCCAGCATCTCAAGGAATAAACTGTTTCAAGGTCATTTCAGGGGGAGGTGAAGAGATTTAGAGTCCAATACATTGACTGGTTAAATCTTTCACTTCTGCGTCCCCTCCCCAAAATAAAGCCTGAATTGAGTTTGGAGACTGAAGTCCAAAAAGGATCTGAAACAGTGAGTGGTTGAGCAGAGATAAGAGGTGAAATGGAGGGGAGGGTGGGGGGCAGGTGGGTGCTTTCAGGGTGCTGAAGAAACCTTGCTTTTGAAATCCTGCCCTCCCTTGACTTTTGCTTCCTGTTGTGATAGGAGAACCTTCTCGGGGTTCCATGGGGCACGGTTCCAGCGGGTCATTCAGTGTGCACCGAGCTGCGTCCTGGTTGGATAACTGACGGCTGGGGAAGGACATTAGATCAGGTCCTCCCTGCGGGTGGGGACCAGCTCTGTTACTCCAGCCCCAAGTACTGGGACACAGCGAGACCTTTCTGGAAATGTGTGGTAGCTGCTGATGACCACCCGGGTCCATGCCCCACAAGACTGGGGAACCGTTCTGTCATGATTATTTAATCACTGAGCTAACAAACAAGAAAAAAAAGTCACATGGGGCAGGATTTCAAGAGCAGAATTACTTCAGCCGCCTGTGGAAATAACGCTGGGTTGTGCAACAAGGCTTTTAGGGTAAAAGAGGCACATTAGATCTTGGTCTGACAGACCACTTTTTAAAACACAGCCCATCTCTCCCTCTTTGGAGCAGCAGATAGGACACTAGTGAGACACGCCCTTGCTACCCTCGGAGAGAAAGGTCTGATACTTTGCGACACCCCAGATGCCTTGTGTTGGTTTCTTTCTGATTCTCCTTTCCAGAAAATGATACCAAGAAGCCAATGAGACACAAGGTAGATTATTTTTTTTCTCAACTGCCTTCCTTCCTGCTAAACCCTCTCAAGCTCTGCCCCTCCCCTCTCCCTCCCCCCGCCCTCCCCCCACCACAAACCCACTTCCTCGCTAGAGTCCTAGCCAGCCCACTAACACCCCATTTCTTCCCTGCCCCTGTGCTCCTCCTCCCACAGCTGCAGCTCAGGGGTCATGCCCAGGCAGCCTGATCCTGGCCGAATTTCTTACCTCACTCAGCAGCCCCGGACAGAGCTGGCACACCAAGCTGGGTCACCTTGGAAGAAGGCAGGCAGGAGGCACTGAGAGCGCAGCTGACCTGGGCTCTGTCTTGCCTTAATCATTTTAAATATGACTTCTTATCGCGACTGTTGTTAATATCGTTAACATAGAAAGAAGAGCTGCCATTCAGTGAGTACTCAGCTATATGCCAGGCACAGGGCTAAGCGCCTACATGTCTTTTCTCATTTAATCCCCCTCCCCACACGCGAAGTGGGTGCTATCACCATCCCCTTTGTAAACGTGAGGAAATAAGGTTTAGAGACGTTAGGTAACCTGCCCAAGACCAGATAGCAACCAGGTGGCTGTGCTGGGATGCAGGCTGGGTACGCCTAATTCTCGGTCCCCTGCCCTTCACCATCATGTCACCCTGCTTGAAAGGCATTTAGCCCGACTTATTCCCACCTGCTGAAGCGGGAAGACCATTTCAAATAGGAGACTGTTCTTGGGAGGAAGCTGGTCACCAGGGATCCGGGGTCAGACTGCCCCAGAAGCCATTGGGACCTGGAACTGGTCATCTCCAGGGTAGTCTGCTCTTTCTCAAGTTTGGGGTCACCAAGCTCCAGCTTCGCCAGGCCTCTGGGCCCATTTCCTACTTGGGTGGGTGGAAATAGGACCAAGGTCACATTTCTGATTCCTTGGTGGACCAGTTCACTTCCATTCCATTCTGTGGTCACAGATGGTAGTCCTAATTTTGGCCAGCATTTCTCAAGTGCAGACCACTGCGTGAGAACAAAAGTGGTTTAACATAGCCCTCTATTTAAAAAAAAAAAAAAAAAGAATAAGTAAGCCGTGAAAACATATACCCTACAGATGATGAGCAAGAGTTAGAGCCTCATATAAAGAGAGTTTTCTATATGCAATAGAGACTTAGCGTTTTAGTGAATCCTAATCCCTGAAAGGCCAAACGTCAACATTTACTCCTTCCCCCCCAAAAGGTATACCAGGTAATAGTTAGAGGTATGCCAACCCAGTTGAAATATCATGTTTTGTTTAATCGTTCTAAACTTGTTGAGGTCGTGACATACCATTTCATCAAAAATCCTGGAGGCAGAAGTGAAATCTCTCCGTGTTCGCTAGCTCAGCGTAGATCCAGTACAGGGCTCGGTATACAGTCGAAATGAATAGCTACAGGGAAGGCTGTACAAACTGGCCTCTTCCGCTGACGGCTAAGAATGCCGGGTTTGTGAATTGTCCCAAACAGGCTTAGAACCAGTTAAGGAGGCAACTTCCACTCGGCATGCTGTGCTGCAGCGGACTTGGTGGAGAGCCACGGCTATCTGTTAACCTTTGACCTCAGTGGAGGAGACAGGAAACATACTCATGTAATACAGAAATAGACTCAGAAACATGCACCCCAAATACAGCACATATAATGATGGGGGGGGGGCAAAGACACAAAGGGAAAAGAACCAAGTGGGTTTAAACAGAAAACAGATTTCCAAAAGCGGGAGAGATGGAGAGAATAATCTTGAGTCTGTGTGGACACAGGGCCCAGGTCAGAGTGCCCCAGGGGCTTAAGTCTGTGCCCAGGAAAGAAGTGGAGACAAAGCCAGGTGAATTCTTTGGCACCGTACCACAGCTAGTTGGTTGGGATAGTTCTACCCCTCATCTATACCGAATCAATTAGTTGAACATTTATTAGCTTCTATAAATCACTGGCATTGTGCACAGCACCAGAAATACAATGATGGTTGATACATAGTCTTACCTTCAAAGAGTTTACGGTCCAGTCTAGTCAGGGACATGGTAAAGCAAAGAGGTGATTACAGGATCCTGTGATAAAGACTATGATAGAGATCTACCTGGGTGCTCAGAGCTAACAGAGGAGGAAGACCAAGGTCAAGGGGGATATCAGGGATGGCGGCACCTGACTTGTCTTAAAGAACAAGCAGAAAACGGAAGGCGGAAAAGGTGGAGAAGAGCATTCTGAGGGGGAGTTCAGCATGGCAGAAACATTGAAAGGAGAGAGCACGTGATGTGGGGCAGGGAGTGTCGAGAAATAAATTCAAAGACGTAGATAGGACCAAATTTGAATGGTAAACCAAGGATGCAGTGGCAAACAACCTTGGGATGAAAAATTTTAAGTAGGGAAATAATAGCGTTGGAGTTTAATCCTTCAGCAGTCGGTAGTTAGTCAGGGATCCAGGGTGAGAAGACAGAATAGCTTATGGAGAATAACTACAACTCCTCTCCCGAATGCCAACCATTCCTCACAACACCCTCAGCCTTCCAACCTTTCTCTCTCCCTTTTCCTCTCGTACTATTCAGGGTGAACACCGAGAAGATTGGGAAGGGCAAACTGATTCTACTTCCACTAAGGAACACAAGCAGGCCTGGTACACAGCGTAAAGGCCTCTACATGAATTTCTAGAATTCATCCCAAGGTGTTCCCCAAAGGTACTCAGGAGACTGAGAAGTGATTTGCAGTCTTACAGGTATCTCTTACCTGCTATTCCAAAATCCCATAGGAGTCGCTTTATTCATGATCTTTTTTATGTTAGTCCAGAACAATCTGAAAATTGGTAGGATAGACTAAATAGATGCAGAGAGAGAGAGAGAGAGAGAGAGAGAGAGAGAGAGAGACACCAGTACTAGCTTTTGTATCACAATCATACCCTGCTACCAGTGCCTCTCTTTTTAACAGCTACCGTCTCTTCTGTGAGAACTTTAACCTATTTGCATATGATTATTCTTCCTTTAAACTGGTTAAAATGCCCATTTGATTTCTAAGAAGCAGTAGATATTGGGGCACAGGCTAGTTTTTTAAATGGGTTTGTGTCTTTCAAAACAGGAAGCAGCATTGGCCAACTTCATTAAAAATCAGCATTGGAGAACACTTACTGAGTGCTTAATTATGTAATCAGATTTCGGCTTGGGGGCTGGGAATAAAGTTAGAAAGAAAGAGAGAGAAAGAGACTGGTTGTACCTGGGTGGATGGAAAGAGCATGAACAAGTGATGAAGACAGCTGGGTGGCCTTCCCATGGAAGCTGGACTCTGTTAGACACAGGCCCCCAAGCCTGGTAGCTAAAGTAACCAGATCTGAGATGTCCTACTTCCCCAAGTCCAGTGATTAATGACCCTTTCCCTGGGAAGGGTCAGTCTCCTTCCAGGTATGTCTGTCATTGGTGCATCATACCTAATGACGACTTTATAATAATAGAATTTTAACATGGGACGGCACCTCTGTATCTTGCAAATGAGTTGGTACCAAACTCACACTGAAGTTAGTGATGAGGCCTGAATCATGCCTTTCTTGACTCCTATCCTGCTGTCTCCCTTTCTGCTTGCCAATTCACCCTCACCTTGGAGCAACAAAAATGCAAAATAAACTTGAACCTTGTGTTGAGAGTTAAGCCCATGAGTCATGGTTGAACAACAGTTTGGGGTATTTTTTTTTTTTCTCTCCACATTAGCTGTGTTTTTCCTTCACTGTGGCCCAAACAGAAATCAACTGACATTAATTCATCCACTGGTTATGGGGTGCCTGTTATAGAACAGGCCCTGTGTGTGGATTCTACAGTGACTCACGCAGTAAGGTGTCTTCTCCTAAGAGAGCGCTCAGGGAGATTTGTGGGTGCAGAAGGCCGGAGAGGAGGGCACCTGAACTCACTCACCTTCAGGTGGGCAGCAAATACTAATGCAGAGGGAAGGACTCCAAACATCTTAAATACCTGGGTGTGGGGAACACTCCCAGAGCACTCTAGAGGAAGGCAGCTCTGGGAATGAGCCATCTGAAATCGGCAAGAGAACTGATTGCGATGAGACCTTGTGTCACTTTCTAAAATTGGATGTGGTTAGAAATAGCTGTTGGAGGGACTGTAGGAAGAAGGAGCTGTGCCCGGATTTCTAGAACTGTCCTTCGGGGTCGGTGTCCGCTTTGCTCCCTGACCTTTGCTCTGTCCTACCCTCTTTGCCCTTCTCACTTCCCACATCAGCTCTATCTGGCCCTTTCATGCTTATCTCAAAGTTTGGCTTAAAACTTCCTCTCTTCGGTGTACTCTTTGTTCTTTGTTCTTTGGGAGGACACTTGGCTCTCCCCTGTCAAACTTCTTTTCCCCCCTCATTACTCCAAACATTCCCACTTACTGGCCAAATATTTCTTGAATATTTCATGTGCTATTGGGGAATTCACAAATTATAAAGCATTCACGCTAACCTGACCAGAGAGATGTACCCATGATTACTTTAAACAACAGTACAAAGTAGTATATGAGGAAATACAAAATATACACAATGGGTGGGAAATATTTCAGGAATTTAGAGGAGAGAGAGAGATCATACTGGGGCTGGAGTCCACACTGAGGTCCTCATAGAAGAATGGGCCTTCAGTCTAGTCTAGACGGTAAAAGGATAGAATCAGAGAGGCCCCAAGTAGGACAAGTTTAGGGAACAAATACTCGAAGGAGGAGTTTCATGGTGGAGAATAATAAAAATAGTGTTTAACAACTCATGAGCACCTTATAGTTTGCAACTGCTCTTACACTATTGAATTTAAGAATGGTGAGCTGCACCCGATTAGAGACTTCTGAATGTCAGCTAAGATCTGGAAGATTCAGCAAGCACACGGTGGTCACCTACCTCCTGTCAAGCAGTTTTGCATATATTATCTCATTACTTCAAGAAGAAACCTTGGGATGTAGATGCTGTTATCACCACTTGAGGTATGAGTAAATTATGCTTAAGGAACTTCTCAAGGTCACAGAGTTAATACATAATCATAATAATGATAACAATAGCTATTACACATGGTAATTACTATGTGCCAGACACAATTTAAGTATTCTTACAACCACCCTGAGAATTATTGTTATCCTCATTTCTAGATGGAAAAAACTGAAGCACAGAGATGTTAAACAACTTGCCCAAGGTACACAGCTAGAAGTGTCTGCAACTAGACTCAAAATCAGGCTGTCTAGTTTCAGAGCCCAGTCTCTGAAGCCTCTGCTCTAAAGCAGAGATGCCAATAAAAACATGATAGAATGTTCTATGTCAATTTCAGCTCAATAAAACTGGAAAGTAAAAAGAAATATAATACACACCACCAATGTGAGCCACATATGTAAGTTCAAATGTTCTAGTAGCCACGTTAAAAGGCAAAATAAAGAAGTAAAATTAATTTTAATGTTACCTACTCTAACCAAATACATCTAAAATATTAACATTTCAACAATGTAATCAATAAAAATAATTCTATGTTTCAAAAAAATTTTTTTAATTAAAAAAAAAAATTTTTTTGACAGAGAGAGACAGAGCGCGAGTTAGGGAGGGGCAGAGAGAGGGAGACACAGAATCCCAAGCAGGCTTCAGGCTCTGAGCTATTAGCACAGAGCCCGGTGCGGGGCTTGAATTCACAAACCATGAGATCATGACCTGAGCCTGTCGGTCGCCTAATCAACTGAGCCACCCAGACACCCTTTGTTTCACATTTAAAAAAAATTTTTTTTAACGTTTTATTTTATTTGTTTGAGAGACAGAGACAGAGTACGAGCAGGGGAGGGGCAGAGAGAGAGGGAGACAGAATTCAAAACAGGCTCCAGGTTCTGAGCTGTCAGCACAGAACCCGATGTGGGGCTCCAACTCACAAACCATGAGATCACCACCTGAGCCCAAGTCGGAAGCTTAACTGACCGAGCCACCCAGGTGCCCCTCACATTTTTAAATGTGAATGAAATCTTCTAAATCTAAACTTTTAAACTTAGAGTGCATTTCAATTAAAATGCTAAATTTGCATCAGAAATATTTTATCTATATTTATATTTCATATAATTTGCAGCTGAAAAAGTAGATTCACATACCCAAGTTTTTCCAAACAAAAGTTTTCCAATAATTGGGTCAAGTTCCAAAAATTGCTTTTTAAATATTTGCATCTGTATTGTCAAAACTGTTTCCTGTGTTTAGAAGAAATGATCTGACTTTGAAGCAAATCCTATAAGTTTCGAAACTAAGTTAAATAATTCACTAACTCTATCAACTCACTAGTGTTAACATTGAAATCAAAGGAGTATTGCATAAATTTAAAGCAACTATAAATTCATCAATATTAGCACAATGTTCATATTTTTTTAGTTTTTACAGCTAATTCACATAATCTTGCTTACAATGAATATCCTCTGTGGATTAATCCATGCTAGAAAAATGGGTTAATTGTTGTTATTGATTGTTATTGTAAAAAAATTCCATTTCACCATAAATTCTTGTACTTTCTAGCAAATAAATTTTTCCTTCCTTGGAATTTCAAATTTAGCTCATTCATATGCAATGTGATATTCAGTAAGAAAATGTATGGGGCGCCTGGGTGGCTCAGTCAGTTAA
Organism: Felis catus; assembly: GCF_018350175.1. Classification (NCBI taxonomy): domain Eukaryota; kingdom Metazoa; phylum Chordata; class Mammalia; order Carnivora; family Felidae; genus Felis; species Felis catus. The sequence continues at coordinate 31,040,086 of NC_058384.1, read as the reverse complement.
GCATCCAACTTGGGCTCAAGTCATAATCTCGTGGTTCATTAGTTCATGCCCCACAGAGGGCTCTGTGCTGACAGCTCAGGGCCTGGAGCCTGCTTTGGATTCTGTGTCTCCCTCTCTCTCTGCCCCTCCCCAGCTTGCACTCGCTCTCTGTCAAAAATAAACGACCATTAAAAAAAATTTTTTTAAAGAAAATGTAAACCACACTACTATCATTTTGCCTTTGATTATTGAGTATTTGGCAGGTATTCCTTTCATTTCAAGAAATGGATTAATAGTGTGATAAATCTTTGTAAAGGTCCTCCACTACTCAACTAATGAACATTGGAAAAGAACGAGATCATTATATTCATTTACTGTTTCTATAGTTCCACAAGTTGATAATTCATAGCATTTGCACATTTATACAACAATTTTAACCACTGTATCCATGACACTGTTCAGAAAACTAAACGCAAATGTCTCCAATACCTATCAGACAAGAAGAATGAAACAGAAGAAAGATCAGTTTCTTGCTTTAAAATTTCAATGAATCCCCGGGCGCCTGGGTGGGTCAGTCGGTTAAGCATCTGACTTTGGCTCAGGTCATGATCTCATTGTTCCCAAGTTCTGTGCTGACAGCTCAGAGCCTGGAGCCTGTTTGGGATTCTGTGTCTCCCTCTCTCTCAAAAATAAATAAAAATTATTTTTGATAATAAAGAAAAAAAATTACCCCTCCCCCACTCGTGCTCTGTCTCTCTCTCTCAAAAATAAATAAAAATTAAAAAATTTTTTTTTAATTTCAATAATTCCAGACTTTTGACTTAATGTAATTAGGAGACCTAGGGCTGTAATGGAAACTATGTTTTCACATCCAGATGAAGTTTTTCTTTGATACGTGTAAGAAACTCAACCATATCCATACCAGTGAGTTCAGTTTTTAGGCTGTGAAATATGACTTTTCTTTTTCGAATAAGTCTGAAAGTCTTTTGAGACAGAACACATCCAAGGTATGAATTGGGCAGTGTCTCTTATATGGCAGACTTCTCCAATGGCGAAAAAGCCCTTTGAATCAACTGAACTTTATGTTAAGACTTTGTATCCAATGGGCAATTGTTTATTTATTTATTTTTTTTTTTATAATTTTTTTTTCAACGTTTATTTATTTTTGGGACAGAGAGAGACAGAGCATGAACGGGGGAGGGGCAGAGAGAGAGGGAGACACAGAATCGGAAACAGGCTCCAGGCTCTGAGCCATCAGCCCAGAGCCCGACGCGGGGCTCGAACTCACAGACCGCGAGATCGTGACCTGGCTGAAGTCGGACGCTTAACCGACTGCGCCACCCAGGCGCCCCAGTGGGCAATTGTTTAGAGGCTTAACTGAAGAGTTTTATTTTTTGTAAAATGTCTTTTTTAGCTTTTTTCTTATACTAACCCAACAAAATCTTCATAACTGAAATAATAATTTATTTTATTATTTCTCCACATAAAAACAATTTCCTTCTTTGTGCAAGAATCTACGTCATCTTAAAGCTGCCAAAGTTAGAAGTTCAGATCCTGCTAAAAATTGTTTTTAAAATATTTGTTGGACATTTAATTTTAATTTCAGGCAACTAATATTGATTCTCTTTTGACTGTTGAGAGGAAACATTTTAACAAATTCACTATGTATTTGTTGCAACTATCTCCTAATATTGCCCACGTTATTATCTTTAAAATTATTTTTTTACTGGCGGCTTTTTCATTTTGTTTTGCAGAAACTTGCAATTGCCAATCATTTTGAAATTTGTGACACGCCTTCTTCTGTTCTCTTTTGTCTTCATTGATTTAAAGTACACGGTAGTTTCAAAATCTCTACTCAATTCTGCATCAGTAGTATGCCTGTACTTTAAATATTAAAATGTTTTCCATACTTATTTTTTTAACTAGAAACATAATTTATTATGTCATAATTAAAATTAAAATAAGTATTTTGATTTTATTACAAATTATGATTTATAGTGGCATCACCATAACTTACATTGTCTACATAAACTATTCAAATAAATGTATTATAATATTACATTGGTACGTAAAAAAATTTATTCAAACCAGTTAATCCATTGATACCAATTAGATCAGATGTGTGCCTATATGCATGTATGCACCTAATACATATATTACAATATAACAATATTTTTCACAGTATGTTTAACAGGAAAATGAATTAGAATGCTTCAGGTTTTAAATTAAAATTAAATTCAGGGGTGACTGGGTGGCTCAGTTGGTTAAGCTTCCAACTCTTTTTTTTTTTTAATTTTTTTTAATGTTTATTTATTTTTGAGACAGAGAGAGACAGAGCATGAACGGGGGAGGGTCAGAGAGAGAGAGAGACACAGAATCAGAAGCGGGCTCCAGGCTCCAAGCTGTCAGCACAGAGCCCAACGCGGGGTTCGAACCCACGGACTGTGAGATTATGACCTGAGCCGAAGTCAGACGCTTAACTGACTGAGCCACCCAGGCACCCCAAGCTTTGAACTCTTTATTTCAGCTCAGGTCATGATCTCATGGTTCCTGGGTTTGAGCTCCATGCAGTGGGGCTTTGCGCTGACAGCATGGAGCCTGCTTGGGATTTTCTCTCTCTTTCTCTGCCCCTCTGCCATTCTCTCTATCTCTCTCAAAATAAATAAATAAACCTAAAAAATAAAATTTAATTTAATTTAATTAAAATTAAATAACATTTTAAATTCAGTTCCTCAGTCACACTAGCCACATTTCAAGTGTTCACTAGCCACATGTAGCTAGTGACTACCATATTGGACAAGATAGCTCTCGATTGTCATTTAGCAGAATCAGAGCTATAATTCAAACCTTGATTCTAAGTCCTTTCTCAACCTCTCCTTGCCAGGAGCTATGGCTGGAAAGAGACATCCTGGTGGCCTCCCAGGTTCAAGGTCTATCAATAGGGGTTAAGAGCACCAACATAGATCTTGAACAGCTCCAGGCATGGAGGAGGTTAAAAGGACAGGCGTGGGTCCACGTAAGCAAAAGGAGGGAGATGAATCACAAAGCACTTCTGATGGTTATAGTCTATAAACTCATAGAGACTTGGACTCAATAAAAGCAAGATAAAGTAGGGAATAAAGCCCTAAGACAAGAAGCTTTGAGAAACTGAGGTTCAAATCATATCTATTTAATTGTGGGGAGACATGGTCCATCCCTATGGCAGTCACATAAGAACTGCTGAAGGTACCAATTTCTCTAAAGATGTCTCACAGAGGAGTGATGTGATTCTTTAGGTTAGGAAGTCCACTCTGGCTGCAGTGAGCTACAGAATAGCCTTGATAGGGAAAAGAATGGAGCTTCAAATCCAATTCGGAGATGACTGTTGTCTACAATAAGGTACAGTACAAGGAGACGGAAGGAAGGAAGGAAGGAAGGAAGGAAGGAAGGAAGGAAGGAAGGAAGGAAGGAAACGAAACCTAGAGATACCACTCCACCATCTTTTATTCTCATGAGGTTTTCTCCTTGCTCTGCAATATGTTGGCACCTTCCGTGTTTGGTTTCTCCAGATGACTCATCTCTTCTTTTTTATTATCTTTCTGTTTGTGTCTTCTAGGCTGGTTTCTATTTTCTCACATCACAAGTTGTATAGTTGCCTCTAATTTACAGATCTTTCCCTCTCCTCCCTGGACTAGCCTCTTTAGGTATTGGTCCATTCAGAAAATCACTCCATTGTTGAAAAAATTCAGAGTAAAATTTCTATCTAAATTGATTTTTATCCTCGTTAGGATTTGTTGTATCTCTTGAATTGATGGGTTTATAGTTTTCACCAAATTTGGAAAATGTTCTGCCATTATTTCTTCAAATATTACTTCTTTCTCTCCCCACCCTTCTTTGGGATTTCAATTATACTATTTTTGACCACTTTCTAATGTGTCACCAAGAGTGTATTCTTTTTTTTTTTCCCAGCCCTCTTCTTCTCTGTAGTATGAATAGTTTCTGTTGCTATATTTTCAAGTCCACTGATATTTTCTCCTGCATTAAGTTGCTCTTAAGCCCATTTAATAAATTTTTCATTTTAGATATTGTACTCTTCAGCTCTAGAAGTTCCATTAGATTTCTTTTTATAGTTTCCATTTCACTCCTCATTATGTTCATGTTTTTCTTTAAATTCCTGAGCATATTTATGATAACTCTTTTATAGTTCTTGCCACCTAATTGCATAATCTCTAGCATTTCTGGGTCTGTTTCTATTGATTGATTTTTTTTATTGCTTATGAACCACATTTTTCTGCTTATTTGCATGTCTAGTAACTTTTGATTGGATGTTGGACACTGTATTGCTACATGGTTGAGTGGACGGTTACATGCAGATAAGTTTTTTTTAATGTTTATTTATTTTTATTTTGAGAGAGAAAGAGAGAGGAGGAGGGTCAGAGAGAGAGAGGGAGAGAGAGAACCCCAAGTAATCTTCACACTGTCCACACAGAGCCCAATGTGGGCCTCAAATGCATGAACTATGAGATCATGACCTGAGCTAAAATCGACAGTCTGATGCTCAACTGACTGAGCCACCCAGGGGCCCCTCCTATGAATTTTTTTTACATATATAAAATGGAATTCCATATATATATGGAGTGTGTGTGCGTGTAAGCTTTGTGTGCATCCGTGTGTACATATATAACCATATTTAAATATACTCTTCAGATATCTCTAAACAATAAATATGTTTTTACATAGTTTTAAGCTCCATTCATTCATTCATTCATTCATCCAGAGTTATAACTTTTCTGAGCTTCTATATCTAGACACAGCAGACAAAACAAAGAGACACTCAATAGAAATCTATTTACCGGGTACTGAGAGGTCTTCTAGAATTGTCTTAAGGGACCACGGAGCCAATACAACTGCTTGACCAAACATGTACCCTTGGGCATCTTGGGGAAGGAGCAGTTCTGGCTGAAGCAAGGGCTTGGCACTTGATTCTATTTCCTGAACTCATGGCAGAATTCTGGGGAGGAAACTGTGCAGCTACTGCTAATGATACCACCACAACTACATCATCAGATCTGTCCCACATGCCCATGATGAGTCAGGCACTGTAGTGTTTTTCGAAGCATTCTCTCTCAAAGCAAGCATACTTGTCCCTGTTTTTTAGATGAAGCAACTAAGGCTACAAAGACCTTAACCTAACCTTTCTTCTGAACCCTGCCCCTCATTCCAAGTGTTAATGAGCATCTTCACTTAGAGAGTCCACAGTCATGTCAAACCCAACAAGTCTGAAATTTCTCTCTGCTTGCAACCTCTCCTCCCTTTATTTCTCCAACTGCTAGGGGGTTAAACATATTGCATTCTGATTAATCACTGCCCTACTCCAAAACCTGTCAACAGCTTCTCTCTGCCTAAAGAATTAAGTACAAACTCCTTACCCCGGCATTCAAAGTCCCCTATGGTAGCCCCCCCCCAACCTGTGTTCCACTTTATCTACTATTACTTTCCTATACCCCGGTCAAATTCATCTAGTTTCTGTTCTCCAAATGTGCCACATATATTCCCATCTCAGGAATCTTGCTCATGCTGTCTCCCACCAGAATGTTCTCCACCCTTCCTCTACATATCTACCTATTGAAATCCTATGCATTCTTCAAGGTTAATTTTAAATGACCTACTCCTCCTTCTCACCTGTTCTTCATTCCCTATCAGAATATTATCTTTCCTTCTTTAGTTTTGATTGCATTTTGTTTGTACATTTCTTATCTTATTTTTTAATGTTTATTTATTTTTGAGAGAGAGAGAGAGAGAGACAGAGCACGAACAAGGGAGGGGCAGAGAGAGAAGGAGGCACAGAATCCAAAGCAGGCTCCAACCCCTGAGCTATCAGCACAGAGCCCGACACGGGGCTCAAACTCACAAGCTGTGAGATCATGACCTGAGCTGAAGTCGGACGCTCAACCGACTGAGCCACCCAGGCGCCCCTCATCTTTTATTCTTATTTCTTCAAATATCTCCTCCCCTCCTTTTTTTCCTACTTTCTTGGAATTCCATTATCTGGAAGTTAGTACTTCTGTGTGCTTACAACTTACAGACTGCAAGATCATGACCTGAGCTGAAGTCGGACACTTAACTGACTGAGCCACCCAGGCGCCCTGTACATTTCTTATCTTAACTTATGCTGTGACTCTCTGTGTGTTTGACTTTTCTTCTTCATAAAAGTATAAAATCCAAGAGAGGAAAAGCTTTTCCTTCCTCATCTTTACTTTTCTAGCATGTGGCATATACTGCTTAGCATATAGAAGGAAACAGTACTGTAAATCATCGAATTGATATAGTATTTTAATTTTTTTATTTTTTTAATGGTTATGTATTTTTGAGACAGAGCATGAGTGGGGGAGGGGCAAAGAGAGAGGGAGACACAGAATCCGAAGCAGGCTCCAGGCTCCAAGCGGTCAGCACAGAACCAAATGCAGGGCTTGAACTCATGAACTGTGAGATCATGACCTGAGCGAAAGTCAGATGCTTCACTGACTGAACCACCCAGGCGCCCCGATATAGTACTTTCTCTCTTTTGAAAACTAGTACTAAAATAATGCATATTGAAATATGGAGTCCAACATGTGCCTGGACTAGAATTATATCTTACACAGATTATGTTCATTCTCCAGTCCTACCCCATATCCTTGACCCAAAGTAAGCTGGGAAATACAATCAGTATAATTTAGTGTGAGAGAGTGAATCGTAGCTATTGAGGGCAAGAAAAGGTCTTGGCCATTCAAGAAGCTGGGAAAGCTGGAAATCTGACATAGGCCTTGCTTGAAACTGGGAGGAAATCCTGAGTAGGAAGATAGATTTTTGCTTCTTCTATAAAGGCATTGTAAAGAGATTGTGTCATAGTTTTGTGTGAAAGATGGTTAGGATTAAGGACACAGGTGAGTGAGTAAGTGTGTGTGTGTGTGTGTGTGTGTGTGTGTGCACACGCACGCATGCCTACTTGCACATTATGGCATGTTCAGAGGGGTCACTGAGCCCTATTTGTGACTAGTAAGGGATGCCTTGTTCCTGATTTTTGGCCCGCTGTCACAGTAGATACAAGAGGCTGTACTGGGCCCTCGTTCTCTCCTGTGCAGCCCTACTGACCATTTGACACTGGAATCTACTGAGACACTTGACAGGTTACATCTCTCTTACCCATTTGTTTCTGTCATTATTATTATTATTATTATTATTATTATTATTATTTTGTTACAGAGGAAAAAGAAGCTTGTGTTGTTTGTAATTTCTTACTTTGCTCTGGCCTATTCCAGGCTGTCAGCCTAGGCTAATCCTCATCTGTCCTCAAATTAATATACAACATATCATCACCTCTTTTTGAAAATAAAGATCCAGCTCTCCAGACTCAATGACTTTAAAAAAAAACTCTGTTAATTCAACACATGTAGCTTCAGATTTATCTTTGCTTCCCCTGCCCTTCCTTCCTCTGGCACTCTTTTCTTTCCCCTCCCATAAAAGAAAACTGGCTCAGCCTTTGGACTTTTTGTTTAAGGCCCCCAGTTCATCTGGTCACCCAATTCAAAGCATTGCTGTCATTTGTAATTCTTCCCTTTGACTTGCCAACTTACTCCCTTTAGTCAAGTCTTTCTAGTGTTTCTGTTGTAATGTTCCTCGCCTCTATTCCCAAGGCCATTTTTGGTTTAAGCCAGTGACCATCAAGGAATAGGGGATAAGGTGTGAACAGAGTTGGTCAAGGGGATGGGGTGGGTGTTGGATTGTCACTTGGGAATTTTTCAAAATTCCATATAGTTAATTTAAAAAAAAATTTTAATGTGTATTTGTTTTTGAGAGGTGGGGGGAAGGGGCAGAGAGAGAGAGAGAGAGAGAGAGAGAGAGAGAGAGAGAGATACAGAATCCAAAGCAGGCTACAGGCTCTGAGCCATCAGCACAGAGCCCAACATGGGGCTCAAACTCATGACCTGTGAGACCATGCCCTGAACCAAACTTGTATGTTTAACCTATTGAGCCACCCAGGAGCCCCTAAAATTCCATATAGTTTAAATAAGTTTCACAGGTGATGCTGACAGATTGCTTAGTACCACTCAGGCGGGTCCTTATCACCTGGACACTTGTTCTCAACTCCAACCAATCTCTTTGGCTTCCACTTCCCCCACCCAGTGTTCTGGGTAGAAGCACTACTTTCAACATGACATCTTTTCTTCAAACATTCTTCAGTTTCCCCACTGATCTCAGGTTAAAGTCCCATCTTGTTCACATGCCATCATCAGATGCCACCTTCTTTCTCTGTTGCTTTCTCCAATATGGGTACCCTGGGGTTTTTCTCACCCTCTTTCTTTCTTGTTCTACACACTCTGCATAAGAGAACAAGGGTATTCTTAGACCTCATCTACTCTCTTTTCACTGATGACTCTCAGACCTCTATGTTCAGCCAGATCTCTTTCCTTCCAGACTGCACTATCCAACTGCACACTGCATGTTCTCTCAAAATCAATGTCCAACTTATTATGTCCATTATATTCCTCCTCTCCTTGTGTCACTATGGCATTGCTGTCCACCAGTCACTGAATCCAGATACCACGAGGCATCCTTTCCTCCTCTCTGTGCCTTACCTCCCCACCCTCACCCCCAAATAGATCACCATGTCCTTTTCTTTATTTACAAGATCTCCCTCATTTGACCTCAGAAGTCTTCTTCAGGCTCTCATCATTCTTTTTCTGGCCTACTGGTCTCCTTGTCTCTGGTCTTGCCCTCTGTCATCAGTTCATCCTCCACACTGCCAACAATGTAATTTTTCTAGAGTGTCAATGTGATCGTACCACTCACCTTTTAAAAGGCTGACTTGAAAATCAAGTCTAGTAACTGCACATGACCTGGCTTGCCCTCATCTTCTGCCCGCTGTAGAAGGCTCCCTTCAGCTTCACGGTGCATCTCCTCTCAGGGCTCTCCACACCTTCCATATTCTATTCCCACTTCTTTTTTAAGACATTTAATTTAATTTTTACTTTATTATTATTTTTAAATGTGTATTTACCTTGAGAGAGAGAGGGAGAGAGAGCAAGCAGGAGAGAGGCAGAGAGAGGGAGAGAGAGAATCCCAAGCAGGATCTGCACTGCCATCACAGACCCAGATGTGGGGCTCAAACTCACAAATGGTGAGTTCATGACCTGAGCCAAAATCAAGAGTCAGACACTTAACTGACTGAGCCACCCAGGTGCCCCTTTTAATTTTATTTGAGAGAGGGAGAGAGAGAGAGAGAGAGAGAGAGAGAGAGAGAGAGAGAGAGAGCAGGGGAGGGGGCAGAGGTAGAAAGAGAGGGAATCCTAAGCAAACTCCATGATGAATGTGGAGCCTGACACAGGGCTTGATCCCATGACCCTGGGACCATGACTGAGCTGAAATCAAGAGTTGGATACTCAACTGACTGAGCCACCCAGGTACCCCCCCCCGCCAACAACTTCTTGTAATGAGTTCCCTTTTGTTTCTTTTCCTAGATAACTCCTTGTAGTTCTTCAGTTCCCAAATATAGAACCTTGTACTCTAGAAAGCTTTTCTTGCTCCCAACCCCACAGATTTCCTCTGTGCTTACCTCTTTCACAATATTTATTATATTATCTATGCTGATTTGTGATTTTTTTTTTTTTGGTTTTGATTTTGTTCCCCTTTCCAGAATCTCTGAGGGGAAAAAAAATCTGTTTTTTTCCCCCTTTCTATCCCCAGAAACTAGACCAGAAAATAGCCATTAATAAGTGCTGAATGTTTATCAAGTGAGTGAATGAATGTAGCTTCTCCAGCTTTCGTTCTCACCCTTCTTCTAGAAATCACCTTCTCTAGCCAACACATCTTCCCACCTCCACTGTACCTGCCTGTGCTTCCCCCTGCATGCCTTCACACCATTCTTCTCTGGACTGACCGGTGGTGATACCAAGTAGTGACAGAGAGGGGAGGTGGAGGTGGGAATAATAAGTTGGACACTTTGAGTTGAGAGACACACAGTAAGCAGTTGGATAGAGCTCTAACTTACCACTTCCCTGGTTCTTTACTTAGGTGATTATGCCCAATCCTCCAAGTCTAGCTTAAACCCCAACTCCTCCACCTCAACACAAACACCAGCTGTGGGCTTCTCAAAATTTATTGTCTTGGCTCTCATCAAATATTGTTGTGAATGAGACGTTATCTTTTCCTGGACACATGCCTCGTCTCTTCCCCTAAGAGCATATGCTTCCTTAGGGTTGAGACCACAACCTTTAGCCATAAGCCTTGCCCATAATAGGCCTAATAAGTAGATGTCACTGCCTGTTTGGTTTACAGGGTGACCAGCTGTCCTGGTTTACCCAGGATTTAGGGGGCTCCTGGACAGGAGACTTCCAGCACTCGAACTTGGAAAGTCCCTGGCAAACCAGGACCAGCTGGTCACCCCACTGGTTAGCTACACAGCTGTGTACATCTGCTGTGTGGAATGATATGGTGTTTCCTCTGGTGCATATTCCCTCCTTTGTTTTTATAGTTGAACTTTAATTAATATGAACTTTCCCCACTGATGGCAAACTCCTTGCAGGCAAACTTTGTCTCATTCATGGCTATTCTCCAAGCCCCTGGAAGAGACAGATACATTATAGGAAGTTAATGGGCAATTTTTGAATGAATGAATGAATGAATGAATGAATGAACGAATAGGAAATACTCAACACCATTATATCTCTTAATAATCTCATTTTCTATCTTGGCAATGGGACTTCATAATTCCAAATATACAAAATTGTTAAAGTGCTAGGCACTTTATGGTAGTGATAGTCCAATCCATTCAGTATCACTTTTTTGCGTGAATGCCTTTGTATAGAGTGAATAAAAAGAGGATGAATTTCCATTGATTTTTACAAAAGAAGAATAGAAGCCCCCAGAGGTGCTAGAATATAAAAGTTTCTCCTCAACATGTCCTTGGATCACTAGGACCAAACTCTCAGGGGATCAGAAAGGGGTGTCACACAGATAACAGAGAATTTCAGACAGGATCTCATTTGATCTCTTTCTTCCAGATTCTTCATATGAACGGTGCCAACTACATGGCGGGTGTTAAATTTATGGTGGTAAGGGTGGCTCAGTTGGTTAAGTGTCCGACTTCGGCTAGGTCATTGATCTCATGGTTTGTGAGTTCGAGCCCTGTGTCAGGCTTTGTGCTGACAGCTCAGAGCCTGGAGCCTGCTTGGGATTGTGTGTGTGTGTGTCTCTCTCTGCCCCTCCCCTACTCACACTTTGTGTCTCTCTCAAACATAAATATACATAAAAATAACTAAATTTATGGTAGTGATTACATTTATACACACCCACAGACATGCATATATATATGTGTGTGTGTGTGTATATATATATGTGTGTGTGTGTGTGTGTGTGTGTGTGTGTGTGTGTGTTTGTGTTTGTGTGTGTGTGTCTATAATATATATTAAAGCTATATTGTTTGGGATAGAAGTCAAAGCTTAGGATCTAAAAACATTGGAATATTTCCAGTCCAATAATACCTGAAAACCCCACAGTCCTACTAATCCTGATTCTTCAAACCGTAGATACCACCTGACATTAAAGAAATAAGATCAATTTGCTGATTTTTTCCAAATTGATTGTTTTCTGCAAGTGTGAGCCCAAATGGCAAGCAAATAAGAGAGAACACATTGCTGGCATGTAGCAGCTAGATATTTTAAGACAGGGACTGCCTCAAAACCTGGATGCTTCTTCCAGGTGAACAGAAAGGGAAGACGACTTATAGATTTATATAAAATCCCCCTATAAATGGAGGATTAAGAAACCATATAGTATTTTTATAATCACTGCTTTGCAAAATATGTCTAGAGGGCAGTCATGTGTTGAATTTAATCTCTCCTTTCTCTTTAACTATCCACCTCCAAGTCAAATTCTGACACAAGGTGGGGCATACTATTTGATTCTGTTGCAATGGAATGTTTTCTTGGTAACATACTGTGTGAAATAAGCAAATTCATCTACTGAGATAGGAAAATCTTTTTTGTGATAAAGAAATGTGGAAAAACTTCTTGAATGGCAAGTATTCTTTTCTTTTCTTTTTTGTCTTATCCATATGAAAACTGTTTTAAGATTCATTTCAAGCATTACTTTTTCTGTTAAATTTTCCCTGGTTCTCTCCTCCTAAACCAACCTTGGATCTTCTTTCCACTGTCTTCACGCAACACCATAAGGAAGGTTTATATATGACGTAGTCTTTGGTCATGTGTTTATGTTGCCCTTCCTCACTAAATTGTAGGGTCCATGCTTTATTTATCTTCCCATTCCTAGTGTCTGGCATATTGCCTGGCACCTAGCAGGCACTTGAAAAATGCTTTCAGAGTTGAATTAAAGTGTGGAGAGTTTGCCAACGTCAGGCTTTTTAGTTCCCCTTTGCAGGATGAGAGGATATGGCATGAGCTGAGCCTCCTCAAATTATATCCTGGTCCCTCATCAATATAGGTAAATGATTGAGTACACCAGGGGTTTTCAGAAATTTATGATTACAGTCTGCTTAGATGAAGCAAAAGCCCTCACAGCTATGAAAGGGAGATTCCGTGATAATCATAACATGTAAGTATCCTAGCATGTTTTGGGGGATTAAGAATACCCTCTGCAGCACGCTCCTCTAAGATAAATCTCCATTCTAACCCATCTCTACTGCCACTGACCTTGTCTAAGCTCCTGGTTGACCAACACAATAGCCTGTACAATAAACTATACCAAACTGATTTGATCATGATAAACTTGACTAAAAACAATTTGTAATTAAAAAGCAAAAGCAGCAGCAATCGAAAACCATGACAGCTGAACCTGCCCTGTTAACAAATGACCCTTCCTGAAAATTGCAGGCATTCCAATCACCTCAAGGAGCAATTGTGCTTGCACAAGGGCCAGAGAGACAACACAGATTTAGAGTCCTTGAAAAAATCTAGAGAAGTGATGAGTTTTATTTATGAAAACCAAATTTCAATAAGCTTTGACAACTGGCATACTAAGTTATTAGTCAGATTTCATTGGACACAGAAACACAAGTCTCCTGAAAGATATATTTTAGAAAGGACTTTGCAATTTGGAACAGTTGGGGGCACGTGAGAAGGACCTTCTTGGTCTGCCCCAGGGTCAGGTACTGGCTTGACCAAACCTGTACCGATCAGTCATTGGCATTCCTTTGGCTTTCTAATTCTGTTAATGCACTGCATGCAAATATAAATATCTGTTACGTGAATGAATTAATGAATAAAAGAAAGAATGAATGAATGAATGAATGAATGAATATGCATAAACCTGTAAGAACGCTAGAAGGTTCACTGAAATCTGGAACCGTATGAAATACCTATGAATCATGAAGCTTCTGGTGGAGCTTCTTAAAACGTGAATTTATTAAATCCTAAGGACGTAAACATACTATATTTCTGGAAGAAGCACATGGAAGAATCTGACAACACTGGTTGCCTCTGAGGAGGAGAACTGGGTGTTGGGAGACAGGGATAGGAGTGAGACTTTTCCAGTGACCCCTATACTCCTTTTAAATTTTAAATAAAGGGCATATTTAAATAAAAAGGAGTGAGGTATTAAAAATCAACATTTTTACGACAAATCAGATACTATCTTGACTTAGGTTCCAATAAAGTGGTAGTGAGAATCAAATTTTCAAGAAAAATATATAGGAGAAATTTTGTCTTATTTTATTTTTGTCAATTTGGAAAATCCCACCACTATTTGAATCTGCAGATAAAGCACATTTGTCTGGTGCTCTATTAGAGTTTAGGAAGCAAGGCCCTTAAGGAAAGAGAATGTTGACGACCAAAACCTTGCTTGGATATGTTTTAGAGAATTTCAGTGATTTGAAAAGAACACTTTCTTTGATTCACTCTTTAAAACTATTAAAGGACCATGATTTTGCTATTGTGGATGTTGTTTCATGAATTGCTCATTTTCCTCAGCAAGCTAGGCATTGTGAACAAACGAATGAGATCAGTAAATGTACTTATGTTTATGGACTAACAAAATCAAGTCATGTGAGGACAAACCAAAGAATTTGTGAGTGATGAAGGCTTGGCCTCTCAATCACTGTTTATCAAGGGTCTTCACAGATGGGAAGAGGAGGAGATCTATGGTGTGGAATCATCATCAACACTCTTCCTGCATCAGAGGCACACACAGATTAGCACTGCAATTGCAGTTTTCTGATAGATGATTCTTAGTGACCAAGCTTCTGTTTAGGACCCAGATACTCTATTTACTAAAGACAGTTCATGAAAAATCATATGTGTGTAAGATTATCATGTGTATAGTTTTCACTTTCCCAAGTATTTTCTTTCATGTGTCACATTTAAAACTCATGCCAACCCTATAAAAGAAAGCTGTTCACTTAACTCTTTTCCTGATGTACACACGTGGAAACCGAGGCTCTTGAGTGAGTGACTCAGCAGGATCATAATATTGGTAAGTAATAAATTCAGGCCTTTCCATTCTTGAGCTATTGTTCTTGCCATCTTCCCCAAGATGTTTGGTGACTTGAATCTGGATCCCCATCCTTCTCTCTTTTCAGGTTTTGACTCACTCTTTCTTTAAAATTGTGTTCAAAATTCTTCCTCAAGGGGCCATTTCAGAAAGCCTAGATAGTTGTGCTGGGTCCATGCCTTTCAACAACTTGTTTCCAGTATCTGCTTTCCATCTGTTGTGTTCTCTATTTTCTAGTATTTATTATCATATTTCAGTATGAATTTTTTTAAACATTTATTTCTTTTTGGGAGAGCGCAAGTGAGGGAGGAGCAGAGAGAAATGGGGACAGAGGATCTGAAGGATCTGTGCTGACAGCAGTGAGTCCAATGTGGGGCACAAGCCTATGAACCAGGAGATCATGACCTAAACCAAAATCAGCCGCTCAACTGACTGAGCCACCCAGGCACCCCCCAGTATGAATTTTAGCTTTACTCTACTGGTTTGCTTTCTGCTTTTTATTTTCCCTTCATATTCTATGTAAATCCTTTTTATTATTAATGGTACTGCCTCTTTTAGACATTTACAATCTTTTAAAATAATATTCAGAGAATAGTAGTTTCAAGCTTTTGTGTGCATAAGAATGACCTAGGGAGCTTATGAACAATGCATTTCTAAGTACTTTTCCCATAGGTCCTCATTCTGTGTGTCTGGGGTCAGGTCCAGGAATCTACATTTTAAATAAGCACCTCAGAGGATTCTGATGTAGGTGATTGAATGGCCAAACTTTCAGAAACCCTGCTTTTGAGAATTAAAAACTAGACTGTCATGTTCTGTCCATCTATCCTGTGCTCAGTAGGGCATATGGAGGTATAGAATAACTGAGTTCTTGGTCTTTCAGTGTTTACAAACTTTTATGGGAGGAAGAGTGTAGCTCCATCTCCAATGGTATGTGATGATGGGGCATGTGAGTGACATAGACAATAAATGCTTTGGCAACATAGAGAAAGAAGGGAGACAAAACTGGCCAGATGATCGTAAATGCCTTCATAAAAGATAGGGGTTGAGCTGAGGTTTGAAGAGAAGATAGGTTTCAACCAGATGGAAAAATGATTATCTCGAGATGTTGGAAAAGTAAAGACTGAGGGTCAAGAAAGCACAACTACTTCTAGGGGATCAGTATGCGGAATGACATGTCTGACCTGAAAAAAGAGTTTGTGTAGAAAATGGTGGTATTTATGCCTTGAAAGATAGGAGCTAGCTTGAAGACAGCTGGAATTTGGAATCTATTCTGTAGGTACTGGTGGTTCTTCAAACGTGAATAAGATACAGTGTTTTTAAGTTAAAAAAATATATATTTATTTTTCTTTTATTATTTTAAAATTTTTTAATGTTTATTCATTTTTGAGAGACAGACCGCAAGCAGGGGAGGGACAGAGAGAGAGGTACACACAGAATCTGAAACCAGCTCCAGGCTCTGAGCTGTCAGCACGGAGCCCAACATGGGGTTGGAATTCACCAACCATGAGATTGTGACCTGTGCTGAGGTTGGATACTTAACCCACTGAGCCACCCAGGTGCCTCTAAAATTTTTATTTATTTTGGGGGGGAAGGCGCAGAGAGAAAGGGAGCGAGAGAATCCCAAGCAGTTTCCACACTCATTGCAGAGAGGCATACAGGGCTCCATCTCACCACTGTGAGATCATGACCTGAGCCAAAATCAAAAGTCGATGCTTAACAGACTAAGCCACCCAGGTGCCCCTATAAACAGTGTTTTTAAAGGCTGATTTGGCAGTGAAAGTCGAGAGCACTGAACTACATGGTCGGTTGTGCAAATTTTGAGAAGGTCTGGTCTGGCCATTTGTGAAGGTAGATTCAACATGGTCTGGAGCTTTAGTGGCTTTTCAAAGCTGCTGCTTACGTTTGAACCTCCCTGACTGGGAGAATTGTATACAGTTTCACCACTCTTGATCTGAGGAAGGAAATGTTTTGAGGTAGTTAGTTTGGCTCTGGATCTAGAATCCAACTTCCTGATCAAAGTTGGAATCTTCTGTACATATCCATCAGGTACTTTTGCTTAAACAGATAAACAGCACGTATCATTATCAAGTCAAAAGGAAAATGCCTGCAGCTCATGGGACAAGGAATGGATTTGGGCCACCACCGCAAAACCAAGCCAAAGGGAGACAATGTGCTCGCTTATCTAATTTTAAAATTTTTCCAGTCTTAAATTTAGGCTTAAAATATTTTTATACTCTTTTCACTCTACAAACGTTTATCCATTTTTTCTTAAACGGCAAAACAATTTCTGAATTTCCTTTAGTACTTTCTAATAATTTGGGTAGTGAGAGTCTTATAATAGGGTGGAGAACATTTAGTTCCCTTCACATACTTCTCATACAAATCCATTCACTTATTTTTATTAAGCATCATGATACGCAAAGCACACACACACAAAACTTAACTTTAATAAGTTTAAACTTTAGTCGTTAATCTCCAAGGAAGAGAGCGCAATGAATGTAAATGGCAAGCTCCCAAATCCAGAAGCCACTGATGAGCGAATTTGTACTCATTCTGTTGGAAAAACTGAAGGCCTCTGGCTGAAGAAGGGGTGAAAATTAGTGGGATACTAACTTGGGCATGAGAAACCTCTTCTTGGATGGTGTGAATATAGAGAACTCTTTGAAGCTGGAGATGCTAGACTGCCCACACTAGGCGCGAGAGCAGTTCTCGGAACCACGGTGCCTGAACCACTCAAGAGCTACAAATCTATTCCGCAACTACCAATTATGCGGTTTGGGGCCAGTGGAGGCTCCAAGGCCCGCCCAGGGTTCCTGTGCCTAGCTCGGACTGGACCGGCTCACTTCCTCGCCCTCCCGGGGCCCCTTCGCCTGTCAATCCCACTGCCCTTTTCCCCCACCCGACTTCTGCTCCGCCCACTTCAGTGATGTAACTCCTGGCGTTCTTTCCCGCCGCAGATCTCAAACTCTCCACCAGTCGCTTCCGCTCCTCATTGGCCAGCAGAGAGGACAGGGAAGGGAAGGGACCTACCACATTGCTCTCTAAACTACCCACTCTAGTTTTCTGGTCTTCTGATAGGCCGTCAGGAGAGCAAGTAGAGCCTAGGCTTGTCGCGCAGGCGCGCCAAGTCCCTCGCTGGTGGCGGGGCACCTCTCCTCCACCACAAGAATTCATCGCGCTGTTGTGACGTAAGCGGCGCACGGCTTGCCGTCTTCACTTATGATTGGTTGTAGCAGAAGTCCGTCACACAACCACGCCCCATTTCTCTGCCTAACCTCTCAGCTTAACGAGAGCGGAGGGAGGCCACGCCTCACTCCGTTCCTGCCGCTTAGCCCTGCGATTGGCTGAGGGAGCTGGCATGTTTTCCCACCCCCTACTCCCTCCCGAACGTCCGAGAGGCTGGTGGGACCCTGCGGAAGTTGTCAGTCAATCTCCTCCTTCCCCACCCCCCGCAAGGCCCCTCCTCCGGGCCGCGCGCCCTAGCGCGCGCGCACACGCACACACATTCCCCCCCAACCCCTGCGTGCACCCTCCACCTTCTCAAGTTGTAGCGGTCGCTCGCTGGGGGTTCTCCGTGGGCGGCGGAAGGGCGCGTGGGGGAGGGGGCTCGGACAGCTCCGAGCCTTGAGAAGCGAGTGTGTGCGCGCCCAGAGCCGGGGCGGCGGGTCACCGCCCCGGGAGATGAGGGTCCGGCGCTGACAGGGAAGAGCGGGCGCAGCGGAGGCGGCTCGGAGGGGACCCGCGATGGCAGCGCCTCGGGAGGAGGCTCCAGGCAGGGCTGGCTGCGCTGGCAGCGGCCACTGAGGGGCCAGCCGGCCGGCTGGCGAACTGGGCTGAAGAGCAGAGAGGCGCGCTCGGCGTCCGCACCCCCGCGCCCTCGCCTCAGTTGTCCAAACTTCAGGCTCTCTTCCACCCGCCCTCCGCGCCCGAAGTCAACAACTTCTTCACCCCCCTCCGCCCCCGCCCTTGCCTCCGTCAGCCCCGGGAGGTGGCCGCGCGGCGGGGACCAGGAACCCCCGGCCCTGAGATGTGGCCGTGAGGCGGCAGCGGCGGGGAGAAGCTCGGCGGCGCCCCGGAGCGGGAGGGCGGCGCGGCCGGGGGGGACGGGGCGGAGGGGCGCGAGCTCTCCGCGCCTCTCCCCCGCCTCCTCCTCCTGCCGCTGCCCGTTCCGTGCTTGCAGCAGCCGGAGCTGCCAAGCGCCAGGGCCGCGGCGATGTCGTCGTCGTCGCCGCCGGCGGGGGCTGCCAACGCCGCCGCCATCTCGGCCTCGGAGAAAGTGGACGGCTTCACCCGGAAATCGGTGCGCAAGGCGCAGAGGCAGAAGCGCTCCCAGGGCTCGTCGCAGTTCCGCAGCCAGGGCAGCCAGGCGGAGCTGCACCCCTTGCCCCAGCTCAAAGGTAACCTCGGAGGGTGCAGCCCCGGGAGGGAGCGCAGGGGCTCGCCCCCGCGCCGTTAGAGCCATTTCCTCCTGGGGTTTCCTTCTGCGCCGGTGGGGCTCGTAGTGTGAGCCGTGTTTCCACTGTTGCCTCCCCCGAACCCCGCTCGATTCAAACAGGTTTGGTGTTCAGAGTCTTGCTTCTTCTCCCTGATTCACCTGAACTCTTCCCTTCCCTAGAGGCTGCCAACCCTCCTCCCCACCTGCGCGCTCGCTCACCTGCCCTTGCGATTGCAACTCTCCTCCTGCGTCCCGCGAGGTAGTTCTTCACTCTTCCTCCGGGTTGTCCTTCCCCTCGTGGCTTCAGCAGCCTGCCCTGCCTTCCGACCTGTAGTCTCTCGGAGACCCTCCTCCGCTTTGCAGAGACTTTTAACTACTTCTTTACTTTTCCAGTTACCAAGTTTCTGCTCCCACCCTCTCCTCACCTCCCCTTCCCATTGATCTTTCCTAAGAGTCAAGCTGACCGGGATCTCTAGGCAGTCGTAATGCAAACAACGGTCAGGAGTTAGCTGGTCTTCAGATGTATTTATAAGAGCAAGCCTAAAAATCTGACTAGTGTAGTGTCTTATTTACTGGGTCGTTAGGTTTAGATGGTATCGTTGACTCAAAGTATAGAAAGACTTAAAATACTTTATTGCCTAAGAAGATACACGCGGTAAATTTGGAGAAGTATAAAAGAGTAAATGTTGCTTTGCAATGGAATGGGAACTTAGTTCGCGAAGCAGGGATTCCAGGGAGGAATCTACAGTAGGTTTGTAGGTTTGTACAGTAGTTCAAATTCGTATCCGTGCCTAATGCTTTACAGGAGAACTTGGCACTTCTTTTGGCTCACTTTTACTACTAGATTTAAAGGATATTTAATAAAGTGTTTCCTGGTGGTCTAGTTTATTGTTTGTGCGTTACTCTTTTAATTTTATAATTTTAATGTCTTCACTTTTTACGAGCTAGAAACTGGGAATAAGATGATAATGCTCCTAGACATTTAAAACAATTCTTATAAAAAGAAGAAACCTGATACAAATCTAGATAATCTGCTTTGCAAGATCTGGAAGATAAAGATTCATACTAAAATAGATAAATGTTCAGATTTTTCAATCCATTTCATCTCCTTCAAGGATAATCTGGTTCTGCTTTGTCTTCGGACCTATGAATCCAGCCTTAGTTTGGCTGAGAGTCTAAAGAAAACCCCAGATCAAATCACAGTTGACCTACAGTAGATCTGGAACTCCATTCAGACCCTATACTGCCCCGTCTCTAAGGTTCTTCTAAATCAAGAACATTCCACAACCAGAATCAAACTGGCTTTTGAAAGAAGGTTTCATTTATGATATGTGTAGCTTATGTTGCTGCATTTATCATTTGTTCTTTAGCATGAAAAAATTGTTAAAATTTACACATCATAGTCAATGGTAAACCACAATGGTAGGCATTACCAAGATTTTAATTCTTGAGTGATGTCATAGCTATAAAAGAATATCATCTTACCTCTTAGGACATTGTATTGCTGTTCATGGATTTTAAAGTGTAAAAATTAAAGCAGTGATATAAAAATCAAATGCTGTGAAAGTTAAAACATTTTTTATCGTTGATTTTTTTCCATTAAATTGTCAAGTTATTTTTTATAGGTTGAAGGTTTACTGCTAGCATTATTCATACTTAATAAATTTGGTTTTTAGTAAGGTATTGTGGATCCTTAGTGTTATCTTTATTAGTATAATACTTCTATGTAATAAAAATAATTACATATTTAACATAGATCAAGCTAGGAAGTGCAGTTTTAATACACTTTTAATACAGTTTTTAAAAGCTTGGCAAAAATATGCAGAGTCAGTAATCCTCTAAGTTATATGTACATAGTTCAACAAGTTGAAGGTGCCATTGAATGTTTTATTTAGAGTATTTTGTCACTAGCAGAGAAAAAATAAAATTAGAACTTTAGATAACAACTGTATATTTAACATGAAAATATAGTGTTCTTTAAAAGGAAAGTTAGGTATTCAAGATAAATTTATGCACATTTAATTGTGAAATAAGACCCTTTCTTGGATTACCCACTAATAATAGCTACTTTTACTCCAGATGCCAGAATGCGTGAAAAGTGCTTTTTTAAAAAATTCAGTTGCTTCACATGGTACTTTGGCAGTGTACTTGATACTACAGAGTTGTGTGCTTTTTCCGTAGTAGTTTTTTCCATTTGTGGTCTTAACAAAAACCAATGGAAAGCCCTTTAGTATGTGTATGAAAGAGAATTTTTCTTTCTGCTCTGAAATATAATCTTCCTGTGGAGAGATTCAGATATTTGTGGACAACCGAGATCTTTCAAGTGTTTATACTAACCTGCTTATGTTACACTTTGTCCACATGGATCTAAACTGGAAAGGTGCCAGCTATTTTCCTCAAAGCATACTATGGGTAAGGATTAGCAAAATAACCCAACTTTTTCATCCACAAGAAGTTTATTTGTGCAAAATCGTTTAGTAAGTAGGTTGCAGGATTTTAAGGGGGAAAATGTTAAGAGAAAACTCTGTTTTGTTATAGAACATGTTTAATAAAAAAGCCTTGTTAAAAGGATTTTTTAAAAAAGAGAAACTGTGGCTCAGTCGGTTAAGCGTCCGACTTCAGCTCAGGTCATGATATCACGGCTGGTGGGTTCAAGCCCTGCATCTGGCTCTATGCTGACAGCTCGGAGCCTGGAGCCTGCTTCTGATTCTGTGTCTCCCTCTCTCTCTGCCCCTCCCCTGGTCACACTCTGTCTCACTCTGTCTCTCAAAAATAAATAAATGTAAAAAAAAAAATTTTTTTTTTTTAAAGAGAAACTGTTACGTGGGTTTTGAAAATTAAACTGCCTTATTGTATAGCTTAAAAACATTTTTTTTTTTTCAAAACACTTTTGAATTTTCTTATGTTAATTGTGTAAGTTCCCCCTGAGAACTAGGTACTAGAAATAAAAGTAGCATTTCATGAATCAATTTTTTTGTTTTTAAATTTAAGTTTGTATAAGACTTAATTTTTCTACCTTAGACTTTTCCTTTAGTAACCAAGTTAGGAAACTTCTAACCTTGAAAGAATATGTTACTCACAATAGGAAGTTTTTCAGCTTATTTTAACCTGTTTCGTCTCTGGAAGAATTTGTTTACTGGTAAAGTAGTAGTTGTCTGACATTTATATAACCCTTAGCATTTACAAATTGTTTCATACTTTGCTTTATTTCTGTAATTATAAAAACAGTATTGTGTATAATTAGTGAAACAGTCCAAAGATGTATAACTCCTAATCCCTGACATCCCTTGCTTTTTCACACTTACTAAGGAAATGCTGTTGCGTGACAAGCCATAGCTCAGTGTATTTTTACAAACATATTTCGTCAGGTCATCTCAGCAGCTCTGTGCAAAACCAGTATTATTCACATTTTATTGACAAGAAAAGTTGAGGCTTATGCAGCTAATTTCAGGCCTGTGATTATTTATCTGGTGTTACAACTGATACTGGTACTCAGGTCAAAGGATTTCAGTATTTATGCTGTTAACCTATTTTATAAAAATTTGAACTAGTATGATAGAGGTGGGTCATTGGGGCAGTCCAGGGTCAAAGGTAAATTTTTAATCTTTCTGAGTTATTTTCCTTATCTGTAAAATGGGGATAACACCTTCTCTCTCCCCAGGATTGTAGGGAATAAGTGAAATAATGTAATTAAAATGTCTAAAAATAGGCAAAGAATGTTAACTCCCATTGTCTTTGATATTTGAAAATCCAGATTAAAAATATGTTTTATTTTTTTATTTTGTTAAAAACATTTTTTTTAGCGTTTATTAATTTTTGAGAGACAGGGCGTGAGCAGGGGAGGGGCAGAGAGATAGGGAGACACAAATCTGAAGCAGGCTCCAGGCTCTGAGCTGTCAGCACAGAGCCCAATGCGGGGCTCAAACTCACAAACTGCAAGGTCATGATCCCTGAGCCTAAGTCAACCGCTTAACCAACTGAGCCACCCAGGCGCCCCTAAAAATATTTTTTAAATGAAAGATTCACATAAATAGTAAACTTTTCTGGGGACTTAAAGTTTGATTTTATTTATAATCAGTTTGCAGATATGATTTATGTGAAGTAAGATGAAGCTATATCATTTTTCAGCATTGGTGTAGAGGTGGAAATAGGGTAGAATTAAACTGTTTAAAATATTAAAAGCGTAGCTACAAGATTTTTACCAGGCAAAGACATTGAATTAATTAACCAGTAGAATTGTATAGATGTGCATTTCTCCTACAGGAAGCAGTAAATAGCAAAGAACAGAATGAAACTGGCTTTGAGATTTAAGTGAAGAACTTCCTAAGTTATCACTCAGATTCTTTGTTGGTATATTCTTAGAAACTGGGTCCCACTGGAGGTATCCAGGCCAGTAACAGTGATGCTGATTTGAAGTGCCTTGCTTACCTTTAGGGAAAGAAATTTTTTCCCCTTGAGGTATGTGGTCTTTTAGGGTAACTGGAACAAGAACACTGACATGATCTGAAGTTTTATAACTACCTTAACTTTCTTGTGGGGGAGACATTATTAACTCTTTTTAATGTTTAAAGGTCTTCTCAAAGTTAATATAATTTTCTCTAAACCCAAAACCCCTTTTTATAGTTGGGTTGGCCCTAAAGGAGAGTTGAAATTCATCTGAATGTATCAAGAGAAGTGTTTGTTTGCAAAGGCATATGACATTTTTGTCATTTTAGGACTGTTTTCTGAAAATAATGCTGTGTCTTCTGGAAGACTTATTTTTTAATTAAAAAAGTTTTTAAGGATATGCTTAGAGAAATTGATAATCTGGTATCCATTGCTGTCTTTCATGTGAAATTATATAGACTTAATTCTCCAATTAAGTCTAATTTAACATCTTCAGAATTCCTATTTAGGGTCAAATTCCCTTTCCCCCCAAATTTATTACCTACTCTGATTCTTAATTGAATTTTGGGTTATTTTATGAAGTATCTAATTGAATAAAGTGATAATCCAGTAAAATGTATTTAGTTAAAATAGTGTGATCATTGGGATAGCGCACTATCCTGTAAATAGTAGACTAGTTGTCTTTCTGCATCATTGATGACTCACAGTTGCTTTGGGCTAGTTGTTTAACCCCTTTGAACTTCAGTTTAATCATTTTTATTTGTAAGAATAACATTTTCCCTTGATAAAATCACAGAGATGAATTAGTCCCTCTTCGGATGACAGAGACAAATTATAAACAATGATACATTTGGGAAATAGATTTTTGTGCTTTATTTTTGAAATTTAACTTTTTAAATTACAAAAAGCTGGTAATGAGACTAGCTTGTTTTTATTTTTATATTTAGCACTCTGGATCTCAACCCTGGCTGTAAACTTACAGAGCTTTAAAAAAATATCAATGCCTAGGCCCACCCTCTAAGAGATTCTAAATTAATTGGCCTAAGGTAGGACCCAGGCATTTGTATTTTTAAAAGCTCCCAGGGTGATTCAAATGTGCAGCCAGGGTTGAGATCACTAATTTAGCTTTATCTGTCTATTGATTTAATTCATTAATTGAGACTTTGTCCTTTTCTCTCTGATACTCATGGCTCATTACCCAGCCTATTTACATTTCCTGCCCTCACTTCACCTCCTGCTATTTACTTTTCACTCTCTTAACTTTGCTGCCCCCTGTGGCTGATCAGCTGCTTTCCTGAAGAGATGTTAGATTCTGGAGTTTTAGGTATGAGATGATTCTATAGGATTTTTCTGTAGTTACCATAATTAAAAATTAACTATTACCATTCTATATTAGGTGGTCTGTTTTTCTTTTCTCTGTGATTTTGGAGCTGTGGCTGAATAAAATGAAAGTGAGAAATATCTTAGAGGTTTCCCTAGTTTTAATCCCATCGTTCAGGGTAACATGATGATTCCAACCGCTCTGGCATGTAAAACTGATATTTGCCATACACTAAAAGCATTGTTCTGCTTCTTTAAGATTTAAAACTAAGATTCTAGTGTATATGTTGAATAGTAGGTAGTAAACAAGTGAGCTATTTTTGAACTTAACTTGAACTATTTTGGGTTATGTCTTGTATGTATTCAGCAACAAGAAATTTTTTTTGCACAGTATTTTTACTTCTTGTCCTCTTGATCTAAACTACAGCTTTTTATTGAAGGTAGAGCAGCAAGGACCTGGTACCACTTTATTTCATATCCCTATTTTGTCTTTGGCCTTTCTGCTATTCAATTTGAGTAAGACTTGTATTTGTTGTTTTGAGTCAGTGTTCAGTTGTTATGGAATGATATTCTGTCTCCAGAATGGTAAAATGCTTTTGAAAGCAGAAGTCGTCTGTGTTTTCATATCCTGTTGTGGTACCAAATACAGTATTGTGTGTATAGTAATTGTAGTTATGTAGTTATAATGAATGTTTTGTCAAAGAAATTACCTGTTGGTTGTCTGTTGACTCTCCTCCCTTAACGCTCCTCCCCCGACCCAGTTATTGACTGCTTCTTTCAGTGTTGTTTGTTCACTGATGTTTGATGCTATCAGTAGATTGGTTCTCTTCTGTTTTGCTTTTTATTTTAATATGTTTGTGTCTAAATCTGGTTCCAAGTTTTTAAGCAAAAAATTCTGGGCTTTTGATACCATGATGGTAAATGTAAGTTTAAAACAAAAGATTGTTTGTTTTTGTATTTTGTGCTTTGCAAACGACTGGTATAAGGGGCATGAAACATTATTGATAGATTTCTTGCTAGGAAAGATGTTATGGAAGGTTTATGTGGAACAGTAGTACTGGGTTGACTCTCAGATGTGAACGTGTGTATACAAACATTGTATAAATTCAAATAATTAGTTTGCAGTAATTTCTAAATTTGAGTTGCAGTCTTTCTAAGGATGTCCTTGAAGGAGATGAAAGGAACAGATTTTAAATATATAATTACTTTTAATGCATTATTATGTAATGAGGAATGTAAATGCTTTGCTGAAAGAGTTTTACATGACAGAATAGGTTTATGCAAAATAAACTCTACTTGTCTGGGCAGGATATTGACTAATAAGCAGGTTCAAACCTACTTTTTAAGTATATCTTTTGAACTCTTCCCTGAAGGAATTTGTTTATGTGGGCTTTTTGAGTGAGTGCTGGTGAATTTTAGAAATCTTGCAGTTTTGATCAGAAATCCTAAAGAAGTATATTATGCTTTTGTGGCGGAGTAATTTGCTGAATATGATAGGCTCACATGATGAAATTCAGAGAACCTGTTTGTAACTTGGACACCGACGGCAAGGGATTTCTTGGGAACACACTCCTCCTACTGGAATGGTGATGCTAATTGCATCTACTATAACCTGACCATGATGTTATGTCTAGTTGAGCCTTCAGGTTCTGAATGGGACCTCAGAAGTCATTGTAGTTTAGCCTCCACTGGGAATCAATTTTGCTTTTTTTCAAAATAAATAGCTATCTTGTCATTTCCTTAGAGAAGCTTTCTTTAATGTAGGGAGGAAACATGGGGTTTTTAAGCTCCTAGAGGCTTTCTCGATTTTGTTTAGTTAATGAATACACTGTATGGACATACCTAAAAAGAGGATAAATGTCTGAAACAGGAATTTTTTAATGACTGGACTTACTTTGTAATTCAGGAGTATCAAATCTTAAATATGGCTTCAAAATTTTCTCTTTTCAAAATTTTCTCAACATTTTCTCTTTTAATTAGTTTTGCCTGTTTCACACTCAATTGGTAAAAGAAATCTAGAATTATAGCTATTATCAGAAGTTAAAGATTATTTGAACATATTGTTAATCCCATGCCTTTAAATCAATAAAGTGAAAAAGACGGAACAGTTTTTGTTATAAACTCTGAATTTTGATTAGCAAAACCGAGTGTTTCAACCAGACTTTTATAATAACACCTGCTGAAGCCATAAGTAAAATAAGATATGATTTCTGTAGGAATATGTATCTGCTTTAAAAGAAAAAAACTTACAGTACCATTCTTCTTTTAATTGGCCAGAGGAAAAAGATCTCGTTTACCTGCTGTTAAAACTAGATACATACTTTACTTTTTTTTTTTTTTTTAAATTAAATGTCTTTAGGAAATTGTAGTTTGGTTGGGAATATAGACATGTAAACAGGCAGCTTCAACTACTATCATAAGTTTTGAAGTAAGAGTAAGCAGTAAGTGGCTAGGGTAGTGGTGTAAGGGGGACCCAGTCCAGTTTTGGTATGTAAGGAGAGAGATCAGGGAAAGTTTCCTAGAGAAAGTGACAGGTACACTGAGACCTAAATGATCTTCTTGTTCAGCCAAGAGAGATGGGGTCCAAGAGGTCCACCTAAAGGCCAATATATGCAGCCTCAGGGGTGAATGAGCATAGCCTATTTGGGGAACTGCCAGCAGTCTATGTGGCTGTGATGAAGAGTGTTGTAATAGGGAACTGATTAGAGAAGACACTGGAGCAACAGTTAGGGTCTAGATCATAGTCTAAATGCCATGTATTGCATTTACTCGTCTGAAAGAAGCATGAAGAGTAATGGGTATAAGAGGGATGGGTGTAAGGAACACTAGTGAGGATGCTGGCACAGTAATCCAGACAATAGATGAAGGTGGCCACGTCTAAGGCTGGATTTGGTGAGAGGGAAGAACCGATGATGATACATTTCTAATTTGGGCACCTTGAGGCACGATAGCAATTTACTGAAAGGGAGAAAGAGGAAGATCAGATTTGGGAGAGGGCAATGGTTTTTTTGTTGGACAGGTTGAAATGCCTGTGGGAAATCAAATTGAAGCTGTCTAGTAGGAAGTTAGATATTTGGTTCCAGAGCTAAATAGACCTATGCTAGAGATAACAATTCGGGAGTCTTTAGATTAAGATTTTTTTTTAAGTTTATTTATTTATTTTGAGAGAGAGACAGCATGAGTGGGGGAGAGGCAGAGAGAGAGGGAGAGAGAGAATCCCAAGCAGGCTCTGTACAGTCAGCACAGAGCCCAGCGCAGGACTCAAAACTCAAGAAACCGTGAGATCATGGACCTGAGGCGAAGCCAAGAGTCTAAGGCTAAGCCACCTAGGCGCCCTGGGAGTCTTTAGGTTAAAGGTGGCATTTGAAATGATTTAAGTAGAAGCAACCACTGAAAATGTGTAGAAAGAGAAGAGGTCAAGGAATACCATTATTTAGATGATGATCAAAGGAAAGGGGGTAATCTCAAGGCAAGAGAGATAGCTTAAGTGGAGGCAAAGGAAGACAGGTAAGGGTAGAAACAAGTCATTCAAGTGATGAGAATCTTTAAAAATGGGGGTGGGGAACTAATAACATTGAAAAGAACTATTGACAAGTCAAGTAAGAGCTGAAAAGTTTCCATGGGTTTAGTAATCTGAGTAACATTGGTGACTTGAGAGGCGTTTCAGAGGTTGGTAGACTTGAAATTTCTGTAAAGTGAGGAATTAATAGAAATTGTTAAAGTCAAGTCAGTAAGTAGGACTTCTCTTTCAGGAAGCCTGACAGTTAGAAAAAATATATCACTAGCTTTTGGGTGTAGAATGGATATTGTATCAGAACAAGATTTTTATAAGGAGGACTAGTTAGGAGGTTTTTTTACTGGGCAAGGGGAGACATGGCGTGGCTTGGGCTAGGGGTGGTAGCAGCTGAAATGGAGAGAAAGAGGTGTATTTAAGATATATCTTAGATAGATGGGATAATCTAGATGGAAAACCTAGAGTTGTATTTTGAAATTTGACATTTTGAGATATTCTTTTGGAAGTGTGAATCACGGAGTGCTCATTTGGTAATTTCTATGACTTCTAAACATTAATTACAAGATTTTCAAGTTTGCCTGTTAGAAAATGGTTATAGTTTGAAATGTTGGCTACTTGGTCTTCTGGCCAAATAAGGATTATCTACTCACTTTTCAGTGGAATGTCTGTGTACGCCAGATGGTATATGTGTGAGGGAGATCACAAAATATGTTGGGACAAGTGCATGAGTGAGGTTAGAATTACTTACTGCCTGTTTTCTGCCTTTAGACTGTAAGTAAAGTGCTCCAAGACCTGAGATACGTATCTTCTTCCCCAGCAATTAGGTAGTCAGTTCTTGATTTTATTATTTATTGAATGAAATAATGAAGCAAAAACTATTAAATTGACTTAAAGAAAAACACCATTTTGTGTCATGCAGTGATTGACAGTTTTATAATGATTGATAACCAAGTCCCATAGTGTTTACATATAGCACTAAATTTAGCATTTTGTTGATGAAGAAAACAAAACAGGTAGGCTATATTTTTGTGCAAGTCATTTATAGCTCAGTATCTTTTCAGTTGGTTATTGATTCTTCCTCTATAATATTAAACTGAAAATGTGTATTGCCTGCACTAAAGCAAAATTAACACCTTATTTTCTAACAGTGCAAAGGAAAAATAATAGTAATTGAGCCTTGTGAAGACTGATTTCTTTTAGGTCCTGGGCAGGTAGACCAGTAGTGAACATAGTTTTTTCTAAGAATCTTCAAAGCAGAGGATTTTTATTTCTTAAATTCTTCTGATATAGAAATACTTCATTGATACTCTTTGGAGTCTCCCTTTTAGCACCATTCCTCCCTTTTTAAAGTAATGTAAAAATTTTTATTGGAGAACATTTGTTTTATGAATGTGTGCTGAGAAATAAGATGGAACTTTTAATCACTCAGCACTTTTGTCCGAGCTAGATTTATAATATGAAGTTAAGGTTAAAATCTATAATTAGCAGCTTTGAGGAGTTATTTTGAAATATCAAGAACCAATCAGCCTGTCTACTTATTTTTGCCTCTCTTTTGGAAATGCTATGTATATTTCACTCTCCCTTTAAGCTATGTAGACACAGTTTTGAAAACTTGTATTTGCAGCCACATTAGCATTATCTTTCTGATCATTATTTCCCAATTTGAGAGAGGAAATAAATTGAGCAAAACCGCTAAGTCTTGGATATAAAAATCAGTTGGGCTAATTCATCTGTCACTTTACTGATTTTATTCTCCTGTAAATGCTCCAGGAAAACAAATTAGACGATGTCATCTCTTTTGTCCACATAGGTTTGTCCCAGTGTATGAACAGCCTAAATTTGAATCCAGAGTGGAAATAAAGTAGTAAATGTATCAATGAAATGCTTTTAAGGTGCATTTAGTTTTAATAGTTGTTTTTCTTTCATAGGAAACTTCTGTCACTCATGTAGGAAACTTAAAAATAACCCTGCTTTTACCTAGCTATCAGGTAACCAGGCACTGATTTTGGTATTTCATATATTTTGATATCCTGTTTTTAATTTGGACTACATGGATGACCTTACACATAACATATTTTGATATTTTGAGAACTGCTTTTTTTTTCTTTTTTTCTTTCTTTCTTTTTTTTAAGTCTGGATAAGTAGCTTCTCCTGTGGAATAGGAATGACTATTTTAGGATACAATACTTGCTGTGAGTCATGAGTGAGTTTCAGTTTTCATGGTTTTCTAAAATAAACTCACTTAAGGACTGTGCAATAAGAAATGTCATATTCTTAACTACTCTGTGTCTTTATGATTTTTATAAAAACTGATAGACTGTTAAATTTAAGTCAAAAAAGAATCTTACAAAGGTAGAAAATAAAAATCCCCAGAGGAAACATCTCTTAAAATTTTGAGAATCATTCTCATATTTTCCCATTAAGTGGTATCATATAATGTATGCTATTCTGTAACCCATTTTTACTTTAATTGGATATTATAAATAGCATACTTCTGAAAAGAAAACAGTAAAATTAATTTTTAATTTTTATTATTATTTTTCAGTAGGCTTAATCCCCAGCATGGAGCTCAGTATGGGGCTTGAACTCACCCACCCTGAGATCAAGACCTAGCTGAGATCAGAAATTGGATGCTTCACCTACTGAGCCATCCAGGCGCCTCTAAAATTAATTTAGATTTGTTTCTGAATAAAGTTTTTTATTTCTGGAAATACTAGATCAAATCACTTTAGACCTAGAAAAATTCCTTGTATAAAAAGGAGAGGAAATAATTTCTAAGACCACTGGTATTTAATTTTAGGGAGGTTATACATGGATCTCTTTGAAAACCTGATTAAAGAAATGCATCATCTTCTCAGAAAATATCATATACGATATTGTATGTATAATTTTAGGGTTCTTGGATTCACCACCACCACCACCACAACCCTGAAGCCCATCTATGGCCTGGTGGTGGGGTGTTTGTAGACCTTAGGGCCTGTTTTCGAGATTTGAACAGCCTTGTTAAGTCAGTAATCCTTTTCCTTAACACGGGTAGCAGGTGTTTCTTAGGAGTTACAGGGAGGAGTAGCTGCCAGATGGAACCTCATCACAGCCATGAAAACTGAAAATAACTATAGAGGCATTGATCTATGAAGATTTGTTTAATACTTCTCGTCCCCCCAAAATTCCAAATGAAAAACAAAATGCTTCTAAAAACCTGTTTTATTTAATGAATAACAGGTTTTATATTCAAATTGAATTAAGCAAAAACAATGTTTCAAAATTTATCACAGAAAAAAACAACAACCAAAAAACAAATTGAATTAAGCCCATGACATGGATATTCCATTTATAGGCATATTTCAAATTGCAGGTTTCATATTCATATTCATATTGCATATTCATATTGCAGGTTTGCAGGTTTGGTTCCACCACAATAAAGTAAATATTACAATAAAGTGAGTGAAATGAATTTTTTTATTTCCCAGCACATATAAAAGTTGTATTAACACCGTACTGTATTCTTTTAAGTGTGCAATTGCATTATGGCTAAAAAGTATGTACCTTAATTTGAAAATACTTTATTGCTAAAAAAAATGCTAATCATCAGCTTTCAGTGAGTCATAATCACTGATTGTAAGTCACCATAACATAAAATAATGAAAAAGTTTGAAATATTCTAAGAATTACCAAAACGTGACACAGAGATACAAAATGAGCAAATGCGGTTAGAAAAATGGTGCCAATAGACTTGCTCAATGCAGGGTTGCCACAGACCTTCAGTTTGTAAAAACTGCAATATCTGGGAAGCGCAATGAAATGAGGTATATTCACATACTCTCTCAGGAGTCTGCTTTTCAGTATTCAGCTTTCTAAAATTCCATATTTCTGTATTCTAAGAAATGCCCCATATTGGCTCATCTTCATTTCTTGTTCTTTTCTACTTTATCAGAAGTTGTTTTTGAAGACAAAAGATAACAAAGTTAATTTTTTTGAGATAAAAATCAAACAGTATTTTTATCCTTCTATAATGCAATGATTGTGGATATATTCACCTTTGAATAGTAACGAGTAAATCATAGAAATATTTATGTTCTTTAAAGTTTTAGTAGTCCAGTGGTTTTATTAAAGTAATATTTGTATATTAGGATTCATTTTCAAATTGGTAGGGTTCATGTATTCAAATTTCCTAAAAGGTGATGCCTCCATTTTTTTCCAGCCATTTTCAATTTTAGTGAAATCCTAGGTCCTAAACTAAGTCCTATTTGCAATGCTGTGAATCATTTGTTAATAAATGTTTCTATTGTTCCTTTATAATAGTTTGATCCTCTAAAGTTTCAAATAAAAGCTGAATTTAGAGTCTCAGTTATTAATGTTCTAGGAGTATTGCCAAAAAAAGCTACATGTCCTATATTCTGTGCCAGTTTCTTAAATTAGAATCTTGGATTGCATCCTCAGCGTGTCACTGTAGTGGTATTGCTGGGTTGCTATGATACAGTGCTTGTTCTATAATTTGTAGCATGAATCCTATATGAGATCCTACTTTAGATTTCTAAAATGTGAGCAGCACTAATTGGAAATATGATCCATTTTTCCTTTAAGGAAAATTATACCTATAAAACTTCTGTTACAGATTATGATACTTGATACTTAAAACTATTTGTTCTTAAAGGTAAAATAGATTAACACTCAACAACTTGAAATAATTTGGTTATCCCTAAGAAGTTTAGTTTATTACATTTTTATGAAAATGGGCAAGAAAAGGAAGGTTTTATGATAATGAATATTGAAATTTCACTATTCTACTTGATATTTGAGGTCTTAAGAGAAATAAATATAAACTATATTTTCTGGTAACATGAATTTGAGACAGTGATCAAATCTACATTACACAGGAAAGCTCCACAAATTATCTTACCCTATGGAATTTATTTTTTTTATTCAGTGAACTGTTCTTAAAACCAACCTATGTAGTTCTGTTGATAAAATATTATTAATTCTTATTTTATGATGTAGTTTTTGTATTTTCATTTACATGTTCTGTATAAATAAGTATAGATGGCGTAAAGACCAAACACCGGTATTCTAGCCATGTGTTGTATATACATTTGGGGTAGAATGAAATTTTTATGATTATTGGTTAGTGGCATTTGATCTTTAAACCACAGCTGATCTTTAAACTTTCACTGTCTTTCAGTAATGTTTTGCATATTTAGCATGAAAATATTTTAGAGACCAGGACTGAACTAAAAATTTTAACAGCTTTATTGAGATATAATTCATATACCGTGCAATTCACCCATGGCTTTTAGTATATGTACAGATATTTACAACCATCACTACAGTCAATTTTAGAACATTTTCATAATGTCAGAAAGAAATGCCATAGCATTTAACTATTACTCCTCGCCTCACTCATCCCCTACTCTAAGCAGCCACTGATCTACTTTCTGTCTCTATACTCTGTCTTCTCTCTACTTTCTGTTCCTGTTCTGGACATTTTATATGAATGGGATCATATATAGTCTTTTGTAAGTCTTTTATATCACTGGCTTCTTTTCACCTAACATAATATTTTCAATCATGTGGTAGCATGTATCAGTATTTCATTCCTCTTATGGCTGAGTAATAATCCATTGTATGGCTTTAGTACCATATTTTATTTGTCCATTCATCAGTTGATGGACATTTGGATTTCCACCTTTTGGTTATTATGAATAATGTTGCTGTAAACATTTGTGTACAAGTTTTTGTGTGAGCATATGTTTTAATTTCTCTTGGGTGTATACCTAGAAGTAGAATTTTGGGGTCACATGTAATTTTGTGTTTAATTGCTTGAGGAACTGCCACACTTGTTTTCCACCATGGTCATGCTATTTTACATTCCTACCCACCAGTTTATGATCTCTGCATACCCTCACAAAACTTGTTACTCTGACGTTTTTAATACAGCCATCCTAACAGGTATGAAGTGTGAAATTTTTGTGGTTATGATTTGCATTTCTCTAATGACTAAAGATGTCAAGCATCTTTTAATGTGCTTTTTGGCCATTTGGTGTATCTTCCTTGTAGAAATGACTCTTCAGACCCTTTGCCCATTTTTTAATTGAGTTGTCTTTTTATCAAGTCGTAATGTTCCTTTGTCTTTTCACTTTCTTAATGGTATCCTTTGAAGTGCAGATGGTTTTAATTTTAATAAAATCCTAAATTATCTTTTTTTCTTGTTCCTCATGCTTTTGGTGTCCTAAAAATCTTTCCCAAATCTGATGTCATTAGGTTTACCTTTATGTTTTCTTCTAAGAATGTTATATGTTAGCCTTTACATTTTTGGTCTTTGATGCATTTTGAGTTCAAGTTTTGTATGGAATGTGATATAACAGTTCAGATTTATTCTTTTCCATGTAGCTATTCAGATGTCCTAGCACCATTTGTTGAAAATACATTTTCCCCATTAGATAAGGAAACTTGTTGAAAACTTGTTTAACTTGTTCAAAATCAGTTGGCACATGGTTTTATTTTTGGGATTTCAGTTCTATTCCACTGATCTGTATTCTATTGTTTTATCAGTACCACACTGTCTTGATTACTTTTGGTTTGTGTAGTACATTTTGAAATGGAAAAGTCTGAGTCTTCCTACTTTGTTCTTTTTCAAGATTGTTTTGGCTATTCTGGCACACTTGAAATTGAAAGAATTAGGTTATTGATCTGAGATTTTTATTTGTTTTTCTATAGGTATTTACAGGTATCAATTCCCTTCTAAATACTTTTTAGCTACATCCCAGATGTGTTAGTATGTTATGTCTTCATTTTCATTTGTCTCAAAATATTTTCTGATTTTTCCTTTGGTATCTTCTTTGTTACATTAGTTATTTAGGAGTGTGTATGGTTTAATTTCTGCATATTTGTGATTTTCCCAATTTGTTTTCTGTTACTGATTTATAATTTCATTCTACCATGGTCGAGGACATACTTTGTGGTATTTCTGTTTTTACTTTTTTTGAGGTAGTTTTATAACTTGGCATATGGCCTGTGCTGGAGACTGTTCCATGTGCACTTGAGAGTATGTATTCTGCTGTTGTTGGCTGGAGAATTCTATAGTAAATATAAATTCCTTAGTGTTCTATAGAAGTCTGTTAGATCTGGTTAATTTATAGTGTAAGCCTTGTATTTCCTTGATCTTGTGTCTAGTTGTTCTATCCATTATTAAAAATGAGATATTATGGGGCGCCTGAGTGGCACATTGCGTTAGGCATCTGACTCTTGATTTCGGCTTAGGTCATGATATCATGGTTTCATGAATTCGAGCCCTGTGTAGGACTCTGTACTGACAGTGTGGAGCCTGCTTGGGACTCTCTCTCCCCTCTCTCTCTGCCCTTTTCCCACTCGTGCGCACTCTCTAAATAAATAAACATTAAAAAAAATTTTTTTTTTTTTTAATGAGATCTTGAAGTCTCTCTTGTTGAATTGTCCATTTCTTTCTTCTTTTAGTTTTGCTTTATATATTTTGGAACTGTTAGTAAGTGCACATATTTTGTAATTGTTGCATCTTAGTCATGAATTGACCCTTTCATCATAAAATGGATCTCTATCTCTAATACAATTTTGTTTGTTTGTTTTAAAATCTGTTTATCTGATATCAGTATACCACTCTAGCTTTCTTGTGTTTGCATGATATATCACTTTCCATCCTTTTCAGTCTATTTGTGTCTTTGAATCTGTAACTTGTTATGGGGAGAAGAGCATATAATTAGGTCTTTTTTAATTCAGTTTGAAATCACTGCCTTTTGACTGGATTGTTTAATCCATTTGTATTTAATGTTATTTGTTGATATAGTTGGATTTATGTCTGCCATTTTACTTTTTGTTTTCTGTGTCTCGTGCCTTTTTTGTTCTACATTCTTCCTTTACTGTTTTCTTTAGTATTAGGTGAATATTTTTCACAGCAGCATTTGTTTGTTTAATGATTTTTTATCACATCTTTTTGAGTTTATTTTTAGTGGATGCCCTTGGGCTTATCATGTATATATTTATTGGAATCAACTTCAGATTTATATTAGCTTATTTCCAGTGAGATATGGAAACATTACTTCTGTATTCGTGTATTTCCTTTTCCTCCTTTTTATGGTGTTGTTATTCAGTTACATTTATTGTTACAAACCCAATAGTGTTTTATTGTACTTAATGCTTTATCATCATTCATTCATTAGCCCAGTACATGTTTGCTTCCACCCATCTCCTTTGTGCTGTTATTGGCAAATATGTTATATTTCTATATATGGTAATAACCTAATTATATATTTATAATATATATATTATATATATGTGTATTTATATTACTTTATACATTGGGGTTTTTTTGAATCAGCTAAGAGAAAAAAGAAAATATATGCATTTATACTTCCTTTTATAATTACATAATTTACTGGAGTTCTTTGTGGTTTCTTTTTGGATTGGAATTACTTTCTGTGGTTATTTGCTTTCAGCCTGATGGAATTTCTTTAATGTTTCTTGTAAGGCAGTCTGGGTAGCCTCTGAGTTTTTGTTTATTTGGGAATATCTT
The DNA here is from genome assembly GCF_018350175.1 of Felis catus. Taxonomy (NCBI): domain Eukaryota; kingdom Metazoa; phylum Chordata; class Mammalia; order Carnivora; family Felidae; genus Felis; species Felis catus. The sequence continues at coordinate 31,003,447 of NC_058384.1, read as the reverse complement.
TATTTTGCCTTTTTTTTTTTTTTAAGTTTTCTTTAATGTTTATTTTTGAGAGGGAGAGTGCATGAGCAGGGGAAGGGCAGAGAGAGAGAAAGACACAGAATTCAAAGCAGTCTCCAGGCTCTGAGATGTCAGCACAGAACCTGATGTGGGGCTCGAACTTATGAACCTATGAGATCATGACAATTAATTCACTGGGCCACCCAGGTGCCCCTGCCTTCATATTTGAATGATAGCTTTGCTGGATATAGGATTTGGGGGTGACAGGTTATTTTGTTTGTTCTTTTTGAGCAGTTTGAATATGTTACTCTGCTGTTTTCTAGCCTCTACTATTTCTACTGAGAAATTAACCATTAATGTTAGCCCTTGTAAGTGACTAGTTGTTTTTTGCAGCTTTCAAGATTTTTCTCCTTGTCTTTGACTTTTATGGTATATCTGTGAATCTCCCTTGTATTTTTCCTTCTTAGAGTTGTTGAGCTTTCTGGATATGCAGCTTAATGTTATTCAGTAAATTTGGGAAGTTTCAGTCATGATTTCTTCAAATATTTTTTCTGCTTCTTTCTTTTTTCTCCTTTTATGTGCATGTGGTACACGGTGTCCCACAGATTGAAGTTCTGTTCATTTTTTTTAATGTTTTTAAAATTTATTTTGAGAGAGAAAGAGCATTCATGAGTAGGGGAGGGGCAGAGAGAGGGAGAGACAGACAGAGGAGAGAGAGTCCCAAGCAGGCTCTGTACTGTCAGTGCAGAGCACAATGTGGGGCTCATTCTCACAAACTATAGGATCATGACCTGAGTCGAAATCAAGAGTCAGACACCTAACTGAGCCACCCAGGTGTTCCTGAAGTTCTGTTCATTTTTGTTCACCTCTTTTTCTGTATTCAGATTTCATAGTCTGTATCAATTTATCTTCAAACTTCCCTAATTCTTTCCTCTGCCAATTCACATCAGTTGAGTCCTTCTAGTGAGTTTTTCATTTTGTTATTGTACTTGGCAATGCAGAATCTTCTTGTTTCTCTCTTTCTTTTTCTTTTTTTGTAAAGTCTGTTTCTATTGACATCCTTTATTTGATGTGACATTGTCATATCTTCTTTACTTCAGCGATGGTTACCTTTAGTTCTTTGAATATATTTATAATGGCTGCTTTGAAGTCATTTTCTCTTAAATCCAACATTTGGTTGCTCTCATAGGCAGTTTCTATTGCCTTCTCTTTTTTCCCCTTGGTATATGGGACATACTTTCCTGTTTCTTTGTGTATCTTGTAAATTTTTTGTTGGTGTTAACTGAACACTTTAGATAATGTATTTAATATATTATAGCAGTACAATACTGGGTACTTGTCCCACCCTTCAGAGCTTATTGTTGTCATTTACTTGGTTAGTGACTGGGTCTAATATTGTTCCTTAGAGGATGCAGCTTTAGGTATGCCAGTAGTCACCCTGAGATGAAGATGCTTTTGACAGGGCTCTCTTTATGTTTTCCTAACAACACCCCCAGCTTTAAATTCCAGTGACTTCCAGCTTGTTTAATTGTTCTCAACAATGCTCTGGGGCATAAATTGTTGTAATTTTTTTCTGACTAATCTAGTCAAATTCAGGCTTTTTGGAAGGAATAGTTCCTGAGGTCAGTGTCTGATATTTGTTCTAACACCAGAGTGCTCCTCCAAGCTGTTTCTTTCCCTGGTATTCTGCATACTAGCTGACTAAAGCCTATTTTCTCAGTGAATTTACAAATCTTCCCATTGCCATTCACTATAACCCCCACTGTTTTTGAGAACACCCCTAACCTTGAACTTTTCTATGCTGTGTTGCAAAAGAAGTCATTTCCTTTGGAAAGAGACATAACAGATGTTTTATGTCTTGCTCCCCGCCCCCCCCCCCCCAGCCCCCAGGCAAATTTTTTGAGTTAGGACTCTGGAGCTGGGGATAGGGACAATGGCATGCTTCTCTCTGAATGACACCCTACTTCAGGAGCTGAGCAGAAGGTGGAGAAGGAGCATTAGCCTAAGATCTTTTTGGCTTGCCTCTTCCAGCATGGAAGCACCTACAGGCTAGGACTGAGATAATGATAGCCCCAGTATTCTCAGTGGTGCTGCACCAGGGGTAGAGCCTCTGTCCATGAGTGGAAGTTGGGCAAAAGAAGGGAGCCCTTCTTCTCAATTGCACTGGCCCAGAACTTAAACTCAGTAATAGGTAGTTGTGGGCAGGGTGAGAAATGCCAACATCATGCTCCTCACCTAAGGAAAGCTGCCTGATCAAGATCTGGTAGTAAAGGGGTCCTTGTGTTCTTGGCTGCCTCCCTCCAGAGTGGAGTTTCTGCTTAGCTAAGCCGAGAGGAGAGAGGCACTTTGTTCAGATACCACACATTCTTGCCGTTCTTAATAAATTTTCATAAGTATTCTTGGATAGATGTTTCCTCATTTGCTGCTTACCTTAGGGCCATTTCCAGAAGCTTTCAAGGTTTAAAAATTATTTTCATCTGTTTCACTGGAGTGCGGGTCTGTGGAGCTTGTACCTTGTCTTGCTAGAAGTTGAACTTCCTATAGTCTAAAATTTTAGCTTCTTTTGTAGTAATAATTAGTACCTTTCTTTTATCTAGGAATTTATAGCTTTCAAATATATAATCATGCCAATACGTTTGAAAACTTAAAGGAATTGGGAAAATCCCTTGAAATAAACAGCTTTCTGAAACTGACACAAGAAGAAACAAAAATCTAAACAAGTCTTATACCTATGTAATTGAATCGTAATTAAGAACTGTGACAAATGGGGTAAATGAGTGATGGTCATTAAGGAGGGCACTGTTGGGATGAGCACTGGGTGTTATATGTATGTGATGAATCACTAGATTCTACTCCTGAAGCCAAGACTACACTGTATGTTATCTAACTTGAGAACTAAAAAAAAGAAAAAAGAACCTTGACAAGGACATTACAACAACAACAAAATGCAAAGATGCAAAAATGTTATACAGAATATTTACAAATTGAATTTAGCAACATACAAATAGGATGATACATCATGATCATGTGGGATTCATGCCAGAATCCAGGATAGCTTTTAAATTCAACAATGACTTGCCATGTAAGCAAAAGAAACAAGTTGTATCATCACTTTAATGTAAGTAGAATAATAGAAATTCCTTCTCTGTATAGTTCCTTTCTCTCTAGTACTTTAACCTGTAGATTCCAGCCACTTCATTAGCCCTGATTTCCACTTTGTATTTAGCTCAGCAAGCCTGTTTGCTATTTTGAGTCTTCTCCCTATGGTGCAGTCTGGAAAGTGCTAACAGAGAGCTTATGTGATTGTGGGCTCACTCTGTTTCCCTTCTCTTAAGGATCACAGTCCCATATTGCGTGTTTTCCAGCATCTGAAAACAGTTATTTCACATATTTTCTCCAGTTTTTAGTATGTTACAGTGGAAAGTCTAGCCTGCTGGAAGCAGCAGTGTTGCCCACACTTTTTGTTATTTTTGAATCCAATGGGTATGGAGTGATGTATTTCACACATAAATTCATATGTATGGTTTATACATATTAACATTTTTCTGCTTTCCAGTGTGGTTGAATGTCATTTCATATGTTTATTGATCATTTATGTTTCATGTGCTCTTTTCTATAGATTTGTCTTTTTCTTATTGATTTATAGATGTTCTTTGGTGAATTCTGGATGCCAGTCCAGAGTTGGTTATAAAATTAAATGTTTCACACTTTATCTAGTCACGTTTAGTCTTTTAGTTCTCTAAAAGAATTAATTTTTATAAATGGTGTGAAGGAGGGATCTAATTTTTTTTCCATATGAATAACCAATGGTCCTACCATAATTTATTAAATTAAAAAATTCACTACTGACATTAAAAAAACCCAACTCTATTATATATTAATCTTCTGTATATGTACCCTAGTATGTTCCTAGGTACCTTATTTTTTTCTTTTCCAGTGGTCTTTTTGTCTATTCCTGTCTCATGTCGTGTAGTTTTAATCATTATATGTAGTAAGGTTAGCCTTCCCTTCTTCATCTTAAATATCAGCTTGGCTATTCTTGGCTCTTCATTTTTCCTGATGAATTTTAAGAGGTTCCAACAAAACACTCTGTCAATTGAGTGCAGCATCATGTTACAATCCAAAATGCTTTCTCTGTATAGATTGAGGAAGATGTCTTCTCATCCATGAATAATTCTATATCTCTGCTATTTATTTCTTTTATATATTTCATAAAAGTTTTGTAATTGTCTTCATAAAAGTCTTTCTTGTCTTTTGTTAGATCTCTCAAATTACTTGCCCCGGGAACCCAGTCAACATATTGTGAGGAAGGTTAGGCCACATGGAGAGGTCACATGTGGTGGTTCTGGCACTAGCCCCTGCTAGACCTTCATTCAAAAGCCTGAATTAACTATCAACACATATATGAGTGATTTAGCCTTCACAGATTTCTCCCTCTAAGTTTTCTAGTTTTCTAGCTGAGGCCTTAGACTTCATGGAACAGAGATAAGTTGTCCCTGCTATGTTCTGTCTGAATCTCTGACTTAAAAAAACTGTGATAGATAATTATTGTTTCAAGCCACTAAATTTGGAATGATTTGTTACTAAGCAATAGAAAATTAAAACACCAGACATCATTCTGATAATGATCTGGCTTCTCCTGTAGGTCTGCCTAAGGAACACATAACTGGAATATTCTAAAATGGTACATGGAGGAATAATTTCCCATCACAAATTAATAAATTGGCATTTATTACTAAGTCATGAACTTGGCTAATTTACATTTGTACTGTGTATGATTTAGTGGTACAGTTTTCCTAAATAAGTTTTACAAACTGACACTAAAGAGTATAGTTAAAACTTTCTCACCACATTTTCTTAAAGATTCTAATTTAATCTTCAAAAAATTTTTACAAAGTTTGCTAATATCAGACGAATTAGTGTAATCAACCAGAGTATATACCCAACTACATAGGCATTATTTTTAAAAAAAATTTTTTTTCAACGTTTTTTATTTTATTTTTGGGACAGAGAGAGACAGAGCATGAACGGGGGAGGGGCAGAGAGAGAGGGAGACACAGAATCGGAAACAGGCTCCAGGCTCCGAGCCATCAGCCCAGAGCCAGACGCGGGGCTCGAACTCACGGACCGTGAAATCGTGACCTGGCTGAAGTCGGACGCTTAACCGACTGCGCCACCCAGGTGCCCCTACATAGGCATTATTTTTCTCAAATAGTTTATTCTATGAAACATGAGACCTCTTGTGACTCTGATTCTTTTTAGAAAGAACCAGTCATAGAAGTCACATAGTCTCACTTTTATGGCCTTTAGTTGGAAGTCATGTAGCTTCACTTCTGCAGTACTGAGACTGTTCCCTAGAAGCAAGTGACTAAGTCTAGCCCACATTTCATAGGAGAAATAAACACGTTTTGAAGAGAGGGATGTTAGATAATTTGTGGACAAAAATTTTTTTTTAAATTTTTTTTAACGTTTTTATTTATTTTTGAGACAGGGAGAGACAGAGCATGAACAGGGGAGGGTCAGAGAGAGGGAGACACAGAATCCGAAGCAGGCTCCAGGCTCTGAGCTGTCAGCACAGAGCCTGATGCAGGGCTCGAACTCACGGACTATGAGATCATGACCTGAGCCAAAGTCGGACGCTCAACCGACTGAGCCACCAGGCGCCCCTGTGGACAAAATTTAAAACTACTACACTTGCTAAGCATGAAATTAGAACAAAGGAAATTTTATAAATAATGGTATTAGGCAAAAATATCTTAGTTCTCTCATAGCAGGGGAGATAGTCATGTTTGATGGTTCCGGTAGACTTGAAATCCTTTGGCTAAAGTTTTTTCTCATTGGTTAGTGTTTAGGTAAGCACTGACTTTATTAACTTCTGAAGGGGATGAAGAATGAGAATGGTAGAGTCCATTCCAACCAGTGCACGTAAAACAGGAAACTTCAGGTATCATTATAAATGGAACATGGGATATAAAAGCGGGCATAATGGGAAATGAAGTTGGAAAGGTGGTGCCACTCACTTTCTCCTCCTCTTCTTTCACCCTCAACCTTAGTCATCTTTACATTATTACATTTTTAAGGTTGGTAACATTTTCTGTACCACAGTTAAGATTTTTGTAAATTGTAATTCTTAAAGTTGAAAGTGAGTGAAGGCTTATGTTGTTGACTATATAGGCTTCAGAGCCACATAATGTAATTACATTTCCTTATATAGTTTTTTTTTAGTATTTAGAAACTGGAGTTTCTAATTGTGTCTCTTTTTCTTTCCTTGTACTTTTAACATACTCTTAAGTTTTTCTTCAGTTTTCCATGCAATATGATATCCTATTGATCTTCCTGTAGGCATAACTCTCATAGGGCTTTATTCCTCCTGTTCTGAATGGCTCAGTTGCTCTCTAGGACTTAATTGCTTTTCTGGATTGTTTTCCCCTATTCCTGGATTCCATTTTTTCTCTTTTTCCTTTATTGCTGCATCATGTCCTCAGGTAATTTCTTAAGAAAGGTTGTGAGGGTGCTAAGTTTTCCAAGTGTTTGTATATCTGAAAATGCCTTTATTGAATCCTTATACTTTATTGATTGTTGGCTAGTTAACACAGTTCTAGATTGGCATTAGAATTTGAATGATATAGCCCCATTATCTTCTTGCGTCATCTTGGATATCTGTCTCTGGTTCTTTTGTGAGTTAATTAAAAAAATTTTTTTAATTTATTTTTGAGAGAGAAAGAGAGACAGTGTAAGCAAGGGAGGGGCTGAGAGAGGGAAACAGAACAGGCTCCAGGCTCCCAGCTGTCAGCAGAGCCCATCGCGGGGCTGGAACTCACAAACCTGGAGATCGTGACCTGAACCGAAGTCAGGTGCTCAACCAACTGACCCACCCACGCACCCCAACTTTTTTTTTTTTTTTTTTAATTTGAAAGCGTTCAGTCTTTTCTCCTGGGCATTTGAAATTTCAAAGTGATATGCTAAATTAACCCATTGTTTGGCGTCTTTTTTTTGTTTAGTTTTCTTTCATGTTTCAAGGCTTTACTTGAATGTCTGGTGATCCTTTATTTTCTATTAAAATTAGTGAATTTTAAAAAATCACTTTAGAAGTTGGATGGAGGTTCACTCACTGCCTGCTTTTGTTTAGAGTAATGGTCAGGGAACTAACTAGTAAAAGCTAGAATTTTTCTCTGGGACAATTGAGTTGCTTTGCCCACCCTCTTTTTTTTTGTTTTTTTTTTTTTTTTGGCCTGGAGCATGAATGCTTGACTGACTTTTGGATTGAGATGGTAGACTGTTCAGTACATGCAGATTTATATAATCTCCTATTTTCAGCTCATGTCTTAATCCCATCCTCTATTTCACCAGGTATTTCTAATCCAGAGTTCTGTGGGAACCTTATCTGTAATTCCCTGTTTATTCTAGAATGTGGCTTCTTGCTTTTTGGTTTTGTCAGTTACCACTTCTTCATGTACTTTGAGTTTTCCAGAAATTTGTTGAAGTCTTTTGCCTAAAGGCCCATTCTTTCTCTTTGTTATTGTGGGTTTACACACATACACACACAAACACACACACACACAGCTATATTCTGTTGTGGGTTTTTTTTAGTCGTAATTAAACAATTTTTTTTTTAAATTTTTTTTTTCAACGTTTATTTATTTTTTGGGGACAGAGAGAGACAGAGCATGAACGGGGGAGGGGCAGAGAGAGAGGGAGACACAGAATCCAAAGCAGACTCCAAGCTCTGAGCTGTCAGCCCAGAGCCTGATACGCGGCCAAACTCTTAAGCCCTGAGATCATGACCTGAGCAGAAGTCGGAGGCTAAACCCACTGAGCCACCCAGGTGCTCCAGTCTTATTTTAGAATGAAAGGGAAGAGATAAACAAATTTGCCATCTTTAACTAATATACATTGTGAATCTGTAAGTGGGTAAGGATTTAGAATATAGCTATTAGAGGAACAGTTGGTAGATATTTCAAAGACTGTGGTCTTATATGTACTTTTTCTTGCATTCTAGGTGATTTGAATCCTGTTTGCATTACAGATTTATTTTGTGATCTTGGACATGCTTTGTAGTGTGCCCTCTTAGAGTATATGTTGTAAAGCAGTCGTTTTCAAACCTTTTTTGACTGCAAACTATAATAAGAGACACATTTTACAGGGGGCACCTGGGTGGCTCAGTCCGTTATGTGTCTGACTCTTGGTTTCAGCTCAGGTCATGATCTCATGGTTTGTAGGATTGAGCCCTGTGTCAGACTCCATGCTGGCAACATGGAGCCTGCTTGGGCTTTTCTCTTTCTGCCCCTCTCCCGCTCGTGCTATCTCTGTCTCTCTCAAAATAAATCAACTTTAAAAAAACCACATTTTACTTTACTACTCAGTACTCATACTGAGACACATTGATATTTTATATATATTTTAAAATTCTAGTCATGACCCACTAAAATGATCTTACTACCCAGCAGTAGATTGCCATTCACACCTTGATAAACAGTTCTCTAGAGCAGTATTTCTTTTTTTCCGATTTTTTATTTTAAGTTTATTTATTTACTTATTTTGAGAAAAAGAGAGAGCAGGGGAGGGGCAGAGAAAGAGGGAAAGAGAATCCCAAGCAGGCTCTGAGCTGTCAGCACAGAGCCGAATGCTTAACTGTTGGAGCCACCCAGGTGCCCCTAGAGCAACATTTCTTAAAGTGTGAGTCAGATACATCTTCATGTTGGGTGTTGAAAAAAAACTTAAGCATTTAGAGATAAATAGGGAAACCTGATAAGGCTTTTGTGAGTTTTCAAAGTTGTATTAATAATTCTTCAAAGATTAAATGCCTCCCTTCCCTAGAGTTGTGTTGATTCTCCTTCTGCCTAAGACTTCTACAGTACTGAAATTTTTTAGTGGGATCAAATTTCAGTCATAACAAAATGAAGAGAGTTAAGATGCATTTGAAAAACTCATCTTCCAGGCAAGTTTAAACCAATTATGTATTTTTCAAGGCAAAAAGCACATCTGTTTTTAAATAATTCTTTGATTCGTGCAGTTTTTCTTATATCTTCCATAATTTTTTTTTAATTTTTTTTAACGTTTTATTTATTTTTGAGACAGAGACAGAGCATGAACGGGGGAGGGGCAGAGAGAGAGGGAGACACAGAATCGGAAGCAGGCTCCAGGCTCCGAGCCATCAGCCCAGAGCCCGACGCGGGGCTCGAACTCATGGACCGCGAGATCGTGACCTGAGCTGAAGTTGGACGCTCAACCAACGGAGCCACCCAGGCGCCCCAGATCTTCCATAATTTTCACGCAGAGCTTGTTTTATTGGGGACTTAGTAAAGAGCACTTTTAGGAAATCCTTAGTTCTCTGATACTTTTGAAGAGATAAATGTAGGTCATAATATTTTTTTAGGTCATAATATTTTTAAATTGTAATCAAATTTCTTTGACAATTTAAAGACTTAAAGCATTTAAAACTGTTGAACGTGATACACTATGATAATAATTACTGGTAATAATTGCTAGTCTGAATTGCTCCCAAGTAAATACTTAGGGAGACCAAAATATACTAAAAGATTTATGAATAGGACTGGTTTTTCTCTTCATTTAAATGGCAGTCACCAGGATCTTAAATACTCATCCTTTATTTGTTCCTGATTTATTTACAAATTTTAGAAGAAATTAATAATCCACTTGAAATAGATACATGTCAGGGGCACTTCTCTTGACTTTGGCTCAGGTCATGATCTCACCATTTGTGATATTGAGCCCCCCATTGGGCTCTGCACTGACAGTGTGGAGCCTGCTTGGGATTCTCTCTCCTGTCTCTGTCCCTCCCCTGGTTGTGTGTGCTCACTGTGCTTTCTCTCTCTCTCTAAATGAAATTAAAAAAAAAAAAAAATGGATACATGTTATTATTTCAAGAAGACCTGCTTTAAACTGCTGAAGCAAAAATTTGGGGTCTCTTGTGTAATTAATTTCAAGTTGACTAAGCAAATACTGTGTTGTACTCAGGATGATGTGTAACAGTTAACAGTGTGTGCATCTACCATTCCAGTTGCTGTATGGCGTAGTACTCTAAGGTGTTCTGAATTTTTCCTGTGAACTTGTATGTTTCTGCAGGTGTTTTTATTTTTAAACCACTAAGTGAAATTCTCATAGAAGACATCAGTGAATATTGCAGATAGAGAATCCTAAGGAAAAAAGCTATCACCATTGGAATCGAAATGGACATTCTCCACATTGAAAATGGCGAATGGATAATTAACATTAGCCCAGTAAAAATAACTAAGTTTGAACAATACATGACATTACTGCCTAAATGTTAAGACATTGCCAAACTGAAATATCATTGAGTATAACAGACTTCATGTGGAAGCATTCTTATAAATGGTGAAGTTAAAGTATAAAGTCACCAATATAGATTTTGTCAGCACTTTTTACATTAGCAAAGAGAATTATTACACGTTCTTTTTCTCACAAGTTGTCATTCATATTTATGAAGTATAGCCAGAATATAGTCTGATCTTTTTTCAACTTATTGAAATATATTTTCTGCTTTTTTTTCTTACGAGAAAATTCAGTGTAAATTGTGTTTTGTAGAGACACCTGAGTTGGGACATAATAAACATCAACAAGTACAATATATTTCATAGCTTTTTTTTTTTTAATTTTTTTTTTTTAACGTTTATTTTTGAGACAGAAGAGAGACAGAGCATGAACGGGGAAGGGTCAGAGAGAGGGAGACACAGAATCTGAAACAGGCTCCAGGCCCTGAGCTGTCAGCACAGAGCCCAACGCGGGGCTCAAACTCGCAAACCGTGAGATCATGACCTGAGCCAAGTCGGCCGCTTAACCAACTGAGCCACCCAGGCGCCCCTATTTCATAGCTTCTTGATGAAAACCGTAATCATCTTTTCTTACTAGGATAACCATTATAAAAATGTGTTTAATCTACGTAAAGATGTTGCATGTCATGTACCTAGCAGTTTGTAATCCCTTGAAGACAGGAAGTCATCTCTAACTTTCAGAACTAAGTTAGAAGTTTTTATTATTTAAAAAAATCTTTTTTACATGTTTGTTTATTTTTGAAGGAGAGAGAGAAACAGAGCATGAGCGGGGGAGGGGCAGAGAGAGAGAGGGAGACACAGAATCTAAAGCAGGCTCCAGACTCCGAGCTGTCAGCACAGAGTCAGATGTGGGGCTCGAACCCACGAACCGTGATATCATGACCTGAGCCGAAGTTGGACCCTTAACCAACTGAGCCACCCAGGTGCCCCAGAACTAAGGACTGTTTTGAAAGTTAAATTAGGGTTAGGTGGGAAAGGATTTTTCTTTTCTCTAATACCTAAAAAAAATTGAGGACTGCAAATGTCTATTTTAACTCAGAGCCAAAGGAGTTGAAATGTTAACTTTTCTAAATATTTCTAATGTTTGGGAAGATCCAGATGTGACCTATCCCATCTAAGCATTAGGTAATGCTGAGATAAAATACTGGAGAAGAAAAAATAAATTCAAATAAATCTTTAAGTTAAGAAATGGATTACTGAATGGAGAAGCTATGAAAAACACCAATTTTTCTGTAGAGAAGACTCTTATGAGTTAGGTGCCCAGAAAATGAAACTTCTTTTTGTAACATATTCCTGAATCTACTGTTTACCAGTCCTAAAAATCATGTGTGTCTTCTAACATGTTAGCCAGAGGCTTCTCCTTTTTTATTCCAACTTTGAAATATATTCACTCAACTTCATGACCATTATCTCATTTAATCCATTTAAATCACCATCAAGGTAGGTTGTTGATAAAAATGGTCATTACTATAAATTCTTAAGCATAGACATGATGTAGTAATTTATTGATACCACTTTTGATATCCAGCAGAAATTTTGAACTTAATTCTGTAGCCTGTTTTTCAGTGCATAGTCTTTATTCCGCAAATTTAAGAGTTTTTTTCAAGCATTAAATATATGTTGACTTCTTATATACCCTACACTATGATATATAAGAAATAAAAAGAAAACTTGTTCAGTGAATGATCCTTGCCTTTATGGAATCTGAAATCTTTTGGTGGGTGATAAAAGAAATACTCATTAAATACAGACTTAAACATAATGCATACTCAACTCTACGATTGAGACTGAGTACTGTAGATGTTCAGAGAAGGGAGGGATCACTGTGTTCTGACCTACTTACTACCTAAGGGAAATTTTGTGGAGAATGTGAGATTTAATTTTATTCTTGGAGGGTGAGTGAAACATAGGGGAGGAAATCTGGTAAGGTATATCAGGTAGGGAAGAGTTTGAGCAGACACATGGCCTTTGAGGAACAAGAAAGGCAGTGATTTCCTGTTGAGTTGGTAGTGGGAGTAAAAGGAGAATTAGTTAGGGCTGGACCACATAGTGATATGGGATATTGTATGAGTTTTTGTATTAAAAGGAAAAAATAGCTTAAAAATATTTTAAAAACTCTGTCAGAACTGAGTTAGCTTGTAAAGGTACGACACCTATTTCCCTATATTCCCCATCAGTATAATGGGGAATCTTTATGTATAATCTTTATGTATAATCTTTATGTATAGTCTTTATGTATAATTATACATAAAGATATATGTTATAATAAAGATATAAAGTGGGGCACCTGGGTGGCTCAGTCGGTTGAGCATCCAACTTCAGCTCAGGTCATGATCTCATAGTTCGTGAGTTTGGGCCCCACGTCAGGCTCTGTGCTGGCATCTCAGAGCCTGGAGCCTGCTTCGGATTCTGTGTCTCCCTCTCTCTCTGCCCTCCCCCAGTTGCGCTCTGTCTCTCTCTGCCTCTCAAAAATAAATAAAAATAATTAAAAAAAATTAAAAACATATATAAAGTTATACAATGAGGATATAGATATCTTTATAAATAGATAAAGGTATTACTGAGAAACTGAAAAAACGTATGGGGATTTCCTGTACAGTATGAGTTGAGAAGGATTCTTCCAGCTCAAATAATCACCCCTTCTCTAGTGTGTAACACATACCCAATCTAACAAGTTTAGCGTAATTGGGAAGCTTACAAAAAGCAGAGGTATTATTCATCTCCTACTTTTTCAAATTAAGTATATTAAGTAGGTGCATATGAGGTTTTTTTTTTAATTTAATCCCCCTAATTAAGAAACTTAAATAATTGAGCTAATTGAAGGTCCTTGTTTACAGATGTGAAAGTTCAGAATTGAAATTTTGTTGTTTTTTGAATGTTGGAAACAAAAGGATTTAATACAGGGGCGCCTGGGTGGCGCAGTCAGTTAAGCGTCCGACTTCAGCCAGGTCATGATCTCGCGGTCTGTGAGTTCGAGCCCCGCGTCAGGCTCTGGGCTGATGGCTCAGAGCCTGGAGCCTGTTTCCGATTCTGTGTCTCCCTCTTTCTCTGCCCCTCCCCCGTTCATGCTCTGTCTCTCTCTGTCCCAAAAATAAAAATAAACGTTGAAAAAAAAAAAGGATTTAATACATATGTTAGACTCAAATCAATATAATGTGTCCATAGTTTTGTAAATAAGTAGAAAGTAAAACAAGAAACATTTACTGAATGCCTATTGTGTGCCAGATACTGTTCTAGATATAAGAGGTGGTGGGGTGTGGGGAGCGGGACAGACAGAGGTAGAGATAAAAATAACACTTGTTTCCCGTCTTTGGGGGCCTTGCAGTCTAGGAATGTTGTACATGTAAAACATAATTGCCACATAGAACAAAAAATGTTACAGTAGGTAACTTAGGTACAAACCTAAGATACATTTGGGTAAAAGGGGATTAACCAGTTTAGCTTTAGTGTCCTAGAGTTTCTGAGGGGAATATGTTTCTGCTGAAACTTAATAAATGGGGAGGGTTCCCAGGGTGGGAATGTGGGAAAAGAACATTCCAGGCAAAGGAACAAGTCGAGGGAATATGGTTTAACCAAAGGGTTACATGCTGCAAAGTGTTGAGAGTTGATTGTTGACAACAGGCAGCTGAATTTTGTACACAAGTTTGGGTTTCAATTTGTAATTTTTGGAGAATCATTGAAAAGTATTGAGTGTGATCAGATTGATTTTCTGTTTAGCACAATTTTTAGCTTTTGAGGTAGTTTAGAAGGTAAATCAGGAGTTGTAGTAGTTATGGGACCAGGCAAGAGGAGTAGTTAGGATATCATTGCTGTAATTTAGATGATGGAAGATGAGGATAATTAAAATGGCAGTGAGAATGACCAAAAAAGGGTAAATTCCAGATATGTTAAACAGAATCAATAACATATAATGGTTGATTATGGGTAGTAAGAGAGGAAGAAAAGTCCATTGTGGATCCTGGTTTCTGGCGTAAATGATGAGATTAGATGGGTGAATTTCTCATGATTTTTTTTTCTTCACTAGGTTCTTGAGAGAAGTTTTTTTATTTTATGTGTGTGAATAGCATCTATAAAATTAATAAGCTTATTAAAGGTAATTTCTGAGTAGGTTATTTCTAAGTTTTTCTTTATTTTTATTTATAGATGCCACTTCCAATGAACAACAAGAGCTTTTCTGTCAGAAGTTGCAGCAGTGTTGTATACTGTTTGATTTCATGGACTCTGTTTCAGACTTGAAGAGCAAAGAAATTAAAAGGGCAACACTGAATGAACTGGTTGAGTATGTTTCAACTAATCGTGGTGTAATTGTTGAATCAGCGTATTCTGATATAGTAAAAATGGTAAGCCTTCTAGACTTAAGTTCCTCAGATTTCTATAAATTCAAGTAAGATCTGAGGTGTAATTATGAATTACTGAGACTGATTTTTAATAAATATACAATAATCAGTGTACTCAATGTTTTTTTAAATAGTCCATTTGAAAGATTATCCATTCATTCCACTGATGCTGTCTTATAATAGTTCAATGGCTGGTGGCTGTCATATTGCATAGTGCAGATCCAGAGCTTAGGAGAAACGTAGGCTTAAGATTATACAGATTGATAGGTGATTGTCATAGAGCTGAATTGTCACTAAGGGAGAATGTCTAAAGTGCAGAGAGAGAAGACCAATGAAAAACTATTGGACTCCACAGTTCAGCAGGGTAGGTAAAGGAGTCAGGTCTTAAAAAATGTATTTATTTAGACTATTTTAATATATTTATAGATTCTATAGCACTTGAATTTTAATAAAAACTCAGGACCTTTATTTAAAAAGGTAAATAACGTAAGTTTATGAAGTCTCTGAAAAATAGATTACTGCCAACTTTATTAAGGTAAGGTTGTTTAGGATACTAATAATTCAACCTTATTCTCCATCAAACAGTAAAGTTTGTTTAGGATTTGCAATTTTTGTATTTTGGTGCATAGTACCAAAATACAAAAAATGTAGTCGGAGTAATTAGAGAGTCACTGAATACATAATTGAAGCTTAGATGTTACCAGGGTATAGAAGGTTATAACAAGTATAATTTGTAGTTGTCTTCATTTCCTTCCCCTTGGCTAATATATGTTCTGGGGGAAGAACAAAATGTGTAGGAAAGTTTAATTTGGCCCCGTTATACTAGTTGAGTTTTTTTTTCATCGCATTTGCACCAGAAAATTTGGGATGATTTTTTTGTTTTTTTTTTTTTTCAAAAATGAAAAGCCTTAAAGAAGTTTTTTTTTGTTTTTTTAATGTTATTTTTATTTTTTTATTTTATTTTTAAAATATAATTTATTGTCAAATTGGCTTACATCCAACACCCAGTGCTCCTTAAAGAAGTTTTAAAAGATTAGCTATACAAGGAACATTAATCAAAATGCAGATTGCTTCCTAGACTCTCAGTAGACTGTAAAAATTAAGTGACAGTTTGAAAACAGAAGTATTAAATACTGATAAACTCGTTTTGTGTTTTGTGTTTTGTGTTTATCATTTAAAATATGTTCAGGGGAAAAAACAGTATTTCCATTTTACTGATTGGTAAATCAGATGGTTTGTATTCAGGAATTTTAAAAATCCTGGAAAAAGGTACTTTATTTTAATCTCTGTAAAGTTACTGACTTGGGTGCCTGCTAGGTCAGTTGGTTGAGCATGCAACTTTTGATCTTGGGGTTGTGAGTTCGAGCCCCATGTTGGGTATAAAGATTACCTAAAGTTATTGACTTGAATATTGAAGGTATTCAAATATTTAGATATCAGAAGTACTCAAATGTTTGAGTCAGTTTATTCTATACTAATAAATTCTGGGATTTAATTTCTTTCTCCAAGAAAAAAGGTGTGTGTGTTTTTCTTTCTTTCTTTTTTTAACTTCTGGGTACTTAATTTCTAGACAAGCATGACGCCAACTCATGCTGTTGGCCCTATAAAGCTCTATGTATATTTGTTATATATAGTTAATTTTATTGGTGGCACAACAAAGTTAACTTTTTCTTTTACTGCCAATAATAAGTATGATCTCAAAGGCAAATTATGCCCTCTGAATGGGATATATTTCCTTTTCATGTTTTATCTGTGACTTTATGCCATTCTTTGTGAAATTGATATCTGTCAAACTATTCTGCCCTCATGTACTGGCTTTGAGTTCTAGCAGATCAAATTCTAGGGTATTACTTTCTAAGTCTTACGGTTATAGTAATTGACTGTAAGCAGTTATTTGGCTGACCATAGATGCCACTTCATAAGAATAGTTGGAAATTTGCACCACCTATGTATGACCTCTTGTCTCATCCTTTATTCCCCAGATAGTTTATTTCAGGTGACCAACTTCTTAATAGTATGGCCTTAAGTGTTTGCTAAATAAACCATGTGGTTTCTCAGTTGTTCATCATTCTTCAAAGATTAGCACCACAGTCTAACCTTTGCTAAAGAACAAAGATGTGTTAGTTTACCTTGGTGCTAAGACAGTGTGAATGATGAAATTTTAAATATTGTATTTCATTGAATCTGAAATGAAGAGTCAGCATCCTGATTTTAGAGAGATTAATATGTTTAAAAAAAAAAAAAAAAGGCTCAGGGGCACCTGGGTGGCTAAGTTGGTTAAGTGTACAACTTCAGCTCAGGTCATGATCTCATGGTTTGTGAGTTCGAGCCCCGCATAATGCTCTCTACTGACAGTGCAGCGCC
Source organism: Felis catus (assembly GCF_018350175.1). Classification (NCBI taxonomy): domain Eukaryota; kingdom Metazoa; phylum Chordata; class Mammalia; order Carnivora; family Felidae; genus Felis; species Felis catus. The sequence continues at coordinate 30,986,436 of NC_058384.1, read as the reverse complement.
TGCTTGGGATTCTCTGTCACTCTCTTTCTGCCCCTCCCCAGCTTGTGCTCTCTCTCTCTCTCTCTCTCTCTCTCTCTCTCTCTCAAAAATAAATAAACATTAAAAAATAAATAAAAATTAAAAAGGCTCAGAATAGATGAAATACATTAAATCACCAGTGGGATATTATAAACTATGTCCGTAATAGCACTGAGGGTATTCTGCCCTCCTACCCCTCTCCCTTAGTGTTGTGTGTATGTATAAGAATGGAGATCTTTCATCAAACTCTTTTGGATTGTAAGGTAAGTAAATGGCTGGATTAGAATATAGAGGGAATTGTAGAAAGATGAAAAGGATCAAGTTAGGGATAGGTAGACTTAGGAACTTCATGGTTTTCTCCCCAGAATTCCCTTCCTCCCTTTTTTTTTTTTTTTTTTTTTTTTCCGTTTAAGCAAAACTTGGGAAAGAACAACTTGTAACTTAAGGAAGAGGAATCCAGAGGTAATCTGTAATCTTTAGTAGGTTGGCATTTGAAGAAGTCATAGTTATGAGATAGAAAAACGAGAAACAAATACCTGACTTCTTCATATCTTGATGAGGTTTACAGGTTTTGAACTAGGCTTATAGTCACAACTTTTTTCTTAAAGTTATCTTTAAAATATTTCATTTTACATTGTTTAGTTGTACAACAAAGAGTATAAATCTAAATTCGTTTTCTTTACAGATCAGTGCTAACATCTTCCGTACTCTTCCTCCAAGTGATAATCCAGATTTTGATCCAGAAGAGGATGAACCCACCCTTGAGGCCTCTTGGCCTCACATACAAGTATGAAACATAATTATATATTGACAGTTTTTACATTTATGATATTCTGCTGAAATCATGGTTGTTCTCTTTTAGATCTGAGTGTCTATGGAAAACATTGGACTTTTAGTATGTTTGCTCATCATTTTCTTTTCCCCAAAATATTGTATTTCACTTTTTTTGAGGTAAAATACACTTAACATTTATCATTTAAACCATTTTAAAGTGTACTACTCATGGCATTAACTACATTCATAGTGCTGTGCGGCCATTACCACTGTCTATTTCTAGAACTTTTTTATCACCCCAAATGGAAGCCCCATTCACATTAGCAGTCACTTCCCATTCCCCTATTCTCACAGTTCCTGACAACTCCTAATCTACCTTCTGTCTTTATGGCTTTACCTGTTCTGAATATTTAATGTAAATGAAATCGTATCATATATGGCCTTCTGTGTCTGGATTCTTTTATTTAACATAGTATTTTTAAAGTTCATCAGTGTTGTTGCCTATGTCCATACCTCATTCTTTTTAATGACTGAATGATATTTCATTTTCTGGATATACCATATTTTGTTTATCCATTAATCAATTGATGGGTGTTTTGGCTTATTGTAATGAGAACTGTTATGAACATTCATGTACAAGTTTTTGTTTTAACATGTTTCCCATAAATTTTGATAAGTTGTGTTTTTGTTTTCATTCACTTCAAAATAAATTCTAATTTTCCTGTGATTTCTTCTGTATTACTAAGGAATGTGTTTACTTGTTACATATTTGTGATTGCCACATTTCTTTCTGTTACTGATTTCTAATTATTTCATGGTAGTTGGAGAATATACTTTGAATGTTTTTAATGCTTTTAAGTTTATTGAAGCTTGTATTAGAGCCTCACATACAGTATATTCTGGAGAATGTTTCATGGGTGCTTGAGAAGAATGTATTCTGTTGTTGGGTAGAGCATACTGTAGAAATCTGTTAGGTCTAATTGGTTTATGTGATTCAAGTCCTCTTTTTCTTTTTTAATCTTTTATTCTACTCATTATTGGAAGTAAGATACAAAGTTTCTAACTTATTGTTGAATTTTATATTTCTCTCTTTAGTTCTGTCAGGTTTTGCTTCATGTATTTCAGGGCCCTATTATTAGCTGCTTATGTTTATAATTGTTAGATCTTTTGTATGTATTGTCCTTATTATAACTCTAGATGGTTTCTTAAATTTATTTTGTCTGTTATCAGTGTAGGCACTCCAGCTCTCTTTTGGTTACTGTTTGCATGGCATATCTTCTCCAGTCCTTTTCCTTTTAATCAGTTCCTTTGAATATACATTTTGTCTTGATAAAGTTGGATCATGTTTTTGTAATCAGTTTTGACAGTCTTTGCCTTTTGACTGGAGTGTTTAATCCATTTACAGTTAATATAATTGCAGATAAAGTAGGATTTACATCTGCCATTTGCTATTTCTATATGTTGTATGCCTTTTTGTTTCTCTACTCTCCATTACTGCCTTTTATATTAAATAGGTATTTGCTAGGGTACCATTTTAATTCCCTTGTTTTTTTAACTGTATTTTTTATTTTCTTAGTAGTTACCCTGAGGATTACAATTAGCATCTGAAAACAATCTGTTTTGGTTGAATACCACTAATTTCAGTACTATATAAAATTTTGGTCCAATATACCTCCATTCCCTCCCCCACCTCCTTTGTGGTATTATTTGTGGTATTGTCATACAAATTAGATCTTTACACATGCCCACCAATACAATTTTGTAATTATTGCTTTATGTGATTGTCTTGTAGAACAGTAGAATAAATGAGTTATAAATAAAATTCATTTATGCTTTTATGTTATGTATAGTTGACCCTTGAACATCATGAGTTTAAACTGCATGAGTCTGCTTATGTGCAGATTTTTTTGATATCACTGTGATAAGTTTACTCTTAATCCCCTTCACCTGTTTCACCCATCCCCCCCATCCACCTCCCCTCTGGCAACCATCAGCTTGTTCTCAATAGTTAAGATCTGTCTTTTGGTTTGTCTCTTATTTTCTTTGTTCTGTTGTTTTGTTTCTTAAATTTCACATGTGAATGAAATTTTATGGTATTTGTCTTTCTCTACTTACTTCATTTAGCATTATACTCTCTAGATCCATTCATGTTGTTGCAAATGGCAAGATTTCATTCTTTTTTATATATTTTGTATATTCCATTGTGTATATATACCACATCTTCTTCATCCATATTCTGTATTCATTTATCAGTGGACACTTGGGCTGCTTCCATAATTTGGCTATTCTAAATAATGCTGCGATAAACATAGGAGTGCCTATATCTTTTCAAATTAGTGTCTTCCTATTCTTTGGGTAAAAATACCCAGTAGTACAATTACCAGATTGTAGGGTAGTTCTATTTTTATTTTTTTGAGGAACTTCCATACTGTTTTCCATAGTGACTGCACCAGTTTGCACTCTCCCTTATGATATTCTTAACATTTTTTCTCCAGCTTACTTAAGTTTTAAGAATACGGTATATAATATTTATAACATACAAAATACATGTTAATCAGTTCTGTTACCAGTAAGGCTTGCTGTCAGCAGTAGGCTATTAGTAGCTAAATTTAGGGGGAGTCCAGAGTTACATGTGGATTTTTGACTGAGTCGGGGTGGGGAGGGTCAGTGTCCTTAACCCCTGCATTACTCAAGGTTCACCTGTACTTACCTTTACCTGTGCCCTTTATTTCTTCTTGTGGGTATCCTTTCATTTCTTCCTGAGGGGTTCCCTTTAGTATTTCTTGTAGAGCGGGTCTGTTAGTGAATTCTCTCAGTGTTTGTTTATCTGGGAATGTTTTAATTTCCCCTTCATTTTTGAAGGAGAGTTTTGCTGGATATAGAATTCTTGGCTTAACTACCCTTTTCCTTCAGCACTTAGAAGATGTCATCCCACGGGTCTTCTGGTGTCCCTTGTTTTCTGATGACAAGTCAGTTGTTATTTAGGACTTCGTATGTGTGATGTTATTTTTTTCTTGATGCTTTGAATATTTTGTTTTTAATTTCTGTCACTTTTGATTATGATTTGTGTAGATGTGGATCTCTTTGGCTCTATTCTACTTGGAGTTCATTGAGCTCCAGTAAGAGTTTTTGTGTAATTAATATTTTTCATCAAGTTTGAGTTGGTTTTAGCTATTACCTCTTCAAATATTTTTTCTTCCTCTTTCTCCTCTCTGAGACTCCCAATATGTGTGTGTATGTTGGTATGACTGAAGGTGTCCCTCAGATCTCTGAAGCTCTGTTCCTTTTTTGTTCATTCTTTTTTTCTTTCTGCCCCTCAAACTGAATAATCTCTACTGATCTGCCTTCACATTCACTTATTCTTATGCATCTCAAATTGTTTTGGGTTGTTTTTATGGGTCAGCAAGTTCACCAAGTTCACCAAGTTCACTTTGACATTTCAGAAGTCTCTCTCTGGAGCATGTCTTTTTAGTTGAGACTGAGAAAGGGATAGTCTTCTTGACCTAAATGCCATTGTGTGACAGTTCACTCCTCAGAGTCATTGGAAAATTGGTAGTAAAAACTTCTTATGTAGGCAGGATCAGTTCTTCCATTAAACCTTCCCTGTTTCTGTCTAGCTCTAACTACTTCATTTAAACATCCCCCCCCCCCCTCAAATATGTGGCTTTAATATAATGTCATCTAGAGTTCACTCAGTAAAATCACATTGACACTACCTCAGTTGATACTTTAGTACTAGAACTCTTTAGAATAGGATTCAGGGTAGATTATCTTACAATACTTACAAACTGTTAACAAAGATTCCATTATAGCCATAAACTATACTCATATGTGTTTAGTGTTTCTTTTGCACATGTTTTTATATATCTAGTCTTTATGATCATTTATTTTTGTTCCCCCAAATGTCTCATTAAAATATTCTGAGAATATTCAGATGCACTTTCTTACTTTTTAAAATAAGCAAGGCTCTGAGGGAGAAAGTAAAAGTTCAAAGGATTCTTGCCTAATGCCTCAGATAATGTTTATATTTTAAAAGTAATATTAATGACCTGAAATCTGCAGGCAAACACAGTGATGGGTTTTTCTAGAGAATTTAATGTATGTGTCTACATATGATCAATGGTACTCATTTATAAGACTGTTGATCATGATTAGCTAATTAGAGCAATACAAATGACTACTGAGCACTTACCATGTTTCAGAGATAGTGGCAACTGCTTTATATACCCATCTTATCTAATCCTTTTGGTAACACCATAATATTGTTCATTTTATAGATAAGCTTAGATGAAGCTAGAAGAGATTAAGAATCCTGCCCAAGTTTATAAAAATAGTAAGTGGCAGAATTAGGTTTATAACTCAAGTATTACTCCAAAGTACTTGCTCTTAATTTTTAAAAGCTTTACTGCCTCTCCTAAATATAGTCTATGGCCCTAAAATAAATACATACCAATTTTTAATGAGGTTTAATTCATACCTTTTTAGCTTCATTATAACACCAGTAAAACAGATCTTCCAAATAATTCAACTGGCCATTTTTTTCTTTTTTAGCCCTCATAAGTGAGTTTTTAAAAGTGTAATTATACAGGTACAGATATGCCTTGGTTAAAGGTAACAAAAGTTTATATATACAAATTCTAACAAGTAAGAGAATTATTATTATTACAAAGCATGGTAAATCGAAATGATTCTGGTGACAGACCTCTACTTAAATCATAGTTTTGGTACTTTTCTACCTATATGACCTTGGTTAGGCTGCTTAACTCTTTTGCCTCCTCCTTTATGAAACTGGGATAAATAAGGATTCTTTAAGGATTGAATGGGATAATGTTTGCACAGAACCTAGCACAGTTTTTTAAACTGTATGTTTTTCTTTTCTCTCCCCTTGTTTTCTTAAAAGATAATTACTTTTGGTATGTGGGAAGAAGTATATTTTTGCTCTTATTGTTGCCTTTATGCTGATAACCTTTATATGATACCCTGGGTTCTTTCTCTTGTAGCTACTTTATTGCTTTCCTAGAATTAACAATACTGAAATGATTAAGTAGTCTCTTCCCTAACTTCCATTCTTCTCTAGCATATAACATAAAGTAATATCCTTTTACTTTCACAGTAAATACTTGCATAACAATTCAAAGCTTCTACTTTCCATACACTCTTCTCCATCCTCTCCCCCAACTTTATATTTTTATTATTGTATAATACCTATGTGGTTAGAACATGTAACTAATTGTATATTACTATTCTGTCACCTTTATGCCCATTATTTGTTCTTAGCTCTACAGGTAAAATATTTAATCTTACCATCGATCCTTATGTCAAAGTTCCTCCGATCATTTCTTGATAATTTGGAGCTTGTTGTTTTTTTTTGTTTTTTTTTTTTTGTTTTTTTTTAAGTAATCTCTACATCCACCATGGGGCTCCAACTCATGACCTCAAGATCAAGAGTCACATGCTCTTCTGACTGAGCCAACCAGGCGCCCCTGGAACTCATTCTTTAGTAGAGGAACTCATGGGAATATTATTCCTTGAGTTTTTGTATGTACAATAGCAGTTTGTAGATTTTCTTTTTAAAGACCAATGTGATTTAAAATCCTTGATTCATCTTCTTTCCCTAGGTACCTTAAATATGTTATTCCATTATCTTCTGATTTTCTTTGCCTTTATAAAGACGTGGTTTTTGGCCTGGATGTCTGTAAAGGATGTTGTCCCTTTAATGGCCAAGTGCTTTACTGGTTATACATAAGTGTTTATTTTTCTAGATAAAGTTTCTCATTTGAATAGTATTCTTTCACCATAAAAGCCCACTTTTATTTCTGAAGTTTCTTCAGTAATGGTTTTTAGTATTTCTTTTGTTGTACTGCTTTTTCTTTTTCTTCTCTGGGGATGCCAGTTTTTCATATGTTGGTTCTTCTTATCTTTCTGTGTCTCTTACTTTCTCTTAAAATATTGGATTTTTAAAATCTCATTTTTTTATTCTGTTGGATTGTTTTTCATCTTTCTTATTACCATTCTCTTTTTCCTTTACTCTAGTTGAAAGGTGGATGGACAGTGAATATTTAGTTTTGCCAGCTTCAGTATGAGAGACAGACAAGAGGAAGGGAATGGATATTATATTAGCCAACCAACAATGCTTGCTATAGGCTAGAACCATTGGAGTGAAGAGTGTCTTAAGTAAAAGGAAAAAGGATATATATTTAATGACAATAGGATGGATAATCAGCAACATTAGCTATTTTCTGTATAGTTCTTAGAAGGTAGAGAGGAATCTTGCTTTTATATATGGGTGCTAGCTTTTCCGATTACATTGCTTATTTTTATTTTGCCAGGACTTATATTTTTTAGTGGTCATTCCATTTTATTTATTTTTATTTTGTTTGTTTGTTTATTTATTTTCTAATGTTTATTTTTGAAAGAGACAGAGACAGAGCACAAGCAGGGGAGGGGCAGAGAGAGAGGGAGACAGTATCTGAAGCAGACTCCAGGCTCTGAGCTGTCAGCACAGAGCCTGATGCGGGGCTCTAACTCACAAACCGTGAGATCATGACCTGAGCCAAAGTCGGATGCTCACCTGACTGAGCCACTCAGGTGCCCCCATTTTTTTTTATTTAAAAAAAAAAAGAGAGGGGCGCCTGGGTGGCGCAGTCGGTTAAGCGTCCAACTTCAGCCAGGTCACGATCTCGCGGTCCGTGAGTTCGACCCCCGTGTCAGGCTCTGGGCTGATGGTTCAGAGCCTGGAGCCTGTTTCCGATTCTGTGTCTCCCTCTCTCTCTGCCCCTCCCCCATTCATGCTCTGTCTCTCTCTGTCCCAAAAATAAATAAACGTTGAAAAAAAAATTTTTTTTAAATAAAAAATAAAAAAAGAGAAAAAAATTATATTCTACATGATTTGTGACATTTTAAGCAATAGTCTGCTTCATTTATTTATTTTGTCTAGCACACATATATCTAAATAAAATGGAAGAGGAATCCTAGGATTAGCAAACGTTGATTAAAAATTTTAAGATTTATAAGTCAGATGCCCAACCGACTGAGCCAACTAGGTGCCCCTTTAATCATCTTTTTTTAGGGTGGAATATTAAAGCTTCTCTGATAAATGACATTGTAAAAAGTTGTAACACTGAGGAAATTTGCTCATTGAAAGCTTTTTGTTCATAACATACGTTGAATCAACTCACCAGGAATTTTTTGTTTTATACTAGAAGTTTACATTTTATTTATTATTTTTATTTAGTCAGTTTTTGAGAGAGAGGGAGGGAGCGCAGGCAGAGGGGGAGGGAGAAGATCTCAAGCAGGCTCCATGCCCAGACATGGGGCTTGGTTCCCACTGTAAGATCATGCATGACCTGAGCCAAAAATCAAGACTCGGATGCTTAACTGACCGAGCCACCCAGGTGCCCCAGAAGTTTACATCTTTCACTTAGCTTATTAGATACTTGATTTCATAAATCAATTTGATAGGATGTAAAATAAGCATTATATTTAGTTAATGAGAAGGAATAATCACAAGTAATTTCAACACCTTTCAAGTTTTTATTTCCCCAACCCGGTTCATGAATTTCCTAAAAATGTGCTAATTTATCATTTTTGTCTTTCTACTCTTTTTCCATACTGTGATGGAAATACTAATGATCATTGGAATAATGGAATAAATTAAATAAACAAAGAAGAAAGGAACAAAAGAACTGTTTCACTATTGGGGGATTCATCATATCTTTTAATTTATAAAATGTATTATATGGCAACTATTCATTAACAGTTGTAAATTATTTTTATTTTCTTTCCTAAGTATTTTGTATTTATTGAGGACCAACAAGATTATAATTTTCTGTGTGCTGACTTCTAGGTAATTAGGGATGCTTCGCTGCTGTACTAGCCTGGAATACAGGCAGATCATGCAGTATTTTAATTTTCTTGTATCAGTTATTTTCTTTAGTGGCACAGATACTTAAGATGTAATTATTGGGGTACTGACTATAACATAGACCTTTTTAGGGATAACCTGTATTTTAGGGACCAGAAGCTCTTCTTTGTGATCTTTATAATTAGAAATTTAAATTAGAAACCTACACATTTTACAGCCTACACCTTCACATCCAAATAGCTCTTGGTCACATTCACTGTTCAGTCACTTAATACAAAATATCTCATTTAGTTCAGTATATGTTGAGTCTTACATGAATTCTTTCATATATTAAATCCACTTTACAGCCCATTTAAATTAGTTTCCTCTTAAAAGAGTTTGGAAAACGTTGGGCCATATTCCTTGAAGACAGTCTTTTGTGTATTTACAGTTTGTGAAAGTCTCTTCTCAGTCTTTTGCCTCTCTGGGCCAAACATTTCCAGTCCTCTTAGCTTTGTGTATAGATCTCATTTTCAGATACTTGAATCATCTCTGCTGTTTTTGCTGTGCCTTTTTCTAAAATCTTTTATTGATGAAGATCAGAATTTTATATATTTTAACTAAACCTTAGTAAAGATACGGTCATTATGGAGTAGAATGGTAAGATTACCCTTTTTAGTTAACTGTTTACGTTTTTTTGTTTTTTTTGTTTTTTTTTTTTCAACGTTTATTTATTTTTGGGACAGAGAGAGACAGAGCATGAACGGGGGAGGGGCAGAGAGAGAGGGAGACACAGAATCGGAAACAGGCTCCAGGCTCTGAGCCATCAGCCCAGAGCCCGACGCGGGGCTCGAACTCACGGACCGCGAGATCGTGACCTGGCTGAAGTCGGACGCTTAACCGACTGCGCCACCCAAGCGCCCCAACTGTTTACGTTTTTTACTTACTTTTTAGGGTATTTTTTGGATCATAGAAGTAAGAACGTATGTGAAGTTTGCCATTTTACTAGAAAAATTAATGCATTGCTCAAGTATCTATTGTTCTTTGCAGCACTATTTCTTAGATTCTTGGAGCAAATTATTTTTTCATATATAAGAACATAGAAAAACTCCAGTATTTATACAAAAATATATTGTCTCTGAACAACTGTGATTTTTATTCATTCAGGAAATATTATGTTCCAGGCATTGCTCTACATATTGGGGGTAATGTATTGAACCAGTAAGCAAAATCCTTTATAGTCTAGTGGAAAAGATTAAATAATAATACTATGTCAAGGTGTAATAAATACAAGAAAAAAGTAATGCAGGATAAAGGGTTTAGAAAGAGTGACAGTGGGGACAGTGTACAATTTTATAGAAGCATAGTCTTAATGGCCATCTTGAAGATTGTCAGCTCTGTAGATCACTAGCAATTCTTTTACTTCGGTTTCACATTACTCAACATGTGTTTAGATAACCTTTTGTTATTGTCTCTTCGCTGTTGCTAAGTTGGCTGCATAATAGCAGTTTGCTGCTATCTTAACTGGTCCCTTAATATTCACTGTGTCAGGTAAATGGCGGAGATGAAAACTCTGTAAGAAATGCTAATGTGTATCTGTGATAGGCACAGGTTTCAAATGAATGTGTGATTTAGAGGATTCAGCTGGATGTCATGCAAATCTCCCAAAAGATACATAATTACTCCTAATAGTATTAAGCCTTAAGCCCTATATATCTGATGTAGATCTTAAGAGGTAGAGTATATAGGCTAATGCATGCTGTACTTGACTCCTGTTTAACCTGGTCTCACCTCACCACAAAACTTACACTTAACTAGGGATCTTCATAAAGGTTCTGAGTCTCTGATTCCATACCCATCAACCCATACCCTATATTTCGTGCTCAAGACATGTCCTACTTTTCTATAAAAGCCCTTCTTTTTCTTTTTGGCTTATCCAAAGTCAGATCAAATGTAGGGCCCAAGTTGCATTTTCCTCCTGCTGATTTTATTTTTCCTGCTGACTTTATTCCACAGTGCTATTGCCCTTTTCTAAATGTCTCCTCCACTCATAGTCTGTGCCATATAATTTTTGCATATATACCATTTTATATGTTTAATTTTGTCTCACCTCCCTAACAAGTGAATAAGCTTTTTGGGGCTGTACAGTGCCTAATAACATTCCCACTGTATGTAGCTAAAAGGAAAACTTGTTTCCTCTACCCATAACACTTTTGACACCAAATGTGTGGATTTTCTGCACCAAGAAATTCTCCACTTCTCTGTGGATACCAACTGGGTGTCCTATAATTTATTCATTTCTGACACTGATGACCCAGAGTTACCACAGATACCACAGGTTAAGGGCTCAGTCCCATGGGGCCACACCCCATTTCACATGGCAGTCAGAGGAGTCTGGGCCTCTTGTACTTCTGACCAACTGGCTTTAAGTCTGGGGTTCGTTCCCACAATCCACTCTTCAGGTTTGATAATTTGCCATAACTGCCCACAGAACACAGGAAGCACTTCATTTACTGTTACTGGCTTATTATAAAGGATGCAAGTCAGGAACAGCCAAATGAAAGAGATGCATAGATCACAGTATGGAGAAGGGGCTCCATGGTACTACCCTCCCAGTACCTTGATGTGTTCACCAACCCAGGAGTTCAGGAGTTCTCCAAACCCCTTTGTTGAGGATTTTGATGGTGGTTCCGTGAGGTGAACGTGATCCATTAAATCACTGGCCATCAGTGATTGAACTCAGTCTCCAGTCTCTCTCCCCTCCCTGGAGGATGGGGTTTGGGACTGAAAGTTTCAACCCTCTTATCATAGGGTTGGTTGCTGTGATAAGCAGGCTTCATCCTTCTACAGTCATCTCATTAGCCTAAACTCAGGCATGATTGAAAGGGGCTTCTTATAACAAAAGATGCACCTCTTACCCTTATCACTCAGGAAATTCCAAGGGTTTTAGGAGCTCTATGCCAATAACCAGAAGTAGGAACTTACCACAGTAGGCCAGTATTGGACATGAAAATGGGCACTGGACAGTTGTGCCAGTGAACCTGTGTAGCAGTCCATGAGACTGTATTACTCTTCAGAGGACTCTGATAATTTTTGTAGATCGTTTTGCGTGTGTGTACTCCAAAGCAAAATTATCTACATAGTTAGTTGATTAGGAGATTATTTACAAATAAAACTGATACCAGTTTGTTTTCTTGTTACAGTATCATACTTAACATGAAAATTAAAAGAATAATTAGACCAGATAAGCATCATTCCTTTTGCACAGCTGGGCAAAAAAGATGCATCAAACACAAATAATATTTGTTCCTAAAACTGTTGTATAATATTATTGAATAAAATAATTGAATAAAATAATAAAAATTTGTTATTGTGTGGTGAGTGATAAAGCCCCAGATCTGGTAATGCTTTTTTGTGTGTGTTGTAAAGTCTGTAAATTTATTATAGCAATCTTTTTTTTTTATGTTTATTTTTGAGAATGAGAGAGAGAGAGAGAGTCTGGGGGAGGGGCAGAGAGAGAGGAAGACAGAGGTTCTGAAGCAGAGAGCCTGATGTGGGGCTCAAACTCACAAACTGTGAGATCATGATCTGAGCCGAAGTTGGATGGTGAACCAACTGAGCCATTCAGGTGCCCCTTTTTTCTCTCTTCTATATGTGGCCCAACTATACCTGTTTATTGAATGACTGTTTTTGCTTTAGGATATAATCTTCCTTTTTTATGTTTAGGATGCTTGATTAATATGTTTTTCAATAGCTAATAAAGTAAGGCAAATTCCTTACTTTAAATTCCAGGGGCTATACTCCTGTCTTTTATGAGCTGTTAGGTTACAATAAAAGAACTTTAGTGTATTTTCCTCTCTTCTTGAAAGACAGATGTAGGTGTGATGGAAGCAAGTTGAACTAAACCTTTATTTAATTCTGATTTGTGGTAGCAAGTGAACATTTTCTGCTACTTTTAAAATGCTTGGCCCTTTTTAAGTAGAAGTCCTGCTGTGACTTCCTAGTTTATTCACCTTGGTAAATAGACATTCCTTCCTGAACCCTGAATTTACATAATTTGGTTCATTACTTCCCAAGTGTAGATAAGGTATGCTGGTTTTGATTTAATTGTTTGCCCCACTATAGTTTTATAGAAAGACGTGAAGGTTTTCTTTTTATTGTTATTGATACACCAGCCCTTGTAATCTAGTTTATTCTTACCTGTAAGTTTCTGATCTATATTTAAAGAACTCTAGAAATTAAATTGAAGTGGGTTAGGAGTCCACTGGAAAATGAACATGTTCCCAGTGAGTATGGACTACAAAACAGTCTTTCTTAGTTAAATATTTTGTTAGGCAAAATATTTATTTTCTAGTTCCTGTAATTACAGTTTCAACAAGTGATGTCAAGCAATTAACCCCCAAATTTACCAGCTTAGGAGACCAAATTGTGAATGTATATTTAGTTTTTTAAAAAATGTTACCAACTCATCACATTTTCTAATGAGCTCTGAAATCTCCCTCCTAGGTTGGTAGGGGAGGTATGTTTGGTATGAAGTGATTAATAGGGTAAAATTTTATAGGCATCATCTTAGTTTTTATTTGACTTTTTCTCATAGTTGGTGTATGAATTCTTCTTAAGATTTTTGGAGAGCCCTGATTTCCAGCCTAGCATTGCAAAGCGATACATTGACCAGAAATTTGTACAGCAGGTAAGGAATTCTTATGTCTTAAATTTCCTTGGGTTCATCTTAGCAATGATTCATTAATTTGTGATTGAAACAGTCTGTCAAAACTTAAATGGTTTATTTTACTTTAACATCGTTTAATACTCTTGCCAGACAATTAGGGTAAAAGTGAAGGAGCTATGAGAATACGAGAGTATTTTAAACAAGAGTGACCTTCTAATGACATCAGTGGAATTACATCCAATCCTGAATTCTTACAGTTATTTTATAAAGACCAGAAAAGCAAGCCTTTCTGGACAATCTGAGAAAATTTGGTATGACCATTCAATCAAAGGGCAAGAAGCTTTCTTTTAAATTTTTAAGTCTTTGAACTTGAACTTTGGGGTATGTTTTAAGCATTGTAACTTTGAAATGACAGAGAAAAAACAGAAATGGAATCACCATTAGGAGTTTGGGCTTTGGCTCCTTTCCTGTTATCGGTTACAATTACCAATGACCTTTCCTTTTTCCTTCCCCTTCGCACCTTGTGCATTCTAGCCTCCCGGTTCCTAAACCGCAGATAAATGGGATATTTAAGAAGAAAAGGAGATAGAGTGAATGAAACATAATGGGATACCTTCTTTTATTTTATAAATTAGTTATAAGCTATTATTTTTTGGAAACTACATGCTGAAAATTAATTTTTTGGAATGTGTTCATTTTTATTTTAATCTTCAAAGTCTTTTCAACAATGTAAAAGCCTCTCTTTAACTGAGGGGAACTGGCTGGCCCTAGACAGGATTGTGGTGAAGTAGACCAAATCTTTGCAGGTTTATTTTCTCTTTGGAAATACTTATCAGTATGTAAGGTCTCATTAGGAATTTGATGCTCTTCTCTTCTACAGTTATTTGCACTTTCAAGAAAGGTAGGAGAGGAGTCAAAAGGTAGCAATGAACCCAGTGCGGAGGCGAGGACTAAAATCATTACGAGGACCTTTCCTCCCCTCTTACCACTGTTGTATAATAAAGATTCTACAAACATGAGTTCCGCATATTTATTTAGAGTTCAGTTTTCATCATTTATAGCGACACCTGACCTCACATAAAGTATTCTGACTAATTGCTGTTAGTGTATTGATTAATGAAGAATATTGTCAGGAATATGTCCTTCAACCATTCAAGCAACTCTTCATAAATTACAAAGAAATATTGGGTGTGTGCTAACAGTAAAATTTACATTTCATTCACAAGTAAAAATCAGATTAAATAGAACTTTGTGATTTTGGTAATTGCAAATGAATGCATATTTATTTCCTTCGGTAGCTCTTGTGTGCTACAGAAGGAATAGAGTATATTAAGGAACTGTAGTAATACCACATTAAATTGTGTTTAACATAAAAGCAGGTTGAGGGGGACAGTTGCCTTAGTGCTTCTTCAGTCTAGAGCTTGAGGTATTTCTGCTGCTGGCTTATTCCATGGGTTTGAAGAGAAACAAGAAGAAAACTTCTACTTTATACTCTAAATACCTGAATTATCTGAGAAACCAAAGCCCAGTAATTTGTTCCTAGCAGTTTATATGGCTGTGCTTTCATAGATCACTTCTGTGATGTATTCATATTATGTTATTCTTTATGAATAGTATATGAGAGAATCCTTAGCTTTTGTATTTTGAAATTATTTGATTAGGTGGTAATTTTAAGACGTAAAAGTACAGGAAAAAAGTATAAATTTGGACATTCATATTTCAAGAGAAAAAAATACTTGGATAATTCCAAGTTATGTTCAAATCATTGGATTTCAGAAGAAAGAAAGAAGCTAAGAATTACCGAGTGCTTTTTATGTGCCTGGCATTGTCCTTATATGCTTTTATATAAAGCATGTGTGTCTAATTTTACACAGCTAGTAGATGGCACAATCAGGATTCAAACTAGACTCTCTCTGACCATAATGTTCCCTACACTTAGAGGCACAAGATTAGTTTCAGCCTTCTTCATTTTATCAGTGACGAAAAAGCTCAGAGGTTATGAATTACCCTTAAAAGCAAAGTTAGAGATAAGTATCACAGCCAGAATAAGAAACAATTTCCTGATGACTAGTTTTATGTATGTTTTATTATATGAATTTACATTTATATTTATAAATAGATTATTTAGATTACAGTATTTCAAAATAGGTTTCTTTAAATAGATTTAACAGTTGGAGAACAGGTATTCTCTAGTTTATATTTTTCTCCTGAGGATCAACTCGTACTAAATTCATTTATTCTTGAATTAAACATGTCAACCTTAACAAGTAAGGACCCCTTTTATTAATTTGCAAGCTTATCTTCTAAGTAAACCCAACATCAGAAACTTGAATATGAGTGTCTCAAGTGAGTAGGTTAGCCATTTTTAATTAGAATAATTTGAACTGAATTTATTAGGTATATTAACACAAATTCTTATACTCTGGATATTTTTGTTTGGAGCCTCATTCAGGACTTTAATAACCTAGTGAACAAAGAATGCAGACTATAAACAAGACATTTGTTTAAGGGTATGTAACTATGACTAAAGTCATCACAACCCTCAAAAGACATTCACTCTAATAGAAGAGATGCATATGTAAATAATCACATACAATTCAAGACAGAATGGGAAAAGAACTTTGAGGAGTCCAGAGCTTGCCTCTTGACTGTAATTATTAATGTCAAAGTACAGAATGTAAAATTCCTTGATGACTTCATATAGGTAATTATATTCTATATAGAGAAATTACTTTAAAACTTTTCCTAAGAAAATCCAATGTTTTATTTAAAATACAGTAATACCATTTTTTGACAGCAGAAATTCAGTTTCTTTGCCATTTTAAAAATGGGAATTTGAGCTTTGACTTTAAATTTTTCAAAGATCTCTTTATTCTGCCTTTGCTGAAGAGTTGTGTAGAGGTATAGGAGGAAAATGGTGAATTAGCCAGTTTGAACTGGTTTAAACTTTTGCAGCCAATTGCTAAAGTGACTTTAAATAAAAATCTGTAGTCTCATCTCTATTTCATTATTTCCTGAATGACTTTTACTCTATTAGCATGTATCTGCCAGTACTTTCTCCTACTAATTAAATATTAATTTCTGAGCTGTTGGCATGGTGACTTGATTTTTAGTGTAAGATCACAAAACAATTTTAGTTTGTATAAATCTTTCTAGTAAACAGGAAATACTCATTTGCACATGTGTATTTTCAAACTTCATTTATTTAACGACTTGCAGTCTGCAAGCTTAAGATTTTTGTATGTAGTTTTGAATTACTATCAAAAAGCATTAAGAATCTCTCAGATTTCAAAACTCTAAAATTATGAGCCATGGTTAGTAGTCAAGAAGAGGACAGAATTTTTAAATGAGTGGCAAAGCAAAAAAAATACAAAACAAAACTATACACTTTTTGAAGTATTTATATTTTTATGTGTTGTTTTTTGAAATGAAGTGAAAAGAAATACTCCTTAAACTTTTCTTTAGCTTCATTATTTAGCAAGAATAAGATCAACCTGATAAGGCAGAATCATTAAAATTTTTTTTTTAAATTTCATGGGTTATCTTGAAATCAAATTAGAATAAAGTGAAATTTTAGCTCAATTATTTTTAAAAAGTAATTTCTCAGATTTTTTTTAAAGCTCCTGGAGCTTTTTGATAGTGAAGATCCCAGAGAACGTGACTTCCTGAAGACTGTTCTGCACCGAATTTATGGGAAATTTCTTGGATTAAGAGCATTCATCAGAAAACAAATTAACAACATTTTCCTCAGGTAAACTGGTCATATATTCATATATAGCACTTTTCCCCTTCCATGTTTTCTTTTTATTCCAGTTCCTTTAATTTTTATATCTGAACTGTTGATGAGTAATTTTTAGCCTGTTTTGTGGGTGTCGTGATTGCATGTAACTTTTTCGAAACTTGCAACTTTACTTCTCATCTAAGTGGACAATAGTTATGAAGACTGTTTAGAATAGGTAATACCAATGTTCATGTTTAAGGTTTATTGAGGAGAATTTATGTCTAGTTACCTACTTCTTTGAGCCTTTTGTTTAAAAAATTGTGTGTAAATATTTAAATCAATAGCTCTTGAAAGTAGTTTTGATTTTCTGGCAGAACTAATTAAATTTATATGGAGTATATATTTTGACTATAAGTGATAATCTGTTAAGTAATTGCTTCTAGTTAGGAGATTTTGCTTTAATGTAACCACATTTCAGGCTTGGTTTATTTGGAAATGTGGCAGAATTAGGCTAGCATTCGGATGATGTAACAATTCGAGATCAGTAATGGCTGCTTCCTTGAGAGACCGCATCTTCCTGAGGTCTCTGTCCTCCTAAGTCTACTCTAGTCATGATACTTCCCTGTCCTGTAGTCATTTGAGTTCATGACTTCTGCTTTAACAGCAAGCCTAATCTTGGAAAGCTAGACAGCCTGTGTAGTTTAGGTTTAGAGAAACTATGAATAAAAGTGGCTTGATTCCATATGGGTCCTTACCTCGTAGATTTTCCTGTGGGTGGAGGTTTCCTATTTTGAAAAGTATTTCTTTGAGAAAACCCATCTTTCTTATACATTTTTAAGTAAAATAAAATCTTCCAGGTGAAATAATATTCTGTTATCTCTGCAGCTAGATTATAGCAAAAGTGTATGTGACTTAATAGGAATTAGGCCTTATTTTATAAGATTGCTTAGAGGTAACTAGTTTGGGGCAAGATAGCTTGCAAAGAATTTCTGAAGCACACTTGTAGGTTTCTTATAGTTGCCCTTAGGATTGATTTCTCTACTTTCCTGCCTCTTAATTTAGTTTTCTAATGTTTGAGTTTTCATTACACCTGTCTTTATTTTAAATTCAGGTTTATATATGAAACAGAACATTTCAATGGTGTTGCTGAACTCCTTGAAATATTAGGAAGGTAGGTCATTGTTTTTTAAGAGTTAAATACCTTTGAATGTTTTATGTATTAGAATCTTACTGGGGTTGGAGAAATTATTTTATATTTTAGAGTTTAAATATAGAGCACAAGACATAGCTTCTCAACTGAATTCTTTTTATAGCTTTTTAAGCGGTCAGCATATTAAAGTACTTGCCATGCAAGACATCTGTTTTAGAATAGGCTTCTTCCTGCTTTTGAAGCTGTGGCATGTTTTATGCCTGATCTTGCCAGACTGCCTCAGAAATTATAGGATCTGATTGGGAAGAAATGAAATAAACTATAGTGAATCTTTGATGAAGTTATAAGAATTCTTGCTGAGATATTGATAGGCCCTTCCTAATCCGTCTGTTCTTTTTAGAAGAATCTATAGCCTTTTAGTTTATGTGAACATTTTGCTTTCTGTATTCATCACATAGCAATATTAACTTGAGAAGATTAGGCCCCCTCTATTTATAGTTAGAGAGTGATTATGGAGAAAACTACTTCTTGATTTCAGATCTTTTAGCAAAGTAAGAGAAACTTCAGAATGTACTTCAGAAAATACTTCTGCTTCAGAAAATTTTGAAAGTTCTAACAACATTGTGATACTAACTCTCCTGTGGCTTTAGGTAGGAAAATAAAGGCAATGATGCGTAAAGTGATAGGCTTTCTAGAAAATGAAGATAGAAATTACTTCCTGGGACTTGAATTGGCAGTCCCAGTTTTCTTTTTGGCATCATTGAATGACTTAGAAGAACAGAATTCATAAAGTAGTTTGAAGATGACTAAGTCATTCAACACCAGGACTGAAGCAGAGCAGTGTTCCTTAGGTACTTACTCATGGATATAACTTTTGGAAATAAAGTAGTAACTACTTAACCCTTCCCCCTGCCTTTTTTTCCCTCCAGTATTATCAATGGCTTTGCATTGCCACTGAAAGCAGAACATAAACAATTTCTAATGAAGGTTCTTATTCCTATGCATACTGCAAAAGGATTAGCTTTGTTTCACGCTCAGGTAAGTTTCAGACAACTTTCAAATGAAATGAACATTGTTTCAAAGGCTGATATAAAGGCAGAGACACTGAGAAATATTAAGGCAGCAATTTTAGGTATAATTAAGCAATTTGCTTTGTAAATTAAAGCAAACTTTCGTTATAATTTAAACGTATTACAATATTTAGCTTTATTAAATAAGCTCAATGAACTTTTAATGTAGATATAGGAGAGATAATATCCAGTTTTCTTGTTTTCTAGTCTAGGCCCTGACTTTGGAAGGCAGCTGTGCTCACCACTATACCACCAACGCCTAGGCCCTGACTTGGAATGAGTCCCACATATCTGCAGAATGTTCCATCTAGCCCTGATAGTGTAGTTGGACAATGATTTTAGTCTCTAGGAGTATGTAAATAATATCCTATCAGCATAGGTATACATGCAGAAACTTGCTGAAAAACTAAAATGTTAGCTGTAGTCCTTACATTCAGAAGTTACTACTGAAAAAACATTTTTTGACCTATAAGTTACTTTTCAAGCTTAACAAGTGACACAGTTGTGAATGTATTCATGGTTATATATTGGGTTAGAGTAAAATTTGTTAAAATGAGGTAATCATTTGTGTTAACTAAATATAAAAATCCTGCATCACTGTTATTTCTTTCAGTAATATTTATAAACTGTCCCTTGCATTTTAGCTAGCCTACTGTGTTGTACAGTTCCTGGAGAAAGATACCACACTAACAGAACCAGTAAGTGTCCTATTTATTTTTGTCTTTAATCTACATTGTAGCATTTCATTGTGGCTTTTTCTTTATATACCTGTGTAGAGCTATCAAACAGTAGTAATATACTTTAAAGTCATTTAGAAGGAATGTTAGGTTAATCTGCATTCAGAGAACAGGGTTGGGAGGGGAAGTTCTCTTGAATAGCTTAAATATAGATTAATACTAAAATATAGCAGAGATGTGTGATAGGATCTAGTGACTACATGTGAAATTTTACATACATATTGTCTTTACTGACAACATTTTTAATCTTCATTCACCTTTTAAAATTAAAACATACTGTGAGGGTCCCAAAACTATTCCCTGGAGTTTTGTTTTGTTTTGTTTTTAGAACTAGGATTTTCTCTCTTATTAATAATAAACTACATGATAGGGATCGAAAACATGTCCTTGCCTTTGGTGATACAGATGTATTCTTGGAGTAAAGGTTGTTTATGAATCAGCATAGCAATTCAGTCTGAATTCTGTTGACTGTTGCCCACAGATTCAGGAGAGAATAAAAATGTTACTATGAAAATTGAACATTTAAGAAAAACAAAAGGTAAGGAGAAATAGAAACATATGAAAGCAGAGAAAACAACCTTTTTACATTGATGAGTATTTTGACAGAATGTTTTCTAGGTATCCTTAATCTAAATATCTAAGAGTTCTTGAAGAAAAGCAAAGCATTTAAAGGATTTAAATGAGATTTTCTTTATTATGAAGTTACTGAGGCTATCCCTAGGGATGCTTGAAAAGATTATAAACTTAGTAGTCTTCCTCTGATTGAACTTTGTGTAAATGAACAAAAGATATTTTTCCACTCCTAATACTTTTGAGTTTTTGAACTTTTACACTTGCAAATCTTTCTGGAAACAGCTAAAAAATAGTTTTTTTCAAGACTAATCAGGAGAATTAGGAGCCTAGTATTACATGAAACCACATAAACCTCTAACGTAGATTAAAACATAATATAAATCCATGGTACCTCTCATCAGACTTCAGACAAAATCCATACCATAGTAAGTCATAGTTCATAGTTGAATTGTAGACAGATATAATTTAAACAAATTAATATGGAATGGATAGAGAAGAAAGGTTATTTCTTTTTAAAGAGTAGATTAGGGAGGATGATGGCCAGAGATCTTTCTCAGGGGAGCTGAGTTAATGGAAATAGGAACAGGATGAAGAGGTAGAAAGGTAAATGTCCAGGTTGACAAAGGAAAATATTTTTCAGTTCATAATGATCTGTACAGGTATATAGATCTTTCCATTTCTCCCATAGTCCATTCCAGCACCAAAATTATGGCCATGTTACTTGGGTTTGAGCCTTCATATTTATTCTCTAGAAACCTGGTATTCATATCTAAGCTTATTGCAAATTATAAGTAAGTCAGAACTTTGGCTAGTTTATTACATTATTTAGGTACCCAGATCTTCAATTGAAATTATTTTCTAAAATGGAATGACTTTAATGTTACTTCTCTTTGTGAAAGTAATGTGTGTTAATTTGGTTCACACAATACAAAATCGTAAAGCACAATGTGGAGGAAGTTCCTTAAAATCTTGTCACCTAAAAGAGAACCATTTAAGTTGATGAATATATTTTCTAGAAATTTTTTCTATATGTGTGTGTGTGTGTGTGTAGGTTCAGTTGTAGGACAGTGTTGATCAGGTGTTTTTACTTCTCAGTATAATGTGGCTATCTTTCCATATTAATCTGTTTTATTGCTTTCACTGGTAGCGTTGAATTCCACTATATGGATTATCATAACATATTTAATCAGTCTTGAATTTATGGACACATGAGTAGTTGAAACATGTTGCTGGGTGAGGGGATGTTTAGGGTGTTAGAATTGTTCTGTGTCCTGTCTGTGGTGTTGGTAACAAAAGAAAATCTATGTGTATATAAAAATCCTGAGAACAAACAGTACACACCTCCACACATGAATTTTACTATATAAATTTTTTTTAAGTAACATTTTTTTTTAAAAGCAATCTCTACACCCAATGTGGGGCTTGAACTCATGACCCCAAGATCGAGAACCACATTCATGCCGTACTGAGTCAACCAGGCACCCCATGTATATAAATGTTTAAAAATCATTAAAATTAAAACCATGTTGCTGAGTCAAAGAGTACTTACTTGGAAATTTTAACATATTCCAAGCTGCCTTCCAAAAAGTCTGAACAATTTAATACAGTCCAGAGTGTGAAGATGCATTTTCCTTCACCATGGCCAATGCTGAATGTTAAGCTTTAAAATATTTGCTAGTCAAAGAGGTAAGAAATCTTACTTTAATAGGTTTTTATTACTACAAGGATTAAGCCATCCTTTTATGTGGTTATTGATCATTTACATTTCTGTGTTCTTTGCCTACTTTTAATCATTTTCCTGATATATTTTGCAAATAGTTTTTATGCATTTGGAGTTTTTAAATTTGAATATAGTTTTGTGTTTAAAGTTTATTTTGAGAGAGCGAAAGAGAGTGCAAGCGGTAGAGGGGCAGAGAGAGGGAGAGACAGAACCCCAAGCAGGCCCCGCAAGCTGTCAGCATGGAGCCCGACATGGGACTCGAACCCATGAACCATGAGATCATGACATGAGCCGCAATCAAGAGTCAGACACTTAACCGACTGAGCCACCCAGCGGTCCCTGAATATAGTTTTCAATCTTTCCTTAAAGAACTGAAGAAAAATGTTATGTAGTGGAATCTATTCATCATTATGGTTTCTGGCTTTGATGTCGTACTAAGAAAAATCCTTCTACCCTTTAAGATTATAAAAATATTCTCCAGTATCCTATTCTAGTTATTTTATGGATTTCGTCTTTACCTATAAAATGTTTATTCCATCAGTAATAGTTTCCTAGGGCTGCTATGAATTACCACAAACTTGGTAGCTTAAAATAACAAAGTTATTCTCCCAGAGTTCTGAAGGTCAGAAGTCCAAAATCAAGTTGTCAGCAGGGGTACACTCCCTCCAGTTGCTCTAGGGGCGATTCCATTCCTTGCCTCTTCCAGTTTCCCGTGTCTCCAGGCGCTCCTTGGCTTATGGCGTTGCTCCACACTCACACTGCTGCCTCTTCTGTCTGTCCTCTGTGTCTTTTACAAGGACACATCACTGGATTTAGGGCCCATGCAGATAATGATGATCTAACCTTGAGATCCTTAACTAATTTTCTTTGTAAAGACCCATTAAGTCACATTCATAGATTCTAGACATTAGGACACAGATTTTTTTGAAGGGCCATCATTTAACCTGCTACACCATTTAAAATTGAAATCTGTGTGTGACAAGGGTGAAGAACTGGTCTTCTTTTTTGTTGCTTTTTATTAGTTTTCTGTTGCTATGTAACAAGTTATCACAAAATTTAGTGGCTTAAAACAATCATTTATTAGCTCATAGTTTCTTTGAGACAAGAATCCAGGCATTACTTACCTGGGTCTTCTGCTTCAGGGTCTCCAACTAGGCTGCAGTCAAGGTATTGGCACTGGCTGGGCTCTCACAGAAAGGATCACATGAGGAAGGATCTGCTTCTGAGTTCATGTGGTTGTTGGCAGAATTCAGTTCCTCAAGTGCTGTTGGACTGAGGGCCTCAAGTTCCTAGCTGGCTCTTGGCTAGAGACTACCCTCAGTGCCTAGTCAGTTCCTGACTAGGAACTGCTCCAACAGAGCAGCTTGCTTGATCAAAGCTTGCAAGATGAGAAGGCTCTAGACAATCTCCTAGTAAGATGGAAGTCACAATCTTCTATAACCTACTCATGGAGGGGATATTCTGTCCCTTTCGCCACATTCTGTTGGTTAGAAGCAAGTCACTAGGCCAGCCCAATTTGAGGGGATGGGATTATCCAAGTATGTGAATTCAGGAAGTAAGGATCATGGAAGATCATTTTAGGAGTCTGGCTACCAACACAGCTACGTTTTTTCTTTCTAAACGGGAAGACAGCAGTCCAAGTACCACCACTTAATTGGCTAATTCATCTATTTTCCATGGAACTGAAATGCCACCTTTGTCATACATATATACATATATGTACATGACTGTAGATAGTCTTGTTTCCTATCCCTGCCTGCTTCTTTAAATAAACTCTACACCCTACACCCAACATGGAGCTTGAACTCATGACTCCCGAGATCAAGAGTTGCACGTTCTACTGACTGAGCTAGCTACACGTCCCTATTTCATATCTTTTTGCCCGTTTCTGTGCTGATATCTCATTTTAGTTGCTAGTATCAGTAATATGGGTTCCATTCCGTTAATTCTCCCCCTCCCACCCAGAAAAGTTCTTGGTTATTTGCTTACACTTACAGATTATAGAATAAATGTTTCTAGTTTCAGAAAGTAATTCAGTTGGTATTTGATTGAAATTACATTAAATATAGGAAAAATGTATGATATTGAATCATCTCATCTATTTGTAGTCTCTCACGATCAGTAAACATTTCTTGCAAATTTTATTCTTTATGTACATTAGTTTTTGTTAGGAAATGCACCTTTTTTTATTATTACTGATACTTTGTTTTACAAAGGTATTGGTTTTTATATATTTATCTGGCCACATTGAATTTGGCTACTCATTTTAGAAATTTTGTTGTTTTTTAATTTTTTTAATGTTTATGTATTTCTGAGAGAGCGTGCACGTGTTAGCAGGGGAGGGGCAGAGAAAGAGGGGGACACAGAATCCAAAGCAGATTCCAGGCTCTGAGCTGTCAGCACAGAGCCTGACGTGGGGCTCGAACTCACAGAACTGCAAGATCATGACCTGAGCTGAAGTCAGATGCTTAACTAACTGAGCCACTCAGGCGCCCCAGTAATTTTTGTTTTTTAAATTAGGGAGTATATAATTATTATATACTTAGACAAATAAGTATAATTTTGGTATTCCTGTCCAAGAATATTCATTGGATCCTTTTTATCTTATTGGACTGTCTCCTGAACAGTGTTCTTCCTAATTTGAATAAGTGTTTATTACAGGACCAGGCTATTGAATATAACTGTAACTGGATTATAACTATAAAATAACCTAAAAGGCTGTCAGATACATTTCCACGAAAGTACCAGGCCCTGATGGTTTTACCGCCTGTCTCCAAGAAATCACTATATAAGATGATTGCTGATGGTTTCTAATAAATTCTCTTCATTCTAGCTTACTAAACTAAATTCTTATCAGAATATATAGGCAGTCAGACATTTTGAACAACTGTTCAAAATCTTGAGATGATCATATAGTTTTTTTCCTTTTTAACTTAGAACTGTTAATGAGTTGAACTATCCTGGAATTTCTGGAATAAGGCATAATGGGGCAAATATTGTCCTGTTAATGTTCAGTTTAGTACAAATCTTTGCAATTATGTTCACTTAAATTCACGATCCCTTCCATGTATCTTGGTGATCAAGATGGTGCTAGCTATCAAATAAATTGGGAAGCTTCCTGGCTTTCTTGGTGCTTCAAATGGTTTTAAGTAATAGAAATTCTTTGTTCCTTATTTTCTCCCTAAAATAACTTTCCTCACTCATGCCACCAAGTCATTATCATACTTTCCTTTATTTTCTTCCTAGTAAGTAGCACTTAACTATTAAAATTACTTACATGTTTCATGAATAACTTCCATTGGTCTCCCTGCTTTTTGAAAATCCGGGTCACCAGTCACCTGTCTTGTTCATCACTGTCTTCCTAGCATCTAGAACAGTATCTGGTACAGACACACTCAGCAAATACTTATTCATGGAAGTGTAAAGCCGAGCAGAAAGTCTGGGGATACACTTAAATATTGATCTACTTCAGAATGAATGTTATGTAATCACAATTACTAAAAATTTCCTGGGATTGACCAACTTCATGGCTTAATTTGTGCTAAACTTCTTTTTTGCAGGTGATCAGAGGACTGCTGAAATTTTGGCCAAAAACATGCAGTCAGAAAGAAGTAGGTTTTGCTAAACAAAAATAGTACAATCTCACTAAAACTTCTTAATCTTAGGGCTTCAGTATATAAACCACGCAGCTTTGGGCTTGGCTGTATTGTTACTGCTACCTAGCAGGAGCTGGTTTTCTGGGGATTGAAGAGACCTGGTGGGATAGCTGAGCATTATAGTAAATTGTGTATACTATCAAGACCTTTTTTGTCCTTGTGTAATTTGTAGATTAGCCTTCTCATTTGTAGTTTTGTATGTTATCTTCATAAAATTTGTCATATTTATTAAAAGAAAAATTTGTTTAACCTAGGTGATGTTTTTAGGAGAAATTGAAGAAATCTTAGATGTCATTGAACCCACACAGTTCAAAAAAATTGAAGAGCCCCTTTTTAAGCAAATATCCAAGTGTGTCTCCAGTTCTCATTTTCAGGTATGATGTTTTCAGCAAAGCCATTTTTTTATACTAGCCTTTCCTTTATCTTTTAGTTTTGACGTTTCTAAATGTTTTTTTAGGTTGCAGAAAGGGCATTGTACTTCTGGAATAATGAATATATTCTTAGTTTGATTGAGGAGAATATTGATAAAATTCTGCCAATTATGTTTGGCAGTTTATACAAAATCTCCAAAGAACACTGGAATCCGTAAGTGTCTTTTATGTTGATCGCGGTATTCTGATATTTGTGCTTTTTGTCTTTGAATCTCCTAACTCATACATGAAACCTATACAGATTTGGAACTTATTCTAAGGTTAACATCAGTTTCATTCCATTGTGCACTCGATATACACATAGTTTCACAGAGCTGTAAATACACGTATGTTGTTAATTTCAGTTTAAAATTGCAAACCCCCCTGAAGGTAGGACGACCTGGTGTGACATTCTGCACCAGTGTGTGGTCAAACCCAGTGGGGGAGACCAACCGAACATCCGCCAAGGATGCACAGACCTCGAAGGTCGGTGCTATCCCAGGGAGAAGCGGAGGTGCTTAAGGTGTAGATGTTTAGACTGCATATATTCCAACCTCTGTAACACCCTTATCCTCCTTTGTGGGTTTTTTGTTTTGTTTACAAGTTATGGTAGGTGATTTTTTTCATCTTTTAATACTGTTAGCTTGAGACTGGAGAGCAGCCATGAAGATAACCATAACGCTTTAAGAGTTTAAGCATAAGAAAGACGTGAAATTTTGGAATCAGACCATCTCTATCACTATCACCCCTGGCTGTGTGACCTTGAGCAAATTCCTAAACCTCTTGCACCTTTGTCTGTCGTCTCTAAAATGGATTAAGCGAATCAGCCACTATTTAGAGATGATAGTCATGTTGTATTTCCTATAACCCAGCACTGCTTACTTTCATTTTAGGACCATTGTAGCACTGGTATACAACGTGCTGAAAACCCTAATGGAAATGAATGGCAAGCTTTTTGACGACCTTACTAGCTCCTACAAAGCTGAAAGACAAAGGTATTTGGTATTTTTAATTACCAAGTTATCCATACACTTTAGGTTGGTTGAAGGTGATTTCAGTTCAATAAGGTATCTTGCCTAAGTTAAAATTAGTATTTAAGTCCGTCACATTAGAGAATTTCAGACCATATGCTTAAAACTCCTTTAAGTCATTTCCAGATAAAAAACTTCCCCTACTGGTTAGATTATGATTTTAATGTGGATTATAAATCCTCTCTTTATCTCACTCTGAGGCTTAGACTTTATCAGTCTAGCAGCATCTGCATTGTGAAATACACTCTCTGCCAAATTTATAAAATTTGGTATCTTATGTATCTATGAAAATCATCTTTGTCTGCTTTACTCTGCAGCTGCTCTTTGCACAAGTTTGGTAGTTTCAAGCCGCACATTTTAACGAAGTGGTATCTTAAAGTCTGTGTTTTGGGTTTTTTGTTTTTCAGTCAGAGGGAGCTCACATAGGTCTCTGGCTCAGTACTATCAATATTTTGTTCCTTGCAACAATATATAGGGATGATAGCACATACCAGCATTTACACACCTGCCTTAGTGATCACCTCTTTTCAAGAACTTCATATATAAAATGATCTTGTAAAAATCACTTCTCATTCATTTCAGACATCAGGTGGGTAGTAACCAGTCAGTATACCTGCGCCCACGCATCATTTGAGAATAATAGCTACCATTTACTTTTAAGAAGTTTATTACCTATTGTTTGTTTGGAAAAGCTGATCTCTTTTGACTAAAAAGTTCCTAATTGGGGTTTTCCTGTGGCAAGTAGAACAAGAATGGCTCCTCTTCAAGGGCATCCTAAAAAACCACGCCTTTCAGGCAGAAGTTAAACATTGGGCAGCAGTGGGAAGAAAAAGATGATTTTTATAACAAAAAGATGACTTGTATATTTCATACGCCTAATCGTTATCTGCAAAATGATAATGGCATATAACTGTGGAACTGTAAGTCCATGGGGTGTTTTGTTTTTTTAGAGAAAGAGAATCCTAAAAAGGCTCCATGCTCAGCGCAAAGCCTGATGCTGGGCTTGATCTCACGACCCCGGGATCATGACCTGAGCTGGTATTGAGAGTCCGACGGGACACTCAACCAACTCAGCCACCCAGGCGCCCCAGCCTATGGTTTTTTCACATGTTCATATAGTCCTTCAGAACAGTTTGGTCTCAGTTATTCACAGTTGTTTCCCTTAGAACTGAAATCAAATAGTTGAAACATATAAAATATTTTGAGTTTTGTTTTTCCAGAGATGATTCAAACTTTAAAGTTCTCATGACATGTAAGAGGTGAGAGAGTAAGAGACTGGTTAGTGGCTAGAGAGGTGATTCTACCTGGAAGTGGCTCCACCCTGAGAGCCAGCCCTTCTGTCTCTGTAAAAGGGTGACTGTGCCAACCAGGGTGACTGCAAGAGGTTTAGGTGAGAAAGGGAACGTAGTAAAGCATGAACGACAAAGTGGTCATGGAAGTGAGAACATGTAGCAGAGAGAAAGCAAGCAGTCACTCTGCGTTGGTACAGGAGAGTGACTAATCAGGTGTCCAAGTAATTGGAGCTCAGATGCTTTAGGAGAGGGAGTTAAATGAAATGGGGGTGAACAATGCGTTCTCCAGAAGACTGCGAAACAGCAACTTTCTTCAGGCCCTAAATTAAAGGTTTCTGACTACAAAAATTTTGGTTTCTCTACAGAGAGAAAAAGAAGGAATTGGAACGTGAAGAGTTATGGAAAAAATTAGAGGAGCTAAAGCTAAAGAAAGCTTTGGAAAAGCAGAACAGTGCTTACAACATGCACAGTATTCTCAGCAATACAAGTGACGAATAAAAAAAGCCACCACCTCTGTTGGATAGGCAGTTTTGTACACTTTTTTGAAATATGTAAAAATTATGAGACAAACCTCTCAGTATAATACAATTAAAAGGCCAACTTTTTTTCTGGCAACTGTAAATGAAAAATATGGACTAAACATAGCCCTGTGCTGTATCATGGCCACAGTATATTGTAACCTTGTCTAATCATGGATTTATTGTGTCACTTCTACAGTTTCACAGAAATGAATGAACTTCATCATCTATGATATGAGTGAGCTAATTATGGGAGTGGTAAGAATTATGACTTGAATTCTTTTTTTGATTGTGTTGCACATAGATACAGTAGTCTGCTCTGTATATTTTTCCCTTTTATAATGTGCTTTTCACATTGCTGCAGACCTTAGTTACATCCTAGGAAAAAGAACTATGATGGGGGGGAGTTACCTGCCCTAAGCCTTCCTTCACTAGAGTTGCTGCACTCTGGAATTTGAGCAGAAACTTAAATCTCCAGGCTTTTTAAAGCACAAAATATAAATAAAAGCTGGGAAAGTAAACCAAATTCTTTAGATTGTTCCTCAAGAATATCCCTCTTCATCTGCAACTCCCCACAGTAATGAGCCCAGATTTGTGGAGGCAGCACAGGTAAACCCTGAGCCTGCCTCTCAGTTCATTCCTCCTCTTCCTCCCAAAGGCTGAAGGCAGGGCCTTTCCAGTCCTCAGAACCTGCCCTTCCTTCCAGCCCCTGCTGACCCAGGGAAGGAGGCTTTGAGTCCCCCAGTGTGGTGACACAGAGCACTCACGGTCACTGGCTGGCTTTATTTAAAGGAAACGCACTAGGCTGCCCCTGTAGAGTTCTGAGCAAGCTGACTAGAGAGAGGTCTTGTATGTTTTCACTTGGTCAAGTATTTCTCACCTCTTTTGTTATGAGTACCATTCCAATCTCTTTACTTGCAGTTGTGTGGAAAACTGTTTTGTAACGAAAGATCTTCATTGGGGGATTGAGCAGCATTTAATAAAGTCTATGTTTGTATTTTGCCGATGTGGTCTTTGCTTTTTCCAGCTCTGGGACATCCAGAAGCAGTCTGCTGCCTCTTTATACAATGTCTGCCTAAAATTCTAAGTTCTAGGCTAGCCTTTCATCTTCATGTCCTTCTATGTTCAGAGAACAGGCTCAAATTACCTTAAATGTCGGTTTTAATTAAAAATCTCAAAGTTTATAATAAATACTACTTCTTTGGGTGAGGAGTGGTTCAGGGAAACGGTGGCAGAGTCAGACATCAGACATTACAAACTCTCCACTCCTTTGCATTCATGAAGAAGTCTAGCGTTTTGCATGCTATTCCTAGGTCACTGTACAAGCATCCCTTTTCACTCGCTGTGGCCCCAGGAGAAACTCTTCCTTTGGGTGCATGGCTCACAGTTTATGATCTCCAGTAGCCACCTTCCCCCAGCCATCCAGGTCCAGGGGCTCTGGCCGAATTGGCCACACTAACCCGAGGCCAGCCAGTGTTACAGCTGGGGGCAGCCCTGGAAGACCTGGGTGAGCCTACTACAGGACACAGCGTCAACGGCAAGCCCCTGCCTCTTCCAGAAAGTGAAGGCTAGGTCTAAATGTCTACGCAGTGGAAGACTTACACGTTTCTTTCACCGAAGAGCAGCCACAGTGGATTCTGACAGGCTGCAGCTGTAGTTATGAAAGTTTTTTTCTTTGGCAAGCTAAAAATACTTCCTAATTATCTACTTATCCTAAAGCGCATTTAAGAGGTCTCTCAACTTTCCACAATACAGGAAATGCAGTTTTAGTGTGTTTATTTGAGCTAATTTTATTAGATATTGAAGTATTACTAAAGTGGTGTCATCTTTAGAGACAGAACACACACACACGTTTTCCAACGTTGTTAACGTAAGCTTCTCTGCCTGGCTTCGCATTTGCCTCACAAAAAGACTGCACAGAGACGAGATCTAGGCTAGCATGAATGTGCATGCTTCTCTGGCATCGCAAAGTACCAGGGAATATTTCTTGGCACAAGTTTACCTTTAATAATTCCTCTTTAAACTACCTAAAGCCAGGTTATGAAATCCAGTGTTACCAAGTCCTCTTTGGAGCAAAGGGGCATGTAAGTAATTTGAAACTCTGCAGACAATTCTCAAAACCTTAAATCGGCCGATGTGAAAAACATTTCAGTACTCATCTTTGTCAAAAGCTAAGCTGAAGGCTTTGGGGGTCACACTGAGTACCCCTTTCTCAGCTGCTTTTATAGGACAGGAAGAGAACCCCACTTACGCGGCTAGCTCTGTCACTCTTCCTGACTGCCTGCCTGCCATCCATCGCCACACCCCACCCCGACCCTTCCTTGGACGCATTCATGACCTACCTCGGGAGTCCAGATCCCTCCATCTTGGGAGTCCGAGCTCATGCTGCCATTTGGTCACAGAATGAAAGTGTACCGGTGCCTACTGATTTAGCAGGTATTCATACTGGCACACTGACTCCTTTTGCATTAACCTAACTTTTATTTACCTGTTAATAAAATCATCAAGATACATTGAGTAGGCACCTCCTATGTACATATGGCCCAGGGCTTTTGCATGTTAATGACTCTACACTCTTACACCTCCATCAACAAATACTCTAGCCAGACAGGTAGGTGGCTAGTCAGTCCACAAGAAATCGTATTCCTGGTTTCTAGTAGCTTTACAAAAAAGTCCCACTTCTTATTTAACAAATAAAGCGTGCCAGGAGGCCAGACGGTGTAACTGGCAGATGACGTCAGAGACGACAGGGTTCTTGCCTTTGGGTACAGGGTGCAGAGGTTTCAAAGCATAACCTGTACATCTGCAGAGTCAGGATTTGGGGAAAAAAGAAAATCACACTCTTCTGTCCACTTCAGAAAACTACTAGGGCGGAAGGGGAAGCTAGAGTAAAATGTAGAGCCTTCATTACCCCATTAGAGCTTAACTGTGCACCAAACCAAGTAAGAAGAAAGGCAACTTCCACAAACCTTCAGAAAAGTTGATACAGATCTAATTCCATCTTCCACAATCCCTCGCCATCTGTTCATTAATAATTTAAATACTTAAATAAGTTTTAGGTTACCCACTGGATCTGTTCCATCAGGCTTTAAACATCCTCTTTTGGGGCCGGGTTAGAAGCTGCAGGCTGGCAGGCTGTTCCTCCCAGCAAGGCCCGTTTCAAGAGAGCACAGGATTGCCGGCGGCTCGTTTCTCCGCGCGGAAGTGACCAGAACTTCCGATGCTGTGAGCAGTTCGAACACAAGGCCACTTCAGCTTATGTGGTTCGCCGCCTGACCTCTTTTTTTAAGGTACCTCTTCCTGATCTTGATCATCCATTTCACACTCAGCTTGGCAAACTCCGCTGCTTTAAATAACGCCAAGAAGGCCCCACAGAGCAGGGCGATTGTGTTCCAAGGATTGGCGGTGATTATCTGGAAAACAAACGAACACAAGTGTATCAGTTTGCCTCAACTTGGATTGAGTGTTACTGTCAAGATCCTCCTGCCTCAGATTATTGGAGCGACAAGAAGAACACTTGGGTTCTAAAACGGCCATGACTCTGTACTTCGTTCTGACTAGACCTTTAATGTGCGCAGCTCAAGTCTGAGAAGAAAAATACTAATCCCTTCCTACTATAAAGTGATCCTGAAAAAAATAAACTTTCTCAAAAAAGTTCTGCACAAGTTAGATATTCAGTACTGAGGTTTAACTTTCTAGCCTAATCCCCAGAAGTGGCTTGGAGACAAATTTCCCCAGAACTACCTACTCCAGAAGGTCAGTTACTCGTTTTCTTCCCGTCTCACACTTACTCACACTTGCCCTCCACGCAGTCCAGTGACAGTCTCACCCGTCGGACGTCTGCCTTCAGGCCATGCCCTGAGCCCCCCAGCCTGCGATGCTTTCCTCTTACTCGAGTTCACTGATCCTTCACGGCTCCGTGGAGCCCTCTCTGACCACTAAGCCGAGAAACCCTCTGGCAGAAACGTTTATCCCACAAAGCCCTTTGGCAGCTACTTACTGTCTGGAATGAGTCACTTCACAGCTATCGACTACACTCACTAAATGTTAAACGCTTCTAGGTCAAGGTCACAGCTTGGATTTCTTTCTGAGTCCCCAGCATGGTACCCACAGCACTTTCAAGTCTGTTCAGCAGGGTGACCTTGGACAATCTGAGCCTCAGGGTCCACAGATACAAAACGGTTACACCGGCACCACTGTTCAGGACCATGATGAAGCGGAGTGGTGACACGAGAAAAGCAGGCCTCGAGCGTGGGCTTTACTCGTCTCAACGGGCACTTCCTACTGAATGGCGTAAGTGAAAAACGTGTGCTCACACACTTCACGTGTAGAACTGAAGACGTTCACTCTTCCACCCAGATCCGGATTCAGTGAGCCGCACGCGCCCCTGCATAAGTGGCCCTTCCCGTCCCCGGTTCGTGGTGGAGGTGCGTGATCAGGGAGCACTACAGGTCACACAGACCCTCCACCACATGGGCCTAGCCGTGCAAGGCGCTTCCCCTGAGCTCCGACCACATCAGCACGTTCTGGGATTACCTAAACGCCAGTCAGTGTCAGATCTGGGACTGCCTCCGGGGGATGGTGTCTCCCCGAACGTTCCTCTAGCAAAGCTGTCTTATCATCCCTCCTCTTCCGAGACTGCGTCTGGGAATCTGGCATTAATTGAGGCAGTGTTCATTTTTACTTGTACGTTTCTGCTCTGACAAATAATGATTATTATCCAACAGAGACCTATGAAAAAAGAATGGCTTCCAAAAAAAAAAAAAAAAGAATGGCTTCCAGTAGCAATAATCTAGACATTAGCTTAATGCAACCCAGGTTTTCTACTGGCTCCACTCAATACTACTAAGCAAGTACTCTGTGCTAAGCACTCTGCCAGGCAGCACTTAAATAATGGCGGACAAAAGAGGAAGCCCCCACGTTCACGGGGACAACTGTCTAGTGACGATAAGATCAATTAAATACAGGACATGAATGTCATAAATGAAAAAATGATTTGTGCCATGAGAGAGGGGGAGGACAGCCTGGAAGGATGAGCCAAAATACCTCAGCACAGGGTGTTTGCTCTTGTAACCTTAAGTAATACTCACATCTTGGACTTTCTGGATGAAAGGATCTTTCCATTCAAAGACCACAAAAAACAACTGAGCGCTTTTTTCAGCGGCCGGCCTCTGGTCAATGTAGTTAACCACACTCGTCTAGGTAGAGAGAGGAGAAAGTGTTACAACCTCTGCGCCCCTGCCTCACCTGGGTTGCAGGAAAGGAGAAGGAAGTTAGGGGATCTTGGTCCTTGGTTCTCTTCACATCATCTTCTGGAGGGAGAAAGCCAAAAATCTCATACACAAATCCTGAACTGGAACCAGGGCCAAGACTTCGGTTTCCAGTTCTCTGGGAAAACAGCATCTGGGATGTACAATGGGTGTCCTGGATTGTCACCAAAATCTGTCCTGAGATATCTGGACTCATGATTAAATCGTATCCAAAGTATCACGTGAAGACCCAATTATAAGTCATAAAAGTCTCGAATTTCAAAATACTTGATCCTAAAAGCTAAGTCTTTCAACCCTTCAGGTCTTACACAGACAAAGCACAACCTCACAGATCCGCCCGGCTGAGCACTCACTCCCTGTTAAGTATTTAGTAGGTGTGTTTGGTAAGATCTGGCTATCGATTACTAGAAGCTGCTAATCTGCGTGGTATAACGGGGAGCGGCCGGTGCCAGAGGCAGAGCCCAGCCCGGCTCCACCACCGAGCTGAGCCTCACGCTTCGCCACTTGCAGAGCAGCGGACAAAATGCCTGCATCACCGAGGTGTGGTCAGGATCAAATGAGATAAGACATGGGTATTTTAAACTTTAAAACACTACATAAAAAAACATTTTTCAACTTTGTTCAAAAGGGTTCATGTCACCCACCGAAACACTTCCAACTTAGACAATCACGAACGGCACAAACATGGTAAAATGGACATGTTCGCTGGGACTTAGGTCCCTTTGGGTTCTGAACCGTGGGGCGAGCCGGGCAGACCCAGGCTGCACCTGACTACGGTGAACACATGGAGGCTCCTTTCTTCGGCTGCTGTGGGGCCAGAGGAGCAAGGTCTCGGGAGTTCTCAGAGAAAAGCGTGGAGCAAAAATCCAGGACGTGACAGTTACCTTACAAACTGGGAACACTTTAGGGACCCACTGCCGGGGGGCTAGGGGGGTAGGTTCCACCTCCTGAGGCAGGAACAAAGCCTGTCCTCTTGAAGAAAACCGGCCTGAAGCCCTTCCCAAACCCTCCTCCTCTCCAGTCTGAGAGGCCAGGGCACAGGGAAGGGGTGGGCCCGGACGAGCGCATGGCTTCTGCCCAACGACAGCCCCGTGTCGCTGGGAGTAGGTCCTACTCCAACCCAGGCCTTTCCCAGTGCTGCCCCTCGGGGTTCAGCCTGCTGAAACACCTCCAAGGAGGAGCCAAGTTTTCAGAACAGACTCCCTCGCTACCTCTGTAGGCACTCGGCCACTGATACACAGGACGGTGGCCTCAGGGTGTAGGTGTGGGTAAGGGGGCTGGCACCGCGGAGGTGAAAGTTCCAAAGGTAGGGGTGCAGCCTCGCTTTCAGTGATGACTGGCAAACAGCCCTGCCACGGCAACCAAAATGTCCCCTGCCCCCATCCCCACTGCCAGGCCCGTTCCCAAGGTCCTCCCCCATCCGCTGCCGAGACCGTAGCTAGAAACCTCGGGCACATCTCCTGGTTCCAGGCTAGTGGGCTGAAAGCTTTCAATCACACTTCCCATTAGTAACACATTTTTGAGTACATACCCCACATACATGACTTCCTCAGAAGTGACGTAAACATTACTCTTATTCTAATGTTCAAAATACTCAAAAACGGAAAAAGGATGAGGTCAAGAAATTAGTTCAAAAAGCAAGCTAATATTTTCCTCATGCATCTCAATGGACCCTCACGTGCACCACACTTCGGAGGCCACTGTATCTAGTCTGTCTTCCCTGCAAGTCCTCTATCTTCCACGAGGCCAGCGGCCTCTGACGGCCAAGAACACGGACTGTGCTGGGCGCGCCACCTGCTCTGTGAAATGCAGGCGTCCCTGCTTGGCCCACGTGTCTGGGAAGGACCGGCTGCAGCCCAGGCAAAGGCCTAGAGCGTGCCCAGCCTGCGGGCCGTGGCCGCTCCCTGGCACAGGGTCCCTTCTCACCATACGACTTCCCCAAGGTCCTCTCTCCTGCGAAGCTTCTGTCCACCCCGGACTCCAGGGTGGAAGTGGCCAACGGTGCGAAGCACACCCAGCACGACCTACCTCCTGCCGGAACTCCACTGCTTCCCGCCCATCCTCCTCCTTGGTCTTCACCAGGGACATCTTGACCCAGGTGCGGAAGCCACCAGAGAACTTCCAGCTGGAATAGGCGCTCTCGCAGGCCTGCATGAAGCCCACCCTGTCTGGGCTGGGCGGACAGAGAAGAAGGGGCCAAGTTAGGCCCAACAGCAGGATTCAAAGTCGGCTGGACTCAAACTCCAGCCCCTACTCCAAGCCGGTTTCTCGGCTACCGCCACGAGGACAGGGCCCACTTCCTGCTTCCTTTCCAAGCTCTGCTTCTAGGCTTCCAAACAGAGGGAGAGTTGTCACCCGCCACGAGGCAGCTCCCCCCAACCCCTGCTCCCAAGAGCACTGGCCCTGAGCGGGCAGGTGCGCCCGCCAGCATGACAACTCTGGCCCTCGGTGGCCCTGAGGAGCCCTCGCTGGGCTGCCAGCCTCCCTCTGGGAGGCCCCACTGAGGGGAGGACAGCTCCTCCTCCTCGCTCCACGCAGGGAGGGCAGAGGGAATGCTGGGGGACAGACAGGGTGGAAGACGCCACAGCAGAGGCTCCAAGCTCCAGATCAGGAAGGATGGAGCAGTGGTACATGAGTAGGGGAGGTGGCCCATGGCCTCATCAGCCCGGGGGAGCCACCTCTCCTCTGGGGTGGCTACCGCCCCCAGTGGGCACTCTGGGTCCCAGTGTGTCCCCCACGCAGACAGGAAGCTTCATCCCCGTGTTAAAAACGTGTGGCAAACACACACCGCGCGTTGGACATGCTGCCCACGACACCGCAGGGGAGGCCCGGCAGAGGCAGGGACTGCCCTCAGGGGGCTCACAGGGTCCAAGGCAGCTCCTCTCGCCTTAGCCCCCCGAACGGGCAGGACCAAGCCTCTGCCTCCAAGTCCGAACACTCGCCACACCAGACCCGCTTCCTTAGTGAAGCCAGGTTTCCTGGACAGCTAGGCTCCAGGTCAGTCCCTGGAGTTGGGCCCCCATCACTGCCCCGCTTGCCCACCCCAGCCCGGGATGAGCAAGCGGACAGGAGACCGTGTGCGGCAAGCCCGGCACGGACTGGAAACGCCACCTTTGCAGGAACTCCTGGAAAGACGAGAAGAGGAGGTAATCGATGGCACTGAAGTCCTCGCTACTCTCATTCAGGCGGAACTGGAGGAAGACCAGCTCCCGCTTCTTCACTTCCCGGGGTCCCTGCACGATCAGGGCGGATTTCTGCAGAGAGACAAGGGCCAGAATCAGCCCTGTGGGAGCCCCGCCTGTGGCCCCAGAGACACTGAGGGTGACCAGCAAACTCCTCGCCCAGCGGCCCCCAGCTGACCACAGGCCACCCTCCTGCTGCCCACGGCTGGCTCCCGCTCAGCCCCACAGCGCGACTCTCGGGCTAGCGGCTGGCCCAGCGCTGGGAGCAACCGTCCTCCGTTCATTTTCCTCACTGGCTGCCTGTGCTACGGACGCCCTCAGAAGGGACGCTAACGTACGTCCAGTATGCGGACAAATGTCTTCTTCCGGTCTGTCGCTTTGCCATTAACTTTGTTTCTAATGTCACTTGTTAGATGAAGCTTTAAATTTGATACAGTGGTATCTGTAAATCTTTTTCTCTATGGCTTCCAGGTTTTGCTTGCGAAGGAAAACCAAAATTACATCGATGTTCTCCTCTTATAGCACTTTTTAAACTTTTTTACATTCAGACGTTTTATGTGCGTGGCTTTCAGTTTTGCATCTGGTGTGAAAGAGGGACCTACCTCCCGCTCCCCAGACGAGGGACAGATGCGGAGTTGATTCCTGCGGGTCTACACTGTTCTGCCATCTGACCGGGCAGGTCCCCTCCACGACGCGCCTCCTACCACCACCCCCAGCGGGTGACTGCCATACACGTGTTCTTCTCCATGTACTTTAAAACTGGACTGTTAAATTCCATGAAAAAACCAACTGAGACTTCTGTGATGACGCTGGATTTACAGATTAATTACCATAACTGATTTACAGATTAATGAATTACAGATAAACATCTGTACAGCAGTAACCTCCATAAATGCTCTCCAGATGTCGAAGAGCGGGCACCATCAGGCACAGGTGCTACACGCACACTCACTGCACATTAACGAATCGTGCCGCTCAGTCCTTATCCCACTTTGTGTCTATTCGATCCGCGAATGCGAAAGAGAAACGTGTGCATTTAGTCACACTTCAAGGCAATGGAATTTTTTGTTCCTAATAGGTTTTGCCCAAAACATACAAAAGGAATGCTATTTTGCAAAGATCTGTAACTCTTAATTCTTAGTGGAGAATAGTATAGTTTTTTATCTGAATTAAACATCTCTTGTAACCCCTGGCACCCGGTACAGCAGTGTGACTGACGTTCACGTGCCCACTCACTTGTTCTGCCTCTTGTTGCATTTTTCCCAGGAAACCTCCGTCCATCTATTTATTTTCAACCTTTCCATGACACGTTGAGTGGCAGCAGAGAATGCGCTCTGTTCCCACTACCCGCTTCCTCCTGAAGAACTAGAACCGCTTCCCCAATCCCACATTTTAGCAGCACAGTCACCCTGCTGGAGCCTCATTTCTGGCCTCAGCCGTGGCCATGTGATGAAGTTCCTGGAATGTGCACCAAAGTGACTCATGAGACTCCACACTGTGCCCCGAAACAGGGCACCGCTTGTCCTCCACGTCGCACCCTCCCAGAGCGGAAAACGCATACACGTGCTGGCAAGCCACGGCTGACCACGAGGACCAAGACTGCACCACGGGGATGGTGGAGTGGCAGACAGAAGCCATCGCTGCCCGCCCTGCGAGGCGGCATGGCCCAACATGCCCACCGCCTGCACGCCCGACCGGCTCCAAAGAAACAGACTTCTCTCTGGTCTCAGCCACTGGGTCTGTTTGGGGTGTTTGCTTTTGCACAGCAGTTTAGTCTATTCTCTGCCCAATGCACAAAGTTATTTTCTGGAACTGGAGTGCTGTGGGAACCATCTAAAAGAGACAAGGACTTAACATCTGGACAGTGGGAATATGGCTGGCATTCCTACAAGCTGGAAAGACGGTGGCCCTAATTGTGGCAGAGCAAAGTGTGCAGTAAAAGTTAGCTAAACCAGGGGTGCCTGGGTGGCTCGGTCAGTTAAGCCTCCAACCTTGGCTCAGGTCATGATCTCACAGCCCTGCGTCCGGCTCTATGCTGACAGCTCAGAGCCTGGACGCTGCTTTGGATTCTGTGTCTCCCTCTCTCTCTCTGCCCCTCCCCCACTCACACTCTTTCTCTATCAAAAATAAGTAAATGTTAAAAAAAAAAAAAAGTTAGCTAAACCGAGGGCACAAGAGACACTAGAAAACAATGAGAATCTGAAATCTGACAAAGCAGGTCAGATGAGCACCAACCCCCGCCCTCGCGTGTCACTTTCACACAGACTAGCCAGGAGGCAGACAGCCAGCAGCCTACAGGGTTCTGAGACCTCCTACTACAAACAAAGGAGGCGGAGCTGGAGCAGAGTAAAGGACAAGCCCACAAGCCAAGCATCAAGGTGTCAGCCTACACAGCAGGAAGCGGGTGCACCAGAGGGCATATTTTCTAAAGTCCACCCCAGGCATGGCGCCGGAGGATCTCTACCCAGGCAAAGTCTCCCAGTGGCCAAGGCCAGGGGCGATCAAGGACACAGATATCTAACCAAGGTGCTCCCTGGGTGCGAGATAGGATGAGCCACACCTCCCCCCTACTCAGGGAATGGCCTTGCTGCCACTTGCCAGGCCCTACTTCCCAGCGTTAAGTGCACATGTATGGGGGGGGGGGGCTCTCCTACCCTCCCCTGCGCTCCCCCATCCCTCCTCCTCTGCCACTGTGGGGCCTGAGGGCAGAACTCCTCTCCAAAGGAACCACATCTAGAACTGCTGGAGAATACTGACCTTCACCCAGAGCTGGCCGCAGTAACTGCCTTCACTGCAGTTTCCATACAAACAACTCTCCCTGGGGCGCCTGACTGGCTCAGTCAGTTAAGCCAGGATTCTCGGTTTCAGCTCAGGTCATGATCTCACGGTTCCTGAGTTCGAGCCCTGCACTGGACTCTGAGGCTGGACAGCGTGGAGCCTGCTTGCGATTCCCTCTCTCCTTCTCTCCCTGTCCCTACCTCCCCACGTGCACTCTCTCTCAAAAGAAATGAATAAACTGAAAATAATTATATATATTAAAAAATAACTTTTGTGCTCTTATTTCATGGATGTTTATGATATTTAAATTACATAATTACCGCAGTAAGCACAAGCAGCACACACAGGTTTGGGAATGAAGGCAACAGGCTCCTGGGAAGTGTCCGCTCAGGGGGCACCGACAGGAAGGACACCCACAGACCCGCATGTGCACTGCCCGGCCCTCCGACTGGTATGTTTCCCAGAGCGGCCAGCAAGAAGCGGCCGGGAAGCCGCGTGGTGTTTCTACGGCACATCCAGCTCTTCCTTAAAATGTTTACAAATTATTCTCCCTTTCCTTTAAATTAGCATCCATTGCCCTGTTCTGGAGTCCATTCTCTTTTATTCCTCTTGGTCCTCTCCTAGGCTGTCGGTTTCCCGTAAATGTCTAGCGAGCCTTCGCTGTCCATTCCCACTGCCGAGAGAAGGACCAGGGTGACTAGCTTAGGGCTGGGGTGTGGCTGTCCTCACCGGTTCTCCCACGGCGCCCCTGCCTGGGGCTGACGCTCCGTGGCAGCAGGCAGGCAATGCCAGGCCAGGTACTTGGCGTGTCTCTTGTGTGAAGATTCCTTCCCAGTACTTGTCCCCTTCCCTGCACCGTGGAGGCCCAGTCACCAGTTCTGCTCCGTTTCTCTCTGCTGCCCCAGTGCCCAAGCAGGGAACCTCCCCAGAGCTTGCGTACACAGGAATGGCCCCTGGGCCTCGTACACGGAAGGAAACGCCGTCCCCAGCAGCTCTGCGCACCCTGGGAGGGTAGGAGAGCAGCCGCCTGGTCCCATGATGACTGTCCCGTGATGACTGTCCTGACCGCTGCCCTGCCCTTTGGGCGAGCTGACTCGGGAGCTGGGAGCCAGAAGGAAGGCTTTCACCTCTCCTGAAGCCTCTCCTGCGCCCGCTGTAGGGCACGGCCTTTCTCTGGTTTGTTTGCTCCACCCACCTGACCCAACTTCTATTTTACACCGGCTCAAAACGCCTAGTCCACTGGTGATACCCCTCCTGGGTTTGTGGGACTTTTATGGATACTTTATTTTGTTCCAGTTTTTGCAGGCGAGGGAACCATTTGAGCAGGATCTCAGGAGGAGGCCTGGAACAAAGGTCATCAGAACCACCTCAGTGTGACTCTTCTACCTTAGACCCAGGGGGGCAAGTCAGGCTCCAGGGCAGACCACTCACTCTCTCCTCACCTGCCCACTACTTCTATCCGCAGCTTCGCCTCCCGCCGCTCGCCGCTCCCGGGGGCACCTGACCCTCCACACACACCCAACTACTGTAACAGTGCAGACACAAATGCAACCTGCTATTTCCTCTACCTTGAAAACCCTTCCTTCCTCACTTTGATCTAGAAAGCTTTTACTCGGTCCCATTCAATCCTTTCCGAAACGAGGATATGGGATGCAAAAAGATGTACATAAACGTAAAATTCCTTCCCTGCCTTCGACACCCTGTGCAGATGCCACTGACCCTCACCTTCCCCCCAACCCTGCTGGGCTGAGCTGTGAGTGATGCCAGTGCTGGGGTCCTTGCTCCCAGACCAGCTTCTTTACATATTTATTTCAAAACATGGATTCCCAGGCCCTGTCCCTAGGAGTGACTGGCCCCACGTGGAACCTAGGAATCTTTATTTTCAAAATGCACCCTGGCAGTTGTGTTGGGCAGTCAGGTAATGGCACTCACTTGACTACGTCCCACCAGCTTCGCCCTGCATCCTTCCAGCAAGGAGAGGATCTGATCGCACCATCAGGAATCCCTGAGGATCAGAGAATGCTGACGCCCTCACAGCCCTCCTGATGCAGCCAGCCAGCCATGGCCATGACCCGATTTGGGACAGCCTCGTGGTCGCTGGGGGCCAAGGGCCTGCACAAGGGGAGTGTGAGTAGACTCGTGGCAGGAAGAAGACCGGGGGCTGCGGGGTGCGGGGTGGACAGCGTGCGCTGCCCAGGCCTGGTGTGGGGAGACAGGAGTTACCAGGGTCTGGTTGGAGAAAGGGTCTGTGTAGTTGATCCTCTGGGTGGTGCAGTTCATGTCCCCAGGCTGGCCAGGGCTCCTCAGGGGTGGGATGACCTCGTAGTGGTGCTTACAGCTGAGCAACTGGGCCTGACCAGGGTACAGAGCAATACCTAGGGGAGCACGAACAGGAAAATGGGAGTGTCAGAAGTCACGGTCCCCCACCGTATCCCTACAGTCACATCACACACAGTTTTTCACACCCACCAACAACCCAAGTTCAAGACTCTCTGGGTGACGGCAGAGGAGGGAGAAGAAGAGGGTTATGGAGGGTGGAGAGCCACGGCTGCTGCCCTCAGAAAGCCCCTCTCCTGGCCTGGGGCACAGCCTCCCTGGCACCTGCACCGAAACCCACCCTACTTCCCTGCCCTGCTCGGCACACCCCGCGGGGGCTCCGCAGCCGGGCCCAGCAGCGCCGCCATCCGCAGGCGGATTCACTGCAAGGCCCTCGGCTCGGCTGCGGGACTCCCCACCTGTCACCGTGCCTCTCACCTCCTGCTCCGGCTGGGGCCTCCAGGTGTGCAACTCACACCCCAAAGGTCCCTCCCCCGCCCCAACCCCAGCACCTCACCGTGGGGCTCCACGGACGGAGACAAAACAGAGCAGCATAAGAGCAGCATGTGGCACCAGACCCCGGCAGAGCTCAGAGAGACCCAGAGATCAGCAACAGAAAGTACAGCCCACAGATACAGGGACCAAAACAGACACACAAAGAGGGACGAACACGAGACAGGCAAAGATGGGTGAAGAAGCTACAAGCAGCACACTTCCAAGAAGCCCAGGTGGAAGGCACCAGAGACTGGCTGTGCCCTGTGGGCAGGCCATCCAGAGGGGGACTCTGGCATCCTGCGAGCACAGCAGGTGCGCACACCAGCGGGGCACAGCCGAGGCCACGGGGCTCACGCTTCCCGGTTCACTCCCACGATTCCAGAACCCAGAGCCAGCCCTGCTTGCCCTGAAGGAGACACTACCTTCTACAGCAGAGACGACGGCCTCCTCAGGCCCCAGCCTCCCACCGGAACAGGAACAGCAGTGAGCCCCCTCCCCAGGCAGGGCCCTAACCACTTCCAAATGGCTTTACCTCCCCTGCCCCTCATCACTGGCCTCCGGCTCCAGCCAGGCTATACACATCCTCTCCAGAGGAGCCCTCTGCCTCCCTACACTTACTTTTGCTCCTGCTAATCCCCCTTCCAGAAAAACTCTCTTCTTGTCTATCAAAGCCCAGCTCAAATCCTATCTCCGTGCAAAGCATTCCGTGCCCACCCCAGTTACGCAGTGACCACTCCAGGCTCCGTGCACCCCTCTCGCTGGCACACGACACGCTCCTCTGGGTACTGACAGCAGCTCTCTGGGTGTGTACTCTTCACCTTGACTGTGCTCGGCTCCTCTGCCTACCCGCGGTGCCCAGCCCGGTGTGGGAGTGCAACGGTGCCTCATTTGGAAGCCAAT
Organism: Felis catus; assembly: GCF_018350175.1. NCBI lineage: Eukaryota > Metazoa > Chordata > Mammalia > Carnivora > Felidae > Felis > Felis catus. The sequence continues at coordinate 30,942,313 of NC_058384.1, read as the reverse complement.
GCCCCAGACCTGGGCCCTGATGCCCCTCCGGGACAGGCTCTACCTGGGGCGTCATAGCGATCCACCTCCTTGTAAGACACCGACATGACAGGGTGCTTGAGTTTCTCGCGGAAGTCTGTGATGGTCTGGTAGACCAGGAACACAGCCACTGCCATGAGCAGCAGGTAGATGAAGATGAGCAGGACCGAGAAGACGTTCTTCAGGCAGGCCTTGCTGAAGCGGATGCTGCTAGAGGCAGACTCGCTGTCCAGGGCTGAAAAACACCACCACACATGAGACCCAGAGCCCTGGGGCAGGTGAGGTCAGAGGCAGCTGGCAATCTCCAGGCCCCTGACCTGCTTTACCAAGGAGGCAAGGTCACCCACACACCCAGCCTCCCCACCTCAGCCTCCTCCCCCTAAATCATAACACGTGGCACCTATTGACATTCACCATGCACTTCCTGTGCCAGAAAGAGGACCCCAAGAGGAAGGAGACCCAGCTATTCTCTTTAAGAATCTCCCATCTGGAGGGACAAAGTTAAGAATCAACAAGGAAGCTGGCCCCAACCTACTTTTCTGGGCTTATCCCTGACCACCAGGCTCCCACAGGGTCCCCAGCTCCAGCTGTGCTAAATGACTTTCTGTTTGTCCAGCATGCAGACCCCCCCCCCCAACACTAAGGCCCCTCACATTTGCCAATCCCTGTGCCTGGCCTGGAGCACTTTTCTTCCACAGCTGATTCCTGACTCATACTTCACGTTTCAGTTTAGAAAGGCATTTTCTCAAGGAAGCCTTCCCTGACCCATAGCTTTATTTGAGGACCCCTTCCTCAACTCTCCCAAGGCACCCTGTACGTCCTCTATCGTCACTGCAATATCACAGTCTGTCTACACGTCTTTTTATCCTCCTCGGCTGTGAGCTCCGGAGAACAGGGCCAGGGCCAGTCGTGTCCATCCATAGTGAACCATTAGCCCTTCACTACGTGCCTGGAACACAGCAGCATTCCGCATTTATATGGTGAATGACTTAATGACTGATTAAAGGTATTCTGATTCCTTCCATCCAACACAGCTCTGTCTCTCCTGCCTGCTCTCAGACCATGCCCAGGCTTGATTTTGCTCCGCTATGGACTAAGTTATGTGTACCCCTCCCCCCGACAAATTTACACTGAAGCCCTAATCCCCAGTGTGACTGTACTTGGAAATGGGGAATTTAAGGAGGTAATGAAGGTTAAATGAGGGCATAATAATGGGTCCTGACCCAACAAGACTAGTGTCCTATAAGACAGGAGGAGACACCAGGGATGTAGACACACAGAGAAAAAGCCACATGAGGGCACAGGGAGAAGGTGGCCATGTGAAAGCCAAGGCAGGGGGCCTAAAGAGAAGCCAAACTTGCCAACTCTTTGATCTTTGATTTCCAGTCTAGAGCTGAGAAAAAAATTTCTGTTGTTTTAAACAACCCCACCTGGGGTACTTTGGTATGGCACCCCCAAGCTGACTGAGACACTCCCATGGTGCTCTGTGCCCTCTCTATCCCTTGTCTGAAACTGTCGCTCCCTGAGGAAAAAGCCCTGTTCCCTCCACAGTGGATCAGCCCAAGGCTGAGGAGGAGTATGAATGCAAGTCTTAAAGGGTATGTGCTTGGCTTCTGGCTCCCAACTGTGACAAAATAGCTTAGTCACATCACCCTTCTATATACAATTACAAAATGTGGACAAAATACTTAAAAATTATGTGAAGGCAAAAGCAGGCAGAAACTAGAAGAGTCGGCCTTTGAAGGAAAGAAACTGCACTTGGTTAGATTTAATAATTTGCATGTTTTGCCCAAGAGCACTCACCAACCTCTATGAGGTATGGTTCAGGGTGGCCATAGACAGGGTTCAGGGCTGGCAAACACCCAAATCTGCAAATAAAATCTGTTCAAATTCTTGGCTGGAGACATTGTGGGGGGGGGGGGGGCAGGGAAGAGAGTGGCCAAGATAAAAAGCAGCAGCTGCAAAACTAAAAGAACTGAATGGAGATTTCAGCCACTGCTAATTTGGAACTTGAGTCTCCTCACATTAACTACCTGCTAACACAAAAATCCTTCAGGAGGACTGTAGCATAATCTATAACCTCTATAACGCACCATTACAATGTCTAGTGTTGAATCAAAAATCACTAGACATGTGAAGAAACAAGAAAATGTGTCCCACGCTCAAAGGAAAAAGCAGTCTATAGAAACCAAAGCCAAGATGACCTGATGTTGCAATCAGCAGACAGGAACTTTACAGCATGTGGAGGAGCTAAAGGAAAATATATAGATAAGGAATGGACAAAGGGGAAATAGGAGAAAAAGAAACTACGGGGAAACAGAAAAATAGAAACTATAAAGAAGAACCAAATGGAAACTCTAAAGCTGGAAAGAAAAGTAAATGAAATGAAAAATTCACTGCACTTTTTTAATAGCGAAGGAAGGCAAAGTAAGTAAATAAATAAAAAGTCAGTGTAGCTGAAGTTAAATAAAAAGAAATTAACCAGTTGGGGGTGGGGGAGAAGAAAAAAATAAACAGAACCTACCTACCTAGATAACTGTGGGACAATATCCAATAGTCTAACCATATGTAACTGAAAAGAGACAATAGATCACAAAGAATATTTGAAAAAATAATGGCCCAAACTTCCCCAAACTAGAGAAAAAACACATCAATTTGCAGACCCTGGAAGCTCAATAATGCAAAGCAGAATAATAAGAACCCACTCCTAGGCAAATCATAGTCAAACTGCAAATGCAAAGATAAGAGAAAAAAATCTTGAAGGCAGCCAGAAAAAAAAAAAAACATATCACATACAGGATTTATATCTAGTGATAGGTAACTTTTGATCAGAAATAATAGATCCCCCCAAAAAAATTAATATAAAAAAAGAAATAATAGACACCAAAAGACACTTCTTTAAAGTGCTGAAATAAAAAAATTCTATCAATCTTGAATTAAATTCCAGCAAAACTAACTTTCAAAAATGAAGGTGAAATAAAGATATTTTCAAACATAAAGCTAAGAGAATTCATCACCAACAGACCACACCTCAATGCATGAGGAAGAAATTCTGAAAGTTAAAGGGAAATAACACCAGATGATAATTTTCAAATGTACAGGAAGGAACAAAGATCACTGAAATGTGAAACCGGTAGGTAAATATAAAAAGCTATTTCTAGATTTTTAAAATGTAAGACTAAAGCAAACAATATCATAAGGTTTATAACTTGCAGGAGAGAATGGGAAAATAAAAACTACATGAGACAAACAGAAAACAGCAGAAAGGTAGAACCAAATCCAACCATATCAATAATTACACTAAATGTGAGCAGACTAGGGGAGAGTCCAAGATGGCAACACAGGAAGACACTCAACTCAAATCCTCCCATGGTCACACCAATTCTACACCTACACAGAAAGCAAATCCTCCTGAAGAACTGGTGCCTGATCAAACAGCTTCTGCACAACAAGAGATAAAGGGACCACGTAAAGAATGGCAAAAGAGATGGAAACATAGTGACAACAGGCACCCCACCTCTGACACTGTGGACTGTAGCAGAAAGGGATTGCACTGAGGGACTCCTGTGCAGATTCACCTGCCCTGGCACACAGAAAAAAAGCTATGGTTTAAAAGGTAACGAGATTAAAGGTGAAGGAAACCCATTCACTAACTCCCGAGTGTCTGACAAATAGTGGGGGATTGCTAGAATTCTCTCTGGGGTCAGAAGTGCTGGTGAGCCCCTCCACGTTGGTAGCACAGATGGGAACAGAGGCTAGACGCTCTAGCTGGCCTACTGCCTCAGTGGGCTCTGGGACCCTAGCCCACACCAGCTCTAGCCATATTCCCAAGGTGTTCCCCCACAACCCACCCACCCAAGTGCCAGCTGACCTACCAAGGTGGCCCCAGATGCCCATCCCACCCTCATCTGTACCAGCTTCAGTTTTTCCTGCCAGGGTGCTCCCTGCAGAGAACACCCCGGGACCCCTAGCTGGCACCCACTAATGCTCCAGTCAGCTAGCCAAAGCTGCCAGGCACACAGTCTATGCAGGGACGTTCCTACACCAGGCAGAGGTGGCTGTTTCACCTACTTCATAAAAACAAACACAGAACGTCAGACAAAATGAGGAGACAAACATGCTCCAAACAAAAGAATGAGACAAAACTTCAGAAAAAGAACTAAACACAACAGAGATAAGCAATCTATCTGATAACAGTCATAAAGATGCTCACCAGACTTGAGAGAAGAATATGAACTCAGAACTTCAACAAAGAGACAGAAAGTATAAAAAAGAACCCGAGTTAAAGAATATAACTGAAATGAAAAATACAGGAGAAGAAGTCAACAGTAGATTAGCAGATGCAGAACAGATCAGCAATCTGAAAGACAGGATAATGGAAAGTATCTATTGAACAGCAAAAAGAAAAAAGAATTTTAAAAAATGAGGGTAGATTATGGGGTCTCTGAGACAACATCAAGTGTACTAACATTTGCATTATAGGCGTCCCAGAAGAAGAGAGAAAAAGGGGCAGAAAACTTATTTGAAGATATAATAGCTAAAACGTTCTTTAACATAGGGAAAGAAAGAGATATCCAAAGAGCCCCAAAGAAGATGAACCCAGGAGATCCACACCAAGACGTAATAATTAAAATATCAAAAATTAAAGATAAAGGCAGAATCTTAAAAACAGCAAGAAAAAAGCAAACAGTTACGAACAAGGGAAAGTCCATTAGACTAGCAGCTGATTTTACAGCAGAAACACTGCAGACCAAAAGGGAGTGGCATAACATATTAAAAGTGCCAAAACCTACAACCAAGAATACTCTACCCAGCAAGGTTATTCAGAGAGAGTTTCCCAGACAAACAAAAGTTAGAGGAGTTCATCACTAAACTGGCCATTAAAGGGACTTCTTTAAGCAGAAAAAGAAAAGAACATTAACTAGAAGAAAATCATCAAAGGAAAAAATTTCATGGGTGAAAGCAAACACAGAGTAAAGGTAAGTAGATCAATCACTTATAAAGCTAGTATAAAGGTTAAAAGCCAAAAGTAGGGGGTGCCTGCATGGCTTGGTTAAGCCTCTGACTCTTGATCTTGGCTCAGGTCACGATCTCACAGTTTGAGTTCGAGCTCCACGTCCAGCTCTGAGCTGACACCGCAGAGCCTGCTTGGGATTCTGTCTGTCTCTCCCTCTCTCTACCCCTCCCCTGCTGGTGCACACACAGTCACCCTCTCTCTCTCTCTCTCAAAAAAAAAAAAAAAAGGTAGTAAAATCAATCATATTTAAAGCATTCGTGAAGGGATTCACAAAATAGAGAGATGTAAACTATGACATCATATACATAAAAATGGGGGGAGTAAAAATTCAGTGCTTTTAGTATATGTTCAAACCTCAACATAACAGACGCGATGTATGACAAACCTACAACTAATATCATACTCAATGGCGGAAAAACAGAAAGACTTTCCCCTAAGTTAAGGAACAAGACAAGATGTCCTTTTTTGCCATTTTTAGTCAATATGGAACTGGAAGTCCTAGCCACAGCAATCAGACAAGAAATAAAAAGCATCCAAATTGGTAAGGAAGAAGTGAAACTGGCACTATTTGCAAATGACATACTATATATAGAAAACCCTAAAGACTCCACTGAAACAATTAGAACTAACGAATGAATTTGGTAAAGTTGTAGGATACAAAGTTAACATATAGAAATGTGTTGCACTTCTATACACTGATAACAAGGTAGCAGAAAGTGAAATTAAGAAAACAATTCTATTTATGATTGCATCAAAAAGAATAAAGTACCTAGGAATAAATTTAACCAAGAAAGTGAAAGACTTTTACTCTGAAAACTACAAGACACTGTTAAAAGAAACTGAAGATGACACAAGAAAATGAAAAGATACCACACTCATGGATTGGAAGAATTAATCTTGTTAAGACGTCTACACTACCCGAAGCAATCTACAGATCCAATGCAACCCCTTTCAAAATACTAACAGTATTTTTCACAGAGCTAGAACAAGTAATACTAAAATCTGTAAGGAACCAAGAAAGACTGTGAACAGCAAAAGCAATCTTGAGAAAGGAAAAAGCTGGAGGTATCACAATCCCAGATTTCAAGCTATACTATAAAACTACCGTATTCAAAACAGTATGGTACTGCCACACGTAAGTCAACAGAACAGAATAGGTAGTCCAGAAATAAACCCATGCTTACTTATGATCAATTAATCTAAGACAAAGGAGGCAAGAACATACAATGGGGAGAAGACAGTTTCTTCATTTAATAGTGTTGAGAAAACTGGACAGCTACATGCAAAAAAATAAAAGCAGACCACCTGCTGACACCATACACCGTACATCATGCACAAAAGTACACTGAACATGGTATAAAGACCTAAATGTAAGACTGGAAACCATAAAACTCCTAAAGGAAAACATACTCTGTAATCTCTTGGACACTGGCTTTAGCAACATTTTTCTGGATCTATCTCCTCATGCAAGGGAAACAAAAGCAAAAACAAACTATTGGGATTACATCAAACTAAAAAGACTTCGCACAGCAAGGGAAACCATGAACAAAACAAAAAGGCAACCTACTAAATGGGAGGAGACACTTGCAAATGATATATCCAATAACGGGTTAAAATCCAAAATATATAAAGAACTCCTACAACACCCTCAAAAAATCTTATCAAAAAATGGCAAAGGATGTGCACAGACATTTTTCTAAAGAAGATACCCAGATGGCCAACAGACATATGAAAAGATGCTCAATGTCACTAATCATCAGGGAATGCCAATCAAACCCACAATGCAATATTCCCTCACCCCCGTCAGAATGGCTGGTACCAAATACACAACGGGGTGCTCAGTCGGTTGAGTATCTGACTCTTGGTCTCGGCTAAGGGCACGATCTTACCATTCATGGGTTCAAGCCCCACGCTGGACTCTGTGCTGACAGCACAGAGCTTGCTTGGGATTCTGTCTCTCCCCCTCTATTCCCCTCCCCCACTCATGTGCTTGTGCTGTCTCTCTCTCTCAAAAATAAGCACATAAACTTAAAAAAACTAACAACACAAGAAATAAGTGTTGGCAAAGATGTGGAGAAAAGGGAACTCTAATGAACTGTTGACAGGAGAGTAAGTTGGTGCAGCCACTGTGGAAAACAGTATGGAGGTTCCTCAAAAAATTAAAAATAGAAATCGCATTCCACTACTGGGTATTCACTCAAAGAAAACAAAAACACTGATTCAAAAAGAGACATGCACTCCTATGTTTACTGCAGCATTACTTACAATAGCCAAGATATGGAAGCTACCCAAGTGCTCAGCAATGGATGGAAAAGAAGATGTGGAATATAACTCAACCATAAAAAAAGGAATGAAATCTTGCCATTCACAACCACATGGATGGACCCAGAGGGTATCACGCTAAGTGAAATAAGTCACACGGAAAAAGACAAATACTATGTGATTTCACTTATATTTAGAAACTAAAAAACAAAACAAATAGAAACAGAGAACAAATGAGAGGTTGCCAGAGGGGAGGAGAGTGGAGGTGACGGGCGAAATAGGTGAAAGGAACGAAGAGATGCAAACTTCAAGCTTTCTCGGCGGTGACAACCTCCCCTCAAGAACATGCCCCTCGCAAAGGACCTCCTCAATCCCTTCCTGCAAGAACGGAGGAAGCGTAAGAAGCAGTGAAACGTCCAGTGCTGCAAAATCACCACCATCTTTGGCCACGCACAAAACAGTAGTGTTCTGTGTTGGCTGTCCTCTGCCAACCTACAAGGAAGAAAGGCAAAGCTTACAGAGGGTGCTTCTTCAGACGGAAGCAGCACCGAAAGCAATCTGAATCCAAATGAGTGGAAAACCATCCCAATAAACACATTTTAAATTAAAAAAATAGTAATACGGTAAGAACTTCCAGGTATAAAGGGAGTTATGGGGATGAAAAGTATAGCATAGAGAATACAGTCAGTAGCTCTGTAGTAACTTTGTATGGTGACAAATGGCAATTTATTGTGGTGAGTCCTGCATAGTGTGTAGAACCGTTGGACCACGACGTTGTGCACCTGGAACTAATACAGTTATATTAGTCTATAACTAGGTCAACTATACTTCAACTTAAAAAATGTCAATGGACTAAACATTCCAATTAAAAGGCAGATTAGACCTTTCAATCTGGATTCAAAACAAGACCCACAACACACTCCCTACAAAAAATGGACTTCAAATCCAAAGATATAAGAGTATTTGCTCATGATTATTTCACTTTCTTTTTATTTAAAAGCACAAAAGCAGGATCAGCACAGAGCTATCAAAGGGTCTTAGGTGAGAGGAAAATAAGCCATCCATTCTACACTTCTACAAACACACATCAAGCATCAACTCTGTGCACAAGACTTGGTGCTAGGCGCTTCAGGGAGACCCCGAGAGAGGAGGACTAATGGTTGTGCTACAAGTGCTACAGGACTCAGAAGCACGAGAGGATGTAAATGGTGAGATTTCCTTTGTTGGGGTGATGTATGGGTGTGAGGAGAAGGACAGGCATGAGCAAAAGGCTTCGTGGAGGAGGTCATCTAGCCTTGTGCCCAAAGCACTGGGAGAATTTTGATGGAGTTAATTTGGTGTTCATTATTCATTGATTTTCTGAACTGAAAGTCCGGATGTCCAGCCTAGTGGTTAAGAGCATGAGCTTTAAGTCAGAGAGGTTTGGGCGGCCAGCTCTCCTATGACTACTCTGAGACCCAGGGCAAGTTACTTACTGCTCCTAAGCCTCACTTTCTTCATGTGAAAAGGAAATGATCACTTCAATTTTACTGGATATTTAAAAGAAAGGAGAGGATGTTGCAAAATGCATTACAGATTGCCTGCTTAATGAATTAACGTTACTAGAGAAATGGAACGTACCCTCTACTTTTCAAAACACAAAGCCTTTTGGGGGGGTGGGGGAGAGGAAAAATGGGTGATGGGCACTGAGGAGGGCACTTGTGGGATGAGCACTGGGTGTTGTACGTAAGCCAATTTGACAATTACATTCATAAAAAAAAAAAAGCCTTCAATAAAAACAGCAAAAATGAAGGCAAGGCACTACAATCTCTTACAATGATAAACTAGAAAAAAATATGCCAGAAATAACATGGAGGTAAGGCATGAAACAGTATCTTTCACACAGTAGGCACGTGATGTTTGCATGCCTATGAAATGACCGAATGACGCAAATAATAGATGAGCTACGTCTCACAGGGCCAACTAGCTACCTTCCGTCCGTGGGAGAACAGCAGTGCATTTGAGGCCTGTAAAACTGTAAACCAACTGATACATCTTACTATTCATGGCAAGATACTTTACAACGTCTCTACATTACGCAGATGTGCGAGTTCCCAGAAGTGTCTATGAGGTTCCTTCAGACAGTAAAGAGCAGGTCATGGGAGGCAATGGACATTCACAGCTACAAAGAGAAGTGAGGAACCAGGAGCCAGGAACCCCCAAGGAAGCCCGCCCGCGGCTGAGCACGAGCCACACGGAAGGCGGCAGCTCTACCTCTCCAAGAGGAATTAAAGCAAGTCTCTTTTTCAACTTTTGTCTCTGATCCTACTGCTACTGCTTCTTATTGTTATTAGGGACAGTGTCCATTTCTGCTCCCTGGTGGCTTTGCTATACGCCTTCTCCCCGGGTTTCTCTGTGACTCTGCTCCGCTGTCCTGGCCAAGTCCCTCTCCCAGCCTGCATCCTGTATAGGGTGCTCTGTCACACACACCACAGGTCACTGCTCTCCTTCACACCCAGCCTGTAGGTGGCTCCCCTTACCTCGGGCGCTGATCCCTGATCAGTCGCGTGTAGCCGGTCTGCAGAGTCACAGGACCCAAAGTGCAGTAGTCCGTGTACAAGTGGACCTCCCCACAGCTGTTCTGCCTGGAAGGCACTCCCCCCTCCTATGGCCCATGTAAGATCACAGGTTCGCTTCAAGATTTTTTTAAAGTAATCTCTACATGTAACATGGGGCTTGAACTCAAAACCCCAAGATCAAGAGTGACCCGCTCTTCCGACTGAGCCAGCCAGGCACCTCCCCACAGGTTCACTCAAAAACATGGCAGGTAAAAACACATTCCCTGTCACAAGGGGCTCATAATTGCTGTAGCAACAAGGGACCAGGTTTCAACATCTGAATGAGGTTTGGAAAAATCACAAGACAAAACTGAAGGAACTCTGCAGTGACCATTGGGTACATAACATCTGAACAGAATTGTTAAGAGTTAGCAGGGACCCAAAAGGCCTTCTGGTCCAAAGCCTTATTTGCGCAGTGATCCAGGTCCCAGAGAGCCTAAGACTGGCACAGAATGAGAGCCCTGGGGTCCCGACTCCTCGTCAATGTTCTTTCCCTACGCAACAGTGAACGGTAGTGCTTAAGGATCCAGTCCCTAACAACGACAAAAGATCTGATTGGAAGAATATAACTTCATGACAAGTAGAAGCTTGGGACATTTTTAAGTAAACTGCATATTTCAGCCTGGCTAAACCATGCAATGAAGAGGAACAGTAATGGGCCTTTGTGGGCAGGTATTCACTCTATCATGAGCCACACATAGATGATTGGAAATGTTCTGCCTTCATGAAACCTTTGGTTAGGGAAAGAGAGGAATTTGCATCTTCTTGAAAATTCTAAAAAAGCTGACTTAAGGCACAAAAAGGTCAGATGACAATTGCATCATCTGGATTTGTCTGGCAGAGGTACTTGGACAAATTACTCTCATGGGGTCCCCTCTGTTTCGCTCACAGAAGCCAAGCTGAACTTGTTTACCGGCCTTTTCTTAATCCATAAATTGGCACGTGAGTTAAACAAAAACTGTAAAACTAGGGGCACCTGGGTGGCTCAGTCAGTTGGGCGTCCGATTTCGGCACGGGTCATGATCTCATCGTCTGTGGGTTTGAGCTCCGCGTTGGGCTCTGTGCTGACAGCTCAGAGCCTGGAGCCTGCTTCAGATTCTGTGTCTCCTCTTCTCTCTGCCCCTCCCATGCTCATGCTCATGCTCTGTCTCTCAATAATAAATAAACGTTAAAAAAATTTTAAAAAAAAACGGTAAAACTATCATCCACACATACTATAAGTGACACTCCAGTTCTGAAAGAAGACACCAATACATTTTGCCATTAAAAAAACAGGTGCTGGATATTTTGGCAAAATGTCCCATGTACTCTGCAGTCAGAAAAACCAAACACCTGCTTTTTTGTGGCAAGCTGGATGAATGTGTTTTATTTATTTATTTATTTAAAAAAAATTTTTTTTTCAACGTTTTTTTTATTTATTTTTGGGACAGAGAGAGACAGAGCATGAACGGGGGAGGGGCAGAGAGAGAGGGAGACACAGAATCGGAAACAGGCTCCAGGCTTCGAGCCATCAGCCCAAAGCCTGATGCGGGGCTCGAACTCAGGGACCACGAGATCGTGACCTGGCTGAAGTCGGACGCTTAACCGACTGCGCCACCCAGGCGCCCCGAATGTGTTTTAAAAGTATACATTCTTTACATGAATGCAAACTCATGATGAATGTGTCCTGTACAAACACATTCTGTAGAAAGACAGAAATAATGCACAAGATTTTCTTAGGAAAGGTAATCTAAGAAAAATCCAAGACAACCAACACTGCTTCAAAAACCCAGACTTGCCCCGGAATAGAAGTCAGCCCATTAAGGGATGTGTGATGAGTAATTCAACTTCTGAAAACACAGTGGGACCTTTATTCACAGGAATAAAGGTCTACCTTTATTCCTCCAAAACTCTACCCCTCCAAAACTCTACCTTGCAAACAACAAGGGGCTAAGACGCATCCTGAATGCAAAGAAGGAATGAACTATCCTTTTCGGTTTTTTTCCTTTTTAGTGATGCGATGGGTTTGTTGTTTTCGTGGGGTTTTTGAAATATAATTTACATACCATAAAATTTACCCTTTTAAATAAGTGAATATATTGGTTTTTACTACATTCACAAGGTGTGCAACCATCACCACTACGTAATTACAGGACATTTTCATTACCTAAAAACAAACTCCATACCCATTAGGAGTCACTCCTTCCTCCTAGTCCCTGGCAACCAATAATCGGCTTCCTGTCTTGATGGATTTGCCCGTTCTAGGCAGTTCACATAAATGGAATCCCACAACATAGAAGCTTTTGTGTCGGACTTCTTCCACCTAACATATTTTCAAGATTCATCCATGATGTAGATGCAACAGTTCTTCATTCCCTCTGACCGCCAAGTAATACCCCGCTGGGTGAATATATCATTTATTTATCCACTCATCAATTGATGGACCCTTGAGCGGCTTCCGCTTTCTGGCTATTATGAATCGTGCTGCTATGAACATTCATGTACAAGCTGTTGTGCAGACGTAAGTTTTCATTTCTCTTGGGTATGTACATAGGAATGGGATTGCTGGGTCATATGGTAACTCTCTATATTTGAACTTCTAGGAACTGCCAGACTTTTCCACGGTAGCTGCACCATTTTACGTTCCCCCCAACCATCTGTGGGGGTCCTAATTTCTCTACATCTTCACCAAAACTTGTACATCTTATTGACCACAGCCATTCTTGTAGATGTGAAGGCGACGCAATGATACAAATCTCACTGTGGTTTAGATTTGCCCTTCCCTGATGATCATGATGTTGAGCAGCCTTTCATGTGCTTATCAGTCATCTGCACTACAGAAACATTATTCAGATTCTTACTTGGGTTGCCCTTTTATTACTGGAGTATAAAAGTTCTTTTATATGGTCTAAATACAAGTCCTCAGATCATGATTTGAACAGGTCTCTCATCCTGTGGGCTGTTCACTTTCTTGGTAGTATCCTTTAATGCACCCAAGTTTTTCATTTTGATGAGATCCAATTAATTTTTTTCTTTGGTTGCTGATCTTTTTCAATTCTATTAATACACAGTTGTTTCCATGGAGAATGCACTGTAATGACTAATCAGCCAAGTGTCTTCCTCAATTTTGTTACAACAGTGATATAGTAAGCTGCTTATTCAGTTAGCGTGTCTGGTCTCATTTCTCCCTTAGAAAAGAATAAGTGGTTGTAATTCCCTTCATAGAAAGGAAACAGATCGAGGCTTTCGGATTATGGACCGTTAACTCTTTATCTCAGAGAGTACAACTGGGAATATAATCCTGAATGTCTGGGTGCTTAACTGGAACCTCTGCTGCCCAACAGCCCCCACCTCCAGGCCTCCGTGGGGCTCCAGCTCCACCTCCTCTTCTGGTCCCCGAATGCGGCCACCCCTCGAGGCTCAGTCTCCACAGCTCACTCTACAGGCGGCCCAGGCCTTCTCAAAGCTCGCACTTTAGCCACATCAGTCGTCATCTCGCTCCGCCTCTGGGCCTCTCCGCCCAGACATCACACCCTTGAAGCTTCGTATGTCTGCGGCAGAGAAGCACCTTCTCTTCCAGCCGCTCACCCCGGACTGCACGTCTACATTCTCCCACTCACCCTGCTTCAAACCTCAGAGTCTCCTTTGACTCTTCCTTCTCCCGCTCCCCCACGTCGAAGCGGCCCACCCTGCCAGCCTCTGACCCAGCACGGTCCTCCCTCCACTAATCCAGCCCTACGGCACTGCCACACTGCTCCTCCCTGCATGCCCGTTTCACCCCCTTACTGCTCTGCTCCAATCCCATTAAATGCTCCCTGTTCCCTAACGGCTAAACCCTGACACTCAAAGCCCTCCATAATCTGACCCAATCTGTCCTTCCTACCTCATCTCCTACTTCTCTCACCAACCCTCCGCTCCAACTGTACCATGCTAACCCACTGTTTCCAACACGTCCTGTGTTATCCCCACCTCTACACGGTTGCACATCCCGTCCCTCCTCCCTGGCCCGCCCCGTCTCTTTCACCTACCAGTCACCCTTCCTTCAGGTTAATCCCACTCCCTTCACTAACCGGCCCCCCCTTCGTTCATTTCTGAAGCACCTGTCTCTACCATTTCCTTGACCCTCTATCATTGATCCCAGTTGCTCACATGAGATACATTCCTGTTCCCAATCCCCATGTCCCCCCTCCAAACGTATAAATACTGAGCACCCATAGTGGGCCAGACGCTCTGCTAAGCATCAGTTACAATGAAGTGGGAGGGGAGACAAAAGTTCTGGGAGTGCCTAAGGGGTTAGTAATGATTAAAGAATTATATTCAACAAATGTGCCCTTTAGACTGTGCTACATTCTATAAAGGAAAATACTGAGGGCTAGGAAAGCACATAACAGGGAGAAAAGGCCCTCAGTAAGTTGTTCAGGGAAGGCTCTGGAGAAGGAGAGAGAAGTTCTTCTTTGGGTATCCTGCCTTCTCTCTCTACATGTCCCAAGTTCCTGGACACAGGCCCTGCCTCATTTGCCCTTTTTTTAGTTTTAGCACATTGCATAACAGGTGAAGGAGCCCATGAGTGACTCTGGTAGAGGAAGGGGAGGATTCTGGGGCAGAAAAGCACCTCATCTAGAAACTGAGCCAGAGTGGGAACACGCTGGGAGACAGCCCTGGGTTCAAATCCCAGCCCTGCCACTCATAAGCTCTGAGCACATTACTTGATCTCTCTGTTCCTCATCTAGGAACCAGGACTAACCATATCCCTCACGAGTGGCCATGAAGGCTACGTGTGTGAGTATACACAGAAAGCCCTACACAGGCCTAGTACGTGGAAGCACCCAATAAACGGCTGCCACCATCGTTACGGTTATTTATGTTACTATTATAGGACTCAAAGGCAGGAAGTGAGCTTTGCCAATTGTGTGTCAGGTCACCAAATACGGGCCAACTCCCTACTAAGACTTCTGAGTCTGCATCTTCTATGGTCTACAGCAGAGATGAGCCCAGAAGGGTTTCCCCTGAAAGCACGAAGGCTCTTGCCAGTCTGTGGAACTATCCCAATTTGCTCTGCTTGAGGTCTGGTTTCCTGCTCTGACTGACCTTAGGCTGTAAGGCCCCAGGAATCTGAGGCAAAAGAGAGGCTAAGGCCAAAGGTCATCATGGCCACTTCCTAGTTTGGCTGGCACTTATCTATAAATGGAAACACAAAAGAAAGCTTCGTCTTTCCAAGTCTGGCATCCCTCCTCTCCTTCCGGCCGTCTCCATCTATCCTCTTCAGACGGGGGGCAAGAGGGCAGTACAGGGTGCAGCAGGCAGAAGAGCAGCCCGCCAAACATGTCCAAGTCCTAATTCTCGGAACCTATGAATGTCAAGTTAATAGCAAAGAGAAATTAAGGCAGCAGATGGGATTAAAGCTGCCGTTCACCTGACTGTAAAACAAGGGGATTTTCCTGGGTTATCTAGGTGAGCCCTGCGACTACATGTAAACATGGAAGAGGGGGCAGAAGTCTATGTGACAATGAGAAGATAGGAGAAAGACTCAACAGGCCACCGGTGGCTTCAAAGATGGAAAAAGGGCCACGAGCCAAGAAATGTGAGCACCCCCTAGAAGCTGGAAAAGACACTGAGATGGATTTTCCCCTAGAGCTTCCAGAAAGGAATTCAGTCCTGCTGAAATCTTAATTTCAGCACAACGAGACCCATTTTGGACTTCTGCCCTCCAGAACTGTAAGATAATAAATCTGTTGTTTTAAGCCACTAAGTCTGTGGTCATTTGTTACAGAAACAATAGGAACCCATATACAGAGCTAATGCAAATAAATATAAATATACTGTTCTCTCCCTGGGGCTTCAGGACTTCAGACGTAATGCCCAGAATCAGCGTGGGGGCAGCCATGCTGCCACCTCTTACACAATAAGCTTTAATAAAAGGATGCTTAAAATACTTTTTAAAAACCACTGGTGCAGCAGAAAGCCTGGGGTCAGACAGAGCTTGATCCTGTTCACCAGCCAAGTGATCCTTCCATATTCTCCTTAACCCCCTGGGGCTCAGGTCCTCATCCATCAAAATCAGGATGCCTACCTCACAGGGCTGTCATGAAAATTAAATGGGGCAACGGGAATGACAGAGCTCGGCCCAGAGGAAGCAGTCAGTAAACAGCTACTCTTCCAGCCTCCGTCCTTCTACAAAGTCTTCCCTATGGGGCGCCTGGGTGGCTCAGTTGGTTGAGCATCAGACTTCAGCTGAGGTCATGATCTCACAACTCTTGAGTTCGAGCCCCACAGTGGGCTCTGTGCTGACAGCCCGGAGCCTGGAGCCTGGGGCCTGGAGCCTGCTTCGGATTCTGTGTCTCCCTCTCTCTCTGCCCCTCCCCCGCTCATTCTCTGTCTCACTCTGTTTTTTGAAAATAATATTTTAAAAAAACTTTTTTTTTTTAAATAATTAGGCACAATCACAGAATATCCTATGTCATTCCTCTCCCCTTAAAGGGATCAAGAGGAGCACAATCCCACCTCCCTCAATCCACCCAAGCGGGCAGAGTCAGGTTGGGGTTCCATTCACTCATTCAGCAAATCTTTACCACATGGACAGGTCTGAGGCAGGGAGCAGAACGGACTGGTCTCCACCTTCATGGAGCTTACATGCTAGCAGAAGAGATGTTCATCAAATGCCAAGCAAATACACTGCCCCATCAGGGAGAGCTACGAGGGAGAGATGCGTGGACTGCAAGGGACAGGTTGGAGGGTGGAAGTGATCTAGCCAGGAGGTCAGAGGCTTTGTAGAAAACAAGTGAGCTGAAGAACGATTAAGCATTGACATTAAACATTCATCGGAAGAACGATTAAACATTAACTTGATGACAGAGGGAAGAGAATTCCAAACAGAGATATAACAGAAAGGCCTGATGGTGGAAGGGAGGGAGGCCCAAATAAAAGAAGGCCAGCATGGCTGAGGAGCAGAGAAAATGGGGAAGCAAGGAAAGCAGGGGTGGGGGGTGGGGATGACTCTCCGATTCAACTGGATGGGTAACACATTCTATTCGCCAAAACAGGAAGCACTGGAAGAGGGCCACACCGGGAATGGGGAGGTCACGAGGTCAATTTTGGACATGTGGGGTTTAGGGTACCTTTGGGGCATCCAAGCAGAGCCATGACCTGGGCATCTGGATATACAGGATATGTAAGTCTGGAGTTTATAGGTAACCTCTGCACTAGAGGTGTAAACATGGCGGTCACGTGTGAACAAGAAGCAACTGAAGCAGGGACGGGGCCTGGGTGAGACCGCCCACTAGAGAGAGAGAGAGAGAGAGAGAGAGAGAAAAGGGGCCTCTGACAAACACTTAACACCCAAGAGCTGGAAGGTGACTATAAAGGCGGTTGGAAGGAGCACTCCGAGAAGTAAGGAGTTACGTCATCTAAGGGTGCAGAGAGTACCCAGGAGGAAGAAGAGGTCAACATCAACTAACATAAGACTCCTTAAGATGCCACCTGACTGATGGGACCCTGCCTGCCCAGCTGGGTGACCATACTGGCAAGGCCTGATGTCCAGGAGGTGAGGCCTATTAGATATTCTCCTTGAGGGCCCTGGGAAGTGACCCAGATATTAGAGGCTCAACTACTAACGGCTTCCTAGGAAAAAACAAACAGAAGAGCAGAGACCCATTACCTCCAATGTCCTGGCGTCAGGAACTGGCTCAAACCAGAGTACAGAAAAGAGCGGATACTGGCCTGGACACCTCCTCTGTCCCAAGGCTGGTTAAATATGTATAGCTTTAGAACTAGGGCAATACCTGAGACCTGACACTGGGGTGCAGGGCAGAGGGGCTCCTCCTCTCCTGCAGGTCCCCAGGTGGCCAGGCGCCTGGACTGGGGCCTCCAGCTATAGCAGAGCACCGTTCTCCAGCCCTTCTGCCCCCAGTACTGAACCCACTCACCTGGTAAGATTCCTGGACCTTGTACTCCGTCTGCCTCCTTTTCTTGCTCGTCCGCCCGCTCTGAGTTCTCAACCACCTGATCCAACTCCTCACTCAGCTAAAGGGGGGAGACAAAGAGAGCAAACCAGTCAGCCACATCAGCCTTGCTGAGGAGGACTAGAATGAGAAAGCAGAAGCTTCCTCTCACTTAACTGTCTCTCTCTCTTTCTCTCTCACACACACACAATCACATGATGGTGGGGGTGTTATACCAATTCTACAGATTAGGACACTGAAGCTCAGAAAACTCACGTTAACTTCCTGCGTGTTCGTTTCCTAGGGCTGCCGTATCAAAGCACCACAAACTGGGTGGCTTAAGAATTAACAGAAGTTTATCCCCGCACAGTTCTGGAAACTAGAAATCTGAAATCAAGGTGTTGGCAAGGTTGGTTCCTTCTGAGGGCTGTGAGGAAGAATCTTTTCCATGGTCTCCTAGCTTCTGGTAATGGCCAAGCCTTGGTGTTCCTTGGCCTATCGAGGCCTCTCATCTCCAAGCTCTGCCTCCATCTTCATATAGAGTCTGGGAAGTGCATCTCTGTGCTGTCTCCACAAGGTCAGCTACTTATAAGGACACCATATTGGATTAGGGCCCACCCTACTCCAGTATGACCTCATCTTCACTAATTACATCTGCAATGACCCTATTTCCAAATAAGGACACTCTCTGAGGTACTAGGGGTTAGCACTCCCCACACATCTTTTTGGAGGGACACAATTCAACCACAACACTTTCCTTGGCCATAGAGCCAGAAGTCAAATCCAAGTTGGTCTAGTTCCAAAACCGATGATCTTAACGGCTTCCCAGAGGAGGAGGAAACGCAGCTAAGAGTCTGCTGACAGAAGGAAACAGTGAAGTTGGTGTCAGAGCTCTCCAGGACACTGGCTCAAGTCCACCGACTCAGGCTGCGAATGGCAGGAAAAATATGGGGAAGGTGGTCCATCCCAGAAACAGATATTGATCAGCAGCCTGACAACAGGCAGCTTCAACCTCACCTCATCAGTGCTCTCACCTGTCAAATGGGGGAAATGAGCCACCGAGAAGGGCAGGCAGAGGATACAATAACAAACAATTCTTCATAGGACTGAGGAGGAGGGGAAGAGAGATGAAGACCAGAGTTTAAAGGACCTAACGTTGAATTGGGAGGGAAGGGAAAGGGATTGCTTTCCTAAATATTTTCTTAGGCTCACAGTGTCAACACTTAAGGTCTCAAACGTTTTAATTAAAATATCCAAGAAACTTGGGTTAAAATAAAACTCTTATGTATCTACTGTTCTTCCATCTCCTCCCCTCTTTTAAAAAATTTTTTCTGATGGGGGGTGAGAGGCAGAGATAGAGAGGGAGAGAGAGAATCACAAACAGACTCCACACTGTCAGTGCACAGCCCAACACGGGGCTCAAACCCGTGAACCGTGAGATCATGACCCAAGCCAAAGTTGGACACCTAACCAACCGAGCCACCCAGGTGCCCCTAATTTTATTAAGTGATCAAGTGATCTCTATCCCCAAGGAGGAGCATGAACTCACAAGCCTGATATTGAAAATCACATGATCTACCAACTAATCCAGCCATGGCCCTTCATCTCCTTTTTCATGCCTCCACTCCTGCCCATTAGAATCAGGTAAAATCTTCAGTGTAAAGTCCTCCAAGCCCACAAGAAAAGAAAACCAACAAGTAGGAGAGGGCTGGGAGGCTGGAGAAGAAACCATGAGATACAGGTAGTGGGGACACATATCAAGAGATCACCAGAGCCCTCGCTGGCCAAAGAGAAAGAAGGATGTTAGTCTGAGAAGGCCCAAAGTTCTTTGATCCAAGCCTCACCCAGGTTCAGCCTAACCCAGATGGCAACACGCTCCCAACCCAGCTCCCTTCCGGACTACCTGCAGCCCCATCCCCAAAGCCAAAATCTCCCTTCAGCAAAGAAACCCAACTCAGAGCTAGTTAGACTCCTAACTCAAAGGTCCACTCCCAGAACGACCCAGGCAAGAGAGTTGGGCCACCCTCCGGGAGGCCTCCTTCCAAAGAAGGCAAGAGACAGGGACTTCAAAACGAGCCACTGAAGAAGGTAAAGGGAAGGGTCCTTCCAGTGTCTTCCATCTTGGGGGGTGCCCTCAAATAGAAAGTGACTTTACCTTTGGCCTTGCCAAGTAACTGTCTGCATTTTAATAAACGTTTCAGGAGCCCTACTAGGAAAGGCGATACTGCAGGTTACATATGGATGGTGAGGGACACGGTCCTACAAATCAGGACCCCAAAGCTCCCTAGAAGCAGGAGCCACCCACGTCCTGTGAACAAGAACTATCATCCACTGAGAGGTCCCTCCCTGCCAAGCACTGACCTAAGCACCTTCCATATACCAACTCATTGAACCCTCACATCCCTGTGAAATAGAAACTATCATTACCTTCCTTTGCAGAGGAAGAAACTGAGGCTCAGAGAAGTGACTTGACAAATGGCCAGAAGCAGAGCAGGAGAGGAACATGGGCTCCCCAACTTCAAAACAGTATTTACGCACTATGCTCTACTCCCTGTGAATCTGAAAGCTTTCAGAGGAAAGACACAACTCATTCCTCTGGATTCCTTCACAGGCTAGGGCATGGAATCTAGGGGCCACAGAATCCCAACACAGGTTAAAATCCATCTGGCTCCTTTGGATAAAGGAGATTGCGGGGAGAAAGATAGAAATTTGTCCCAAAGTCAGATTCCAGACCAGGTCCTACACTAAAAAAATAGCAAGCCTTAGGCAAATCTCATCTGCCTCCAACTCAGATGGAGGGCTAAGCCATCTGCTTTTATATTATTTATATAATCCACACAGTATCATTTACAAAGAGAGGAATGTACATCAATATTGGTCAGTATTGATCAAAACAGCAGGAAGTACATATGAGAAGGACAGGCAGAATGCTAGACTGATCTGGGAAGTCAGTCTCCATGGAACATGAGGGACTTAAGATCCCTCCTTGAATAAGGGAGGGGATTTTGACCAATGGGGACTGAGAAGTTAAAGAAAAAGAAATGGTGTGAGAATGCGCATAGGGACAGGAAAGTGGGAGCACATTTTTAAAGAGTGAATTTCCAGTGTGATCAGAACACAGATAGGTGAGATGAGAAGTCAGGGATGCTGAGCTGTGCAGCGCTTCCGAAGCTTGCTAAGAAATTTGGACTGTTCAGGGTAGATCAAGGGCAGCACCAGGTGTTCGTAAAAAGGAATGTTCTGGGATCAAGGCAGGGCCTCAAAGCAAATCTGCACAGCCTAGGGGACACCAAAGGGAGAGATGGTAACACAGCATCTCACTCAGGTGGTCAGAGCAGACACAGAACACAAACCTGAGGACTGAAGATGTGTAACTGAACTTACAAATGAGGGGACGACCGCGCGGGGTGGGGGAAGGGGGGATGATCACCAGAGATGACCAGAGTGTAAGACCTAAGAGGAGGAGGAGGAGGAGGAGAGCAGTTTACTAGTTCCAGTAAGTCAGGAGGACTCAGGAAGCCTGAGGAAAAGCTGAAACCGCCTGTAGCTCGGACAAACAAGAAAGAGACAAAGAGCTGGAAAAGTGATAGTTAAAGTAGTGGGAGGAGGTGAGAGCGAAAGGAAAACGGAGCGCGGCGAGCAACAGCTAGATAGGCGAAAGCACCTTTTCAAAGTTAGGCGGCCGCCGAACAAGCTGTAATTATCCCTGTCATGTACCACGAAGCCCTGGGCTTGCAGAGGGGCTAATGCTCCCGGCGCATCTGTTCCAGCCGGGAGGAGGGCGCCGTGCCTCCACTTGCAAAGAACAGCCGAGGTCAAGTGCGGCCGGCGCGCTGCTGCCTGGGTCGGACGCCGTTTCAATCATTCACCTGCTGGTTACGGCTCACGGCTCGGGGGCCCCGGCTCCATCCCGCGCCGGCAGCATCCGGAGGAGGCTCTGCGCCCCGCTTCCTTCCTGCTCCGAGGCTCCTCCGCACGCGGGGGACCCCTCCCCCGCCGCACTCCTCGGAAAGCTCACTCGACCTGCCCGGACGCCCCCCCCACTCCGCCGCCCAGACCGCGGGACCCCGCTCCTGCGCCCCGCGGGAAACTTTACTTCCGCCCCCACTGCTTTGTACCTCCTGGTAGGATGTGGAGAGCTCCTGCCGGATCATGGCACTGACCCGAGCTAAGCCACACCTGACACCGCCACAGCGCGGGAGAAGCCGCGGGGCGAGCACCGCGTCCACGGCGCCTGAAGCAGCCGACTCTGCCAGGCGAAACCGGTTCGGAGGTGCGGCCCCGAGACCAGGCGGGGCGGAACTTGGCGCATGCGCCTCCCCCCCCCCCGCCCGCCTCTGGAGACCCCGAAAGGTTGCTGGGAAATGTAGTTCTGGGAGGGGGGGGAGGCCCCCTCTCAACAACCTTGGAGCTGAGAAGCCTGCGCGTTAGTTACCCAGACCAGGCGTTAGACGCACGTGCTCGCTTCCTGTCTCACTTCCTCTGTTTGTGGGAGGAGGAGGGACGGAGAAAAGGAGTAGAAAATGGAATGAGGGGTAATTAAGTCCAACGAGTGAGGGAGCCTAATCTATAACTCCAAGGGGCAGTCTGGTGGTTTATAACCATTAATAAATGTCTGCAGAGCACTTTGTATGTTACAAAGCAATTTCACTCATATAATGCCATGATCCTGCAAGGAACCCTGTAAGCAGGACATTTTTCTTCCTGTTTTACGGATGAAGAAACAGGTACCTTGTTTCGGACAGGATTTGGGGACGGGAGTAATGAAGTGAAGATTATTTGATCCAGGATCAGACTACAGAATCCAAGTGCTTTCCATTATTCCTAGGGTAGACACTTGGGAGTCGAGACCTCTCGGTTCTTGTCCTGGCTCTGCCCCTCTCCGACAGGTCTTGTAATACAAACCTCTTCTCTTTGCCTTAGAATGCAACGCCTAAACCCTGCCCTGCTAACAGCTCCTTGATAAGAGCCTAAATAGATCATGTAGCAAAACCCAAAGGTGCCGTTCACCACAGCAGAAGCCTCCTTGTCCTGAGTGTGGTGGAGAAAACGGCGTTTGCCCTGTAGCAGGGTGGATCTGAGGACCACAACTTCCCCTCCTCCTACTGCCTGAACTGCTATTCTGTGTGGCCGCCCTGGGCTGATTGGTGGTGAGGCAAATAGAGGTTGCTTATGCCGCCGTGAATGCTGCTCTGTGTCCCGGGCAGCTGCAGATCTGCAACCGCCTGCACGCAGGCCACTCAACGCCTCTTCCCTCTTCAGTGTCAACCACAGTAGCGCCAACCACATCAAAGTACCCTGGACCTCCAGAGTGTTAGTAGTGGGAGGAGGCCCTCTCACCTCTTCTGACCACCCTCCCCTATCCTGGGTTCCCTGGTCTTGCATCTTCAAATGGGACGATATATGTAGTACCTTACACATGGTAGGTACTCAACAATGTTCAATTTATGAATGGAACACTTATTCCAGCTATTTCATTTAACAGTTGCTTGCAAATGCAAATAACTACAAACAACTTGTTAAATTCCTAACTGTATTAATGCAAGGGTGGCTGATAGAACAAGTCATACCATCATAGAATTTTAGAGCTGGAAGGAACCAGACAAATCTAGTCCAGCCCTATCATTCCTCTCTACTCTTTGTTGCTATGACCAAACCGGGAAATTACAGATTCCCACATTTGAAGGAGATGCTAATATAATATTTAACACAGTTTAACAAATACAGTGCTGGGCACTGGAATACAGAAAAAATGGGGTACTCCAAGATCCTTGCCCTTCTGGCTCCTTCCGCTAGAATGGAGAAGCCATGAACACATAGACAGAATTTTCCAGACTAGTAGTCCCCAAGTCCTCTCCTCCCATTCTCTCATGAGCACACACGGATCAGACTTTCATCGTCTCCACTCCACTGAAATATGCTTGTCAAGGTCACAATTGACCTCAGAGGTGTCAAATAAGATGACCATTTCTTCATCCTCCTCTTTTTTCCTCTTATTTTTTTTTTCCGGTGAGGTTTTGTTTGTTTGTTTTTGTATAGTTGTAACACAGTGTTACATTAGTTTTTAGCTGTTCACCATAGTGATTCAAGAAGTTTATAGGTCATGCCATGCTCACCACAAATGTAGCTACCTTCTGTCACCATACAATGCTATTACAGTGTCATTGACTATATTCCCTTTGCTGTACCTTATTCCTGTGACTTATTCATTCTGGAACTGTATCTCCCATTCACCTTTCCCCATTTTGTCCATCTCCTCTAGCAGCCATCAGTTTGTTCTCTGTATATACAGGTCTGGTTCTGCCATTTGTTTGTTTATTCATTTGTTTTGTCAGCTTCATCCTCAGCCTTAGCTGACCCTCTCCTCCCTATCTACTTTCCTCCCCTGGCTTCCAGCACCCCACCTGTTCCCACTCTGCCTCCCACTTCACTCGCTGCTCCTTCTCAGCCTCCTTTGCTTATTTCTTCTCATCCCCTCAACTCTCCAGGATGGCATTCCCAAGCTAGGTCTCTGATCTCCCTTCAACTCACTCCTTAGGGAGCTAGAGAAGTGGGCGCCTCTCCAGTCTCATGCTCTGAATTACCATCTATATCCTAAGGATTTCTGTTTGAGTTGAACAGTGTCCTTCAAAAAGATACGTCGCAGTCCTAACCCCTGGTACCTCAGAATGGGACCTCATCTGGAAATAGGTTGTTGCAGATGTATTAGTTAAGATGAGGTCATACGAAGTAAGGTGATGCCTCATCTATTATGACTTGTGTCCTTGCAAAAAAATGGAAGACGGTGTGAAGATAGACACACAGGGAGGATGCCCTGTTGCGGCAGAGACGGAGATCACAGTGACGCAGCTGCCAACCAAGGTGGCTTTAATCATTTGCCTGTAAGCAGCAGGTGAAAAAAATTTCACATAAGGCAGAGACTGCCTCTTGGCTGGGTTTCCAGTGGATTTAGTCAAGAGGAGGTACCTCTGGGAGATTGGAGAGGGTCAGGGCAAGGGAGAAGCCAGAGTTTTTCTTTCCCTTGTTCGCTGCTCCTGGCAGCTTCCCTTCCATGGTTCCAGCCCCTGATGCAAAGGCTTCTTGTGTTTCTAGCTTCAGCCAGGTGACCCAGGCCCCCAGACTCTAATACCACCACCTCTTCCCTTCTAAGGGTAGGTTGTTGTTAATCTCCTGCTGTTTCTAATCTTCAGATCACCTCAGGGTTTCTTCCCAGCCTCTTCCATCCCCTGTGTAACCAGCTTTCTTATTACAGTCATTCTGTTTCATTTAGAATAATTTGTATTCTCCTTGAAGGTGACTGATTCGTTTGGGAAAGAAGAATCTGGGTTCAGGTAGGGAAAGGCAATCAGAGGAATATCTGGAAAACTCCAAGGGCATATGAGCATGCTATGAAATCATACAATTATACGCAGCGGTCTCAGGGAGGGGAAGCTGGATTGGATCAGTAGAAGTTACATGGAGTATCTTGTGGCTCAAAGAAGTCGCTAACAAATAGAACTGTAGAGAGAGAAAGGGCCCAAGCAGAGAAGCAGCACACTCTATGCCAGAGATGTTATTAAGGAACATGATGCACCAGGAAGGGGATGATACTCTATTCAAGGGCTTAAAAGGGCCTCTTCTAACCTGGAGATCCTGTGACAGTGTAACAGATACTGAGTGCCGCAACTTACACAGACTTTCACATCCATTCTCATTTTTAGTTTCAACACTATTCTATCAAGGAAGCAGGCTGGTATATTACATGCGTAAATTGAGATTCAGAGGGTTTGTGATGGATCCTGTTCAGGTCGCTCTATACTAGAAGCTCCTGTTGAATAAGTAAATGTATGAAAACTTGGTGCCGTCCCTGGGGGAAGGTGCAGCCTGATGGTCAGGGGAAGACTCTGGGAGGGGGCCTGGGTTTGAATCTTGGCTCAGCCACCCATCTGTGACCTTGGGCAAGGTATTTAAGGTCTCTGCACTTCAGTTTCATCGTCTGTAAAATGGGTGACAGTTCTTACTTCATAGAGTGAGGATTAAATGAGCAAACACTAGTAAAAGTGCTGAGTCAGCACTTGGCACGCTAAGCCCTTCTTTGGTTTCCTTTGCCAGTTCTCCCACCCACAAAATGTTGGTGGGGCCCAAAAACTCAGTCCTTGGTCCTCTCCACCTTCCTATCCACCTGCATGTCCTTGATGATCCAACCCATTCTGTGGCTTTATTTTTTTTTTTTTAAGCTCATTTATTTTAGGGAGAGAGAGAGAGAGAGAGAGAGAGAGAGAGAGAGAGAGAGAGAGAGAGAGAAGGAGAGCGCAAGCAGGGAAGGGGCAGCAAGAGAGACAGGAAGAGAGAGAGAGAATCCCAGGCAGGCTCTACCATGTCAGTGCAGAGCCCGACATTGGCCTCCGTCTCATGAACCGTGAGATCATGACCTGAGCCGAAATCAAGAGTCTGACGTATAACTGACCGAACCACCCAGGCGCCCCTTCTGTGGCTTTAAATACAACCTATATATATGCCAGTGATTCCATGATTTATATCTTTAGCCTGGAGCACTTTCTTAAAATCCAGACTCATGGCCGACTGTCAATTTGCTACTTCTACTTAGATGTCTGTGTGTCCTCAGACTGAACAAGCCTGATCTTGAGCTTCTCTCCCTGCACCCGCTCTTCTCACCATCTCTCCTTATCCCTGAAAGTGGCAGCTGCATCCTTCCAGTTACCAAGGCCAGAACCCGCGGGGTCATCCTTGACTCTGTTCTGTCTCTCAGACCCCTTGTCTCCTCTCATATGTCAGCAAATCCTGTCAGCCTCACCTTCAAACCACATCTGCGACCCACTCACTTCTCACCACCTCCCCCGCCAGGACTGTGGCGCAAGCCACTGTCACCTCTGGCCCGGTCACCGGATTACTGCGGTGGCTTCCTGTTCTCAACACAACAGCAGTCATTCCACTAACATCCTAACTCATCCCTGTGCTCCATTCACTCAGCGTGGAAGCCAACATCCTTTAAAAATAAGCTGGGGGTGCTTGGGTGGCTCAGTCGGTTAAGCATTCCGACCTCGCCTCAGGTCATGATCTCGCAGTTTGTGGGTTTGAGCCCCGCGTCAGGCTCTGTGCTGACAGCTCAGAGACTGGAGCCTGCTTCTGATTCTGTGTCTCCCTCTCTCTCTGTGCCCCTCCTCCACTCGAGCTCTGTCTCTCTGTCTCTCTCAAAGTAAACAAATAAGCTGTAAGGCCCCACAAAACCTGCCCCCCACCTCCATCCCCTTTACTCTTTGACCTCCCAGACCTTATCTCCTTCACCTCTTCCATCCCACTGTTTCTCCAATAAGCAGGGCACTCTCCTTCCTCAACATTTATGCACCTGCCTTTCCCTCTGCAGGGAAGGCCCTCCCCCCTTAGCTACCTCCCTCACTTCCTATAGATGTTTATGCAAATACCACCTTCTCAGTGGGGCCTTCCCTGGTCAGCCTATTTAAAATTGTAGTCCCCAGGGCAACCTGGGTGGCACAGTCAGTTAAGCATCCGACTTTGGCTCAGGTCACCGATCTCGTGGTCCCTGAGTTCAAGCCCCGCATCAGGCTCTGCACTGACAGTGTGGCACCTGCTTACAATTCTTTCTCTCTCCCTCTCTCTCTCTCTCTCTCTTTCTCTCTCTGCCCTTCCTCCCTGCTTGTGCTCTCTCAAAATAAATAAACTTAAAAATATATAAATACAATACAATTGCATCCCCCAATGCTCCCCATCCCTTTGCCCTGCTTTACTTTCCTCCCTAGTATTCACCATCTAATATACAATGTATGTATTTTATTCTTGTCTCTTTTGCCTACAGAATGTAAGTTCCACGTGCGTTGTGGATCTCTCCTGTTCAGCAGTGTTTTCCCAGTGAACTGGTACGTGGAGGCCCTCAGTAAGGATTTGATGAATAAATTAATGAAGGAATCTTTGCACAAATGTTAGCTATTGTTATTTCAGGGCGGATCTGTGCCATGCCCCACCCTCCCTTTGCAAAAACCCCCTTGCGGACTCGAAATTTAAACACAACTGGGAAGGAAAAGAAATTAGCCAGAAGTAAAAGGGATTCTTTTCAAAGATATTTATTTTTAAGTAATCTCCACCCCCACAGTCCACACACAAGCCTGAGATCAAGAGTCACAGGCCCCACCGACTGATCCAGGCGGGCATCCCAGAAGTAAAAGGGAATTCATAGAGTTGGGGTCCCGGTTTATACATACACCTTTCTAGGTGCCGGAATTTGGGGCTGTGTCATCCACGTACCCACTCAAGGAACTACTACTGTAGCTCAGCCTGCAGGCCGGGCTGAGGAGTCAGGAGCCTCGGTTTACACCCGGGGCTCCCCGCCTCCAGCGGCGCGGTCCCGAGGGCGCGGGGCGGGGCAGGGCGGGCGCGCGCGGGGCGGGGCGGGGTTCTGGGGCCGAGGCGCGGGAGCGCGCGGGTCCGGGCCGCCCAGGCCGCCCAGGCCGCCCCAGCCCAGCTCCGCGCGCGCACCATGGCGGGCCCCGCGCCCGGGCGGCGGCTGCGGCTGCGGCCGTTGGCAGCGCTGGCCCTGCTCCTGGCGCTGGCCCCGGGGCTGCCCGCAGCCCGGGCCGGGCAGGCGCCGCGCCCCGCCGAGCGGGGGCCCCCGGTGCGGCTCTTCACGGAGGAGGAGCTGGCCCGCTACGGCGGGGAGGAGGTGAGCGGACGGGAGGCCTCGGGGGAGGCGCGGGCCCCCGAGCCGGGCGCGAGGCCTGCGAGCTTCCTGGCCCCGGGCCGACGGCCGCGCAGCGACACGGGGAGCCCTCCCCCGTCGGGGCGCCCCGCTTAGCCCCTGCGTCGAGCCCGCACACCCCGCCCCGCGCTGCCCCCTCCCTGCCGGCCCACGGCCCGGTTGGGACGTGTTGCGGCCCGTGGTCCGTCCATGAACCTCGGAACTTTTGGGATTTTTGTGTTAGCGTCAGCTGGGGGCAGACACTTAGGCCGATTCTTCGGGGCGAGTGGCGAGGGAGGAAGGGAAGTAAAACATGCTTGCTGGGTTAGGTGGGAACAGGGGCTGGCCCAGGGATGAGCCAGGCTTCCCTACACTGTTTTCCTGCCCCGACTCCTCAAACCCGCTTGTAGTGCCTGTGCCCTTGGGGCTGAGCAGAAGCTGGGGGAGAGGACCGAGCGGGAGATCGGAGGTTAGAGACAAAGACCGCCCCCACCCCAACACACCCACTTCAGTTAGTAGTCTGGAGATGTCCAGGAAACTCTTCACAGTCACCCGTCTGTTTGGGCTGCTGGGGCCCAGTGTAATGCCTGCGGAGAGTGAGAATAATACTGCACAGAAGGGCCACAGCGGGGCCAATCTGGCAGTGAGGGGAACAGTTTGGTGGGGAGATCACTGTGCCATAACATGTCAGCGTTGATGGGAACCGACCTCCTGCTTTTACGCGTGAGGAAACCGAGGCGTGCCACTAGTTAGTGATAGAACAAGGAAGGGACCCAGTGTTCTCTTGTTAAAACCCTCCAGCCTGGGCTCCCTAACTCTGTTAGCTAGCCTTGGACTAGGTTCGCAAGGGAGTCAGAAACCTGGCCCTCAGGAGGTGATGCTAGTTTGAATATCACTGTAAAGAGATGTTGGTTTCAAGCCTGAGTGGAAGAGAACACAGAGGGATGTGACTAGATGCTAAGGGACGCATCTTTCAGGGCGCCAGGGAACCGGATGATACAGGATCCAGGAACCCGTGCAGAAAAAAAAGTGAACAGGCCTGGTCTCCTTAGAAAGGCCTGCTGGCAAGAGTGGCTCTTGGCTGGTGTCTGGAATTTCAGGGTGTTCCACACTTCCCTAACGGTTAAGGGTGGCTCAATCTGGGCTTTTTATACAGTGTATTTATGTGGAACACACTAGGCAGAGAGGGCCTACATGGCTAGCTGCCAGTAAAAACCCTGGGCTCTAAGTGTCTAATGGGTTTCCCCAGGCAGAAACATCACAAGCGTATTGCTGTGTTGTATTGCGGGAGGAAGAGTGCGGTGTGTGTTACCCTTCATGGGGAAGGGAGAACATAAGGAAGTCTGCACATGGATTCCTCTAGACTCTACCTCTGTCCTTTTCTCTTATGATCTGGCTGTGTATCCTTCTATATGGCTTTAATAAATCTGAGCTCTGAGTACAACTTGTGTGCTGAGTTCTGAGTCCTTCTAGTGAATCTTGAAACATGGCGGCAAGCTTGGGGACCCCCAGCACAGAACCCAAGAGGAGAGAGTTCACGGTTGAGGGTACTTGAAACAATAGCTCCAGGGGCTGCAGGATGAGGATGGAGAAAAGACCCTTGGTGTTTTATGCTGACATTATTGATTGATAACTAGAGGAAGGAGAGAGGGAAGCTCGGGATGGAAAACGGTTAAAGGAGAGAGTTGTTTTGGGGTCTGTAAGCAGAGAGAGGAAGAGAGGGAGGAGAGGGGCTGTTGAGTGCAGCTGAGTAGAGCCTTGCTGTGCTCTGATCTGCCCTAGATGGTTCTGGTTTATGCCTGTTGTCTGGGGATAATTACTAATAGCACCCTCCCCCCCCCCCCGACCCCCCACTTCACTCTCAGAAGTGTCATTGTTTGTATAATACATTTTACAGTATCCTAGTTCAAGCCTTATACCTTTGAATCGTACCTGGCTATGAGTCCCTGTTCTACTGTGTGACTTTGGGCAAATTACTAAAGCTCATGGAGTTTCTCTTTTTTTTTTTTTTTTCCATCTATAAGATGCTTTTCTCAGTCAGAAGTCCACCAGAAACAGAACCAGTAGCAGATAATATATTTGGTTTATTGTAGGAATTGGTTTATGTTATCATGGTTGCTGGCTAGGCAAGTCTGAAATCCACAAAGCAGGCCTGAAACCCCTGGGCAGTAGCTGATGTCCCAGCCCACCAGTAGAATTTCTTCTTCATCAGGGAAACCTCAATTCTGTTCTTGAGGCCCTTCAACTAATACAGGTAGGCCCATCTAGATTATTCAGGATAGTCTCCTTTATGTAACAAAGTCAACTGATTGTAAATGTTAATCACATTTACAGAATATCTTAATAGCAACACCTAGATACTGTAGTTGATCAAAGTTGTCACATAAAATTGACCATCATAATGGCTATAACAAGAGTTCCTACTCTATACAGGTTTGAGGATTAAATGAGACAGTGATATGCAAAGTGCACTGGATAGGCCTGCAGTAATATTAGCATAGTAAGCCTTAATAAATCTTAGCTGCTATTAGCTTGTTATTAAAGATATAAGCAAGAGGCAGTAAAACAGGTCTCATAATCCTCTTTTGCAATTCAAAAATCAAATAAACTATGAAAACTAGAAGGTTTTTTTTTTTTTAAGATTTTATTTTGGGAGGGGGGCACCTGGGTGGTTCAGTCGGTTAATCATCTGACTTCAGCTCAGGTCATGACCTCATGGTTGGTGAGTTCGAGCCCCATGTTGGGCTCTGTGCTGACAGCTCAGAGCCTGGAGCCTGCTTCGGATTCTATGTCTCTCTCTCTCTGTCCCCCTTCCCCCTCTCAAAAATAAATAAATATTAAAAAAAAAAAAAGACTGTTTTTACAGGGAGCGCCTGGGTGACTCAGTTGGTTAAGCATCTGACTTTGGCCCAGGTCATGATCTCACAGTTTGTGGGTTTGAGCCCCACATCTAGCTCACTGCCATCAGCACAGAGCCCACTTCAGATCCTCTGTTTCCCTCTCTCTGCCCCTCCCCTACTAGCTCGCTCTTTCTCTCAAAATAAACTTAAAAAATTTAAAGATTTTATTTTTAAGTAACTTCTACACTCAGCGTGGGGCTTGAACTTAGAACCCTGAGATAAAGAG
This sequence comes from Felis catus, assembly GCF_018350175.1. Lineage (NCBI taxonomy): Eukaryota > Metazoa > Chordata > Mammalia > Carnivora > Felidae > Felis > Felis catus. Next base: position 30,910,687 of record NC_058384.1, on the reverse strand, counting down.
TTGCATGCTCTACCGACTGAGCCAGCCAGGTGCCCCAGAAGGTTGTGTTTTTGTTTTTGTTTTTATACAAGTCATTTAACAGCAAAACCCAACCCAATCTGAACTCCTTTGGTGATAGAGCCTTGCTGGAACTGACACGAATCTATTTATAGTCCTTATGTATCCTATTTAGTGTGAATATTCATGTTCATGCTTCACTGTGGAAATGTTAATATAGTTGATTATGGGGTGCTGCCTCGGACCTCCATAGGGAAGATGAGGTGACTCTGAGGGTTCTCTTTAGTCCAGAGGGAATGCCATCCTCAGAAGATATGTTTTCTGCCTTAATTGCTTTGTAGGACCAAGTGCAGAGCGGGTCACCCTGCCTGCCCCCACACCCACCTGACTTCTGGGCCTGGGACCAGATATTATGTATTTTATTCTTACGTAGAGCTAACTCTATCAGGCACTATCCTAAGCTTTAAAGCATTAACTCATATAAGGATGACCACAACCCCATGAGGTAGGTGCTGTTGTGATCTCATTTTTCAGATGAGGAAGGAAGCATGGAGACAAAGTAACTTGCCCAGGTTTACACAGCTAGAGAGTTAGAGTGACGAATCAGGCTCTGCCCACCCTGGCTCGTACAAGGAAAACGAACTACCAAAAGCCTCCCTCTTCGCTGCTCCAGGCAGTGGCCGCTCCGAGGCTATATTGGTTCTAAGAAGAAGATATCAGAGTACAAGTATGACCAGAAATGCAGTTTAGGGGCGCCTAGGTGGGTCTGTCTGTTAAGCGTCCCACCCTTGATTTCGGTTCAGGTCATGATCTCCCGGTTCGTGAGTTCGAGCCCCCACGTCGGGCTCTGTGCTGACAGCTCCGAGCCTGGAGCCTGCTTCGAATTCTGTGTCTCCCTCCCTCTGCCCCTGCCCCCTTCATGCTCTGTCTCTCTCTCTCTCTCTCTTTTTCAAAAATAAATAAACATAAAAAAGAATATACAGACAGTGAAGGCTATGGGATAGAGGTAGGTAAATAAAGAGGTAAAACCACCCTCTCTAATTATACAATAGAGTGATGTCTTATAGATATTTGGCCCATGTTAAGGAATACAATTTTGCATTCTACCTCGGTATACACCCACACAACAGAAATTCCATGAAACAAGGCTTATTACTATGTGTGATTCACTTCAATGTTTTCTATTTTCTGTTCTATTTTAAACTTTTCTTTTTTAAACTTAATTAAAAAAAATCTGTTTGTAAATCACTAAATTAACTCCATGACCCACTAATACTTACTAATGTCAATTTCAGTCAGAAAAACATGGCCTTCGACCCTTGGAGGGCCCTGTTATTTCTGCAGAAGCAAACATCCGCAGCAGTTTTCCCTCTTTTCCAAGGAGAAGAGTCACCAGAGAGGAACTTCTACCCTGTCCCCGGGCCCTGGTGCAGGGTCTGAGGGTTGAAGGCTCAGGGGCGGCTGGCTGACTGCTGGGCCTGCCTTCCTGCCTGCCTGAGCCCAGGCTCCAGGCCTCTCCCTCCCTGCTATGGAAAAGGCCCTCCCTCCTCTGCCCTGCTGCTTATGCATCTGCTTCCCTGGTAACTCTCATGGCGCTCTACTGGCCCTGCCTGACTGTAGGCAGGGAGGAAGGCCAGATGGTAAAGCAAGCCCAAGGCCCGGAGGAAAAAGGCCGGGTCTCAGTTATGCAGAGGGAGTTACCCTGATTCGGTTACCCTGATTCCCTTCCACTGAGTACCTCTGACCTATCCCGTGTCTTACCTGTTGGTTCTGAGTCTTGTGGATGGTTGAATTTCCGAGGCCACTCTCACCCTCTCCTGGTCCCAGGCGAGTAGTAGTACGTGGTCTTCCTGCTGTGTGCCCTCTGGGGGGACAAGCGAGAGAGTGGAATGATTTGGGTTCCAAGGCTCCAGGTTCCAGAAACTGCTCTAATTTCTTTGTGACTCTGGGCAGGTCTCAGAATTCCCCAGCCTGGATAGCTGCATCTGTCAAATGACGGTGTTAGATCATCTTCAAGGCCCCTTCCAGTTTTAACTTACATTTCTTCCAGGATCCTTATCTGTGACTTGGGAATTACATTTTTTCCCCCTATCTTTCCTTTAGGAAGATAGAATCTTCTTGCACTTGAGTATCTGATTCCTCTCAGATCTTATAACTTTCAAAATCTAGGGAAGGATAAGGGAAACTAACATTTATTTCCCTAAACTGCTAAGTGCTTCCTATCTCTTGTCTTGGTTAATCATCACAACAGCCCAGCAAGTGGACACTTTTAGTATCTTCCTATTATAGAGGAGAAGACTGAGGCCCAGACAAGTTAAGTAATTTGCCCAAGACAGCACAGCGTATAAGTGGTGGCTCAAACCCAGGCCTGTTTGACTTGAAAACTTGTGCTAGGAACACCCCACCGTGGTGACCCCTCCTTTGGTCGCAGAAAAAGGCAGACCTGCTGTTATTTCAGGCCTGCTGTGCGGATAAGAATGATGCATGTCCTTCCAGGCGGACTTGAGGGTGGGGGACCACGGTGTGAAGCTGGCGATAAGTGTGTGTGTCTTTGGTGTCTCTGAGGACATGTCTATTCCAGAGCCTGCGTTTATGCTCCCGAGGCTTCCATTCACCCTCTGTCCTCTCAGCTGCCACCTCCGGGGCCTGAAAACCATGCCTGCTGTCAGGGGACATCAGTTCCACGGGATAGGAACACCCCCCCACCCCCAGCACACTTGACAATTAACTGACAAGGGCGTTCCTCTCCATGAAATGTCTGTGTAACAGGAAAGCCTCAGAAACGTTCACCGTTCCTTTCTACCCCTTTGCTGAGACCTCCTCTTAGCACTTACACCTTAATGTATAGTGTTGTGAGGGGATAAATATTTAACTATTGAAGAGGGGCGTCTGGGTGGCTCAGCCGGTTAAGTGTCCGACTCTTGATTTGGGCTCAGGTCATGATCTCATGGTTCGTGAGTTTGAGCTCTGTGTCAGGCTCTGTGCTGATAGTGCGGAGCCTGCTTGGGATTCTCTCTTTCTGTCCCTCTCAAAATAAATAAACTTATTTTTTTTTTAATTTTTTTAATGTTTATGTTTGAGAGAGAGAGAGCGTGCGTGAATGAGCATGAGTGGGGATGGGGCAGAGAGAGAGGGACCAGACTCCAAAGCAGGCTCCAGGCTATGAGCTCTCAGCACAGAGTCTGACGCGGGGCTCGAACTCACAAACTGTGAGATCATGGCTTGAGCCCAAGTCAGACACTTAACCAACTGAGCTACCCAGGGACCCCAATAAATAAATAAACTATAAACTTTTAAAAAATTTATCTGTTGAAGAAATTGAGGGTGTTAGTGATGAGATGCATATTTTTATATTTTATGTATGTGAATGTCATGTTTCTATGACTCTTTGCACACAAAAAAGTAACAAAATAGCAAAGGAAAAGCAACAGAATGGAAAATATGACAACATGCTATGGGTAAAATTATAACTGTTGTATATATATTTTTTAAGTTCGAATAAAACATAACCCCAGTTGATAAGCCATTGATATCAAGAAACAAATAATCACAGTGAAAGAAAGGCTGTAAAGAAGAATGCAGGCTGCTGGCTGGCTACACCATGGCATTTAAAATAACCCTTACCAGGGCGCCTGGCTGGCTCAGCTGGTAGAGCGTGCTACTCTTGGTCTCGGGGCTGTGAGTTTGAGCCCCACATTGAGGGTAGGGATTACTTAAAGATAAACTTTTAAAAACATACAAAATAATTCTTATTAGTTGAGGTGGGACAAGTATCCACTAAGTCAACAGAAGTTCTAGGGAGCATCTGTGGGAGCTAATAGGGACTCTAATAACCAACCGTTTACTGAGCTCCTATGCTGGACCTACCATGTGCTCACGTACAGCATTCCTGCAAGGTCAGTGGGTGTTACCTGTATATAACAGTTAGAGAAACGGAGGCCCGTGAAGTTATGTGACAGTGAGATATGTTTGCTTGGCCAAGTTGCTTAACTTCTCTCCTCCTCTCTCTGTTGAATGTAGTCATGAAAACACTTGACCTTAAGCTCAACAAGGGCAAGAACCTTAAGACCCAGCCCTACAGAAGACCAAGCAGTGTGTTCTTGGAGATCCAGAGATTCCCATACACCCAGCTGCAACGCATCCCTTCACCCCAGCCTGTGGGCCGACGGGTTGGTGTCCCTGTACCCGCAATAGGGCTAAGACCCGGCCCTGCATGTCCAAGAGCTATGTCAACTGCCCCAGCCCGAGTCCACCTTGATGGAAGTTAGAAAATTCATGCCATCTGTTTTTGAATTATTCTCCTTGGTCGGGGGCGGAGGGGTAAGAATTCAAAAGGTAACATTTTGTACCCACGAATATAGCAAAAAATAAAGTATAAGACTCATTGTTAGTACTGTCCGGGAGACAGCATTGCTTATATATTTCTAGCACTGTCAGTGGGCTTTTTGAAGGACATGCTGGTTAAATTTTTAATAAAACTGATTACACTGTTCGTATGCTTTGGTCCAGGATTATTCCTGGACCATGTATTGCACGCCTCAAGGAAATAACTCACCAAATTATAAAGTAGCTTGTAGAAAGATACTCATAATCCCGCCATTTATAGTTTTAAGGAATTGGAAAGAACCCAAATACCCAAAACAGAACAGCTGAACAAACAGGAATGCAGTAGCACTACCATAAGATAGAGCTGTTAGAGTGACAGCCGTTTGGGGGATTTCAATACATGGGAACGTTTGTACGAAACCGCATTACCTGTGAGAGGCAAAATGTAAAATGGATCATTCAGACTGATTCCATTGCCAAAGATGAAAGGAAATTTGGGCTGATGTAAATAATTCATCATTTAACATCCTTTGGATTTTTATCCGTGCAGAGCTGCTTCAGTCCCTGGTTTGCCTGTGTTTGTTTACAGAAAAGTGTTGCCATAGGCTTGTCATGATACTTTGTGTCACCTTCCCAAAGTCTGTGAGGGGATGTGACATCGGGCAGGGGCGGGCAAGCTCCTGATGGCGCCGAACTCGCCGAGGACCGGCTCAGGAGAGGCTGCTTTGTACCTCCACCCACGGCTGTCTGCACAGCCCGGAGTGATGTCACTCACTTGGGCTGGAGGAGCTGGGCTCTTGGGCTCCTCCTCACAGCTTCTCTCCTGCTTTCTAGGAAGATCAGCCCATCTACATGGCAGTGAAAGGAGTGGTGTTTGATGTCACTTCTGGAAAGGGTAAGTGGCTCGGCTTTATGAATCCTTACTTCTGGGGAGCTTGGCAGTCAGAGTGGGCGCTGGGTGTGCAAAAGAAGGGAAGGAAAGCTGGCCAGGTCCCTTTCCCTCAGACTGAATTAACAATCTTTGCCAGTGTTGTATTGCCACAGTGTTTTTCTAATAATGTCACACTCCTGCTCAAAGACCTTCTGTGGCTCCCTGCTGCCTGTGCAATCAAATTCAAACTTGGCAACTTACCGTGGTTGAAGCAGCAATAGGCAAAGTGTTGCTTTGCAAGGCATTGGGATCATAGAACACGATCCAACATTTTAATGCCATTTCATGGTTTCTCTAGTGGTTAACCACAGATGGTATCAGGGAGGTAGTTTTGTTGTGGCTCATTGTTTACCAAACAAAAGCTGTTGAACGGAAGCAGACTTGGCTTCCACCGACATTTAAGAAGGCTGGACATTTTTCTTGTTTGCATTTTAAGTATTTTTAAGGGATTATTTCCATTCCGTATTTTTTAAAAAACCACCCCTCAGCCCGGCGTGTGTGACTTATTCCATATTCTGAATCAGTGGAATCCAAACTGACGGCAGGGGGGCTTCTCGTCTTCACTGCTTCCCCTCTCCTTCGGCCTGGAGCCAGGTTTAGCGTTGGATTGGGTCTCAGAAGCCCCGACAGTCTCCTGGCTGTTTTGCGTGCACGTCCACAATCACATCCTCTCCCCTTTTCCCCACTACAGAGTTTTATGGACGAGGAGCCCCCTACAATGCCTTGACCGGGAAGGACTCCACCAGAGGGGTGGCCAAGATGTCCCTCGATCCTGCAGACCTCACCCATGACACTGTGAGCCAGGTTATGAGCCTTTGTCAAAATGTCCCATCCCCTTGGCCATGGCCTTTTTTACCCTTGGGAAATAGCCAAGCTTCCTACTTAGCCCGTTGATATTCCAGTCCACTCTCAGTGTAGCCAACTGTTCCCTTGAAGTAAGTATCTTCCTATGCCACTCCTACTCAGAAACCTTCCAGGACTCCCCATTGCCTACAGAGTCAAGTCCGGACTCTTGTGAACTTGTGATCGACTCTGTGATCGTCACAGTGCCTTGGCAGCCCCCTCCCCCTTGCGGTCTGCACCCGCCACCCCCGGTCTCTTCCAGATTTGCTGTGGTCTCTGACACCCACTCGCCAGGCCGCTCAGGGCATGAACAGGGTGAGAAGCAGAGTGTCCCCTGTGTTCGTATTTCTGTGGAGGAGAAAATAGCATCGGCAAAAGCCATTTCAGGGTCTCAGTAATCCCACCGGAGGGACTGGCATTCGCCCCAGTTGTGCTCAGATGAGTCAAACTCATTAAAGTCAAACGTTCAAGATTGATTACACTCAGGAATCAAGGAGGGGGGAGGGTGTATGAATCTATAATGGGAAGAGTGTGTAGAGAGCAGTGGAAAGGAGGTGGGTACAGAGCATACCCCATCCTGCCTGAGGCTGGGTGTTCGCTGGAGGTTTTTTTTCTTTTTTTCTCTTTTTGTACTTTATTTATTTTTGAGAGAGACAGAGACAGCACCAGTGGGGGGGGGGGGTGTGTGGAAGGGGCAGAGAGGGGTGGGGGGAGGGGAGAGAGAGAATCCCACGCAGGCTCCACGCTGTCAGCACAGAGCCCAACGCAGGGCTCAAACTCACAAACCGTGAGATGGTGACCTGAGCCAAAACCAAGAGTCAGACGCTTAACCGACTGAGCCAACGAGGTGCCCCTCACTGACGTCTTTAATTCCCACGTTAGTCAAATGGCAGGACATGATGAAGCCATGACTCCCGCACCACTCCCGCCTGCACAGGATTGTGTCTTAAAAAGTCAGTTGGCGAGTTGAGATACTTTTCCTCTGGCATCAAGGGTGTGGGAGGAGTAGGGCTGGGTGGTGAGAGTCCAGTTTGAGGCACAACTCACTCATCTCGCCTCCTCCCCCTCCCCTCGCCCCTGCCTTTCGTGTCGCTTTGGGCCTTTTCCCCCAAGACCGGCCTCACTGCCGAGGAGCTGAAGTCCCTGGACGACGTCTTCACCACGGTGTACAAAGCCAAATACCCCATCGTCGGCTACACGGCCCGGAGGATCCTCAACGAGGACGGCAGCCCCAACCTGGACTTCAAGCCCGAAGACCAGCCCCATTTTGACATAAAAGACGAGTTTTGACGCTCCACCTGCGGGAGCGCCCTCTTGATGGGGCGGGGTGGGGGCGGGGCACGGAGAGCCCTTCAGGTGCCAAATCTCCTGCACAATAGGCCGCCTGAGCCTCTGGTCCCCGGACCTGAATAAAGCCGACGTTGAACCCGGAACGCCGGATGCTTGTTATTGTTCCCGGTCAAGTGTTCTGCCCACGTGCCATCCTGCCCGCACACCAGCCAGGGTGGGAAGAACGGCCGAAGGGGGCGCCCTCTCGGCGTCCCTGTTGGCTGTCTGGGCAGTGGAATCACGGGTGACTTATTTCTTCTCTATCTGTATATTTTCCTGTGCTTGCCACGTCTCCTAGCATGACCACGTGTGCTTTAGAATAAGCAGAAAAATAAACTTCGTGTTTTCACGCGAGCAGCCTTCTTCCCCACACGCCCTCTCCTTGACGCCTCACCTGCACCACTGGAAGCGGCAGCCTGTGCCGTCCTTTCACGGTCCTGCCATCTGTGTCCCCTGCCTCACAATGGCACGAACGGGGAAGACTGGCAGGAGCGGTAGGAATGGTAAAGGGAGACGTTAAAGGTCTGGCTTTGCACCACGACCAGGAGAGAGTGACCGTGTGAGTCTCACGTGGGACCATGGGGCCTCAGCCCCATCTGCAGCTGGAAGGCGGTGAGGAGGGCGGAGGGCCTTGTGGCCAGAGCCTGGCCTGGAGGGCGTCCCAAGCACGGGGAAGCATACAACATGCTGGACCCAGGGCCAATCTCCTAAGGATGTCATCCGTTTTGGGGGCGGGGGGGACTTTTCCCTTTAAGGGACATTGGCAATGTCGGAAGATATCTTTATAGTTTTGGTTGTCACAACTGTAGGATTCTACCTGTATCTAGCGTCCAGAGATGTTAAACATCCTACAGCGCACGGGAAAGCCCTTGCTCCCCGGAAAAAGAATGATCTGGTCCAAAAGGTCAAATGTGCCAAGGCTGAGAAACCCTGTGTTAGATTCATCCTGGAAATCTTACATTAGAGATTAATTTCTTTGATGTAAAATAAATAGCAACTACGCCCAAGAGAGAATTTTTACACTAAGCCCAAGAATCTCCTAAGGTGACTGTTCAAAATGCTGATTCTGGGTCCCACCACCAGGGTTCATGATTCTGTATTTCTAGAACATGGCCTGGGTGCTGAATTTTTTTTTTTTATGTTTGTTTATTTTTGAAAGAGAGAGCACAAGTGGGCGAGGGCAGAGAGAGAGAGACAGAATTGGAAGCAGGCTCCAGGCTCTGAGCTGTCAGCACAGAGCCTGACATGGGGCTCAAACTCATGAACCATGAGATCATGACCTGAGCAGAAGTCAGATACTTAACTGACTGAGCCACCCAGGAGCCACCTGGGCACTGAATTTTTTTTTTAATTAATTTATTTTAAGTTTTTTTTTTAATATGAAATTTATTGTCAAATTGGTTTCCATATAACACCCAGTGCTCATCCCAAAAGGTGGGCACTGAATTTTTAATGAGCCTCCCCAGAAGACTGTGGTACACATGGGCCCAGATGTACTTTGAGAAACATTACCTTTTGCCTCACGTGTCACCTTGAGGTGACTGAGCCTCAAGGCTGTGGAGAACCCAGCCACAGCCTTTCTGAGGACCAGGTTAGACCTTTGCTTTCTTCTTTTGTGTGTCCAGACTCAAGATATTCCTGGTGAACTCCTGGGTCTCCCACTCAGAAGCTGGGAGCTTGGTGGCCACCCACCCAAGAATAACAGGCCTGGAACTTATCAGACAGGACTCTTTGGCCTGGAGTTGAGAAAGTCCTTCATGTGGCCAAGGTAGTCTGTATGGGGACATGTGGACTCCAAACAAATGATGTATGAATGCAGACAAATGGTTACAGGTCCTTGGAAACACCTGAGAGATGACTTCTTTTCCTTACGTGTCACCTACTTCCCACATCATCAGGGGTGGGATTCCATTCCTTACAGCCTTGTCTGCAGGGTGGACAAGGGCTCCAAATTCAGTTTGCTGGGAACCTTCCAGGACCCCCACTCCCCTACCTTCTCCCAGCCCCCATTAAAGAGCAGTTTTCCCTTAGGGCCCCAGGCTCCTCTATGCTGGGGCAGTTCTGCCCAGTTCACGGCCCTTCACCCCCAGCAAGGGTCTTCTCTGAATCAGAGTGGCTTTCATTTAGAGATTCCAGGACAGAGCACACAGAAACCTGGGCAGCCCCCAGAGGCTCCACGCAGGGTGGGTGCAGCTCAGGGGATGGAAACACAGGCTGGCCTGGGGATCAGCATCATCACATCTGCTGTCCTGTTTACCCCTACTGCCACATTGGTTTGTCATGTTTTCTTTGCTTTATTTATTTTTTATTTTTTTTAAGTTTTTATTTATTTTTGAGAGAGAGAGACAGAGAGAGAGAGAGAGAGAGAGCGAGCAGGGGAGGTGCAGAGAGGGAGGGGCAGGTAGAGAATCCCAAGCAGGCTCCACACTGTCAGCACAGAGCCCAATGCAGGGCGTGAACTCACAAACCTTGAAATCATGACCTGAGCCGAAACTAAGAGTCGGATGCTTAACCAACTGAGCCACCCAGGCACCCCTGTTTTCTTTGCTTTCAAGGCTTATGTCCTTACAAGACTCGGTCTAGACACACTTCCTCTGGGGTCCCCTAGAGCTTAGCACTCACCTACGTGGCTATAATTGCATCCGTCTCCCCCATACAGGAGAGCCTTGAGGTGGCCAACCTTCCTGGACTTTGCAGTTTGCATGGAAAGCCCCAGATCCCAGGAAGCTCCTCAGTCCTGAGGAGGAAACCTGAGGGACCAAACTGTACTTAGCCGCTGAGGCCAGACCTTCTCCCAGCTGACTTGGGATAAAGAAGGAAGAAAGGGGCTATGATTCTTGACCCAGGAGAAGAGAAAGCTGAAGGAAAGGCAACGGGAGAGTGGAAAGGGGTTGGGTTCTCAGCCAGTCCCCATACAAGTTCAAGTTCAGCCTCTCAGAGGGGAAGCTCGATGCCTGGTCTACGGTAGGTGCCCTGCATCAGAGCATTGTTGATAGTGACATAATTGGTGAATTCCTTTCCTAAATCCAAGTTCCTTTCCTGCCCCCAGGCGCAGCCCCTTCACAGCCTCTCTTGGGGGAAACGGATCTCCTCCTGCTGGGTCCTCCCGGAACCCTTCCCTCCTTGTCTGTGCTCCGGGGTCTGCAGCTGCTTGGGACCTTCCTCCCTGGAAAGTGGCACAAGCCAGCTCCTTTGCATAACAGGGAAGAAGTGGCTTAAAGGCAGGAAACAAAGCCCCGAAGCAAGGAGCCCTGTTCTCCATTTGGAAAATAAGACCACTAAGTATTGAATGTTCCAGAGCGTGAGCACTGGAGCTGACCAGCAACCCAGGTCCTAGAGGCGAGGTCATGCAGAGCACTTCTCCCCCCAGGTCCCAGTCTGACCCTGGACAGAAGGCCTTCTTTACACACCTGCTCAGGGGTCTCCTCACCACATCATTAGTTTCTAGGAGCAAAAAAGCTAAGGGTCTGAATAAAGCAACTTCACCCTCTGCACTGGCTTCCTTCAAAAGGCTGCTTCCCAAAGCCTCAGTCTCCAAAAAGCATGGCCTGCTGGGGCACTGTCAGTTCCTGAGATGCTTCTGCAAGGGGCTGAAGCTGGAAATCCATGCCCAGAGCCCGGTCTCCCCGGGGCAGTAAACGCCCTGACCCTGGCCTCTCCCTAGGGATCTCTATGATTGGGATCACCTACAGGGCCTGGTGCTGAAGGATGGTGGCTTTGAGGACACAAAGGCCTGGTTCACACAGGCCTGAAACTGCACAGGCCCTTCCAGAGAGGTGAGGCAGGCTGTCTCCCGGCGGTGGGGAAACTGACCAGGCAGAGGTGGGCCCTGCAGGCCTCCGTCCAGGACATCATGTGAAAGGAAGTACCGACCGGTGGACTACTGAATACCGGGACGTGTGGCTCACCTTTTGCGCTCCAGTTCGCAGCCTGTCAGCCCAGCACACGTGGTGTAAACTCTCAGCGCCAGGTTCGGCATCCTCCCTGGGCTCCTTTGCCAAGCGAGCTGTCTAAGCCATTCTAGGGCATTCCATCTGGCAAGCGCCAGGGGTGAGAGCATCCCCCTCTGAAAAACCTCCACCAATAGGGGCTGGAGTCAGCAGGCCCCTCCCACACGCCACAGCTCATCTGTCCTTGGGCTCCTGAGAGGCTCTCAGGTGGTGCTGAGCCCCAGCTGCACACAGTGGTCAATCAGTTCAACAACACTCCCCAGAGCTGGCCGAGCTTCCTTCCCTGTGCCACTCCCCCTGCCCCGGTCCCCTGACCCTGATCCCATGGATCATTTCCCAAATGTGTGCCCCTGCACACAAGCCCCCACCCAGGAGGGGTAGAACCCAGGGTAAGAGCTCAGACACCGACACTATTGCCTTATGTCAATCTCAGGTTTACTAGTAACATCTTACACATGAAAGCACTTTACGGAGTCTCGTTCCGTGACTATAGCTGTGTAAATAATTACCCCCAGAACTTACTGGTGTGAAACGGCTATTCTTTGTGCTCAGAGATCCTGTGGGTCAGTAACTCTGAGAGGGCGCAGTGGGAATGTGTGTCCAACGATGAAGGCTGGCTCGCTCACATTTCCAGCGGGTGGAGCCCTCTGTTGGCAGGGAGCTCCATTCCTCTCCACGCATGACTTCTCGTGGCCCCCGGGGCTGGCCTCCGCCACAAAGTCCGCCCCCAGAGTCAAGGGGCACCAGGCCAATTTGGGAAAATACAATCTGACACAGGTCCTTTGCACATGATCTCACCCAATTCTTACGAAAGAGACCGCGTCTTGTCTTTGGGTTTCCAGTGTTTAGCTTAGTGCCTGGCACATGGCAGGTATGCATCGCATTGCATTTGTCTTGTGGAAAGAGACAGGTTTTAGGGTCAGACTGACTTGGGTGTGACTCCTGCTTTCATTGCTTACCACCTCTATAATCCTGGGCAAGTTATTTAGCTTCTCAGAGCCTCTGTTTCCTAACCTTTAAAATGAGAACCAAAATGCCCATTTCACAAGGCTGGGGCTAGCCCTGGATGTGTCCAGTTGTGATGCGCTGGGCAGATTCATCATACCTGGTGGGTGCTCAGGTTTCTTGGTTTCTTCTCCTTCCATTCCATCCCCCCTCCCCCCCCCCCCCCCCCCCAGCACAAGGACCGATGGCTTCTTGGACTTCCCAGCAGGTTCATGGACCGACACGAGAAGAAACCTTCAGTCATGCATCCGGGGCCTTGGCAACGGTCCGGGTCGGAAGAAGTCAGGGTGACGAGCTTCAGGAGGCTCTCTGGACACTTGCTGCTCAGCCCAGAACTTCGAGCAGTAACCCAGCTCCCCTGATGGAATCTCCCTCCCGCAGTTCAGACTCTTCAGTTTCTCAGATGCCCTGGAGATTCTCCCAGTCTCATGGGCGGTGGGGAAACCTGCCCACCTCTTCCCAGAGTACTGCCTGGACTGCAGTCGTGCTTCCAGAAGCCTGATGATACCAGGTGCACCTGGGCACACCCACTGAGGTGCAGCTTGCCTCACCCCTCACCCTACCTGATGGGTGAGGTCCCTGCCTCACTTTCACCCTACCTGATGGGTGGGGGCCCTCCCTCGCACTCTAGAGCTCAGGTGACTTCAGTTCCAGAAGATGTCTTACTCACAATGTCCCCTGCGCCCTTGTACACGCTGTTCCCTCTGCTTGGAATGCCCTTCCAACGAACTGCCTACTCTGTCAATTCCCTCTTGCCCGTATCGCCTACAAAACCTTCTCTTGGCTTAGATATTCCCTCATCAAGGAGGCTTTCCTGGGTCCTTCCTGCCAAGACAGCAGTCTGCTGCTCTATAACCATTTTAATTTGTCTGTCTGTCCACCAGGCCGAGAGGATTTGTCCCATTCTCAGCTATCTCTCCACCGACTAGCACAATGAATGGCCAGCACTTTTGGTGTTTGACGAGTCAATGGCTTGGTTCTCCTGCACATGGGGTACCCCTCTCCTTGGTGGCTGCCCTCCCCCTACACTCAGGGATGTAGTTGGAATTCTGGGCCCCATCCTGGGGTCCCACAGCAACTCCCACCCTCTGACCGAGGTCTCCAGTTGGAGCCCACTGGGCATCGCCTCCAGGATTAGTCCTGGACTGACCATGCCTGAGCCTTTCCAAAGCCTGGTCATGTGGGCAACGTACAAAAATAGTAAGTGGTTCCCCTGGCAACCACCACAGCAGATGGTAACCAGCACGGACAGTCTTGGAAAGCCTTGAGACCGGGAGGAAAAGAAAGCCCGTTCTGGTTGGCAGCTATTCTGCCCCGAGCCGGGCCACGGGCCCATCTGAGCTGCCTCTCCTCCTCTCTGGGCTTCCTGGGGATCACCTGCTCTGAAGCCCAAAGGGAAAAAATGAGCTAGAGGAGTCGCCCATCTGCCCATACCATGCACCGCTCTCAGTCCCTGCCTTGCCGCCTCCGTCCCCACCGCAGGGGGTCAGTGAGTACCTCCACTGGCTGCCCTGCCCCAACCAGATGAGGCCTCCGGCACGAGACTCAGTCTTGCTGCCGGAGGCCTCGTATCAGGTGTGTCCGTTGTGCCAAGCTTGTCCCAGGCCTCCCCTGGACTGTCTGGGTCTCTCCCCAAGTCCTCAGCCCCCTGGCTCTGGGCCCTCCCCCACCCTCCAGCCCGGCCCACAGCCTTGTTCTGGCCAGCCCTCCCCCCACTGCTCAGTCTCAGCCCCGCCTGAGCCCCTGCTCTTGTCTGCACCAGCTCCGCTCTAGGACACGCACAGGGCTTGGGGCTCCACGGGCTGAGCTTCTGGAGGCCCCTGGGGTGTGGGAGTCAGGGGCAGGAGCTGCTGAGGGTGGCAGGAGAAGAGACCAGAAAAGCACTGCCAGAGGGTGATGCCATAGTGAGCTGCAGACTGTCCTCGGGAAGCCGGGTTCTAGTAGAAGGCCCGAGAGGGGAAAACCAGCAGCTGAGAGGGGAAGGTCAGAAGCAGGACCTGGAGTGAGACCCCGAGGCGTCTGGAGGGGAAGCCCAAGGTGTCCAGGGATGCTTGGTGGGCATGGCCCTATTTGGGGCCGGCCTGGCCAATCCTGCTGCAGCTGTCTCTTCCCTGTTCGCGAGCCGGACTTTGACTCCCCTCTCCATGATACTGACTCTGCCGCATCCTCCTGGCCGTGGTCACCTCCACTCGGGCAAGCGCAGCCCCGTACTCACCCCTCCCGGCTGCCCCTGCTTCCTGCCTCCTCTGCCTGCTCACCCCGCTCCTTAGTGTTGCTGCGGACCTCTTGCCTGCGTCTCCTGCTGTGTCGATAACATCACAAACGCGGCACCTCCCTAGCGAGGCATGGGCCGTGTGTCACCACTAGGTATCTGCTACTTCATTTGATCCCCTGCGAGGAGGTACGAACATCCTGCAGATGACAGACCGGGTCTCAGCAAGAATAAGTAACTTGCCGGGGAAACCACACCTCTGCTGCTGACTAGGTCCTAGATTCCTGGGATTCCAACCCAGGTCTTCCTTCCATCCTGTGTTCTTCTCACCCTGTCTCCTTCCACCTGGGCATTGGCTCGGCTAGGGGAGGCCCATCCCAGGGCAGGTGGAACTGGGAGGCAGCAGGCTGGTCTGGTGGCAGACACTCTGAGGTTCTCTTGAGTGAGACTCCTTTGCGCTAAGGATGTGCGATACCCGGTCAGGGTGCTGAGCCCCATGGCATCACCCAGAGGGAGGCGGTGTGATCCAGGCCCACCTGTGGGAGGTCATAGCCCGATGGTGGCAGCCACAGGCTACCTCAGGGACAGGTGAGGCCATGGGACCAGCGATAACCACATGGAGGGCAGCTGAGCCACGGCTGGGGGCCGCTTGGGCTCGTCTCTGCATGTTGCTGCCCCTGCTGCCCAGGGCCCTGAGGTAAGGGTTTGACCTCAGCATTGAGCAGCCTCCCAGGAGCCGGACCCCAGAAACACATCTGTTACCCTCCTGCCTGAGCCCTCCCTCCCCCTCTTTCCCATGTAGCCACGACCCTCCCCTTAACCGGCAGCTATAACCCTCCCTCTGGTCCCCACCATGCCGCCAAAGCTCAGGCAGTCTCCTTTCCCCAACGTATTAATTTCCGCAGATTTCACATATCCATTCACCAAAGAACCGTGTGCGTATTTCATGCCTCCTACGTGTCCAGCAGCAGTCCAGGTCTCGGGGGTGGGGTGGGGAGTGGTGGCATGGGGAGAAAAGCCAGGAAAATAAGTGCAGGAAAATAAATGCAAAAGCTATCCCCGCTCTCAAGGCTCCAAGGAGGAGAGCGGTGGTAAGCTGAGTTGCCGAAAGGTTTCCCCGGCACCAGGAGCTGGTGATCCGGGAGGACCCCAGCCACAGGGTCTTGAGAGGGGCATGAAGCCTAGGCCACGAAGGTGCCGAGGGATGTCGGGATCTTCATGGAAGCTTTTAAAAGGCCCACCCGTGACCCCCGTGCATGGGACAAGAGTGCCTCCTGGTGGTTGATTCATGGAACGCTCCAGCAGCTGTTGTGTAAAGCCCAGAGGATTAAGCTCCCCTCAAGAACTTCTATTTTTGGTTCCCAATATTTCCATAATGAAACGCTAACGGGAGCAGCCAGAGGCTTCTCAAAGGACCCGGAAGCTGTACTGCCGAACTCCTGCGTTCTGGTATGGGTTCTCCAGGGGTCAGCTCTGCTCTTTGCTCTCGGGTGCAAGTCTCTTCCATGTGGGCTGATTAAAGGGTCCCAGGGCAGCGACCATACGTTCGCTTTGTTGAGCCTGGCCTCAGAGGGAATGCTGTGTGCACGTTCAGAGTGACGTGTTGGAAAGAACACTGGATCCAGGATCAGGAGGCTTGGACGCTCGCCCCACGCGCCACGTCAGCCGCTAACCAGTGGTGAGATACTTGTTACAATAATAGCTACATTTTATTCAGTATTTACTGAATTGCAACAGGAGCTTTAGGTACACGACATTGATCCTCACAACAAACCTCCCATGTTGGGATTATTATGAGTTCCATTTTACAGGTGAAGAAATCAAGGCACAGAGAGGTTGAGTAATTTTCCCAAGCTTACAGTGTGTGGCAGTCAGGACTTAGGCTCGTGTTTCTGGAGACCCAGTGGGCTACACTGAATTATGGACCTAAAAGAATCGGAAACTAGTGGCAGGGTCCGCAGAGTGGTGTTTTTAGATGTCCCCAGGTGATCGTGACGTGGAGCCATCTTCAGAATCCATAGAATCGTGCCTCACAGCAGCTCTAGCATTCAATGAGCCCAATGCCATCTACGGTCCAGGAGGTGAAGTTATGACAAGGGAGAAGCCTGGCTTAGGCTCCAATCCCCCTGCGTGGACAGCTGCCCACAAGCACAGCAGACTGATCCTCCTGCCTGCCATGCTCTCAATCTGGAAATGGAGAGCGACCGCCTTCTACAACTTTGTTCTCAGAGTGTTAAGCCTCCATACCCCTCATTCATAGATCCACCACCCATCAGTTCATCACAGCTCATCTAGAACGTTTTATACTTCTAAGTCGGTGCATTTGACAAACCCTTATTGAGACCTACTATGTGCCAGGCGCTGGGCTAGATCCTGAGTGCGGTGGTATAGGAAGCCAGCACGGCCCCGCCCTTGTGAGTTGCTACCTAGAGGAGATTGGCAATAAACACACCATGAAAACACAGAATTGCACGCTGACATGTGCTGTGCAGGAAAAGACTACACGCAGTGATGGAGAAAAACAGGGTGGCAGGGGCCCTAATTAGACACAGTGGGCTGGGATGATCTCTCTGAGGAGGTGACAGTTAAACCGAGACAGTTAAACCAGTTTTAGCTTGTACCTTCCATTGGCACCGGGGTTCCACTGTGTTTACTACGTGCTGAGCAATGTAGCACAGACCTTGCTTTTCTCTGAGCTCCTGAGCTCCTCCTCCAGGACGGTGAGGCGGCCCCTGTGATGTCTCCTCTGCCAGATGTCCCTCCGGAGATGAAGAATTTTGAGCTTCCTTTTGACAGAAGATCTCAAACCAGGGGCTGTTTGGCGGTGGGATGGAAACAGGGCGCAGGCGCTGGCAGTTGAGAATCCGAGAAGTCTCTGCCCATCAGAGCCATGAAGTTCCCCGACAGCTCTGATACCCACGGGGCAGGACTCACAACCCAGCTTGCAGGGAGGGAGCTTGTGGTCTGTGTGGATGCACACACACACACGTGTGCAAGAGGGGAGACTCCAGCTCATGGGTGTGCTGGTCTCCTCACCCCCCTTCTGCTTTGCTGGGGCTGACCCCGGGGCAATCCACTCCCGGCTTTGCCAGCGGCGGCCTTTTGGACTGTGCCAGTAGGAGGCGCTCTAGGGGGCTGGGAAGCCCGAGGGGAGGCCCGCCCCTCCCTGTTTACCTCCTGTTCCTGCCACGGCCCCTCAAGTGTTGCTTCACCCCAGCAGCAACCGAATCCAATTTGCAGTATTCCAACACTTGGGAAATTTTGTCGCCCCTCCCCTGCCCTGAGAACGTCAACACCAGCTGGCAGGCGCCCCCACCTCTGACCTCTGGGTCTCAACCCATGCAGGGATCACCCCTGTTTCTGAGTTTTAACAATTCCAAATGCTTCCCGTTGGTGCCGGGCCCTGGGCTGGCGGTGCCTCCAGCAGCTGCCACCTCCGTGACACATTTTTAGCATTCTCTGACATTAGTATCAGGTGGCCCAAACCATTTTCTGGTCTCTGGGGGATTTTGCGCCTGGGGTGGGCTCCGGGAAGAGTAAAAACAGTTTTTTGACCCCCCGCAGGTGGTTAGTAACTGATGTCCTCTGAGAAAGAAGTTTGTCCTGGGAGAGGTCAGTCTGTTCTCAGCTCCTCCCCGTGCAGACCTCAGCACCTCCGGGAGAAGGGACAGTGAGGGAAGAGGGGCCAAGCGCCATCTCCGGTCCAGCTGTCTCTGGCACACCTCACTTCACCCCACCAATGCTGAACTGCTCCTTATCCCTGGCCTGGCCCGGCCTGCCCACAGAGCGCCCCCTGGAGGTGAGGCCGCGGGCTTCTCTATGGCTCACGGTGTGCCTGTGAAGATTCTGAAGAAGGGGTGGTCGTTCTGGAACGTTCCTCCTTGAGTGTGGTATGGCCATGCCTCAAGCCCAGGCCAGAGCAGACGCTCCGGAAGATCTGCTGCACGACTAAGGCACAGGGTGGCTGCCCTGTCACCTACCCACAAGGTCACCTGCCCCTGCGGCAGCCCCACAGGACTGGCCAGCCAGCAGCCGTGCCCTGAGAAGGTGGACCACTCAGTTCCGGTGTTGGAAAATTCCAATGGATCATAGCAGCGGAGGGAGCTGAGGGCACTGAGGTGCAACTCTTGAGCTGGGTGGCCAATGCAAGCGGAACTGAGGGGGCAGCTGGGCAGAGGGGAGAGACATGACAGGAGACTCTGGGGCCTTTGGGGGAAGAACAAGGATGTGCTGCCTCAGATTCTCAAGAGTTTCTGTTTCCTTTCCCATTCGTGTCCTTCTTGCCAATAAAATCTCTTCCTGAAGTGACTTGACTCTTTGTATCCTTGCTACCAGAATAGCCCAGGATGTGGAACCTAAGGGGGAGTCTGGCAGCAAGGGAAGGAGAAAGGAAAGGAAGGGGAAGGGGAAGGGGAAGGGAAAGGGGAAGGGGAAGGGGAGGGGAGGAAGACGGGGATGGGGAGGGGGAGGGGAAGGGAAGAGGAAGGGAAGGGAAAAAAGGAACCAGCATTTACTGAAGACCTGCTATGTGACAGGCACTGCTCGGAGAGCAGCTCTGGTGGATGGGGGGTGGGCGGGGAGCAGGGGGAGGGTTGGAAGGACAGTCTCAGAAGAAGGGGTGGGTAGTGGAAGGCTAGATGACAGAACCTGCACAAAGCAGGCGGGACAGGTGGCAGGAAGCTGGGCCACCAGGCAGGACCAGCTCTCTACCCTGACATACTTTCCTGCTGTCTAGCTCTTCTGGGTTTTGGTGGTGAGGGCGGAGAGTGAGGGGAAGATACAATTTCTCAACCAAAAGCAAACAAAGAAACACTGTGCAAAACATAGCCCTGCTGACAGAGACACCGGGCCAGCTGTGTGGGTCCACACGGCTGGCATGTGTCGCAGGCTTTTGAGAGATGTGCAGATGTTCAGATGCGCCCGAAGAGTCCACCCGGTTCCAGTTCACGAAGGGTGCCCCCTACCATGGGGTGTTTCTGAAGGGACCGATATCAAAAGCCCTCGTGTCCATCCAGTTCCTTTTTGCACCTCTCCAAATCTTTCACGGCTACCGGCTCAGTTGATGTTCAAACATCTGGGACCCCCATCTCCCCAGCCATGTAAGTCTGGGGTGAAAAAATGGTCACATGAACATGCACTAACAGTCTTTCTTGGGCTTGGTGCCTCCCTCAGCCCCCATGCGGGACCTCCAGGTTTCGCCCTTGGGGTTATCCCAAGGAAGTATCATGGCTGAGCTCAGGAGCTGGGTCCTTCCTACTTCAGCTCCAGTTTTCTGAGGTGACATTTGCAGGAACTGCCTCAGTGCCTCCAAAGCTCGAGAAGGTGCAACATCAAGGGGTTGGGGGAAGGATGGGATGGGTGGAATACTGCCCATGCAGGTAGCGGCTCCCATGGGTTGAGCCAGACAGCCACATCCTGCCTCTCTGCCCAGGGCCATATGGGCAGTTCCAATACTGGTGGCCTTGGGTCCCTGGATTTCACAAGGTTCTTAGGCAAGCAGCCTTGCCTGTGGTCTCCCCGGATGCAAACCCTTAAGGGCCAGGTTAGAAGCAGAACTGAGTGACCAACACTGAGTAGTTCCCCAAGTTGTCCTTCCTCCTTTCCCCAGGAATGTGCCCTTCCTCCCCAGGAATGTGCTCACCACTCTGGGCCAAGACCATCTGCCTTTTCTCTTAGAATGAATTCTTTCTCAAAAGACACCAGTGGACTCCTGGAGTTCGAGCTCACAAGACGCATCTGAATTTCAGAGCAAATCCCACCATGCATAGGTTTTATTATCTTCATGTCATGAGTGGGGAAACGGAGGCCCTGAACATTACATGACTTGCTGAGGTCACACAGAGTCTTCAGAGCCCTAATGCCTCATCAGTCCTATGTTCCTGTCCCCACATCACGCTATATATCACCTCCCAGTTGGACAGAAGTTTGTTTCAAGATGGCCACCATGACTGTCTGAACCCAGCAGGTCTAACACGGGTACTTTGAGGAATCACTGCAATGGCTCCCACCCAGACCCTGCATTGGAATCACCTTTGGTGCTTTGAAAAACACAGATTCGGGGCGCCTGGGTGGCTCAGTCTGTTAAGCATCTGACTTCAGCTCAGGTCATGATCTCACAGTTTGTGAGTTTGAACCCTCCATTGGACTCTGTGCTGACAGCTCAAAGCCTGGAGCCTGCTTTAGATTCTGTGTCTCCCTCTCTCTCTCTGCCTCTCTCTCTCTCTCTCAAAAATAAACATTAAAAAAAATGTATATATAAAAAGAAAAACACATATGCCAGGAGATCCTGATATGCTAAATCCGGGTGAGCCCAGGCAACTATATGGTCGATTCTCATTATTCGAGGTAGTTATATTCTATAGAGTCTCTGGCAACAGTGAATTAGCAAACTCTGAACCTTTGCCCTTGGGGAAAATACAGGGTTAGGTTCTTGTGAGCCTCTGAACACAAACTTTTCATCAACTGAAACAATCGATAACCTTCTGTTTAAAGACTCTATTTGATACTTATTGCGGATCCATTAATGTTGAACTTGGCCATCAGCGCTGTAACTCAACGCCCGAACGAAGCTTGCCTAACACTGATCTTTTCTCTACAGGGCCCATCTCTCGTGCTCGGGAACACCAGACGGCCTGGCAGCGCTACCCTGGCGAAATCACCAACAAAACCACAAAAATCCAAAAAAGCACGGCACTACTCAGACTGAGAACAGGACACTTGGTTCCAGTGTGGGAGCAGACATGAGAAGGCAGAGCATCGTCTCGTGGCCTCAGCTGGGAATGTCCAGGCAGGCAACTCAGATTTTTACCACCCTGCATGTTGTTCCCAAAGGACCACAAAACAGCCCTGAGTATTGCTTTGGGGGTAACGCATTTTAGTAGGTAGATAAACTGGCAAATGAAATCCATGAATGCTGCGGATCCATTGCATGTTCAAGGCTCTGTTTGCCCAGCAACGTGCCGCGTCTTACGGCAACTGGCAGCGGGAGTTGTAAGGAGGTGGCAGAAGGTCCAGAGGACAGGCTGAGGGGTGAGCGGGCTGCTAGGGAGGGTCTGCTGAGCAGGGCAGCCGCGGTGGCTTCTGGGCGATGACTCTGCCCTTGTCTCTGCACCCGAATCACTAGAAATCCTGGATGTCCTTGCCTCTGCAAGCTGGTGGCTCAGGATTCAGAATGCGGCTTCTCTACCGAAATCCCGTTTGGTAGGCTGGTCCTCAGCCTGGGTCACAGAGGTCCACTCCATGCCTAGTTAGGTAAAGTGATGGCATCATGGGGCACAGGTCCAAGCCCTCACTGCAGCTTTCCACTCCCACCCCAGGGCTCAGGGCTTCAGGCAGTGCTGGGCGGGGGTCCCTCAAGGGTGGTCTCAGGTGGAGACTGAGGACAGGTGAGCTGGGCAGGCAGTGGGGGAGGTCTGTCTTTTGTAAGGTAGGGTGACAACCGGGGTCTATGTTTTCAGTAGGGAAGGGGCACAGGCATCTGGGGGTGGGGAAATGGAGAGGAGGTCTGTGAGGACAAGCCGGGGAAGGGACATTCTGCAGCCACAAGCCTCCCTGCACTTGCTGCCCACTGGGTCACAGACATCCTCTGAGGTCATGGGCATGGGTCCGAGGGGCCTCCAGCGGCTCAGCAGGCATTTCCAGGTGGGGGGTGTCCAGCCAGGCCTGTGTCAGACCTGAGGCCGAGGCCAAGCCTTGTGCTGCCTTGCTAGCTCTCCCCTCCGGCACAGGAGCCCGGGTGAGTTGGGACACCCTCCTCCCGCCTCGAGCTGACACCTGAACACCCCACCCCTGCCTCAGACACTCTTGTTTGCCCTTTCCCCCACCCCCTCCCAGGTCCAGCTGAAGTGGGGGTGGGTGTGGGCGGAAGGAGTAGCAGGACAAGGGACAGGGCGGGCCCCAGGAGATATAAACCATGATAAACACACAACCTTGCTTTATGTGAGAACTGCGGCTTATCTTGTGTGCATACTTCTTCTCCAAGGCACCCGTCACAGCTTTCTTAGGCTCAGGGATACCCCTGGTTTGACCCGATCCCTTGTTTGCCACAAGACGGAAAAGGGTGGAGGCCTGATCCAGTCTGTTCCAAAGCAGGTAAACAGAATTCACAGTTCAACCTTCTTCAGGAAGCTCTGAGCCCAGGGCTCAGAGGAGGACTTGGGTCCTGGCCAGGGAGCCCTGGGGAGTGGCCTCAGGTGACTAATGGCCGATGTCTGTCTGCTCTTAGGGGGATGAGCATTTCCTGGCATTGGGGAGGAATGAGGTGTGAGGGTAGAAGGCTCCAGGGCTGAGCTGGGGAAGGGGATTTGAGACCGAGCGTGTACCAGGCCTTAGAATCAGTGCCTGTCTTACCTGCGCCGGGCCTAGGAGCTCAGGGTCCTGCCCACCCTCTAGCTCACTGGGCTGCCAGCTGTGTGTGTGGGAGGGGAGATGACCCTTCTGGGAAGCTCCTGTCCTGGGGTTATTGCAGCTTCCAGAAGGACTGGGGTCGAGGGGATGAGGTTCGTGCTCAGAACCTGTGAGGAACCATGACAGGACAGCAAGCTCCTTGAACTTGTATCTCCAGAATTTTTCTTTTTTTTTTAATGTTTATTTATTTTTGAGAGAGAGAGAGAGACAGAGTGTGAGTGGGGGAGGAACAGAGAGAGAGGGAGATGCAGAGTCCAAAGCAGGCTCCAGGCTCTGAGCTGTTAGCACAGAGCCCGACACAGGCCTCAAACCCATGAACCATGAGATCATGACCTGAGCCAAAGTCAGACACTTACCCTCTCACTGTCTCTTTTTAAAGGGTTTAATGTTTATAAGCTTGAAAAAAAAAATCCTGGGGTGCCTGGCTGGCTCAGTCAATCATCCAACTCTTGGTTTTGGCTCAGGTCACGATCGGGTTTGTGGGTTCGAGCCCTGCATCAGGCTCTGCACTGACACTGCTTGGGATTCTCTCTCTCTCCCTCTCTCTCTGCCCCTCCCCAGCTTGCATGCTCTCTCTCTTTCAAAATAAATAAATAAACTTAAAAAAAAATCCTAATTGATGACTGTCTTACTTCTTTTCCTCCCTAAACGGGTCCCTTCTCTCCCTCTCCCCTTTCCTCCGTTTTTCCTTCCTCATTCAAACATTTATTTAACATTTGCTACAGACCAGGGGCTGGGGACAAGCTGGTTTCTCCCTAAACTGATGCCTTTGCTTGTGGGCCCCCTCCGGCTGCCCAGCCCCCACTGCGCCCTTCACCCACCTCGACGGAAACCACCACCTCACGGGGCAGCCGGGAGGGCGGTAGAATGTGCCCCACTCCACCCAGGTGCCATGCACAGCCTGCCGGGCATCTGGCATTCCTTTCGGCCCCTGCTGGCCCTGGCTGAGGTTTGTGACCTGCCCTGGTAGCAGGGGCCTCTTCCTGGAGGACGTCATCAGTTTGCCCCTCCTGGGCTCCGCCCCTGCCTTCATTCATAGCCCACTCACCCAGGTGCCTCACTCTGCGCAGCTGCAGGGCTCTGGGCTCCTATATGGGGCTCTCTTTGGGACTGGCTTGCACGCCTGTGTGCGCGCGCGTGTGTGTGTGTGCATGTTTGCACCTCCACACTCTCCCCATCAGCCTGGGAACTCCCCAAGGGCAGGAATTATTTTTCTTCTTCCCTCTGGACACTTGGTCTATGGTCCTGACCAACTGTCCTGATGTCCTAAGGGAAGGAACACTGGAGCCCCAGGCAGGATTTCGAGGGGAGAAGAATCAGAAAGCTGTCCCTTGCTGCTTCTTCCCTGTCCCCCCCGCCCCCAACCTCAGCCTGGCATGCGCAGGGCGGTCACCTCAAATGGGCTTTCTGGGACTCTGGCTGGCGGAGAGGGGGTGCTGAGCCAGGACAGGCAAGGCCCCCCACAAGACAGGGAGAGCCCAACCAGGAGTACTCTGGGATGGCTTTTAAACGCGGCTCCATGAGGTGAACCTAGGAGCTTTTGCAGGTGGCCCCAGGACCTGGGGCATGGGGGGGCCTCATGGGGTGGTGGAGGAGGCAGGGCCCCCCGCCCCTCGACCCTTGCATCGGTCAGTGTAGCTCCTCCATTTTTATCCGGCTGCTGTCTGCTTGCATTTGAAGAATGTGCTTCTGCAGCCTCAAAGGTTAGCAAACCTGCAGCCTACCCTAAGCCTACAGCTTTCCCCTGTTCAAATGATCCTCTAGCCCCCAGTCAGGGGTTGTGGCCCTGTGGCTGTAGGACTCCAGCCCCCAGTCCCCCACACGCTGTTGGAGAAGGCAGGCCCAGGGCTAGCCGTGTGGATGAGAATCAGATCGGGAGGGTGGGGGAGACAGGGACGGGGTGCTTCTGTGGCCCTAGGACTCAGGGGTGCTGGGATCCCAGATGAGGGGAAAAGCCCTTGCCTAGGAGTCCGAAGACATGGCTCTGCTTCTGGCTACCATTCACCAGCATGGGGCCCCAGGGACCCTAAGGAGTTGGCTCTACTTTCTTACCTGTGCAAAGGGAGGTGACACCGTCTGCCTGTACCTATGGGTTATACTGTGGAGCTCAGTGTGCTTTAAAGACTGCCAAGTTTGGGGGCACCTGGGTGGCTCAGTTGGTTGCGTGTCCAACTTTGGCTCAGGTCATGATCTCGTGGTTCGTGAGTTCAAGCCCCACATCGGGATCTGTGCTGACAGCTCAGAGCCTGGAGTCTTCTTCAAGTTCTGTCTCCCTCTCTCTCTGCTCCTCCCCCACTCATGCATGCTGTCTCTCTCTCTCTCAAAAATGAATAAACATTAAAAAATAAGTTTAAAAGCCTGTCAAGTTTTGCTGTTTATATGCAAGGTGCTGCTATGGCTATGGGCACTGTCACCAGGGGGCAATGAGGGTCAGGGCTGTCCTGGGGACTCAGAGCAGCTCCTGGGCTGGTGCTTCTGAGCTGAGCTTTACAGGAACGAGAGCGAGTCACCAGCTCAGTCGTGAGCAGGGGATCGTTTGGGAGGTCACGGCCAGAACCCCCCATCCTTGGTACTGTGTGGGCTTTTAGAGGTTTTGCCAAAAATGGAGTGGGTGTCCCTAGGCACCCTCAGAGGGCTCCAGAGCCTTTGGGGACAGCAGGGCATTTCTGTTAGGCATAACACTGGGACTTTCAGAGTCAGCCCCAGGACACAAATCTTTATTTCCACCCTTCAACAGCTAACCTAACCTGCCTGCCCCAATCCGCGTGGTACAAGACCCCACCTTCACCCCAGAGAAGCTGGGCAGGGTGTGGCCTGCCATGTCTGGACTGGTGGCTGAGTGGGGTGGGGCGGGGAGGGGGGCCGGAAGAGGGGGAGCTTGGATGGGGAGAAGCTCACATCAGTGGTGGGGTGGAGACTGCCTCCTGAGAGAGGGAAGCAAGCAGGCGGCGCCTCAGGAGTGGCTCACGGCAGGGAGAGTTGACCTGCCAAAGGACGGTGAAGTAACAGGTCTGCAGGTCCCAGGAGGGGAGCCGGCCCACCCAGAGAAAGCCTGTCAGCATTGCAAACAACCCGGGGCCAGGAGGACAGTGAGTCCCAGGCTGCACGTGCACCCAGGGCTGCCCTGACCACGGGCATCTTGGGACCATCTCTGTGTTCCAGAAGTCATTCATGCTCACAGGGAAGAACAATGCGAGTGAGAAATATACGATGAGAAGGAAGATTCTCCTCCCTCCCCACCACTGGCCTCTGGCACCTTTGAAGCCAGGCCCAATAAAACAATCCCTAACTTGGGAAGACCAAGGATGTGAATTTACATGGCCTTACACCTGTGGGTATGTCTGCATTTCTGTGTGACAGCCCCAGCTCTCAACCCCACTGCTCATGGGCAATCTGCTCCTACAGCTAGAGCACACACCAGATTCTGGAAACCGAACCTCTTCCTTGTCCCATCAGGCCTACGGCGGCCACAGCTTTGCTGTCTCTGAATGCCCAGCAGCCTTGCTGGCCCCTGACCTTGCCAACGCTTCCGTCTAGAGTCTTTTCTTGAACCCCGTCAACCTGTTTTGCATGTACCTTCTGTTCTGCCAGAACTGTCAGAGACAAGGCCGGAGCTCTGAGCCTCAGTTTCCCCATCCTTATGTTGGGAATGATAATGACATCTGACTTACCTTTGTAACGTTGGAGCTGGTGTTTTAGGACATGCTTCCCTTTGGGAGGAGCTGGGAAGGTGTACGGCCGAGGGTCACAGGGGAGACAGGCAGGAGGGGTCCCGTCAACGTTTTGCAGGCAGGGAGAGAGATTGCTCATGGGGTGCAAAGCTCATATGTATGCCGCCTAGGTCTCTACTCAGATGACCAACAGGGTGGGTGTTTGTGTCCTGGGATTAGGATGGATGGGATCACCCTGTGGTCCAGCCAGGCTGGGACAGCTCAGAATACCCACCCTCCAAGAGCCCTGCTCTTGCTGCGCTCTGAACATGATTCCCAGCCCTCCTGTACGGGGGGGGGGGGGGGTTGGTGGAAGACAGAATAATGACCCCACAGAGATGTCCCTACCCTGATCCCTGGAATCTGTGAATATGGCAAAAGGGACTTGGCAGGTGTGATTAAGTGAAGGATCTTGAGATGGGGGAGTATTCTGGATTTTCTGCATGGGCCCTAAATATAATCACAGGGTCCTTGTACAAGAGATGCAGGAGGGTCAGACAGTAACACTAGTGTCAGAAGCCGAGGTAGGAATGATAATGTGAGCCTCCGGAAGGAACTCAGACCTGCAGACACCTTGCGTTTAGCCCCGTGAGACTGATTCTGGAGATCTGGCCTCCAAAACCATAAGATGATGAACTGGCATTGTTTTAAGCCACCAAGTGATAGGTTTTTTTTTTTTTTAATATTTATTAATTTTGGGGGGAGAGTGCAAGCGGGGGAGGGGCAGAGAGAGGAGGGCAGAGGATCTGAAGCAAGCCCCGCGCTGACGACAGCGAGCCTGACGTGAGGCTCGAACTCTACGAGCTTCAAGATCACGACCTGAGCTGAGGTCGGATGCTCAACCAACTGAGCCACCCAGGTGTCCCCGTGATAGTTTTGTTACAGCAGCAACAGGAAGCTAATACACAGGGTCAGGGCCAGGCCCAGAGGGAGACAATGGTAAATGCTGGGCTCTGATCTGTTCCAGAAGCAGCTGCCCACCAGAGACCTGACTGTAACTTCACAGGGCCTCAGTGTCCTCACTTTGGTCCAGGAGGCACAAGTACTTCTTTTTCCAGGTGAAATGCTGGTACTAATCACTTTATATCTGAAGGGTCTCAAACTCCAGTGTCATCACCAGCCGCAGTAATGTTGTAACTTGCTCGAGAGAGTGGGAGGGTATGAGGCAATGGGAAATAGGGGGGCCCGTGGCAAACTGGAGAAAACACGCCTTGCTTAAAGACATCGACTTTAAGTAACAAGGAAAGCAATAAATCCAGCCAAATGCAATCTATATATAATACATCTTTGTGGCTGGTCGATGGGAGTTTCAGATCCCACATTAACCTGTGGTTCCGGCTGACCCCAAAGAGAGGTGGTCCATGGGGTAAAGAGCGGCAGTAGATGTGATGAGCGCCTCTCAGCCCTAGCTACCGCTTGGAGTTACCCCCATACCCCAACCAAGATCTCTACCACTCGTAGCCTATGTTTTATAAAAGGGGGTTTTGAGACGGAGCCAGGGGAGACCCATTGGACCTGTTGGCCAGCCAGCTCTGCCTCGCTTCCCTCATCCTTCCCAACCTGCACAAATCCCTCAAAGTCTACCCTGGGGACATTGTCCCTTCAGCTCTGGGGCATAACCTCTCTCCTTCCTCTCCAGCAAGGGAGGCCCTTGTGTGGAACAACCAAGAGGTTACCATTGTTGAGTCAAGATTTAACCAATGCAAACCATGGGTGGGCATGCTGCGGACTCAGAAAAGAGGGACGCTGTCTCAAAAGAGGAGGGGAACACAGATGTCATGGGACAGGTCGTGGGCATCGGACTCAGGCAGACATGGGTGAGTCCCACTTCATCACTTACCAGCTTTGTGACTTTGGGTAACATACTTAGCCTCTCTGAGCCTCGTTTTTTCCCATTTTTTAAAAATAATTTAAAAAATTTTAATGTTTGTTTATTTTTGAGAGCGAGCGAGCGCAGAGAGGGGCAGAGAGAGGAGGACAGAGGATCCGAAGCAGGCTCTGCGCTGACAGCAGCGAGCCTGATGCGGGGCTTGAATTCCCAAACTGTGAGATCATGACCTGAGCCGAAGCTGGATGCTCAACTGACTGAGCCACCCAGGAGCCCCGTCAGTTTTCCCACTTCTAAAATGGGAACAATACTTTACTGTATTGTTGTTGTGCAGATTAAATCAGATAATGTACACGAAAGGCAGTATCTGGCCTAGAAGAGGAGCTCTGCACACAGACTCTGGACAAGGGTGCCTTGGGTTAGAATTCTCTTTAGTGGCTGCGTGGCCTCGAGCAAGCTATTTCGTGTTTCTGTGCAGAATTTCCTCACCTGCAAAATGGGTTCACTGACGTTCTAGAGGGCTGTTGGGAGGATGTGATGGGATACCACATGTCAAGGACCTAGACCAGGCCTGGACTCCATAAAGACTCCATGAGCATGTTAATTATTTATTAGGCCCATCCTGGCGTTGGTGAGCTCATGTCTTCTGTGCCTGCTGGGCCCTGGGCTGTGTTTCTGGGATGGGGAATGGAGAAGCCAGAACTGTTCCCTGGTTTTATTCTCCCCACACCTGTCTGCCTAGTTCTTTTCTCTGGTTCCCCTAACCTGGATACTCCACCATCGTCACCTCTGCCCTATCGTCTGTGACCTCCCCAGGAAGGGGAGCAGCCCCTGGCAGCCCCAGACCGCGGGGAGCAGGGCCACTGGGCTTCGTGGTCTGTGGGGGGGAGGCGCCTGGGGCTGCCCTCTGTCTGAGAAACTCCATTCGTCACCACAGAGGACGAGCACTGAGCTGCACCCCCTCTGCTGGCCAGCACACGTGCTAGGCGGTCTGGGATGAATCACTTCCCACGCTGTGTTGTCATCCAGGCTTGAAACAGAGGCCCTGTGTGCAGCTTTTGTGTGTACGGTTTCTTTCCATTCCATGATTCAGAAAATGCCACTCACTCAGCCATGTGATCCCCTAATCTTCTGCCAAGGAACTGAGTGAGTGCAAAGGTTTGCTGGAAAACCCTTGAAGGACGGGGGAGGGCAGCTGTGTTTGCCAGAAAGTGGACTGAGCCAAGAAAGCTGCAAGTTGGAATTCATGAAACCATCATTGGGAAAAGAGCACGGGGGGGGGTGGGTGGGGGTGGGGGGGGTGGGTTAGGTATTATGAGACCAGAGTCCCGCCCACAACGGCAGCTGTTGGTGTGCAAAGGGCCCTAATGTGGTTGTGCACAGATTTCCACCTGCGCCAGCCCCAGAAAGATAATGAGATTATTTTGTCTGATTATGAAGGTCAAACTTGATCGTGCAAAAATTCCAATCAATACGGAAAAGTATAAAAAGGAAAAGACGTATCCCCTGTGTGCTATGACCAGACGCTGTTTTCATCCACTGAGACACTGTCCATGCGTCTTCAGGCCCAGAACTGCCAGCTTCTTGTCCCTTGAGCTACTGGCCGTAGCCCAGGTCTGATCCTGGCTCCTGCTCCTGTCCTGGGACACGGTGGCTCCAAACACATGGGGAGGTTTGCCAGATCTGGACCCCAGCATCTGGGTTCTAGGCCCAACTTGGCCATTAGCTTGCGGTGTGCCCTTAGGCAAATCACTCCGAGGCCCGCTTTTCTATTCAGTGAAACATGGGATAATAAGTGGACTGATTTGTTGGGAGGATGAACGGCATGAGTGGGTATGAAGACTGCAAACCCAATAATCTCTTCAAATACAAGGGAGTGCTGGCTTGATGCCCGTTCCCCCGCCGTGGCTTCGTTAACCCCAGGGCGGTGCGGAACCAGCCACCTTCTCCACAAGGTCTTCTCCAGACACCCTCACGATTGGCTCAGAGCAGGGAGGGGGCCCAGGCTGGGGCCCCCGGTCACGGCAGCACCACACCTGAACACCGGCCCGGCACGGGGGCCAGCAGTCACCCAGTTCGGAAGAATTCAAAGCCCTGTCTTGTCACCAGTTTTGAACCAAGATAACTCTCCTCCCTCACCTCCCACACAGGTGGATACCCATTCTCGCCAAGGCTGGGCTAACCCTCAGGGTCATTCCTGCTCAGAAGCACTCTCTGATTTCAGGGAACCTTTGTGAATCCCCCAATTTGTGGTATCATTTGTATGTTGTAAATGAGTTTTAGTAAAGTCCTTAGCTTGAAAAGAGGTTGTGTACTTACAGCAGGGACGGTAATGACACTATAAGGATATTAGTTTAGCTATTCAAACGACCACTTTTTTTTTTAATGGTTATTTATTTTGAAAGAGAGAGAGCGCGAGTGCATACGTGAGTGGGAGAGGGGAAGAGAGGGAGGGACAGGGAGAGAGACGATCCCAAGTAGGCTCCTTGCCATCAGTGCAGAGCCTGACTCTGGGCTCAATCCCATGAACAGTGAGATCATGAGCTAAGCTGAAATCGAGTCAGATGCTTACCCGACTGAGCCACTCAGGTGTCCCAAACTATCTCTTATATTCATCTCACTAACACACCTAAACTTGCACGTTGGGGACCATCACCTTTGCCATGTTATGGCAGAGTTAAAGAAGGCTCAGGGGCACCTGAGTGGCTCAGTCTGTTAAATGTCTGACTCTGGATCTCGGCTCAGGTCACGATCTCACGGTTTGTGAGTTCAGGTCCACATCGGACTCTGTGCTGATGGTGTGGAGCTTGCTTGGGGCTCTCTCTCTCTCTCTCTCTCCCCCTCTCTCTGTGTCCCTCCCTGCTTGTGTGTGCTGTCTCTCTCTCTCTCCCCCAAAATAAGTAAATAAATAATCTTAATTAAAAAAAAAGAAGGCTCAGGGGACACGTCTCTAAGTAGCACCATATTTCCTCGTGACCCCAGACCCCGTTTCCTGTGCCTCTGCCTCCCCGGCTTCCCTCTAGCAGAGCCAGCTCTGACTTTGTTCCTACCGGGTCTGTGCAGTCTGGAGGCAGGAAGCCCCAGGCGGATAGCGCAGCTCCTGTGGGAGAGCGAGGCCAGGCTGACCACTGTAACCAGTCATTCCTGCACCCTATCAATCGGCTCTGTGCTCACAGACCGTCCCCATGTGGATGCCGGTGACGGCAGCCCTTCAGTCACCTGGGCGAGCGTCCAACCTTTTCCCACAAAAAACAAGACCTGCCTGTTCCTGTGTCTGGGTACTGACCTCCGGTCCCCTGATCCGAGGCCCTGCTCCCACTGTCTGTCCCCTGGCCCCTCGAGGTTCCCTTAAGCCCCAGGCAGGAGACAGGCAGGGGTTCCACCCGCCC
This sequence comes from Felis catus, assembly GCF_018350175.1. Lineage (NCBI taxonomy): Eukaryota > Metazoa > Chordata > Mammalia > Carnivora > Felidae > Felis > Felis catus. The sequence continues at coordinate 30,878,761 of NC_058384.1, read as the reverse complement.
CCCACCCCCCTGTCCAAGTGCCTTCTGTCTGCGGTGAGAAGCCACAGACACACAGCGTGGGCCCTGGGCCTTGCCTAACTGGCAGGGCCCTCCCTCCAGCCCATCCTAATTCACTTGGAGCAAACAGCCATGCCTCCTGACAGGAAGCAGCAAAGCGAGGACTCGAACCCGGGTCTTCTCATGCTGCACCACACGCTACCTTGTTCAGACTGTGGCGAGGCCTGAGAATCCAGCATCCCTAAAAGCCAGCCTTGGGATGGAGGAAGTGAAGCTGGGAGGCAGGTGGTGGCCATGAGGAGGTGGGGCAGTGCAGTGATGCAGGCTTGACCGGGAGGGGCCTGTGTGGCTCTCAGCCCTACGGCCGCGCTGAGGCTGCCAGAGTGTTGTAATGATAAATAAATGTGTCGTAATAATCATAATTGCTCTGACCGTGGCAGGTAGTACATAGTGAGCACTTACTGTATGCTAAGTGTGGGGCTAAAATGCCGTACCTGTAGTACTTCGTTTTCTCCTCACGGTCACCTGCTGACATAGCTGCCATTGTCACCCTCCATTTTATAGATGAGGCGGCTGAAGGTTGCAGTGGTTCCACAACTTGCCCAAAGGCGTCGTCTCACAGGTGGAAGATGTGAGATGAGAATCCAGGCTCTCCGATCTCGTGTTCCACTCTCTCTAACTGCTGTAAAATCTGCTCCTCAAAAACAACAAAAACAAAGGTATAATCCACCCTGCCCAGAAGGTGGGTCAGGAGTATCAGGTCTGCTGAGGAAAGTTGAATGTGTTACTGATGTGTGAGTATTCATCTGGCTTCAGCACCAGGAGTCCCTGTCGCCCCAGGATCTGGGAGGCCCTCAGGGTCTTGCCAATGGTGTGGGGGCGGCGGGAGGGGCCTCCTGGAAGCAAACCAGGTCTCCTGATCCAGGGCTGGCGAACCGTGGCCAGACCACCCTCCCCTCCACACATCCCTGCATTTGTTCCTGGCATACGAGGAGGAAGTTCAGTAAATTATGCCAGGACTGGCTGGTGAGAAGCAGGGAAGAATAAATGGCAAATTCCTAAAATGGATTTTTAAAGTATGTATTGCTTTTTTAAAGTTTATTTATCCATTTTGAGAGAGAGACAGAGACAGCACAAGCGGGAGAGGGGCAGAAAGAGGTGGGGCTTGAACGCACGAACCTCAAGGTCATGACCTGAGCCACAGTCAGTTGCTCAACTGACTGAGCCACCCAGGTGTCCCTGAAGTATGTAACTGATGGTAGGATTTCAATGATAAACATCCACCAGAAAAATACGGCTTAGTTTGGCTTCAAACAAGGTATGTTAATTCAAACAATTTAATTTACTCACAGTCCTCACGGTTTACAGGTCACCTATGTGGCCTCTCTGCTCATTAGTGGAAGAGTAGACAAGCTGACTGAAAGTGACTTTCATGTGACCTTGTGCAAAACATAGGTTGTAATACCACTGTATATGAGTGTTGCAAAAGCAGACGGGGAAACATTTAGACCAGTTGCTCTATAATTTTTCTGCCTGTGATAAGAAACATATTTTATATCATAGCCAAGTGCATACACACACACACACACCCAGGTGCACCCAACTAAAAAAAATATCCCTAAAACAATTTTTAACCATATTACATGAAATGCATCTGGTATTTTTTATTTTATGCCATTTCATTTAAGTCAAATGTGATTTGAGATGCACTAATTTTTTTTTTTTTCATGATCCATAATGTGTGGCAACCCACAGTTTAAAAAACCTAGCTACCATACTGACAGCAAGAAAAAGGAACAGACTGGATACTTTGTCTGTCTTGATTCCCCCTTGGATATAAACTCCCCCAGATCAGAGGCTGTGCCCTCCCACCAGTCCAAGGGGGGACTCTGCATAATGGATCTCTGGAAAACACAGACACTGTGTGGCAAACACCGGGACTCTGAGCAGACAGGGGACTAGGTTCCAGGGGAGAAGGCAGGGGTGCCCCTCCAGAGTCAACATTTAAGTGGGATTCACTTAGCCATAGAATGATCTTCAGGGAGGGGGAAATAGGCTGAATGAGGGTGGTGAACGGGATAGAGGGCGGGTAATGGCAAAGTGCTCCCCAAAGTAGTCTTGGGCATTGCCCTGTGATCGGCACAAAGTAGGGGGGATAGCAAATCGTTCAGAATAGAGACTAGGGAGCCAGCCTTCAAATTCTGGCTGCATCACCTCATCTGTGTGACTGTGGGTGGGCCATTGCCTCTATGCCTCAATTTCCTCATCTATCAAATGAGGACATAATAATATTTAACCCTTTAGGCTGTGACGTATCAAGATGCCAGTTGATGCTAAACAAGAAGTTGGCTAACCTGCCCACACAAATCGGGCTCCACCTCTTGCTGGCGAGGGTCACTTTATATAAAGCATAAAACAGCTCATGTTATGGGGCGCCTGGGTGGCTCAGTCGTTTGAGCATCTTTTTAAAAAAATTTTTTTTAAGTGTATTTATGTATTTTGAGAGAGAGCTTGTACACCAGCAGGGGAGGGGCAGAGAGAAGGAGAGACAGAATCCCAAGCGGGCTCTGTGCCATCAGCACAGAGCCCCACGTGGGGCTCAAACTCACGAACTGTCTGCGCTTAACCGACTGCGTCACCCAGGTGCCCTTGCGCCTCCGACTCTTGATTTTGGCTCAGGTCATCATGATCTTACAGTTCGTGGGATTGAGCCCCGAGTCGGGGTCGTGCCGACAGCGTGGATCCTGCTAGGGACTCTCTCTCTGACCCTCCCCTGCTGGTGCACGCACGTGCCTGCGTGCATGTGCTCTTTCAAAATAAACAAATACTTAAAAAGAAAAACCAAAACAGCTCGTGTGAAGTGGTGCATAAGGGGTGGCAAGGGTTCCAACCCCAGAGATGCTACACAGCAACAGAGACAGCTGCTCCATGAGAGGTCAAAGGTGGGATTCAAAACACTCCCACCCAAAGTTGGAGGAGGGGAGGTTGGTCTTCGGGCTCAATAGCACTCAATAAATTAATATTAAGACCCATCATTACGTAAATCATACTTCTTTCCGGTTACCTGTTTCCTGTGCCTATCTGCACAATGCGAGGTAACTGCCTTCCAGCCCTCACCACCGCTCTCCGAGGGTGAGGACCATTGAGCCACTTCTCCCAGTTCTGGGAACAAGCTGGAACGAGCACGGGGGTGGAGTCAGTCCGCAGCAAAGGCCTCTGGGTGCACAGTTCTCAACCTCAGGGTGCATCCCGTCTTCCCACATAATCTTTGCACAGCCCAGAGTTAAAGATCCCTTGAGTGTTGTTGTATATTTCTTTTGTCTGGGTTCTCAGGCTCAAAATGTGTGGGCAGGTCGGTGGCTTTCTTCCACTCTGCATAAGTGGGAGGGAGGTGCCTGAGGACTCAGGTGTGGCTTAGTAACTCCAAAATCACACACTGTCCCTGGCACATGTCTGGAATGCACCAGTAAAGGAAAGGACGGATGAGTTTTGTTCTCCCCATCCCCAATTGCTCAGTCAGGGCACTGGCTTCTCTTGCCTGCAGGAACTCCCTCCCACCAGCCCTATCCATATTCATAGTCCACACTTTTGCTAGAAAGATCTTTTTCAAATGCAAACGTGATCCTGTTACTCTTTCTCCCTATATTACAGCCCCTGCTTAAGCCCTTGGCAGGCGTCCCACTGCTTACGGTGCATTTCAGAGTCCCTTCACCGCAGAGCCTCAGCTCAGTTCTTCAGCCTCGCCTTTCCCCACCCCTAGGAACCCTATGGCCTCACCAAACACCTTGCCTCCCCTGAATGTGCAACACAGTCTCAAACTTACACGCTTTTGTCCCTGCCATTCCCTGTCCCTTGCCTGTTGTGGCTGTGCCGGCGGGCTAGCCCCATTGTAGAGAATTGCCATGCTCCGTGGAAACACCATGTTCTCTGGGAACCTTTTCCACTCTGCAGTCCCAGGAGCAAATTCTTCAGGCTCCCACAGTTGTCTTACCTTGACTGTTCCTGCCAAGCTGCCCCAAAGGCTCTGCTGGCTTCCAGCTCTGGCCACTAGAGGGCAGTGCAGTGTAGCTGAGCGTCCGGCCTGGCAGCCCCAGGAGGCCATGAACAAGGGGCTCACCAGAGGCTGACTCTGCCCTCCCTCTTTCCTTAACACACACCAATGTTTGGGCCTTGCCACACCTCTTGGAATGTTGCACAGCCCCCCTCTCGGGCCTCCTGGCCTCTGCCACTCCCCCTTCACTCTTTTATGCACAGGGCTGCCCCAATTTCCTCCCTTAACTGTTATTTTATCACCTTTCCCTCTTCTCCACCCCACCCCACCCTTCCTCAAGAACATTCAGTAGCTCCTTGTTGTTTCCATATTAACCCCAAACATCTCACTTTTGGGTTTCTTTTGTTTATGAAAGTGTTGCCGCTTCAATAACAATGAAAAGTTAAAGAAAAATATTTCATAAGTCCATTCCTTGATTTTCTTATGTTTTACTTTCTCTTTTTCTGTGTGTGTGTGTGTGTGTGTGTGTGTGTGTGTGTGTGCACATGTGCGCACACATACGTGTATTTGTGGTTGTGGTCAGAGCATTGATACAATCTTAAATTAACAGTTTTGGCCTGTTTTGAAATTGTAGGCAATTTTTCAAGTTACCATTTGTCTTTATAATGTGACTCAATATGTCAATATGAAGGAATTTCAGCTTGGGTCTCAAGGGTATGCGGTCCAGTCCTCAGAATTTGTGTGGAATGAACTGGGGGGCTCCCAAACCTGGTTGATCACCAAAATCACAAGTGTGTCAATGGGACTTGGGAAATGCCTCAGTTCAGGCTCCCCTGGTGATTCAGATCCAGGAGGACCCGGACAGTGTCTGCATGTCAGTCAGGACTGGACAGGTTCTGCTATGGTAACAAACAACCCTCACCTCTCAGTGACTTGACATGAGGAAAGTTTCTTGTTTGCTTGCTCATTCCAAATGATCACCTTGGATTGGTTGGGAGCTCTCCTGTAACTCGTCACTCCAGGTTCCAGGCTGACAGACTGACCACCATCCGGAGTGTGTCTGACCCCTGTGATGGGGGTGGGGAGGGGGAACGTGGTGAATTACAAACTGGCTTTGCACACCAGCTCCGCCTGGAAGTGCCACTCATCCCTTCTGCTCACATTTCTTTGGCCCGTCGCGTCTACCAAGAACTATGGGGAGCTCAGCCCTGTTTCAGGTACTTGGAAGGAGAACGGGTACCCGGTGTCTATATTTTTTTGAAAGCCCTACGGTTTGGGGAAGCATGGCACCAGATAGCTCCGGAGGAAGATCCCGGTGACATGCTTTAGCACAGTCATCCCATCTCTGATCGGGTCTCACACTCGCCAGGGCCTCAAGGAAAGGGGGCGGGGAGTGTGAGGGTGAGGCCTGGTGACCGGCTGGTCTTACTTGTGAGTGCTCTTGTGCAAACAGCCTGGTTAATGAGCGGATGGGAAAGGATACTGGATGATTCAGAGAACCGACTAGAAGCCTGGCAAACCAAGTTCGGGGAAATGGGCAGGGCACACCCAAGGGAGGTCGGGCAGCCCAGTGACAGACACCCAGTGCAGGTGCTGCGGCCAGTGCCATTGACTGCTGACTCTTGACCTTACCGTCACGGCTGCACGTCACCTCCACCCACCTGCTGTCCTTTGAGGGTCAAAGCCCAGAGCATGAACATCCCAGGGGCTAAGACTGGGTCATACACAATCTAGAGGATTGTCTGGCTCCCCCCCCCCCACAATACTACACACTGGTGGGCACCCCAACTGGTAAGGGAGCTCTAATGTGGGCAGACGTTTCCCACTGAGATTCACCAATTCCCTCTTCAAAATGAACTCATCTGGAAGGCATTCAAGAGTTTACCTGATTCTCTAAGGAGCTTCTCCACTGCTTTTACACAGGGGAGTAAAGAGAGAGAGGTGTGCATTTGCTTATCATGTCTGCATTGGTTCCACAGAGGCCGCCAGTCTCCACCCAGCAGAACCAAGCTGACTGGCTGGGATGCGGTTACTCCTCTGTTCACCCCAGAAGGACGGGGCTGAGGAGCAGGAAGGCGGCTTCTTCACACACCTGCCTTCACAGAACAGACAGAACAGTCTGTCAGCGGGGGTCAAGGTTTCAGTGAAAACAAGGTGTGAAGTAACCTTCATTGGACTCGAAACGGTTGAGTAAACGGGCATTGTTGTTTGTCATAAATGTTGGCTGCTGATCAAGTTATTTTGACCCACTTTTAGCAACAGCCTTTCCTCACAGCCTGGGGCCCACACGGACACCTATGATCCAGGCACAGTTGCTGGGGGAGGAGGCCTCGGCCCTTCTTAGAACAGCTCCAGCGGTGGGAGGAGGAGAGCAAGATGGGTGTCACAAGCTTTCCCTAAAACAGTGATTTACAAACAGGACCTCCGGGGTCCTGTGTTTGTACAGGCCTGGGTAGAGAGCCACCAGTTAAAATATAGGACACTCAGTTAAATTTGAATATCAGGTAAACAAAAAAATATATATAATTTTTTTTAGTATAAGTATATCCCATGCAGTTTGGGGCTATACTTACACTCCAATTTTTTTTTTTTTTTTTTACTCTTCTGAAATTCAAACGTAACTAGATGTCCCGTATTTTTACTTGCTAAACCTGACAACTTTACCTGCATGTGCTGCTTTGCTTTTATTTGCTTTGGGGCTTAGGTTAGATTTTTTTTTTTTTTTTTAAATCGAACATCTCACTGCCAAACACATAAAAATTTTGAAAGTCATGGCTAGGTCTTCGTGGTTTTTTTTTTTTTTCCACATTGAAAATCTTAGCTACAGCGAACATTTCATTCATTCTTTCACCCCATGCACATTTTACGGAGCCCCTCTGACCACCCAGGTACTGTTGCAGACGAAGGGGCTAGAATGAGGCAAATGAGGCCGAACCACTGCCCTCCAAGAGGTCTCCTGAGTCTCTGAGGGAGACAGATAGCCAATCACACACCTCACGTGGGCAGAAGTGCAAGGTGCAGGGAGGTGGCTAACACCAGGCAGGTCTCGGCAGAACAGGGAAGCGCCAGGCAGGGCAGTAAAGGGATGCCAGCCAGGCGCTGCCGCTGGCCCTCGGGGAGGTTGATGAGCACAGAATTGGGGAAGGCACTGACTCTCCTGGACTCTCCTTTTCCTCTTACAGTTTCATCATGACTTGGTTGAGACTGATTAAATAGTAAAGCATCCACTTTGTGTGTGGTTGACTTATAAAACAATATGACACTGGCAAGACATTTCCTAGGGGCATCTTTAGGATTGAACACTGGGGTCCAGCCCAAGGTCTGCTGGTTTGGGCTAGAGAGGATATTGTCCAGAAGCTACTTTTTTTTTTAATTTTTTTTAATGTTTAGGTTTTGAGAGAGAGAGAATGAGTGGGGAGGGGCAGAGAGAGAGGGAGACATAGAATCGGAAGCAGGCTCCAGGCCCTGAGCTGTCAGCACAGAGCCCGATGTGGGGCTCGAACCCACGGACGGCGAGATCATGACCTGAGCCCAAGTCGGATGCTCAGCCAACCCAGGCGCCCCTCCAGAAGGCACCTTTAACCGTGTCCTCGAGACTCTGTCCCGACCCTTAGCAGTAACAATCGTGCGGCCGAGAGAAATTAAGAGATTCTGAAGAAAAAGACATGTTCAAAGGGCAAAAACACTCTTCACCTTATTAACTCCTAAGTAAACACGTCAGCCGGAGTGTCAGGTGAGTAAGCTAGCAGGAACCCAAGTGTGTGAAGGGCGGAGCTGTTCCCTATCGCTCAAGGAAATAGCAAGAGTAAAAGGAGAGTTCTCTTATTATGAACACTAATCGTCTGCTTTGTGTGGTTTTTTTTTTTTTTTTTTTTACCATTAGAGAAAACTATTTCCTTTCTGGAAGAGACTCTTTTCTGGGAACCGGGCCTGGTTTTCAGTGAGTGTCGCAGCCTTTCCACACGTAGCTCGGGACTGTGCACCTGAAGGTGGGTGTCACAGGGGCTGATGGCAGATGGGGGAGAAGCAGCCTGGGAGCCTGGACACTCTTGCTGGGAAGGCATGAGTTCTTCAGCATGTGACTGAGCCAGCATGGGCTCAGCAGCAGCGTGGGCTGTGGAGACGAGGCCCAGAGAGAGTGTGGTGCGAACAGCCACGCGTAGCCCGAGCATTCGTGGGCCAACCGCAGGCCTGTGGAAAGAATGTCATTTTCTCCTGCTCCCACAGGGAACTAGAAATAGAACTCTGCCCTTTGTCCCTGAGCAGCTGAAGCAACTGCCCGGCGTGGGTGTCACCGACCACAGGCCCCTTTGTTCCTCTCTCCCACACTCTCCCTCTCCATCCCTTCCTCCCTGACCTCAGCCCACAGCCCGTGGACACTGCGGGCTGCGCCCAGGCCTGCCGTCTGGCATCTGGGCAAAGGTGGTTTCTCCTGCCTGGCACCGACGGCCCGTCTGGAATGTGCCGTGCTCCCGGCTGCTAATGAAAGCGCACGACTGCTTCCTCACCGCCGTTGGCGTTGCCACCACAGCCTTCCTCAGGCGCTGACCCTGACCCGGGGCCATTCAGAAACGTACGGCTTCTTCCCAGCAGCCACCCCAGTGTCACACACAGGCGTCTGGGGTTTTCAAAACTTCACCGCCTGAGACCCACGGTAAGAGACACTGTGCCTTTTACATCGCATCCCCCGCATGTGTGAGGTAGGTTCCAGGTGATCTCCACACACGGGCCCCGTCCGTTCTTCCCGCTTCCAGGCTTTCCCAGGGTTTGGTGAGTGGGAAGGAGGGGGAGGAGTGAGGGTTAGTACTTGTTCCCCACGGAGGTCAGCTCAGGCTGGCCGGCAACTCCCCTGGCTGACGGTCACAGCTCCTGCCTGCGCCCTCTCTACATCCCTCTGCCTCCAAGTTCTGGAAGTGCCTTCCTCCTTTAAGCCTCGAGCCTAAGGCTGCTAATGAAGCCCCGGTGCCTAGACCTGGCTCTGCACTACCCCTTCTGATTTCCAAACAGCCTGCATACAACTTTGTAAATAGTCCCTCTTACTAAATGCCCTTTAAATGACCCAGTCAGAATGTGCTGTCTTTCTATTGCTGTTTTCATGTAGCGTGTGTGGGTACGTTCATGTAACACACACACGCACGGATGCAAGACTTCTGAACATTCACCTGTACTGTGATTCTGCTCTAACTGTTAAAAATGCTCATCCCACCCACTGAACTAATCCCATGACCCACTTCCGGGTTTCTATCCCCCCCTCCCCGTCTGAAAAGCACTGCTTAGGACCAGCCCGGTGGAGACAGCTCTTCTCTGGCCTCGAGGTAGCCGCTATTAGAGGTCAGCAGAGAACAGGCCATGGAGGCCATCAGATGACTGCAGAATGGGTGTCATGTGGGACTCCCCTTGGCACAGTCTAGACTCCTCTTTGGGGGACAGTTCCCTTCTGTGGTCATTACATTCCAGGCAGCGGGTTTCCACTTTGCAGGCGAGAAAACCTGAGTTGGTCAGAGGCCCGCGAGATGGCCATGTTTGGGGGTGACTCACTACAACATGAGTGTAAATACCGGTGCTGACTCAGCCACTCACAGTGAGGATACAGCCATCGAGTGGGCTGATGAACCACATTCTCCCATCAGCACCCTTTCTCTAGTGGAAATTCTGTCCGGAAAGCTGGGCTGTCACAAGGGCCTTGGCCGGCTCGGCTCCAGAGCAAGGGGGGGGGGCGGTCTCAGGAGCCTGGAGCACACCCGGGGTGGCCTGAGCACCTTCCTTCTAGGATATCTGCCTCACAGCCTCTCCTGTGTCCTCATACCCTTGCTGACCCACCCCCTCAGGCTGACCCACTGACTTTCTTGTTCTGTTCCCATCTATGTCTGCAATTGAAGCTACTTAAAAACTTTTTTTTTTCATGTTTATTTTGAGAGAGAGAGAGATAGGGACACAGACAGAGTGCAAGCAGGGGAGGGGTAGAGAGAGAGGAAGGGACAGAATCCAAAGCAGGCTCCAGGCTCTGAGCTGTCAGCACAGAGCCTGATGTGGGGCTTGAACTCAGTGAGATCATGACCTGAGCTGAAGTCAGATGCTCAACCAACTGAGCCACCCGGGTGCCCCTGAAGCTTCTTACTTTAATTTTTGGTAGCAGTGGGTGGGGGTGGCTGTGTCCCCTGTGGCCTCCCATGGCTGCTCAACAAGGAGCCAGCACGTGTGTTTTGGGGGCGGGGGCAACAGAAATTCTTCATCTGCCAGGTGGTCCAGAGATGTATGGTCGGTCGGGGTCTTGACCCCATTCTGTAAGGAACTGATGGCATAGCACCGGTTTCCCCAGTTTGGACAAAAGGAGACTGAGGCTCAGATAGGTCAGGTGACTTGGTTGAGGTCATAGCATAAGCCAGTTGCCGGGTGGCCCTAGAAGCTGTCCACGAATACACATGTGTAGTCTGAAAGGATGGAGAATGCTCCCTTCCCCATAAACTCTCACTCTCTGAAGGCAGGAGTGTGCCCTTTTCAGTAACTTCCCTCCCCACCCTGCTGGCCACTTGCAATGCCGAGGGAGGGGTGCCCTGTTATCTGCACTTGCTGACAGACACAGTCCAAGGACCAGCTTCTTGTCACAGGGAAGGCCAGTGGGAGCCTCAGACCACAGGGAAGTGACTCCATGAACACACCAGACCGTGGCCAGTGACTCAGCTGCCTGGCTGATGGACGTCAGTCCCTCACTCTGTGGCCCTTCCCTTTTCTCCCCAGAACAATAACAAATCCTGGCTCTGTGATCTGGTCACCATGGGAACTGGAAAACATTTGATGATGTGGGGCCTCTGGGACAGGTGGGCCGAGTAGGTCCAGATACAAACAACCCTTTCCTGCCCCTTCACCCCCAATCCGGGCATCTCACCTACTTGGAGCAGATCAGGTAAACAGTCAGGGGCAGTTATACCATCATCTGAATTGAATGACCTTGCCTGAACCAGGAAGTCTGGGGGGGTCACAAGTCTTTGTGCCCATGGGATCTGGCCCAAAGTCCTGTTGGGACGAAATGGGACTTCAAGCCCCCCTGTCTTCTTTGGAGACTGAGGATCACACAGTGTGCCCCCACCCTGCATGCATGGGCCCTGTCCCGGACTGTTGGGAACATGAAGAAGGGAGATACCACCCCCATGCTCAGAGAGCTCCTGGTCTGCTGGGCACGGGACACATTCCTGGACGGAGTTTAGGTCCCAAGGGACATCAGGAGTCACCAGGGAACACTGAGGAAGGGGGCTGGGAGGGGGTTTCTGGTACGGGATGGGGTCCCGTGGAATGGACCAGAACTTTCCATTTCCAACAAACCCCGGTTGAGTGTGGGGTGTACTCAGCCACTCGCGTGCGACGGGTCACGGAGGACCACTGGGGCCAGGGGACTGGATTCCTGTACAGGCTCAGCCACCTGTACCTTCTCTGCCAGCCGCTTTTCAGACCTCCCATCCTCCCCATCGCTCGTTCAAGACTCACGGGCGCCCTCTGTGTAGGGCGCTCAGCTCAGATGGCTCCACAACGACATCCCACCCTCCCTTAAGATTAAACAGGTTCACACCCAGACTCATCTCCCCCCACTCCCCACCCGACGTTGCCTCTTCCCTAAAGCGCCAACGTTATTCCGTTAGTCCAGCCATTCTCCTTATCCAGACAGCTGCCAATGTCTGATGAACCTCCTTCCACGTGAGTCTCTCCCATGGGGCCCTCCCTTTCCTCCCCCACAGCTGCCACGCCGGGCCACCTTGCACGTGACCACCGTAGCCACCTCCTAGATGTTCTCTCGGTTCCATCCGTGCTTTCTTCCCCGGTTTTTAAACCTATTCTTCAAGTATCGGTATCCCTGGGGGTCTTGGCCTCTGCCCTCATTTCCAGTATTTTCCACTTTTTGTTGGGCATCACCTCAAGCATTTCAGATCCAAAATGTCTGGGACAGGGCTCGCATCCCGCCCCCACGGACCAACTTATCGTCTTCTATTTCCTCTCTCGGTTCACGGCCCAGCCCAGCCAGAGAACCAGGGAGCCCTGCTGCTGTCCTCCGCTCCTCCCTCTTCACGGCTCCCGCCCCACTGGTGAGCAAGGCCTACTGACTGCGGCCCAGGAGTGGCTTCTGCTGGCATCGCTCTTCTTGCCTGCCAACTCCCCTGCTGCTGTTGTGGACCCGTGTGCCAACCTCCTGGCTCGTCCCTGCCTCGTGGCTTCGTCCCCTCCATCCTCCTCCATGCAGGGGTCAGAATTCACTTTCTAACACGCGGCTCTGGTTATGGGACTCCTGCTCAGAAACGCTGGATCTCCTCACTGCATGAGAGTGACATCCAGGCCCCTTCAGGAGGGCAGGTGAAAGCCTCCCAGTCTGGGCCCCAATCTTCCTTTCCAGCCTCATCTCCCAATGTGCACTCACATTCATTCTCTCTCTCTCTCTCTCTCTCTCTCTCTCTCTCTCTTTCTCACACACACACACACACACACACACACACACACACACGCACGCACACACTGGTCACACCAACCTGCTGGTCTCTGTTCCTTGCCCTTTAGTAGTGTTGCCTCCTTCTTTGCGGTGACTCCTCCGCCTGAAACCCCTTCTCTTCCCAACCCAGGGAACCTCCTCCCTCCCCAAGGCCCCAAGCCCAGCTCAAATGTCTTCCCAGCCCCACCCCACACGCCAGGTCCAGAGCAGAGTGCATCATTCCCTCCTCTGTGTGCCCACAGGACTCGAGCATTTTCCATACTGAGCAGTTCTTGCTTCTGGCCTCCTCCCCTGCCCTGCGACCAAGGTGCTGGTGCTGTCTTATTCCTCTTGGCTGCTCTGTCCCTTCTAGCTCTAGCCACGTGCTCCGGGGATGCCGCCCAAACCCAGGACCCATGCTCCCAGGCCTTCTTCCTCCTGACCTCTCCCTCCCTGGCTCTTAGCATCTGCCTCAACCTCCCCACCTCTACCCACAGTCTCCCTCACACGCTGGGACCAGCATGGCCCTGTGTCCCTCACGAAGGTCACCTGACCCTTCCGTGGGCAGGACATGGGCTCTGTAGCCTGTGCACCTGAGCTCGTGCTGCTCTCCCACGGGACCTCCTCCTTCCCTCTGCCCTTCCTCTTGCCCAGGTTTTCTGCCTGCGCATCCTTATTCGTTTTCCGAGGGGGTGCAAACCCCACACCCTGCTGGGAGCTGCCTTCAATCCTCTCAGTCAGGATTAATAACCCACACCCCTCCCCCAGTGCTGTTCCATCCTTCCGTCAGGGCTCTTAACCACGTGCTTTCTTCTCCTGACTGTGGGTCCCGGTGTCACTTATTTCCATTTCCCCATGGTGCTTTGCACCTAGTAGCTACCCCCCGCCCCCGCCCCGCCAAATGTCTATCAAAGTGTTGGATCCTGCCATTCCCTGTGCAAGGCCCCGCAGTGGCTCCCTGGGGCCTATGACAGGCTGGGACTGCAGGCACACAGGGGAGCACTGGCCTGTGTGCTCATTCTCTGATGGTGCGGTTCATGAAGCTTCTGCTGCTGCAGTGGGGCACAGAACCCTGGGGTCGGGGGAAGAGTGGTGCCCTCAGCTCTCAAGTCAGCCACCCACAAGGAAACCTCCCAGCCTCCCATGCCTGCTGGGGACCAGCAATTGCTGGAGACTTCCTCAGCTCCTTCCTCGCCAGCCCTGGGATGCTTCCTCCCCTCTCACCATCCCTTCCTTCCATCATCTCCATCATCCCCAATTCCTGGAGTTGGGCATGCAGAGACTTCTTAACTGCCCCCGCCTCCCCCTCCTGACACCCTCCTCCCTCTCTCCAATCCTATCTTCCTGCATTTAACATAGAATCTGGTTCATCCAGCCCCTCCCGTCTGGCACACGCTACAGGCAATTACTCTTGCAATTCCCCTTCCCTGGAACCCCTCCCTTCTTTTCTCCGCTGATCCACATCTGTGGTTCTGGTCTCCCCCTTCTCGCGAATTCTCTGACGCAGAACTGACTCCCTGAGCCACATTACAGTCCTGTTGCAACCAGCAAGCACCACACCATTTAATATTTAATTATTCTCCGCACTTAAAAAAAAATGCACATTTTCTTTCCCCACCTCGATTATAAACTTCTTAGGGGTGAAGCTATTTTTTTTTTTCTTGCTGGGGAAGGCAGGAGAATGTAGGCTTTCTCCAAACTCTCTTAGCTTCTTGTTTGTGCACACAATTTTCATAGGATCATCTATTAAAGTCATCTATTAGATGTCTGATAAAATCTTCCTTGGACAACCCCGAAAATATATTACAGGTTACAAGGAGGCCTCACACCATAGACTTCCTGGAATGAAAATATATGAACCAGAAGCCCAACCTCCTCCTTCTGTCTAGCTTGTTGGGAGGGCTCTCTGAAGGTCAGGACCTCCACACCATGGCAAAAACTGCAGCCCTACCACGTGGTAACCGAGGAATGACATGCATGGTATCACTGGAGCAGCGCTGTGATGCTTTCATGATCTTGACCCTGTGCCCAAGGGCGGGGATCCACTTGTTCCTCCCCTTGGCCCTACAGAGCAACTTGTCTGGAGATGGGGGGCGAGGGGGGTGTGAATCCGAGGCCCTTATGCCGTCCCACAGGCAAGCCCATGAGCACCTGGGGCCCCCGTGCCTCCTGGGAACATGCGTGGCATGACCTGGGGTCCAGGAAAGGCTCAGGGGTCAGTGCCCAGGGCTCATTTTTCTCCTTCTCTTCCTTACTTCCCTCCAGATTCTGCGCCTTCATCCCGTACACCTCACTTTACCTCTTTCCTGCCCAGCTCACTGTTCCTTCCACCCACACTTCACTTCCACTGAGCTCCCTATCCAGTCGCCCAGGCACAAACTCTCAATAATCTCTACCTGACCCACCTGGGGACTCCCTTCCCCCTTCCTCTCCCTTTCCTCCCTCTAGAAAACGACTTCCCACAGGGCACCGTGGACAGTGGCTGTGGCCCCTGGAGTTGGCAAGCACCGGGGTCTTCTGCAGCCCACTTTCCTCGGGCCACAACACGTATGGAACCACTCACCGAGCACTTACATTGTGGGCTCTGGGGAAACAAGGGGGGACGGGCCTCGGGATCTGGTGGTGAGGCAGGGGGTGTGCTAAACAGGTAGGCCAAGTGATGCGCCGTGGTGTGGAGATGTACCGCCTGCCCGGCACAGAGGGGCAGCCAGCGCTGTGGTGGGGAAGGCGGCCCAGGGGAAACAACGTCCGGGGGAAGCCTGCAGAAAGGTTGGTGGTTGGCTACAGGCTTAGGGCAACCCTGTTCTACACAGAAGCCAGATGGAAGGGAGCATCTTGGGGGAACTGCCGGCAGGTCTATTCGGCTCAGAAATGAGTGAACGAGAAGGGGAGAGATGTAAACGGGAGACTCAGGCAGCAACCCCAGTCCACAAAAGGAGACTGGACTCTGTCCAGGAGCAACGGGGAGTCGCTGAAGGGCCTCACGCAGGGACTGATGATGCTGAGTAGCTTAATGTCGAGATACTCATTTCTATACAAATAATGGGGAAAATTCAGAGGGAGGCTTGCTCCTGCCCAAGTTCACATTCAATGAGTATTCTAAAGAGGAGAGGCCTAGAGAACTGCCCCAAATCCATGGTGAGCAGGACCAAGCTGGCCCCGGGATCTGTGTCTGCACTGGGAGAAGCAAGGCATCGGGCAAAGAGGGCAGTGAGTGGAGAAGCTGAGCCTCTTTGCTTCTAACAGAAGTAGCCAACTTGATCTGACTTAAGCCGAAGGAGACACTGGCTGTGAGGATGTAGGTCCAGGGCAGGACAGCAAGAGACCTTTAAGAGGAGTCCTGATTCAGAGGCGGGGTCTTCTCGAGACCTCCCCTCCCATGCCCGCCTGCAAGTGTCTATGTCGTCTCTTCTCTCTGCAGCCCTTCCTTGGTCCCTCTGGCTGCTGGCAGGGCCTGTTTGCCTCACCGACCTGACCTGCAGGTGGTGACTGATAGGCTGGCTCCGGGTTTTAGGTCCAGGTTCTCAGGTGAGAGACTCTGTGAGCCCAGGAGTATCTGGTTGGCTGCTGTGGCCAATGGTGTCACATGTACAAATCCAGGGGCTGGGGCTCATGATGGGTGCCGGGGGTAGCTCCCAGAAAACTGTGTACCCCAAGGCTGTCAAGCTCAGTATGGCATGCTGTCCCCCCCACCTGGGTATACAGTTCTATAAAACTTTATAAGCTTAGAGGAAGAAAATATGCCGGTCTCTATAATCCAAAGGATTTTAATGACAATAGTTAATACCTTTGAGCACTTACTCTACGCTGGTTACTTTGCTAAATGATCACACGTAGTCTCTTAATTCTTGCGGCCCCGTGAGGTAGATGCTATTATTGTTTCCAATTTATAGATAAGACAATGGAAGTACAGAGAATTCTGGCTGAGCCTTCCTGTTCAGTTTGTGAGGCACAACACCTGCCTTAGAGTGCAGACGAAGAGAAAGGCTGCCTTCGTATCCAGGGGTATGCTAGTAAATGTTTAACAGCCGGCAATCTGGGGAAAAGTTCCAATTTGTAGCATTTGCTGACTTCCGAGGTGTAAATACTCACATGGCTGATTTCAAGCTACCAACTTCCCAGGGCCAGTTTGAGCCGGTTTCTGTACACACGGACTCTCACCCATTTTGGGTGACGGTCAGGGGGGGGCAATGTCCAGGAGTTACGTGGTTCAGAGCAGTGTTCTCCAAGGGTGGTCCCGGGGACCAGCCCATCAGCAACACCTGAAAACTTGAAATGCAAATTCTCTGATCCCACTCCAGGCCGAATGAATGGGAAGCCCTGGGGGTTGGGAGCAGGAGGACTCAAAGACACTCTGTGTCTTCACAGCCTCCCCCCTCCCCACCCTGCCCCCCTGCCCCGGGGCTTCTGATGCATGCTCACTCAAGTCTGTGGACTGCTGGAGCCATGGGGCCCTGGGCCCTTTTGCAAACCCAGCTTGTCCAAGTCTTGTTTTTAAAACATATTTCTTTATGTTTTTATTTATTTTTGAGAGAGAGAGAGAGAGAGAGAGAAACAGAAACAGAGTACAAGCTGGGGAGGCGCAGAGAGAGAGGGAGACACAGAATCAGAAGCAGGCTCCGGGCTCCGAGAGAGAGCCTGACATGGGGGACAGAGCCTGACAGAGCCTGACATGGGGGTCTCGAACGCATGAACCGTAAGATCATAACCTGAGCTGAAGTCAGATGCTTAACCGACTGAGCCACCCAGGCGCCCCCAGCTTGTTCAAGTCTTTATTCTGCGGTTGGAAGAATGGGGCTCATTTCCTACGCCTTGGCAGATGGGCAAACTGAGGCCAGAGAGATGAAGTTGTGCTGGAAAGTGGTGGCTGAGTGAAGTGGGTTAAGACATCACCCTGCCACCTTGGTTTGGTGGGGCAGATCTTGGCAGAGTCCCTCAGCCCTGACCCTCCGCCGGTCTGTGAAGCAATGAGTCCTAGACCCCCGGGGCGGGAAGGCTGAGCTCTGATGGCCAGAGCAGAAGGAAGGAGGGGGAATCCAGGGGCCTCTAGCACTGGTTTTTCTGAAGAGAGAGAGAAATGAGGAAAGAGGCACATAGATGCCTAAGGTTCAGTAGCACCTGGCCCTGGCCCTGGCCCTTTGAGGGGGCTCCAAATCTGCAACAAGTCCTGGGACTGAAGCAGGAGGGGCTAGACCAGCAATCTCCAGCCTCAGGTCCCAGCCAGGAAGACCTGACAAGGTTCCTGGGGCAGAGATGGGCTGGGAGCCCCAGGTCCAAGGCCCAGCAAGACGCGTCCGCTGTCTGGCTGTCTCAACAACTTCCCTCAACCCCACTCCAGATTTACTATTAACCAAAGGCAAACAAATCGAGAGCCAAGTATCCGAAATGATGCAAATACCGTGTCAGCCCCGGGAGGCCGTGCAACACCTGGGCAGTCAGCGAGGGTGTGATATCACCCGAGGAGAAGTGCTTGGCGCGGGCCGCGGGTCACGTGAGGTCGCCCGTGTGCTCCGGTCACACGGACAGAGGGGGTTCCCCACTGAGCTCGGTGTTTCTGATGGAGAACCAACACACAAACAGAAACTGTCCTGTCACGATGAGATCCGTAAGTCGCGTCAGTTTTTCTCCCCAGAGTTTTAGTCACAGAGCAAAGATTCAGGGCAGGCATTACTCAGCAGAACCAGACCCCACTGGGATGCTGGCCTGCTTTTGCTTTGGCCGGAAAGTCAGAACTCCAGTTATGCTACTTGGAGGAACAAAGTTCTGTATAAAAGGTTCCTCAAAGGCATCTGCTCTAGAATTTCTTTAGCAAAGATCCCGGACCCAACACCAGCCTTCCCCTCCCTACTGGGCCACTATGCCTCTGTGGTGTCTCCTCTGGGCTTGGCCTCGATGTCTCCCCAGTGGGAGGCAGGCTGCTGGAGCCCACACTCCTTTCTTCCAACCCAGAGTGGCCCATGTGCGGATGCTTCAGAAATTGCTGTTAGGCTGAGGGAAGATTTGAGCTTTAAGGAGACAAAGCATCCTGCTCAGCAAATGCTGAGCAAATGCCTGGTTGTAAGCTGAAAGTTGTAGGCAGCAGGGAGGTATGAGGTGTCCGGAAGGAGGGGGGCAGTGGTCCACCTCCATTCTCCTGCCCTTAATCTTCTAGGCTCTCACTCTTTGCAAAGCACCTGTTGATCACCTGGAATCCTGACACTGGGTGATGGTGTGGGCAACACATAATAAGCTGGCAGCTAGGTCACTGCCCTCAAGAGGCTTACATTCCATTTAGGAAGATAAAACTATCACAGGCTAGCACAGTAAGAAGCAATAGGGAAGAGCATGTGATTTCCCACAAACTCAGAGCACTGAAAAGCATGGATGGTCCCTGTGCTGGACACACTGCATCTGAATTCTAACCCTGCCACTAACTAGCAGCTGGGTGACCTTCGGCAAGTTGCTTAAATTCTCTGAGCCCCAGTCTACACATCTATAAAGTGGAGACAAAATTCCCAACTCCGAGGGCTGTTGTGAAAAAAAAAAAAGGTTGCAAAACAGTTGGCAAAATGCGCAGCACACAGTAGGTCCTTGATAAATTTTAACCGTCCCCTTAATTCCATTTTGGGCCAAGATGGGTTATAAAAGATGAATCTGTCCGGTTTCCAAACTTGGGAGATTAGAAGCAATGAAGTGAAAGGAGGCTTAAAAAGAACAGGGAAAACTAACACTTAAAGCCTGACAATGAGGGAATATTTAGAAAAAGTATAAAAGCAGATGACTAAACCAAATAGTGCCTGGGGACCACATAGTGTGGAAGCAGTCATCCCCACCCCACAGCCTCCAGGGCTATCATATCATAGGACAGCAGAGTCAATGATGTTCACAGTCAAACCATGTTCAATAGCCTCTAAGGAAGCCAGGGATGAGCATAATGCGTTTTAAAAACATTTTCATCCAAAATATTTAACATTTTTAAAAAAGTGCTTGACGTGTGCGGGGCTGGTAAATTTTCAGGTGTCCAGAAAAGACACGATTTCCCAGTGGTTGGATGAGCTGGCTTTTCGTATATTTGTCAGAGATTTTAGAATCATGCTGAGCACGTGATGGGGGCTTCACAGACTCCTGCTGACTGATAAATCCATGAAGTGTTGGAGTACCAGTTGCTCTGTTTTCCATTTTCAACCACTTTAGGCATTAACTGATTGAGGTCAGGGACAGGCTCCATCTTCTCTTTGAATAAGACAATAACCATCTCCAGCCTCTACTGACACCCCCACCAACCTGTCCCTCCGCCTATATTCCGGATTTTAGTTGACCGCACCATCACCTGCCAGACAACAGCAATAACTCCCTTAATGTAATTAGCAGGTAACTGCAGTCCCAGATGCTGCCTAAAGGGGGCGCTCAGCCACAGGCGCTGCATGGGCATCTTGCGTGCACTCTAACCCCGGAGCTTCCAAGTCTGAGGTGAAACCTGAGGCCCTAGGATTTCCTTGGTTTTGGGACATCCCTGTGGGAGTGGGGGATTCGAGTTCCTTTCCACTTGAGGCACACAGAAGACCCGGAGGGCAGGAAGGTAGCCCCAAGCACAGGGTACCCAGAGCTTCACTGCTGGTCACCTCGCCCAAGGCGAGAATGTTCCCAGGACACTGAGCTGCCTGGCTTGCTCCTCACATGTCCTGCCTCCACCCAGCTCTTGACTGGGTGGGGGCGGGGGTGGGGGTGGGGGTGGGGTGGGGGGGGCAGACTCTGCTGGCTGCTGTCCAGAGCAGGAGTGACTTGGTCTCCAGCAGAGACCCACTTGCTTCTCTGCCTGCTGGTCCTCCCAGCCTGGAGTGGGCCTCCCACTCTGTCCCTTGCCTTGCCTCTGGAGTCCCCCACCAAAGGTGCTCTCATCCTAGTTTTCCATTTGATTTCTGGCTTTTATTTCATGTTGATGCTTTTTTTAAAGTGTCAAACAGTTTACAGTTTAAATCTTTCTGGGAATTAGCTGTAATAAGACATCTTTATGTTCAAAAATGGCCACTTGGAGCACTCTAGGAATCTTTATTTCCTATTCCTCCCGAGCCCTGTCCAGGTCCTGGTACGGATACACGCTGTCTGGACCTTTCTTCTTTCTTTCTCTACAGAAGCTCCCTGGGGAGGTGAGCCTGGAGGGGTGAAGGGAGCACGGTAGATTCTGGAGTTTGAATCTGGATGCCATTTACTAGCTGTGTGACCCTGAGTGAGGTATTGAACAGCTTTAGGTTTCATTTGCCTTGTCTCTAAAACGGGTGCTGGAACTACTCCATCATGTGTGAGGGTAACAGGAGAGGCCTCCCTTCCCTCACTTACTTAGTGAACTGCCTGGGTGCATGGTGCATCTTATCTGATCCCCCTGGGGCCCATTTCTTCCATGAATCTTCCTTCATGAAAGTCCTGCCCCAAGTGGGGCAGAGACCACGAATTACCCACTCCAACCCTACTCCCCCCTTTTCTGTACCAACAGAATCCCAATTTCTATGTATGGGTAGCAATGTGACAAGCTAAAAAACTACATTTCCCAGACTGCTTTGCAGTTAGGATGTGCATGGATCACAGGATCAATGAGGTGTAAAGGACAGTCATTGGGAGGGGCTTCTGAGAAAGTGCTTTAAAATAGACTTGGGGTCCCTGGGTGGCTCAGTTGGTTAAGCATCCGACTTCAGCTCAGTTCACCATCTCATGGTTCATGAGTTCAAGCCCTGCATCAGGCTCTCTGCTATCAGCATGGAGCCTGCTTTGGATCCTCTGTCTCCCTATCTCTCTTCCCCTCCCCTGCTTATGCTCTTTCTCTCTCAAAAATAAACATTAAAAAATAAATAGAATAGGCTAACTCAACTGTGCTCTTCTGTCCCTTACTGTTTCCCCTTTTTCTTGCCTGAAATGTGATGTCACGTGATGTGGCCTTGTCACATGACCACACAGCAGCACTGAGGATGGTAGTCATACCCTAAGTATGGCAGAGCAAAAGGGTAGAAGGAGCCTGGGACCCTTGAAGGCACGGTCTGCCAGACCTCTGGATTATGTCGCAGTTAGTTAAGATTTCTCCTACACGAAGCTACTGGGTCCCTATGGATATGTGGGCTGACAGCCTTGCCCTCTTTTCTGAGCTCCAGTCACACACATGGTCACAACCGTATTCTGGGAGATTTGAGTCAAAAGCAAAGTAGCCTAACAATCTAGACTTTTGGGGAACAGAAAGTTTGAGATTCCCCAAGGATGTCTGCACCCACGGCTGATGAGGCCATGCACTCAAGTTCTCCATCACTTGGTACTTAGGCAAGGTTCTTACGCAAGGCAGGTGAATGCGGGTGGCAAAGCAAACGCCGTTTGCAGTTCTGTGGGATTTGTTACCTCATCGGCAGCGTGATGGGGAATGCACTCGTAGAGGCCAGCAGACCTCCAGCCCGCCTCTGAGGTTTGGGAAAACAGTCCGTTTTGTTTATACATGCATGGGTTCTAGACCATGGAGAAGTACTGAGTCCCACCTTGGGCGGTGTTCATTATTTCTTCCCATGTCCACATTCTGTATCCCCAAAGAGCTTGTTTGCAGTTGAATCTAAAGGCATTTGCTGTGCACTTTCCACATGCAAGTTTCTGTGCGAAGTGCTGGGGGGGGGGGGGGACTCAGAGATGGAAAAGACCCAGGCCTTACCCTCAGGCAGGGAGCTGACAATCTAGCTGGGGGACATAAGCATATATAATTCTCATGAGTGCAGGAGGTGTGGAAGGGCAACCACAGAAGTAAAGGGGGAGGGGGAGGTACAAAGAGGTGGAGGCCCAGAAGGGGAGCTGCATCTGAGCTGGGCTTTGGAAACCGAGTGGCATTTCAACAGGGGGTCATGTTGTGTGTATGTGTGTGTGTGTGTGTGGGGGGATCTTGCCCAGGCTGACGAAGCACAGGGTCCAGGAGACAGCAAGGTCACTGGCATGGAGTGATTTCAAAATGGTCACAGTCTAGTGAGGCTACAGTGTTGGGAGCCAGCAGCAGTGAACCTTGGGTGCTGGGCGTGGGAGATAAGGCTATGACTGAGTTTGAAAATAAAAATAATGGTGGCCAGCATGCACTGGGCATGTAATATGTGCCAGCCACCCTTTTAGGTACTTTCTGTGAATTAACCCACAATAACCCTATACGGTGAGGACCACTGTTCTTCCCATTTTGCGAGTCAGGAAACTAAGCTCTCACCAAGCAAAGGTTGGTTTGCCCAGTGGCAAACCTCTGAGAGGCGCGAAGGATTCAGCCCATTTTGGCTCCAGGGTCCTACTCTTAGTGACTAAGCTGTAGTTGGAAGGGTGGGGATGGGGATCTTAAACACCACCCTGAGGGGTGTGGTTCTGCCTGCACAGATCTGTGAAATGCACAGGCGGCCTTCAGAGTTGCACTTGTGATTTTGATGCATCCCTCTGGGGGGAGGTGGGGGGCGGTTCTGTGAGGAAGGGCTGGTGCACGGGGAGAGTCAAGGCAGAGGACCCATTAGGAGGCTGGAGTCGAAGAAACACTTGAGGGGTGGCCTGGGGCAGGGCCGAGGGGACAGCCAGGGATGGTTCTTGTGAAGTACTCAGTGCATCTGATACTGACTGCTGCTGAGAGAACACGAAGAAGACGTTTAAAGAGATGACAAGGGAGGCGGAGGAACCTGGGAGGAGAAGGGCTGTTCAGATATGATCAGACTTGTCCCCAAATATATCCTGCAGATACGCCGCCTGTACATGACATGATGTATGAGCAAGCATATTCTCTGAGCTATTTTATGTGATCACAAAGGACCAGAGCCAGCGTAAAAGTCCATCAATGGGCCACTGTTTAAATACATTATGATTTATCCATACATCAAAACGCTAAGTTTTTGTACAGCCTGTGGGTAAGCATGGTTTCCACATTTTTTTAATGTCTGGAAAAACACGAAAAATATTATTTTGTAATAGGTGAAAATTACATGAAATCCAAATTTCAGTGTCCATACACAAAATTTTGCTGGGACACAGCCACGTTTCTTCACATATGTATCATCTGTGCCTGCTTCCCCATTACGAGGGCAGCTGAGCAACGTGAAACAGGACGCGGGACCTGCAAAGCCAAACAATTTACTATCTGGTCCTGCACAGAGCAGGTCTGCTGGCCCGATGTAGACTGTCTGGAAAGCTCCGTGAGAAACGAACCACGGCAACTGCCTCTGGGGACAGATGTCCAACAGACAGAGTTGGAAAGGAGACTTCCTACAGCGCAACGTTTACACTTTTTGAATTTTGAATCCTGTGAATATTTAACTATCTTTAAGCTTAATTTGAAATGTAAGAGAAAAAGAGTGGACCCTGTTTCTCATCCTGAACTGAAGGAAGAGGAATGAGAGAGGGCAGAAATGGCAGCCGATGCCAGCTTCAGTGCCAGGTCTGGGAGAGGTCACAGGCATCCAGCCAGAAGAGGTCGCAAGGTGAGCCTGGGCTTGACCTCAGCCTTGCACTTGCTGAAAGACCCAGGACAGCTCTCCTTCCCTGTGGGGGAGGGGCCCGTGCTGCTCAGGTGCTGAGACGCCCTGCCCCAGAGGGGGCCCAGAACACGGGCCTCTGTCTCTCTGCCTGCTGGGGAGGATGGAGGGAAATGGACACATAAACCCAGACTGTGACCTCATCAGCGGTTGAGAAACAAGAAGGAGCACAGACTGGGAACGTGCAGTGGTGAGAAGGACACGAGGGGTCCGAACACTGGGTCTTCCCTAGCCACCAACTGTCTCTGTCATTCTGCCTTTGGGGCAGAGCTCCATCCCTGTTGCCAGGGGCTTGGACCAGACTGACAGTCATCCAGCTGCCACTTTCCTGCCCTCTGCCCACTAGGTACACACTATTGGGCATTCCTCAAGACTTCACAGGGGACCTGGATTGAAAATATGACAACAGGGGTGCCTGGTTGGCTCAGTCAGTTGAGCATCTGACCTGGGCTCAGGTCATGATCTTGCAGTTCGTGGGTTCGAGCCCTGCGCTGGGCTTTGTGCTGACAGCTCAGAGTCTGGAGCCTGCTTCAGATGCTGTGTCTCCCTCTCTCTCTCTGCCCCTTCTCCACTCACACTCTGTCTCTGTCTCTCTCTCAAAATAATAAACATTCAAAATTAAAAAAAAAAAAGAGAGAGAAGATGACAACAAACCAAACAATAGCCAGTCTCACCCAGATGAGACTCTAGGACATGTCTCTACATGTGGTTCTGTCACTCCATAGCTCCAAGAGCCTCACTACTTCCCCTGATATAAGCCCTTCAGGCTGAAGGGAACACCCTTCAGTCATTGGCCAACCAGTGGGGACATCACAGCCCTGAGTGATGGCCAATCTGGCAGAGCAGTGGCAGGCAGGAAGTGGCTGGAGGGGTCTATGGGCTTGGTGGAGGGCCCCTCTTGAGCAAATCCAGGCAGATGCATGAATAGCCCAAATGCTGGGAACAGCTGTAGCAACCGCATCCCCAGAGAATTTGTCCCTAGGGAAGTCCTGTGTGTGTGTGTGGGGGGGGGGGGGGGCATCATCAGTGGAGGTCTCTCCCCCTGAGCAAGGCATGTGGCTGCATGCTCCTGGCCCTCACGGTCAGAAATAGCAAGCCCAGAGGCCGGCCAGCATCCTCAGAGAGCACTGGGTGTCATGCCCATAGTTGTCCTCAGGCCCTCAAGCCTGGAACCTCTGTTCTCTGTCTTCCTGTAAGTCCCTATGCCTCATTCATGACCCAGCTCAAAACTTTCCTTTTGAACACAGGGGCCAACTTGAAGGGGTTCAAGATGACCAAATCTGAGGTAATCTCATCAACAAAATAAATAATAATCAAAATAGATTATAACATAAATTAAAGGCAAAATAAGAAATAATGGGTCTATCCGATATACACAAGTATTTGAATACATACATAAGGGAGAGGGGACAGCTCTTTCTCACAGCAAAATTCCAATGAATAGATGTTAGAAGACACAATGGAAATAGAAAGCCACCGTTTGGCAAACACTCACAATAATGATTGTTTAAAGCAGGAATCATCAGTGGAAACAAACATTCGTGGGTGAAAATGTGGTAAGAAACAGGATGTTTACATAATCTCAAAGTATTTCCCCACAAGATGCTTGTTAATTGCAAAGTGGAAAATGGTATCTTTGTGGCGGAAAAACCTAGCAGACACTGCCTTAGGCAGGTGATCAAAGTCAACATAACAAGAAACCCAACAGATTGGCCTCATGTACGTACTGCCCAATACAATGCCCTGAGAAGGGCACAGCATCACTTCTGTGGTGTTCTTGTCAAAACACACGTGCTGAGGAAACACCAGCCAAACCCAAGTTGAGGGACATTCTACAGAATAACTGGCTGGTACTCTTCAAAAGCATGAAGGTCACGAATGAGTAAGATGAAGGAACTGTCCCAGGAGCCTAAGGAAACATGACAACTAAATACTATGTGGGGTCCCTGCACTGGCTCCCAGACCCGATGAAGTACATGAGTGAGACAGCTGATGAAATCTGAAGGAGGTCTGTGGCTGATGTTGATTTCCGTCTTGAGGACTGAACTGTACGTCTGTAGGATGTCAACACTTGGGGAAACTAGGTGAAAGATATTCGGGAATTCTTTGTACTATTTTTGCAACATTTTATGTAAGTCTGAAATTATTTTGAAAAAACAAAACAAAAACCTTTCCTCTTTTGTCCAACTTCCCCAGAGTTAATTCCCTTAGCTGTGTGTAGCCGGCCACTTGGCACATGGTGTTTCTGTCATTTGCTAACATGTCTGTCTCCCTCAGGCTGTGAGTCTTAGCACAGGGACTAGGTCTCTCTAACTTGCCTTTTGGCCTCATCTTATAAATCTTATCTGGATGGAAGCTGGCTGTCAGTCTTCCTCTTCAAGAAACCCCCTTCCCCACCCCCTTCCTTTTCCCACTGTAAAAAGCACTGCTGTTCTTTTAGTGGCTCAGACTAAAATCCCAGGGGTCATCCTCGATGCCTCTCTTTCCCTCTCATCCCAGGACGGGCAAGTCTTGTTGGGGGGTTCTCCAGTAACTGGGGTTCTCCAGAGTTTATCACCACACAGACCATCCCCCACCCCTCTCCAGCGCCCTCGGCTGAGGGCACTCATTTCTCAGCAGAACATGAGCCCCATTTGCTAACCGGTCTCCACCGACCTGACCCTCAAGGGCCTTTTCCATGAAGCAGCCAAGGAGATCTTTAGAAGGGGAAAATCGCTTCACATCACTCCCTCCACTGGCTTCCCATTGCTGTTAGTGTGAAATCCAAATTCCCAGCATGTCCCATGAGGCCCTACCTGCTTTGGCCTCTGCCTTCCATCTGACCTTCCCTTGACCCTCTCTGCCCTCACTCCCCCTGCTCCAGCCACCTGGCCCTGCCATCTCTCCGTAGATATGCCAAGTCTGCTTCCATCTCTGGGGTGTGGATCTTCCACAGCTCTCCGCAGGACTGTCTCCTTCTCAATGTTCAGGCTCAGCCCAAATGTCCCATCTTCAGACATCGCCCAGTGTGTTAGCTCAAGTAATCCTGTTCTTCCCCAGACACTCTTGGTCCCTGTATCGGTTTGTCAGGGCTTGCGTAACAAAGCACCACAGATTGGGTGGCTTAAGAAACAAAGATTTATTTTCTCATAGTCCCTGAGGCTAGGAGCCCAAGATAAAGACGTCAGAGAGGCTGGATCCTTCTGAGGAGAATCTGTTCCAGGCCTCTCTCCCAGCTTCCAGCTGTTTGTGGAAATCTGGTGTTCCTTGTCGATGCATCACCCTGGTCTCTTCATCTTCACGTGGCCTTGTGCCCATGTACCTCTGTCCAGATTTCCCTTTTTTTATATGGACACCAGTCATAATGGGTGGGAGCCCACCATAATCTCATTTTAACTCGATTACCTTGATAAATAAAGCCACATTCTAGGGGACAGCACCAACATATAACTTCTTGGGGAACACAGTTCAACCTAGGGCCGTCCCACCACCCTGTTTTCTTTAGGGCCTTTGTAACCATCCTAATTATCTCATTTATTTGTGGTCATTGTCTGTGTCTCCCCAACTATAACATAATCTGTACCAGGGCAGGGATCTGCCCCAACTCCAGGGCTTGGTCCTTCTCCTGCTGCACAGAGGGACACCAGCCCCTGTTTCTACGGCTCGAATCAGGATACCTCCCTCAGGCTGCCCCAGGTGAGAGGAAAGACCTGCCCTCATTCACTTTCCACAAGCAACCAATGTGCTTGCTCTACATTCATCACTTAGCTCACTGTCCAGCCAGAGATTTGTGGCCTCCAGCCCTGGAGCCAGCCACACATCCCAGAGCCCAGAGGTACCATGCACATAGTAAATACTCAGTAAACACTTGCTGAATGAATGAAGGCCACACAGTTTGGGCGTTGACCCAGGTTTCCCGCCCTCTAGCCAGTGTGGCTCGTGGTTAAGGGCCTGGACGGTGAGGCTAGACTGCTTGGGTCTGCCACCTAAGAGGAGACCTGCGTACACTACTTATCCAGTCTTTGCCTCAGTTTCTCCAACTGTGAAATGGAGATGATTATAAAAGTACCTCCCTAGTAAGGTGTTGTATGAAATGAGATCAAATGTAGTGAACAGTGTCTGGCTAATAAGAAGTGCTCCGTGCTGACCCAGGCCTCATCCTTTAGCCTGGCCTGAGGTCTGGGAAAGTTCCCGATGGCCAAAGGCAGGTGTCTCTGGTCGGCTGGGTGCAGGGGCTCCAGGTTTCCCCTCAGCATCCATCTTCAGAATCGCCATCTACACAAGGGAGATTTTGACCATAAAAGCCTTGGCCAGGAACCGGGTTTTGGGTGGGTCTTGGAATTTCACTGCTTCTTCTGGCTGACTGAGGAGAGGAAAAAGGAGGATATAGCTCCCTGGACTCTTTCTGGACTCCTGGCGTGAGGTAGGCAGCTTCCAGTTGACTCAGCAGGCCACTTTCCTCGGAATCAGCCACTCTGATCCAAAACTGTTCATGTTGCAACAGGCTCACAGCCACCCCCGGAAAAGCTGACCCCCCACTCAACTTGCTTCCTGATTTAATAACTATATATAGCCATACTTATAGACCTTTCTATATATGTATGCACTTAGAAACCAACAAAGCTAAAAATACCCCCTCCCCACACCTCACTTCTTTGTTTTCTTTGTTCCTCGTTCTTATTTGTGGCTTATGAGACTGGAACTTGCTGTCAGCACGGAGTGGCCTCTATCTAGCCGTGGGTGGCAGGGAGATCAGAGCATACACTCGGGGAGATGGGTGTGAGGGATCCAGTCCCAGCTCTGAAGTCGTGTTCTGTGATTATCTGGGATATCCTTCCCCTCACTAGGCCTCAGTGCCCCTCAAAGTTGATCAGTGTCCCTCATCAAGGAGGCATTGATCTAAGGTGTTCTCTTCCTCTTTCATTCACTGGCTAAGTGCAACGGCATTCATGGGAAAAGGTGACACACACACGCCAGAACCTCTGATTCCTGTTCTTTCTACGTTGACCGAATATTTACGGAGCCCTTACTGTGCATCTGATAAAAATCTCTGCCCTCGGGGAACTTACTATATTCCAGTCAGAGGAGAAAAATAAACAAAATAAACAAACTATAGCCTGTTTGGTGGTAAGCGTCATGGAGGAAAATAAAGTAGAAAGGGGGGACAGAAAATGGAGGGGGGTACAACTTAAATTGAGGAGGTTAGGGAAGACCTCACTGGCAAGATGGGGTTTGCATAAGGAGGAGGAGTGAAGGTGTGCCCAGGAGGAGGGGGAGTAGGCATGCAGATACCTGGGAGCGGGGGGTGGGGGTGGGGTGGGGGTGTGGAGTGTGCCAAGCAGAGGAGATGCAAATACCAAGGCCTCAAGGTGTGGGTGCATCTACACCTGGTGTACTGGGGGGCCACTGTGGCTGGCATGGAGGGAGCAGGGAGGGAATGTGGGCCAGGACCTCAGGTGGAAGGGTAACATGGAACAGTACTATTTCTGGGATGGGGTGCCATTGGAGGGGTTTTTGCTGAGCAGGGACCTCAGCTGACTTTTATCTTCCCAGGATAGCCTGGCTTCTCAGTTAGTTTATAACAGACCACAGGGCCCAAGAGTGGAAGCAGGGAGACCAAAGAGAAGACCACTACAAACCAAACCAGGGCTGATGGTGGCTCAAAGCAGGGTGGTGGGGCGGAGATGGGAAGGAGCAGATCTGCTGATGGTTTGGGCAGGAGTCTGTGAGAAACAGAAGCCAAGAGTGACTCGAAGGTTATTGGCTTGAGCAATGATGGAATTGCCACGAACTCAAATGCACTGGGAGAACGAAAGGTCAGGAACTCAGTTTGGACCCACGCAAAGAGAGACACCCATGAGGCATCCCAGAGGGGACCCTGAGTGGGCAGTTGGATGTATGAGCCTGGAGTCCGGCAGAGAGTCTGGGCTACGGATCCACGGCTGAAAGCGGCCCACAGGTGCATGTGAGTGGTGCATAAAAGCCACAGGCCTGGGTGAGGTTCCTGCCATAGTGTGGGAGGGTCTGTGTGCTGAGCTCTGGGCACACCAACATTTAGAGATCAGGAAGAAGGTGAGAAGGAAACAGAAAGAGAACAGAGAAGAATCAGCCAGGGAGGCGTGGCTGACTCCTCTCCTGGCTTTAGTTCTTCGTCTGTAAAGGGGGGGCTGTCCAGAATCCCCTCCCACACGGATACCTGTGCTTATAAGGTGCAGAATGGAGGTGTGCCCACATCACAATGCGAAAGCCCTTTCCGGGTCTAGTCTGGGATGCACGTGGGACTCAGGCTCCTGATTGACCTCCCTGGTTTAGAAGCATCTGCAGATGGTCTAATGCTGCTGGGTCACAGGGAGGAGTGGAGTAGGGAGGTGGGCAGTCCTGTCCCAGCAAGCTCTGCCTGGGGAGAGAAGAGGGCCAGTGTCAAGGAGTTCTCACCTGGGCTGGGGTGGTAGGAGCTGGCTTTATTTAGACACTCTTTTTTCTTTCTTTTTCTTTCTTTCTTTCTTTCTTTCTTTCTTTCTTTCTTTCTTTCTTTCTTTCTTTCTTTCTTTTTTTGGTTAGCAGTTTATTTATTTAGTTTTTTTTAATTTTTTTTTTTAATTCCCCTGTGAGCAAAAAGTAGCTTAACTGTTCTCTTGTGATACAGACCAACAGGGAAAAAAGTGTTTGGGATATTAATCACGCACATGATTTGGAGCATTTTTACAGAAAAGGAGGAGGGTGGTCTCTGACATGTCTTCCTGCTATCCTCTTGGGACCTTGAAGAATAGTTTTTTGTTTTTTTTGTTTTTTTTTTTTTGCTCACTCAGAGGTAATTCCCAAGTCAGGTTCTCCCCACCCAGGGATTTCTAGATCCAACCTTGGGCAGAGCAGAACCAGCCCTGGAAGGTGCTGTGAGGCAGGCTCGATTCCAGGCCTCAGACAGTGGGGCCGCAGCCCTGCCAGGGTCCCTCCCTGATATGCTCTCAGCCAGTGCACAAATAGGTCCTCAGTGAGCCCGAGCCCACACCTGAGCCCTGCTAGGGATCTCTGGTTTTCTACTACCAATTAATCACTTTCATTGCACGCTTACTATGTTAGCATTTTATATATATTAACATATTTATCTCTTTAAAAAATTTTTAATGTTTATTTTATATTTGAGAGAAAGGGAGAGTGTGAGTGGGAGAGGGGCAGAGAGAGAGGGAGACACAGAATCCAGAGCAGGTTGCAGGCTCTGAGCTGTAGGCACACAGCCCAACTAGGGGCTTGAACGCACTAACCTCGAGATCACGACCTGAGCCGAAGTCAAACGCTTAACTGAGCCACCCAGGCGCCCCTAACATATTTATATATATAGTATATTATGTATATGTGTAAATATACATAAGTGCAACTGAATTCTTTGGATGCCACTTAGGGTGTTCTGATTCGGTTTTGCAGTATGATTGTTCCCTTTTACGAAGGAGAAAACTGAGGCGTAGAGAAATTCATTTGCTGACCTGAAGTCACTTGGGAAGCTGGAGATTTGTACCCAGTATCCTGACTCTGCAACTAATGGGCTACATCTCCTTGCCATAGGGGTGCCTTGTGCCTTTGAGATCAACTCACTTGACGGGGAAACGGAGGTCTGGAGGGGAGAAGTGCCTTGCTTCTGGTCACAGAGGGCTCTGACAGAGTTGAGAGGTTCTTTCATAGCCTGCCACCACTCATTTAATAGATGTTCTGAGTACACACCACAGACATTCTGGAGAGACAGTGGGGAAGCTTCCCAGGGCAGAGCACCCCCAGCCTGGTGCCCCTGATGCTCCGTGGCCCTGTGACGCTCATCATGGGCTAGTGGAGACAGTGCCCTGTGGCCGGGAACTGCTCTGGGGAGGCGAAAATGAGCCAGCAGGAATCCCACCCTTGAGGGGTATGAAGCCACATCCCTGAACCAATATGCCACACTGCACATCCCGTGTCCCCTACTGGGGGTCCTCCCTCTCCCTCTCCACCTGCTGGTATGCCAGGCACCTTTCAAGGCCCAGTTTGGTTCACTTGAGAGGCCGGGAAGCCTCTCTGCAGAATCCAGAACTGCTTCCTCTCCTTAGCACTTGTCTAAAGGCCTTTCTCTGTTGCGGGTACTTGACTATATTTGTGTCTATCCTCCTAGGCAGTCAGAAAGCCCCTCATGACCAGGACCCCGTCTTGCCGTGTACATGTCTTGCCGCGTCTTACTCTGCATGCCTGTCCTGGGCACCCAGGCTGATGTGCTATAATTTAACCTGTGGCATTAAGTACAAGCAGAACAGTTTCCAAGTGGGAATGACAAGAATTCAGAAGGGGTGGAAGTTCCTTGGTGAGAAAGTTAGTATCCTGCTTTGCAACACAGGGAGAGATGATGCACGTGAAAACAGGAGAGGCATTTAGGAGGAGGAATGAACTCAAAGGCACGGAGACAAATTTCGAAGAAGGGGGAAACAAGGGCCATGTGTGGGAGACGGCAAGTCTTCTGTCTGGCTGGACCCATAAAGGGAAAAAGTGGGAACTGAAGTTGGATCCAGACTGTGGAAGATATGGACTGCCAGGGTAAGGATGGAAGTTCCCTGTGGGCAACAGGAGGCCTGAGGATGTGGACAGGGGTCCCCTCCCCAGACGAGGAGCAGTGGGAGCAGGGGGCATTGCAGGGTGCTTTGCAGTTTCCAAAAGTCATTTTACCTGAACGTTTGGCTCACACAATTCTTACTGTATGTCTTCTAGATAAGATTATCATCCTTATGGAGACACTGGCTTGAAGTCACTTGCTCCAACTCACAATGCTAATAATAAGCACCAGGGCTGGGCTTGAGTCCAAAGCTGAGGGAAGGTGGATTGAATTGGTAATGGCGGTGTGACCGGGGAGGAGCAGTGATGGCAATGGGGGTGGGGCAGACTGGAGGGATGAACTCGGTAGAACTTAACCCCAAATTCAAAGGACGAGGGAGAGAAGGAGGGGACAAAGACAGGGCTGTCACCTAGAGCCTGAGTAGGGGAGGGAGGGAGGGCTGGATTCCCTTTTCCAGCCGTACTGCATTCCCCGAGTCAACCCAAGCCCTGACTCAGAGTACGGAAGAAGTTGGGGTGGGCATACCAGAAACCAGATCACAGAAACTGAAGATATCCCACAGGTCCTGCCAATATAAATCATATCAGATCATACCATATCATATCACATCACATCTTCTATATGATATGTCAGGTGAAATGGCAAAAGAAAGCTCTAGCTTTGACTTTTGGACTCAAAGGTCAGCTGTGTCCCTCCTGTCTCCACACACAGAGGCCCAGCTGGGAGCACACAGGAACATCCCTTCCTGCCAGGGCCCTTGTGGAGACATCATGAGGAAGTGTGTTTTTTGGTAGAAACTACTCTGAGTTCACTGAGTCTGTTGGCCTTTCTTCCTGAGCTCATAGCTACTACCTTCATTTCCAGCTCTTATCCCTCCCCACGTCCACTGAGTTCTGGTTCATGGCTCGTGGGCAGAGGGAGGTGGCCACTCACGGGTCTGGCTCATGACTGCTTCCCATGTGATTCTTTGCTTTTCCTTCCATCTGCCAGTAGGATGTCATTGCCTAGGGTAACGTGGAAACCACAGCCTGGTTTCCTGGATGGCAGGGTCCCTTCCCCCCAGTCAGGATCACCCGCTCTGGACAGTCAATTAGGATTTTATTATACTAAGACGCTGCAGTGTGGGAGTTTGCATGTCATCTTACCTAACAGAGCATGGAGAAGCTTTTTGAGACCCACGAGATGTTGTAGGATTGTAAAGTATTTTGTCCTGTTTCTATTTTAAAATCCAAGATTTTCTAGCCTGGGAAAGGCCATTTAGAAGGGCCAGCGGAGCCAAGCAGATGCCAGTCTGGGGTGTGTTAGGACCAAGGAAGGTCCCTCTCACAGCAGGGTCCAGTGTCCCCCTGATGTGATGCACACTGCCTCTATGAAATCAACCATCTCTCTCTTAGCACCTCTGAGCCCCTGAGCCTGGGGACCACTCAGAATAAGCCCTTCCCTCATTGTGCAGATGAGGTCACAATGAGAAAGAGACCTGCCCAAGGTCACATTCCCCTCCCCTGGTGCTGTGTGCCCACCGGCAACACTCATCATCCGCATGGCGGACAAATTACTGTGGTTATTGTTACAGTGGTGGCTCCAGATCTGGAGGCCTCCATTCCCACACCATCGTGTCATCCTTGCTCACAGTAGCTCTGAGCCTGACCATATGATCTGCTTTGGTCAATGGAACATCAGCAAATGCGATGCAGGAAAAGGCTTGCACAGCATCTGTGCGTGGGGGCTTGCTCTCTCTCTCTTGCTGCTGGGGCCGCCTCCTGTCCCCCACCACTCCTGCTATCAGGAAGTCTGTGCTACTGGAAGACAAGACTATAGGAGCAAAGACAAGTCTTCATGCTGAGTTCCTCTGGACCAGTGGTCTTTGGCCAGAGGGCAATTTTGCAACCCCCGCCCCCGCCCCCGAGAACATTTGCCAACATTTGGAGGTATTTTTAGTTGTCCTAATTGTCTGTGTGGGGGGTGCTACTGGAATCTAGTGGGTAGAGACCAAGGATGCTGTTCAACATCATCTTACAATGCACAGGACAGTGCCCACAACAAAGAATCATCCGGTTCCAAATGTCAATAGTGCTATGGTTTAGAAAGCCTGCTGTCAAGCAAACAGCCCTCAGCTGATGTCCCAGCTGGCTGCAGCCCCATTAGTGAGACCAACAGAAGAATGGCCCCACTGATAGCAGCCTAAATCACTAACCCACAGAATCGTGAGCAAAAAGATGGTGGTTGTTTTAAGTCATTAAATTTTCAGGTATATTTTGATAGAGTAGCAAAGGTGGGTACAGGACACTCAGTTAATGGTAGTCCCTTGCTGTGGATTTGGACATGGAACACAGAAGTGGCTGGGTCCTCATGAATGGATCCTGTGGATATTTACCCAGTTTGGTGCTGTTTTTCACACACACACATCCCTGTCATGGGCCAGCTGCTGTACTAAGTATTCTGTATGTACTAATTTAGTTAATTTTTGTAACAACTCCATGAGATATTGCCTCTAGTGTACAAAAGTGCAACTGAGGCTCAGAGTGATTAACTTGCCCAGTGTCACATGGTTACTAAGTAGAGCCACATTTTGGACATCTGGCCCCGAGTCCATGCCCTTGACCACCACTCCATGCTGTTTCCTGTCAGTGACTCTGTTTCTCCTGTGGCCCAGCTGCCCTCTCCCCTGCTCCTAGACTGCTGCCCATTGGGATGACTGGCTGCTGCGGCTCCCAGGTGGCCACAGATGTGTCTCGTGACATGCTACGCCTTGAAACAGGACTGTTGAAGAGGGTGAGTGTGAGCCACGGTTCCTGGGATCAGAATCCAATCTCCAAACCCAGCTCCAATATTTATTTGCGGTGGGATTTTTGAATGCTTTCCTTAACTTCTCTGAGTCTCAGTTTCCTTACTGGTAAAATGGGGCCACATCATCAGTATCCAACAATCAGTGATGTGCAGGACACAGGCCTAGACACTGATGGCACCAAGTAAACCAGCCAGGTGCATGAGGTCCCAGGAGATGTTAGCGGAGCCTCAGTTCCAGGCTGAAAGCGGCGGATGCCCAAGTCCATGACTGCGACCTTGGTCTCTCTCACTGGGCAGACCTCCAGGAAATAAAAAAGAACTTTTCTTCAGGAAATAATGAGCATCCCTGGAACTTCAGCATCTCCCACGCACTCCCTGACTGCAGTTCCATGTCTCCCAGCCTTGTACAGTGCGGTGGTTACCAGCCCAGCCCCCAGAGCTGGATGCTTGGGTTCATGTTCCAGCTGGCACCTTGGGCAGGTGCTTAACTTCACCGGGCCGCAGTTTCTCATCTGTCCGGTGGGGACGATGACTGACCTGATCTCATGAGGTCCTCGTAAGGAGGGAGTGAGTTGACAGTGAAGAGCAGCACATTTGCATGAGTAAGTGTTGCTGAAGTACCGACTTTTTTTTTTTTTCTTCCTATCATCCTTCCTTGCCAACCCTCCTGTGTTCCTCCCAAAACGGGTTCTCTGAATTCTAGAAATCCTGGCGGGCAGAGGACTGACACGTTCCCTGCTGTTATGGAATCTCTTGGGCTGAAGGTCATCTGTTTTAGGGCCATGGAACTTTCTCCTACGGCACTCACTCCCCTTGCAAGGACTCGTCACCTTGTTCTTTATGATTATTATTAATTAAAAGAACAAAGAGAATGGATGAGTGTCGTACAAAACTTGAAATATACAGATAAGCAGGAAGAAATGGAAAGCACTTCAAATCCCACCATTCAGAGAGAACTGTGGTTAACATGTTAGGGTCTCTTTCTCTCTCCAGACTTTTCCCCACTCAATATATTTGTTGAAATAAATCTGTGTACGTAGTGAGGCCAGGGGGTCAGCATACTCAGCCTCAGGCCCTCCTTCGAGGCCCCCGTGGTTGGGTAGGGCACCAGGGCCCTGTTGGTGGCTCTAGCCCAGGATCCAGGCAGGTCAGGGGCAGGACCTCTCTGCCTGATGCCAGTGTGCTCCCCACCCCCAGATGAGCCTGAAGCTGCCTTCTCCCAGCTCTGCATAGAACGCCCCATCTTCCACAGAGGTAATGTTTTGTGTGGGACAATTGTGTCAGAAGGAAGACCCTCACGCAGCCAGCAGGCCCTGGGAATGAATTGGGCCTTTACGTGAAAAGCTGCTCCCTGCACACCCCTAACTCCTGCTAACCTTCTCTGAAAGCTGACCACACCATCGCTAATAACCCAGATACTGAGCGGACGGAGTGGGGGCCTGCAGAAGGTCTGCAGCTTAATAACAGCTGGACAGTGTACTGGCAGACGTCAGGGTGACACTTTTCCAGGCTTTCTATAGACTCCTCCGAAACCTCGGGAGTGGAGT
Source organism: Felis catus (assembly GCF_018350175.1). Taxonomy (NCBI): domain Eukaryota; kingdom Metazoa; phylum Chordata; class Mammalia; order Carnivora; family Felidae; genus Felis; species Felis catus. The sequence continues at coordinate 30,841,950 of NC_058384.1, read as the reverse complement.
TTGCTTTCGCTCTCTACCATGGAATTTCTCAGAAATCTTAAAAACTATAATGGCCATGGGGCACCTGGGTGGCTCAGCGGGTTGAGCATCTGACTCTTGGTTTCGGCTTAGGTCATGAGCTCACAGTTTGTGGGTTCGAGCCCTGCATCGGGCTCTGTGCTGCCAGTGTAGAGCCTGTTTGGGATTCTCTCTCCCCCTCTCTCTGCCCCTCCCCTGCTCATTCTCTCTCTCTCTCAAAATAAATAAACTTAAAAAAACTATAATGGCTATCATTTATTGAGCATTTATTCTGTGCTGAGCCCTTCACAGAAATTATGTTAAATTCTCACTTCAGGTTTGCAAGGTAGATAAGGAACCTGAGGCTGAGGAAGGCCAGTGGCCTGACCCAAGTGCTGCCGTCTGTAAGAGTAGAGAGAGATTTAAACTCTGTCATTGAACTCTCAAACCCATGCTCTTGTTTCCATATAAAAATTAATATTTGGGGGACCCTGGGTGGCTCAGTTGGTTAAGCGTCTGACTCTTGATTTCAGCTCAGGTCATGATCCACGCTCGCTCGCTCGCTCTCTCTCCCTCTGCCCCTCTTTCCTGTTCACACGCTCTCTCTCGAAAAAATAAATAAATAAATAACAATAATGTTTATTTTATTCAAGTGACCTATGCCCATAGTTACAAATCAAACAGGGCTAGGGGCTGCCTGGGTGGCTCAGTCAGTTAAGCATCTGAGCTCATGATCTCATGGTTTGCGAGATCGAGCCCCACATTGGGCTCTATGCTCTCAGTGTGGAGCCTGCTTGGGCGTCTCTCTCTCCCTCTCTGCCCCTCCCCTCCCAATAAATAAATAGATTGATTAAATAAATAAATAAATAAATAAATAAATATCAAACAAGGCTAAAAGACACAGCAGAAACCAGCCCCAATCTTCTCTACTCCTCTGAGGCAACCACTTTCAACTCCGCAGCAGTATTTCTTCTGCTCTTAACTCCAGGTTTCAAAATATTCACCTAACTTCTATTTCTTATATATTATTATTATTATTATTATTATTATTATTATTACCTTTTTAAAGTACGCTCCACACCCGGTGTGGGGCCTGAACTCACGACGCCGAGATTAAGACCAACCAAGCCAGCCAGGCGCTTCTTATGTATTATTTCTGAGAACAAGTAATCCCCCACCTCTTTCCCATTTCTTAGTTTCTTCTACTTAAAGCAATTTCCTCTCATTCCTTTAGTGGATCTATGGGAGGCCCGGCGATCATTTCCCACCACTCACCTAGGGAAATGTGTCAGCCCTCCCCTTCTCCTCGAGGCCCTGGGAGCCTCTCCTCTCCAGAATGGCCCCTCCCTCTTAGCCCCGAGACTCCCCTCTGATTTTCCTTTGCTGAAGCCCCTGTTTCTGTGTGCCGTGGATTTCTCTTTCATGATGAGAATGGTTTCTGAGTCCTACATGTCTGAAAAGGTTATTCTTTCATTTTCCCTTCGCATTTGATTGATTTGGCTGAGCATAAGATTCTGGGTTGAAAATCATTTTCCCTCCGAATTTGGAAGGCATCCTTTCATTATTTTGTATCCGGTGCTTCCGGAGAGAAGTCTGATGCCCCTCTCACCCCCCCCCCCCATTCCTTTGTCTCTTAAGTGTTTTTCTTTTTCTGGGGTTTCCCAGACATTCACTTTATCCTCCGTGTTTGAAAGTTTGATACTGACGGTCTCCGGTGTGGACAGTTTTTTTGTGAATCATGCTGGGTACCTTCTCCTGAGTTTTTTAACCTTTCTTATCATATTTTAAATTTCCAAGAAATCTTTCTTCTCTGTTCCTTTTTCATAGAATTCTATTTCTGTCATATTTCCCCGAGGTTACCAATTTATAAGTTCTTTTCACAAAAAAAAAAAGGTTCTTCTGCTTGCTATAGAGTTCACCCCCTGTTTTCCCGTTTTGACCTCTTTCATTTCAAATGTCTGGTGACCCTTCATATTTAAGAGAAAGACAGGGTTATAGTCCAGCTGACTTCATAGTAGGGTGACCAGATGGCTCGAAGGCTGTTTTACTGGGACTCCTCATACAACATTTTACGAAGGTCTTTTCCTAGGAGTAGAGGGCAGGGGGTGAGGAAGAAACTCAATCTACCCGGAGAAGAATATTCCAGCTGCCTGCATGGAAGGGAAGTGACACCTAGCTGCTGGGGTTCTGGGAGCAGGCAGGGAATCTGACGGCCCATCATTTATTTATAGTTTTTAATTAATCTCCCGGTTTCCAAGCTCCTACCTCCCTGTCACTTTCCGCGGGGACCAGTGTCCTGGAGTCCAGAGCACCTTCAGTTCAGCTTCTCCGGATAACAACTTCCGGTCTCTCCTGGGGAAAAAAGAGAGTCAGCCGTGGCTTCCTGCGTCCTAGCGCTGCGCCTTGCTCCTGTCTTCTGTGGTACCCAGTGCCTTTAAAAACACCCAGGCTTCGGAGGTTCTCTGGGGCTCCTTGGCCCACATGTCATCCTGTGCCCCTCCTGCCTCCGTGTGGATTGTCACTTTCTCAGCTCTACTCCATCAGAGACCACTCCACTACCCACCTGCCCACCCAGCAAATGTTTGCAGGTCTTCCCTCCCGGGCGGTCTTCTCATTCTGGCTCAATGCCTTTGTAAGGCCGCTGTTAGTGGTCGTTTGGGGGGAAAGGGTAAGTGAAGTGGGATCTAGGAGGCTGTATCAGTTATCCATTGTTAAATAACAAATCATCCCCAAAACTATTCAAATGATAATAGTTTTGGGGCACCTGTGTGGCTCGGTTGGTTAAGCATCCGACTCTTGATTTCAGCTCGAGTCATGATCTCACAGTTCATGAGTTCGAGCCCTACATCAGACTCTGTGCTGACGGCATGGAGCCTGCTTGGGATCCTCCCTCTTCCACTCTTTTTCTCTCAAAATAAAGAAACGCACATAAAAAAAAATGATAACAGCTGGGGCGCCCGGGTGGCTCAGTCAGTTAAGTGTCTGACTTTGGCTCAGGTCATGATCTCATGGTTCCTGAGTTCCAGCCCCGCATAGGACTCTGCGCTGACAGCTCAGAGCCTGGAGCCTGCTTTGGAGTTCTGTGTCTCCTTCTCTCTCTGCCCCTCCCCTGCTCACACTCTGTCTCTCTCTCTCTCCCTCTCTGTCTCTCAAAAAAATAAACATTAAAAACATTTTTTTAATGACAATAGTTATACTGTTTTTCATGATTCTGTGGATTCATTGGGTGTTCATCTGCTGGTTTCACCTCGGCTCACTTGTGAAACTGCATTTAGCGAGTTGGTTGGGTTGGAAAACACAAGTTGGCCTTGTTCCTATGTCTGGTGGTTGGTGCTGGCTTTCGGCTGGGGTGCCTCAGTTCTCCTCCCCTGGTCCCTCACCTTCTAATAGGCTAGACTAGCTTCCTTGAGGGGTGATCTCAGGGCAATGTTCCAAAAGGCTAAAGGCCTTCATTTCTTTATCTATAAAATGTGGTTTTGTGTATAATAAATAAAGACGTGTAAAATCCATACTTAGCACAATGTGTGACACAAAGCAAGTGTTCAATAGTAAGCGATTTTTCTGGGAAAACATCACATCTCCAATTAACTTAACCACTGAAAATGGAAACTGAGGAATAAGACTAATCTAAGTCTGAGCTCCTTAAAGAAATAATCTTACAGGGCTGTCGCGAGGGTCCAAAAAATTCAAACCGATAACGGATCGAGAAGAATGCCTGACACATCGCACATGTTCATTAGTGTTTCGTGTGTGTCTCTGCTTTCTTAGGCGGAGGCACCAAGCATAGCCGGGCTCTGATAAGCAGCCACCAGCGAAGTGAGCTGGTTTGCACCTCGTCTGCGTTACGGACACTGCCAGTGTCGGCAGGTGGTCCACGTGTCCTGAGGCCCACGTGAATGCTCCAGGCCACCCTCTGGGTTCCAGTGCATCAAGAAAACCCCTCACACCACACCCAGGAGCAGGCAGAGAAGGGGCAGCCTTGTCTAGCCACTTGCAGTGACTTCTGCTCAAGGAGGTCACCTGCTATTCCCTGACAGATGCTTTCTTGTTCCACGTTGCTGCCCGCTGGAGTCAACTTCTAAGGCTAGAGCTTCTCTGCACATGGTGTTATATAGTTTTTAAGGGGAAAAAAAAATCCCAGCAGAACTGCAACGCCTCAGCTAATTCTTCCTCTCTCTGAAGTTTAATTCTAGACCATCTTCCTCCTCTGGGATTCAAAGGTCTCAGAGAGAAGAGGGTTCACCCAAACTCTTGACATATTTGCCGCAGACCTATTCCTGGGGAGGGTTGTGCAACACCCTTGGAGAGGGGTCAGAAAGCGGTCAAAAACATCCTGGGAAATTCGGTGGCAAGCAGAGATTTCTGGAGCCTGTCACGCCCCCTGTGAGGTCTCTGTAAACCCAGCACAGGCACTACCTTTCCCTAAATGGAGGGCTGTCCCTCCACCCCTCCCTTTACCCCCCCCCCCACCCCATCACTGGTCAGTGCTGACCCTCTAGTGAGGGCCTGGGGAGGTAGCCAGACCCGGGACAGCTGGGGCCAGGGTCCCCCAGTTAGCTGGTCTCTGCAGAGGGCCCCTTCCCCATGCCTCTCACCACAGGGATTCGGTGACTCACTCTGAAGAAGGCACATAAATTTCTTCCTAATAACACACTTGTCACTGAACCATTCCAACAATTTGGCATGGCAAGAGATCCGGCTCCAGGCAGCAGGGCGGGTAAGTCATATTCTGTTTATAAAGTGTTTCCCGCCGAGGGCTGGAGAGGGGCGAGGACCACCAAGCCCATGTCACACATTCCCTGCACAGCTGGAATGATTATGTCCATTTTACAGGTGAGGGACGTAGTGACTCAGCCCCTCAGGCCCCATGGGACAGACTCTGCTCCTCACCCCCAGCAGGCAGCACTGGGGAGGGGCCGTGATGGTCGAGAGCTCAGGTTTGAACCCTGGCTCTGCCACTTCTATCTGAGCCGGGCCACCTTCGACGGGTTCCTCCATCCGCCCAGCCTCCCCTTTGCTCATCTGCGATATGGGCACGAGACATAATTCGTGAGGCTTCTGTAAAGACGCAGTGAGGTACGTAAGGTAGAGAACTTTCAGCGTGGCACCAGCAGGCAGCGAGTGTTCTCAAGTGCAGCTGTTGGCATTACGGACTCCAGTCAAGTGTCACGTGCCCCCCTCTGGCTCATGACCACCCCACTGGGCTTCGGGTTGTCCCCTCCTTCGGCACTCCACCCTCTCCTGCTCTATCGTGAGTGAAAGACAGGTGGCCACTCCTATATTATATTACTTAATACTCTACTAGGATTTGAGGGAGGTGGTATTATCCACATTGACAGGGGTAGAAACTGAGGCCGGGTGAGTTTGGGTGACTTCCCCGAGACCACCACTAGGGGCGTGACAGAGCCAGGATTTGAGTTCACTCTTCCAACAGAGCAGCTCCCAGGGGAAGCCTTGCGATCAAGGACCAGCTGCACATGGGAAGTTCCCAACACAGCCGAGTATTTTTGTTCCTGCATTCTTCCCAGGCAGTTTACTCTCTGGACTCTGGACAGTTGCCAAGGAGGTGTGAACAAGAAGGCAGAAAGAGGACGTCCTTCGGAGGGTGCAATGAGGCAACAGGCCTGTCATTTACTGAGCCCTTGCTATGTGCCCTCCATGCTGTCAGCTGTATGTGTCCGTTAATTCACATACACTCCCGTGAAGCGGGCCTAGTGCAGCTCCTACCGTAGAGGGGAAAATGAGGCACAGAGTGGTCAGGTCACTTGCCCCAACCTACACCCAGGTGTCCACCTGTGCTGTTAATCTCTCCACCTGCTGCCTCCCATCAGGGTGGCACAAAGTTGGGCCACGGCACTCAGTTTTGGAAACCACATCCAGGGTGAAGGACCACCACACACGACCATGGGCACAAGGGCCAGGTCCTGAGTCCCTTCAGGCCTCTCACTAAGCATCCTCGAGTTTCTGTGTGCTGGGGGGAGAAGGGGGATCAGTGAGGGGCATCTCCGCTGCTTCCATACATGGGCGGGGGACAGAGGGGGCTTCAGCCCGGGCAGCATTCTCCTCAAAGCTACTACCTCAAAGCTACTTCTGTGAGTCTGCAATGGAGACAGACTGCATTAAACAGAAAGGCAGGCCCCGGGGGCCCACAGGGTCCTCTGCCTCTCCCCTGACGAACCTTGTCCCACCCCACCTCCCCGAGGAGGGGGGGGGCCCTCTCTCTGAGAGCGGGGGCTCCGCCTCGCCCTGCTCTGCACCTCCATCGCCCAGCACCGTGCCTAGCCCTCAGCAGGCATTTGTTGACTGGCTGACGGATGAATGGCTGGCTGACAAAAATCACTGCCAGCCCCAGTGATAAACAGAACCAGTGTGGCAGGAATTTGCTGGGTTGTTGAAGGGTGAGGGATCCAGATGGCTCCCCAGACAGCTGTGGTGTGGAGAGCCGAGGCGGGGCGGCACAGGCAGGCTGGACGGAAGGAACCACAGACTCCAATGGCACTGGTTCAAGTGGGTTGAGGGCTGGCCGCCAACCACACAGGGCAACAGGCTGGCCAACTGTGTCCTGGGCCTGTGTCGCACGGTATCAGGGCTGCTCCAGGGCGTCTGCCCTCGGCACTGCCTCCCCTGCCGTCACTGACACGCAGAGCCCTCCACGGGTAGGGGCTGGGAGGCAAGGGAAATCATCTGGACTGGCAGTCCCTAGATCAAGTTGGATCCCCCCCGCCCGGCTAGGCAGGTGACCTTGGGCCTGTCTCTCCGTCTGTGGCTTGTTCCCTCACACCTCACCATCTATACAATGGAGATGTGTCTACCCCACAGGACATGCTGTGGATGAGACAGCCCAGAACTTGAGTAGTCCTTTCCCCACCCACCCTCATCATAGCGGAAGACCCTGAGTCTGCGGAGAAGCCACATCCCTCAGGCGTCTCCTCAAGCGAGGACTTTCCACATCCGCAGCTCAGAGCCCAGGGCTTCTCCAAATTCCTCACCTCCTCCCTGCCCGCCCTCCAGCCCCAGAAGTGGGCTTCCCTGTGGAGCAGTCCCTGACACAGAAAAGGAAACAATTAGCATAATCACTAATTCAATTCTCTCCACTCTCTTCTCTGTGAAAATAATTTGCTCCTCTAACAGCCACCAGGCCAGGGAGCCGGTGAGGCTCAGGGAATTATGGAGTCTCGAGCTAATTAAGTGGAAGCCACTCTCCCCGCTCCAGGGAACCAGGCTCTGGGCTCCTGCTGCTCTGAACATATCACATTAAAGTCAAAAGCAGCCTCTGGAAAATGTGAAGAAGGCATGGACGGATGTGAATGACAAAGATGATCCAACAGAGGGTTGGAAAATGAGGCGGATGTGAGATTAAAGGTTAAGGCAATTGAAGTCTTTAGCCCAGAGGGGGAAGAAATGAGAGGCAGGCAGCCTTACCACCCCTTCCTGGGTTGTAGAAAGAATATTCCCCTTGGTTCTTTCCCTCCTCCAGCCTGTGTTCTCTGGTCCTCACTCCCTTTACCACACTCATCTTGGTGTTCTATTTACTTGTCAGTTCACTTTGACCTTTACTGAGCCCCTACTCTGTGCCAGATAGCTTGTCAGGTTCTGGAGATGAGAAGACAGAGTCTCTGCTTTGCAGGTCAGGTGGGAGAAATGGATCCATACCACCTGTGCTGTGGGACCCCAACCACCCGTACTACGGGACGGGGAGTGGGAGGGGGAGGGCTAGAGGGCTGTGGGGCCTGTCTCAGACCTCAGAGGTAGGAAGGACCAAGGCCAGGTGCTATGGGAGCTCAGGGGAGAAGTGGCCACTCAGCCCTGTCCTGGCTTCAGGAATGGCTTCCTGCAGGAGATGATGCCCAAATGGAATCTTGAAGGATGAATCAGTGAACCAGGTGAGGCAAAGGGGGGAAGGGTATCATGGGCAGCAGAAGCAGCCGGGCAAAGGCCCAGGACATAAAATGCAGAGTGTACACAGGCAATGACAAACGGTTGGACTTTACCGAAGCAAAAAGTAGAGACTGATAATGGTCGGACCCATGGCCAGAGTGCCAGCCAGGGCCCAGATCCCAAGGCCCTGAATCCTGTGGGAATGTGGCTTTATCCAGAAGCAGCACTACTCAGAGTGTTTGGAATAGCACAGGGTACGTGCAGTATCGATAGATATCCCTCCAACCCAAATAAAAGGTGCTTCTTTGTCAAATACGTTGCACGATGTTGAGTTAAACCAGTGGCTCTCAACCGAAGGCACCTTTGCAAAAGGGGACATATGGCAATGTGTGCCGATGGTTTCAGCTGTCTTAATTCAAGGTGGGGGCGCGACTGGCATCTTGTGGGCGGAGGCCTGGGATGCCGCTCATCATCCTACAGTGCATGGGACAGCCCCTACAAAAACCTCTGCCCCACCCCCACCCAGGGTTTCCACAGCCTGTAAACAGGCCCCGCCGGGTCATCCTCTCTGCACTGTCGTGGTCTGTTGGCTGGCTGGTCTGCCCACTGCACTGTATGGGTCTGAATGTCTGCATAGCCAGTATTTTGGGGAGGGAGGAGGAGAACACCTGGGAGAAGAGGGTGTTTTAGGGTTGGGTGGAGAGGGTGGCTGTGGGTGGAGCCTGGCTCATGGGGGCTACCCATGGTGGCGGGGTTGGTGGGTGATTTTAGGGGGTCCTTCCATCCCAGCAGCTCTAACTGACAGCTGCTGGGGGTGTGGGAATCAGACGCAGCCCTGAGGAGCTGGCCAGATCAGAGTCAGGGATGTGTTCTGTGCTGGGCACAAGGGGGGCACTCGAATGAGCATGCCCTATGGCCGGGTTTTCCTTCCCTGTTTTATTTTTCTCCCTAGCTCCTTTTAGCCTGTTTTTCAGTTTATTTGCCTGTCTCTTCTCCTCACTCCCTTCCCCACCTCAGAATGTTGGCCGCATAAAGCAGGGTGTTTTGTCTTTATTGTTCATTGCTTTATTCCCAGGATCTAGAACAGTGCCTGGCACACAGTATGTGCTCAATTAAAATGTGCAGAAGCAATGAATGTCTGAATGCACCCTCCCCCCCCGCCCCCCCCCCAGCTATACAACTCAGAGTGCCTGAGTGCTGACACCCGTCTACCACATGTGATTCCTCCCCTTCTGCAGCAGCAGGAAACGGGGGAAGTCCCAGGGAGCCTACCTCCTAAACCATGAGGAATCTGCTCATTGTTTATGATTTTAATTCCAAAACTGCTTTGGGGGAAGACGTGGGGGCTTCACACGCACACCCTAGATATTTCCCGAAAAATCTGGAATTATGGACTAACCATTAGCTGAGGGAGGACAGAGCAGGCCAGGATGATGCAAAAGCCCAAGCAAGCTGGCAGCCAAATGAAGTTATAGCCAGTTGACAGGACAATGGCATGAACAAAGGCCTCACTGCCTCCTGGATCGGTTGCCAAGCATTGTGACACAGGGCTAATCGCATCTGAGCGCACCGTGCAGCACAGGAGTGGCCTCGGGGCTGGCAGGGCTCCAGTCACTGCCACCTTGCCTGAAGAAGCCCATTCATCACAGTGCGGGGCCAACAGGGTGCACCCTAATTACACACAGGGAGCGAGGACCAAAGTGGGGAGAGCAAGTGCCTACTGGTCCCCTTGGAAACGAATGCAAGAAAATAAAAAGCCATGGGTGGAAGTAGATGTTCGAGTCTAGCCAGGGTTGCCGGGGAATTCCGTGTCCATGGGGGGCTGTTTGCCTCCAAGGCTGTGGCCCTGGGGGCTTTGGTTAAGCTCGGGCTCACGTCCTCGTCTGTGGGCAAAGATTTTAGAAACCTGGGCTCAAATCCCGGCGAGCCCTCCAAACTGGGGTTTCAGGCTGCAGTGGCCAGAAACCTGGTGCGCATTTTGAGCTCTGTGGCTCCAGGCAAGTCCATCCATAAGGGGTGTGGATGCACAGAGAGGATTTATCTGCTCTGCTAACCTAACAGGTTGATTGGGAAAATTAAAACCATGGGGCCAAAGGAAAGGCCTAGGGAATCATAAGGCCTGGAGTCCAGGAAGGCGTGGAGGGACGCAGCCATGTTCCCCACCTGCCCCAGGGAGGGGAATGTGCCTAGCAGACAACAGCCAACCCCTTGAGGGTGACCTTTAGCTACCTGTGGAAACCAACTGGCTTTTTCATGGCACACCCGTCATCTGCAGGGGAGATGCCTTTTCAGAGCTCGGGGTGGTTCTTAGAATTGCATTTAAGGCTCCTTGATGGACAACGTGGTGGAGGCCCGTAGGCACACAGTTCATTCGGGTTATTCTGAATGATTACTTTAGGCAGATAAGTTTATAATCAGCTCATAATCACATGGCATTTTCCATTTTGTAAAGTTCATACAAATTTAATCTTAAACTAGCACCAGAAGATTGGCATTGTTATGATTATCTTACAAAGCATAATTTTAAAGGATCAGAGAGGGTGGGTGAATTTCCTAAAGGCCACACAGCCAGTTTGTATCAGAGACAGGCTTTGAGTCCAGGCTTCTGGTGGCAGGTTAGTTTGGTGCCCGCCGTATAGACACAACTGTCTTTCCTTCCGGAGTGTCCTCTTCTCCTTCTTTTTCAGGATCTTTCATTTGGGGCCCACTTTTGCTGTTTGCATTGCTTAACCACCTTCCCTGACAAATCCAAGCAGAACACTCTTTCTGAAGGGGACAGTCTGGAACACAGAATTCTCCCTGGGAAAAGCTGAGCCTGGGCAACTTTCTGAGCAGGTGCTATTCCACGGGGGTACTGAGCATGCCAGGGCACCTTACCTCATGTGCACCACACTGCCCTGAGGACTGCAGGCACAACTATTCCAACAGCTACAGTCGCTGAGAAGATGGCAACAGTAGGTCTCCCAGGCACGAGATGACGGACACTCTTTCTCCTTAAAATAACTCCAGTGCATCTACTCCCCTGTGGAGAGCTCGTGTCTGGGTTTTGGAACACTGGGAATAAAACAGACAGAAGGGAACTTTAGTTTACAATAAAAATTACTGTGCTGTCTGGTTTTTAAATGACATTTCACATATTACCAACCATGCTCACATTGTTACCACACGTAATCCTTACAATAGCCCTGTGAGTGGAGTTATAACCCTTGGAGGTATTATAATTCCCATTTTAAAGACTGAGGACACCGAGGCTTAAAGGGGCATAGATTACTTGTCCAAAGTCACAGGGCTGATAAATGGTACAGATGGACCAAAGGCCTGGTTCTTCTGCCCACAAGTTCAGGGCTTTACACAGATGGCAACATTTTTTTTTACTTTCCATGGGTGAGAAGTTCATTAACAGTAAATTCAAAGGTTGATTAGAGCTAGGCACTTCTAATGGGGATCCCTTTAAATTCCTTGTAATATTATTACTTACCTCTTCTCCAAGAATCATAAAATCAGGCTAATGATACCTAATCAACACCCGTCACAGACCCACGATCCGGTTTCTTAGCAGGTGTTATATGGGGACAGAAGGCCATGGATTAAGAAACTCATCAGTCATTGCTTGAGGTTTGGTGCGTGGGCGCTGCCTGGGATTCTGCCTTTAGAGATTTCAGCCCGGCTAGTGTTACTTCAACAAGTATTCACAGAGCGGCACCAGGTTTCTTGCCTGGATGCCCACAAAACTGAGGATAAATGTGTATCACAGTCTGTCTTTGAGGAGTTTACAATTTGGTAGGAAGGTGAGATTTGTTATGAAATTTTGAATGGCAACGTACAAACCAGAATGGAATTAAATGTGCATCTGTCTGATATGTAGTCTGAGAAGGCTTCATGAGGGAAGTAGGGCTTGAGTGGGTCTCAAGAATAGGTAGGACTTGGAAGGGGAAGAGGAGGAAGGTTTTCCATTCTGGCTGAGGATAAAGTACCAACAGCAGATGGGGTGTGGGGGATGCACGGCTCCTAGCACTCTGGCCACTGTGCACACGTCACCTGAGTCATGGGAGAGCCAGGTTTCAATCTCTGAGCCTTTGTACCTGCCATTTCCTCTTCTGAAAAGACCCTTTCTCCCTTCTTTCTTGTTCCTGTCTCTTATGCCCCATCTACCTGTTAACACTGGTCAGTTCAACCTCCCTTCTGTTATGAGACCACCTCCAGCCCCCTTGCAATGCTTTGCCTTCCTTTTCATGGCCCTGACCATGTGGCATGATAATGTGTTTGTAAGTCTGTGATGCTTGAGAACAAGGATTCCCTTCTCTGACTAATTTTTGCATGGCCATTTATTGAACAAATACAAATGAAAGATGGAAATGCAGATCGAATGAGTGAATCTGCAAGAAGAATCCTGCTACGGGACCATACGGGCTGACACCCAGAACCAGTGGGACCCTGGGCCATTGCATGTATGATGTCTAATAAGTCTGAATTAATGATTCTTCACTGAATGAATGGTTGCTAGATTGACTGAGTTTTATATATACATCATGATGAAAATCCACTATCACTATTCAGATAACCTGGTTGATGTTTTTGTTTTGACCTTATTTCCTTAAAGTCCAAGAGGCTAAGACCTGAAGGATTAGTAGGCTTATATCCAGGGAAGGGTCAAAGCAGGCAGAGCCCCCAGGCAGTGGCCGGAGGGAAGGGAGACTGAGGGCCGAGCTCAGAATTTAGCAACAGCCAGCAGGTGACAGGCAGAGCCTGGAAAGGCAAGAGAGGGGCTGGAGAAGTGAGCAGGAGCCAGACTAGGAAGGGAATCCAACTCATTCCTGAGGACAATGGGGCGCAATTAGACCTTTAAGCAGGGCGTGTTATAGGATTATTAGTTTTTCTTTTTTTTTTTTCTTTTTTAAAAGACAGAGAGAGAAGAGAGAGCGTGTGCATGCCTACAGCAGGGGAGGGGCAGAGAGAGAGAGAGAGAGAGAGAGAGAGAGAGAGAGAGAGAGAAAGAGAGAACCAGAATCCAAAGCAGGCTCCAGGCTCCAGTCTCTGAGCTGTCAGCACAGAGCCTGATGTGGAGCTTGAACCCATGAACTGCAAGATCGTGACCTGAGCCAAAGTCAGCCGCTCAACCGACTGAGCCACCCAGGCGCCACCTAGTTTTTGTTTTAAAAAAAAGAGGACCCCGACTGAAATGGAGAGAGTGCACCAAGGCAGAGCAAGACTTAGGACCCAGAAGACTGGATTTCAGGATGCTACAGCGACCTGTGAGCTGAGGAGGCTGTACTGGGGGTTGGCTGTGGGGATGGAGAATAGCAGACGGGTTTGTGAGCTGGACAAGCGACAGCCTGGCCTGGCAGGGGGCAAGGGGTGCTGGTGACGCAGGTACAGGATGAGAATGCTAAGGAATGTGGCTCAGGAAGCCAGGTGGATCCCAGCTGAGATGAGGGACTCTGGAGGAAAGGTACAGTTGGGCTGTGAGCGATGAAAGAATGCGTTATTTCCAGAATTTGTCTATACAAAGGCTTTGCTCTCAGTCTAAATTGTACGCTATAGAGAGACGTAGCTATAAGGAGATATTGATATATTATGCTTTCTCAATTAACATATACTTTCCTGTGTTATTACAGATGCTTCCTAAACATTATTTTTAATGAGGAACAAACTGTGAATAAATAAGCAAACCGTCAGGGAAAGTGAGTCTTGAGGGTTTCCCGTGTTATACAGATGCAAGCACAGGCCAGCAGCCCAACCAACAGACCTTCCAGGACGGCCTGTTCTCCCCACAGTGAGTGACACAAAGGACACAAAGAGAGCCGACAGTTACACCCAGAAGGCCCTGGGAGGCTCTGCACCAGCCAGGGCGAAGTCTCCGTCACAGGCACATAGCCTGCAAAAGGTACAAGGGACCCAGAGAGCAGTCTTGGGCTCAGCAGATGAGGGGGAGATCCAGGACACGCAAGTCTGAAGAAAACATCTGGAGGAAGCTCAGAGGAGAAAATGAGACTGTGTCTTTGAGGGCACTTTGTAATCTCAGAAGCTGAATACAGGTTTAAGGGGCTATCATTCATTATTACTCACATTCAGAATCACCAGTTCAAAACCGACGGAAGCTTTCCTAATGTTCATCTATAAAGCAGCAGGGGTACAAAGGAGACTTTTCGCTACACTTCCCTTTTACATCTTTCGACTCATTCAACAGTAATTTTAAAAATTACATCTATGCAAACCAATTTTGTCTGTTTATTAACAGTAGTGATGGAGAAAACAAGTCAGGTCAGGAGAAACAAGTCAGGATTTTTCGACTTGTCCAGAAAGAAGTCATATAAAGAAAGGTAAGGGCTGCATCTCACAGTGGCTTTATTCATTTGAAAAGCATAATGCCCATTCTGAGAATAACATTAAATAATCACATGCTGAGTTAAGACAAAATGAGCCACAATAGCTTTAGGGGAGAAGGGTGTGGCATTAATGTACAGGACTTATATTCCAGTTGGGCTAACCCTCTTGGTGCCTCAGTTTGTTGACCTGTAGAATGGGTATAACAAAACCTACCATGAAGAATCATTATGAGACTCAACTAGGATAACTTCTGTGAAGGCAGCTAGAACCAATGACCTGCAACTCTATCCATGTCTGTTCATCGAATCTTAGAAATAACAATTTTGCCTGATTATTTTTTATTACATAGTAAGTTGTTTCTGGAAATAAGCAGTGTAGGGCTAGGATGGGGTGACCAACCCTAGGTGAGGGTTCAGGTTTGCCCATGACTGTTCCTGTTTTATATCAAAATCCTATAACTCAGAAAATCCCTCAGTCCTGAGCAAACCAAGAGGTTGGCCAACCTAGCAATAATGTTATCAATGATGCCATCCAGAACCAAGTTATAGGGGCACATGGGTGGCTCAGTCGGTTAAGCGTCCGACTTCAGCTCAGGTCATGGTCTCATGGTTCCTGAGTTCCAGCCCCATGTCAGGCTCTGTGCTGATAGCTCAGAGCCTGGAGCCACCTTTGGATTCTGTGTCTCCCTCTCTCTCTGCCCTTCCCTTACTCGCACTGTCTCTCTCTCTCTCTCTCTCTCTCTCTCTCTCTCTCTCTCTCTCTCAAAAATAAATAAACCTTAAAAAATTTTAAAAAGAAGAACCAAGTTACATTCTTTCTTTCTTGTTTTGGTTTTTTTTAACTTGGCCCTTCTGACTGTTGCTTATTGCCTCATGGTTGCAAGATGGCTATTGCAGTTCCAGTCATCATGTCTGCATTCCAGGTAAGAAGGAAAGGGAATTGGCAAAATGGTCAAAGGCTCCTCTTAGAGAGGTCTGCCTTATTCTGGAAAGAAAGCTTTCCTCAAAGACTTGCACTTATACTTCATCGGCGAGCACTGTTTCACAAGGCCACTTCCATCTGTGAGAGTAGCTGGGAAAACTGAGTACAGTTGACCTTTGAACAATGTGGGGATCAGGGGCACAAAGTCCCTGTGCAGTGGAAAATCCATGTATAACTGTGATACCCTAAAAACCTCACCTCTACTGTTGACGAGAAGGCTTATCATTAACATAAACAGTAAATCAATATGCATTTTTCAACGTTTATTTTTTTGGGGACAGAGAGAGACAGAGCATGAACGGGGGAGGGGCAGAGAGAGAGGGAGACACAGAATCTGAAGCAGGCTCCAGGCTCTGAGCCATCAGCCCAGAGCCTGACGCGGGGCTCGAACTCATGGACCCCGAGATCGTGACCTGGCTGAAGTCGGACGCTTAACCGACTGCGCCACCCAGGCGCCCCACAATATGCATTTTTTAAAGTTTATTTATTTATCTTGACAGAGACAGAGAGAGTGTGAGTGCAGGAGGGGCAGAGAGACAGGGAGAGAGAGAATCTGGCAGTGCAGAGTCCGATATGGGGCTTGAACTCATGAAACCGAGAGATCACGAGCTGAGCCGAAACCAAGAGTCAGACCCTTAACCGACTGAGCCACCCAGGCACCCCAATCAATATGCATCGTATAGGTTATATTATTACATACTCTATTAATAAAGCAAGCTAGAGAAAAGAAAATGTTACGAAGAAAATCATAAGAGAAAAAACTCTTACGGCACCGTATTGTAAAAATCCGTGCACCGGTGGACTCATGCAATTCAAGCCTATATTGTTCAAGGTTCAACTGTATTAAGTTTCCAATCTCCCCCCAAAAGAGAAGGTCAGGAGAAGAAATCATAAAACCCTCTGGGTGGGCAATCCATAGTGTCCGCTACAACCCCCTTTATTACACCCAGCCAGTGCTGGGCACCTGCTATATAGACATTGTGCTCAGATCCGCAAAGGGCGGAAAGACGAGTGACGCAGGGCCCTCACGCCAAGTAAGCTCATGGTCTGGCACAGCCTGACATAAGACAAGGGGGGATGTGTCAGAAGGCAGCCCTGACAGAGCGGGAAGCGTGTTGGCAAATCTGGCCCAAGATGCAGGGGGGCATGACAAGGCTGGTGGATTAGCCAGGCAACAATGAACATGATGTATTTTCCAAGTGAGGATAAACCCCAAAGTATGAGGGCAGGACTTGGCAGCAAGAAAGCTCCAAAGAGAAGAACCAGTGGGTGTGAGAAAAAGGAATGTGTGTGTAGGGTAAGCGCCTCTTATCTCTGAAGATGACTTGGCTTCGGAGGCCTCTGGTTATTGCTATGGCTTTAGGGAGCCATTTTGAAAAGTGTGTGCATGGCAGTTCTGGGTGACCTTGGGGCACAACCCACCAGAGCTGTAAGAACTCCTCGTGGAGACAGGTCACCTCAGGTAAACGAGATTCTAAACCCACCCTTGAGGAAGAGAAAGCCAAACTTATGTATCCTCTGTCTGGGGATCCTGTTGGGTACCCAAGCCCTCACCTTACCTTTGCTTCCTACCCTTTTGGTCTCTGAAGCCAGCCCCCTCCTCACTTCCCAGCCTCTCTGCTTCCCCAGCTCAGTTGTTCAATCCACCCCCAGGCCGGCCTGGCCAGCCCCTGACCCAGACAGTGCAGGGGTGGAGGTCCCAGTTGCCAACAAGGGCTGATGCCCGATGCCAGAGACCTGCCTAGGTTTCTAGGCGAGTGGCGGCATGTCTGATCTTGCTTGGGTAGGGTGTTGGCCCAGACCACAGTATGGCTCCTGCCTTCATCCGCTCTCAGGCTGCCGCTGAGCCACTGGAGCAGATCTGTAACTGTCCTTCGCAAGCCCTGCATTATTTCACGGAAGCAGCAGAAAACCCCACAAGGTGGAGAGAGTTATCCCCGGGTAGCCCAGGAGGAAATAAGCCTGGGGAAGTTAGGTGAACTGCCCTAGATTACCAGGCTGTTGAGTGGGAGAGGCGGGATTCAAAGCTGGGTTGGATTTGAAGGCCTCTGCTTTTATCGCTGTTCCTCACCCATTTCTTGATGCACAGCTAAGCTCTCTCTCCCCAGTCCCCCTGTCTGCAAGCTTCTCTTTGCCCAGACCCCTGGCCCTGATGGCATCCTCTCATGGAGGGTCTTGGTTGCCAGAGCCTGTGAGGAAGCTTCATTTATTACGCCACTCAACAAATATTTACTGAGTTTCCCCTATTTGCCAGGCACTGTGCTGGATTGCTATGTTATTTTCTGGCTGCCTGAATTTGCCCACAGCTGGGCCCACTGACTTTGAAGCAACCCAGGGCTTGCTCTGTCCTCGGGGCACCAGGCAGAGCTTATGGCCAGCTCCAACTAGTCCCAGTGGCACAACTGGACCCCGCTCCCGTCTCCCCTGTGCGTTGATGGCCCACTCTGGCTTTGCTTCTTGCGTTTCTTGCCAGACCTGTCTGCAGTCTGGGCTTGGCATGGTTACCTCTGAGGCTGTTCCAGTAATGACAACTCAGCTAATCACTGCTGTCCTCAAAGTAAGGTGTTTGGAAGATGGCAAAGGGTTCAAACAGCCATCAGATCCATCTGATTCTTGGTAAACAATATGGTGAAAGTGGAGACTACAAGGGAACATATTTTGGAGGGATGAGCTGCCAATAATCACTTTCCTCGTTGGATGGAGGGTCCTAGAGGGGTGCTCTAGAGGCACAAGAAACTGAGACTTGGAGGGGTAAAAGGGTAAAACCCCAGTTTACTCAATGTTATTGTATTTCTTCTCTTCATAAAAGTAACACACAGTCATTGTGGAAAATTGGAAAGCACTAAAAAGTATAAAGAGGGGCACCTGGGTGGCTCAGTCAGTTGGGCGTCCAACTCTTGACTTCAGCTCAGGTCATGATCTCATGGTGGTGGGATCAGGCCCCGAGGTGGGCTCCATGTGAGCAAGGAGTCTGCTTGGGATTCTCTCCCTTTCTTTCTTTCTCTCTCTCTCCCTTCCCCACTTGCACACATGTGCATGTTCTCTCTCTCTCTCTCTCTCTCTCTCTCTCTCTCTCTCTCAAAATAAATAAACGTTGTTTTAAAAAGTATAAGGAAAAAAATAAAAACATTCTGTGATACCATTACCCAGAAATGGTAACCACTGTTAACATTTTGTGTGTTTACTTCTAGGTTTTTGTCTATGCATATATGTGGATTTATTCTGTACATACTAATCTGTATTGAACTTTTATCACGTAACATTATATTGATATCCCTCTTGACCAATGAAAATGCTATTTTCAGTGGCTGCAGAGCATTCCATTACATGGCTGTGCTCTAATTTATTTGGGTTGTTACCTCCCCAGCCCCCTGTTGCCCCATATAAGCAATATGGAGATGAACATCTTTGTACCTAAATATTTGTGCATACATCTGACTTCTTCCTTGGGCTGAATTCTGAGGGACACAGTGTGACAAACCATGTTGGCATGGTCTGTCTGTCTGCCCAAAAAGGAAGAATGAGGGTGACAGTAGTCACCACCAGGCTTTCTGAACTCTGAGGATATCCAAAGGGGGAGTTGCTGAAGCAGAGAGCACCCCAAAGCTTCACTTCTCTTACAGGCTTTCTTTGAAGGACCCCTGCTTTATTAGAACTCTCTAGCTCAGCAATCTGCTGAAACCAGCTCAAATAGACAATAGAAATGGAGACAAGAATGTCAGGCAGGAACCCAGCCCGTCCTCAGAGAGGGCCTGGGAAGGAGGACTGCCATGCAGCCTTCCCCCCCCCTTCTCCTCCCCCCATTGTTTCCCATGGGCCACTGGGTCTCCAACTTGAGAGAGCACCAGAATCACCTCCAGGCTTATTAAAGCACCAAGTGCTGGGAAGCCCATCCCCACGTGTCTGACTGAGGACGTCTGGGGCGGGACTGAGCATCTGTGTTTCTAATACATTCCCAGGTGAGGCTGACGCTGCTGGTCCAAGGACAAGGCTTTGAGAGCCAATGCTAGAATACAGCATGGAGGTTGGTGGCAGGGCAGACACCCTCCAAAGGTGCCGCCACATCCTGGTGTCTGAGTGAATCCTGCCCTCTCACTGTGACCCTGCCTGGTGGCACCAAAGTAAGGATGTTACCACCTCCATCAGAAGAAGACGCTCCCTGCCAAGGGAAGTAGGCCCAACAGGGGAATGAGGTCACTAAGGCCTTTTTTCTGGGAAATGCCTCGGTCAGAGCCCAGGCAATTCTTTCACAGCCTAACGTCCTTTCCTCCTGCCTGACAGCTGGATGTGGAGCAGTGGTTAAGGACCTGTCTCAGACCACTTACTCCACAGGGCTCCCTGTCTCAGACCACTTACTCCACAGGGCTCCTCTGGGCCGGGTACCCATCAAGGAGGGCTTGCTGGGAAAGTCTCAGTGACCCCTTGCAGGATATGGCCACCAGTAAGGAAGAGCCCTTCCCTGGGTCCTGGTCGCTTGAAGCTTCACCACACAGTGACTCCAGGAGGCAGCCAACGGCGGGGAACTTATCATCTGCTGTGAAGCTATCGAGGAGCCTGGTAAAAACAGCAACATGACTTCGTGAGAGGTCCTGTAAGACTATTAAAGAAGGACTGACATTTACTGCTCTCCTACTTGTACCAGGAACAAAGTGTCTTACGTTGAGTGTCTGACTTGATCTTCCCTACAAACCTATGAGTGTACTGTTATCCCCATGGTACCAATGAAGAACTAAGGCACAAAGGCTAGGTTGCTGGTTCAAGCTCACTCAAGCTCTTTTTTGTTCTTCATGTTTATTATTTAGAGAGAGAGAGAGCGCGCGCACGCAAGCAGGTGAAGGGTAGAAAGAGAGGGAGACACAGAATCCGAAGCAGGCTCCAGACTCTGAGCGCAGAGCCCAATGCGAGGCTCGAACTCACAAACCATGAGATGGTGCCTTGTGCCGAAGTCGGATGCCAACCGACTGAGCCACCCAGGTGCCCCAAACTCACTCAAGCTCTTAACCACCACTTTATACTGCTCTGGGGAGAAGCCAGAAAACTGAAAAAGGGCAGAGGGAAGGGAATGAACACATACATGTTTCTACTCAATCATCATATCAACACTCTGTGGAGGGGAGTATTATTCCCATTTTATAGGTAAGGAAACTGAGACTTAGTAAAAGAAGCTCCCCAAGGTCACACAGCTGGTGACTGCTGCCCCAGCCATGGAGCCCAGGCTTGTCAGCCCCCCAAGCCCATCTCCCCCACCACATCTACCATTGCCTTCCCAGGAGTGATGAATTGTGACTGGGGAAATGGGCAGGCCTCAGCATAGGTGGCACCGCTCAGGTGTGGTTTATTTAATGAGAGATAGATGGGAGAGCTATCAGCATGCATGAACAAACACACAGGGGTCATGTGAAAGTGCATGGCCCATCTGTCGATAGAGGAATGGCACATGATGGCATATTCTTTTAACAGAATTCTAACCGGACAATAAAAAATTCCTATCTGAATATTTTGACATGCACAGTGATTACAAAATTAGTACACATTAAATACTCAGGACATAAAACCATTTACTATTACTATTTATGATTCTAATTTAGTGTGCGTATGTGTATGTATGAAGATATAGATATAGATGCAGATATAAATATATATAGGTATATTATATATGTAACAGCCTGGAAGAAAATACACCATCTAGTTAAGTGGACTTTCCACGACAGTAGGCATAGGAGTTATTTTTCTTTTTTTACTTTTCTTTCTGTATTTCCCAAACACAATAATCTTGTGTCACTTTTACAACCATGAAGAGAAATCCTGTTTGTTTACAAAGATGCAAGGACATAGCTTCTTTCCTGACACCATCAGCAGGGAAAAGATGAAATCCCTTATCCTGTCCTGACCCTCTTCCTCTCCTGCCTTCCTGCTTCACAAGTTGGCTTTCCAAGACCTTTCATTCGTGAGTTCTTGGTGTTTAAATACCTGTTGAAAAGTAATTTTTGTGAGGGTGGGAGGGATGGCGTTCAATGGGATCTTCTTCGAGACCTCAGGGAGGACTCTAGATTAGCCACGCCTGGAACACACACACGGAGGCCCTGGCCTGCTCAGAGCTTCCTCACCTAGACAGGCCGATGTGGGCTTTCCCCTGGAATCCTCAGCGGACTTCTGAGCACATAACCTTTAAGGCTCATTTTGTTCTACCTCCTTCTGCCCTTAAATGGTGGCCTGTATAGAAAGCAAACCCTCAAACTCAAGTTGAAGGTTCTATGATCTTTAAAAGCTTTTAAAAACCAAGCCAACCTGGGGGCACCCAGGTGGCTCAGTCAGTGAAGCGCCCAACTTTGGTTCAGGTCATGATCTCACAATTTGTGAGTTTGAGCCCTGCATCAGGCTCTCTGCTATCAGCACAGAGCCCACTTCATTTTGTTCTACCTCCTTCTGCCCTTAAATGGTGGCCTGTATAGAAAGCAAACCCTCAAACTCAAGTTGAAGGTTCTATGATCTTTAAAAGCTTTTAAAAACCAAGCCAACCTGGGGGCACCCAGGTGGCTCAGTCAGTGAAGCGCCCAACTTTGGTTCAGGTCATGATCTCACAATTTGTGAGTTCGAGCCCTGCATCAGGCTCTCTGCTATCAGCACAGAGCCCACTTCAGATCTGCTGTGCCTCCCCTGCTTACTCTTGCTCTCAAAAATGAGTAAATGTTAAAAAAAAAATGGCTTAAAAAACCAAACCAACCTGGAACTTGGTATAAATAACGATAAAATTGACTCTATATTTCTTTATTTTTATGATTCCAGTGTCATAAATCTCCATTTGTCTTTAGAGGATTTTGACACAGAGGCTAAAGTGTTATAAAAAAAACAAACAAACAAACACAAATTCTGGAGCTGAGTAAAAAAGAACTCAGATACAATAAATGGCCACCAAAGATTGAAACTAAAAAGCAGCTTCAATTTAAAAACTAGTTCTTAAACTGACTTAAAAAAAGAATTCAAAAATCCCCTCCTCCCCACACCTAGATTTGAAAAGAAACTTTCCTCCTCCCCCCTACACAGTATCTTTAAAGGTCTTGGGTTCCATTTTCAAACTAAGTTCTATATTTTTAAGGGTGACACATACCAAGTAACTAGAAACTGGCCTTGGCTTGGGCACCTCCCAGTTCTCATAAACATACAATCACTACTAGCTCCTTTCAGGACGATGAATCCTATTGATTGGCTCAGATCAGTCTGTGACCCAGCGGTGATATTAGACACTGGCTATAAAACATCTCCTTATGAATTTTTCATTGGCGTGAGTGTCTGGAGAGCTGGGCAGCCCCGCGCCCTCACTCTCCCTCCTTGCCCTCCCTCCTCCTCTCTGTGTCTCAGGGCTGATGATGCCACTCTGCGGGGCCACGTTATTGGATCAGAGCGATTAGCTTTACAGTCTGAGTTTCTGAGTCGAATCCAATTTCTTTTTCAGGTACAGCGGGCTTTCGAGTAGTCATGTGCTTTTCGTTTTGCGATGGCATCACAGGATTACTAGCAGATGCAGTAAACTGAAGTCATTTCCCATTAACTGTGTCCCATTCCCCACCATCCTAAGACAACGGGTCACTTTGCACCTGCATTCCCGAGCATTCTTGCGGACAAAGAGTGTTCTAACAGCTCAAGTAAAAGCTGACAAAGAGGCAAACTCCTGAGAAGCGCTGTGTCAGGCACTTTCAAAACTACCTTAGCTCATGATCCTCCTAACAACCCTGAGGGAGGAGGAACATTATTCCCCCCTTTTACACTGCTGGAAAGTGAGTGTCTGAGAAATTCAGTGGTCTCTCAGAATTTGTGTTGTAATTTATCAAGCTCACACTAAAGGAGCTGGTAGGGTGAAGCCCCAAGACTCCAGACTCGATCGGGTGGCCAGAGCTAACCCAAGAGTCACCTTCTTTGGAGAGAACAGGGAAAACTTTACTCAGAGTAAACCCGTCCCCTGCTACACCCCCATGGGTTCTTATATTCTAGATCTGGACTGCAGGAAAAATTCAAGTTCTCATGTTTAGAAATAGAGTTTTGTTCCTATTAACATCTGTATCCAGGTGAAACTGAGTGAAAGTAAACTTCCAGCCCCAATTTGGGGGAGAAAATAAATAACACAAGGTCAGTAGGGTCAGCAGTGGTTGGAGTAGGGGACAGGGTTGAAGGATTAACTGTGAGCATCGATGAGCCTTCTCTCTCATGTGTGGACTTCTCTCTGGCCCTGCTTCCTTGGTAAAACACGGAGACCCTTGGAGAAACCATTAACACGCGGTTGAGCGAGAGCTCTGAGTCCCTGTACCACGGTTGACTATTGCCAAATATTTTGTTGTACACATCAAGGAGGAAAGAAAAAGGTAAAGGAATCAGGAAGTGCCACGTTGTAAAGGAAAGTCAGAACTCCTGCTGGTTTCAGGGTGTGTTAAGGGAATCTAGACTGTACTCAGGAATGGTGGCCAGACTTAACAAAGTATATCGTTCATCTCATTCACAGCAGCCCGCACACCCCAGCCATGAGCCTATAGGTGCTAAAGCAATGACACCAAAAGAAATCTTTCTTTGTATCCATCTTCGTGTGCTTATTACCACAGCACAACTGCACCATGTGTTCTTCATTCTTTGATACAAAGATTAAGTAAGATTAAGAAGAGACACAAACACACACCTCATGGGTCCCTTCTCGAGAGACCAGTTGAGATGAGTATATTGAGATGCCTAAGACTATGTTGTTTTTGCTCCTGGACATTAGGCCCTTTTTCCTATAGCTAACCCGTGATTTTAACACTAAAAGTCCCAAATAACCCCCGAGAAATTCCAAAAGTCAGTTACCGAGGGCAGATTGAATAGAAGAGTCATGTTGCAGACTCTTCAAAACTCCCTGAACTGGAACCTTTTTGGGGATGATCATGATGTTCTAAACAGCTGCTGTTGGCACATCTATTTCATGGATATTAAAGACTTGGATGACAGGATTGCCACTCTTCACTGAGAATCTCGTGCCAATTCCACAGTTTCCAAGCCCCCAGGACCTACCTGAAATTTGTAGTTCTTGGTAAATTGTTAATCAAAGAAGATGTACAAAGTCTTACATTTAACTCAAGGACAGCCATTCTGGAATATCATTGGTGAAAGGAACTCCCATCTGCCCTCTGACTTACTGCTGAGATCTACAGTCCTCTCCCAGTGGACATCTTCTCTGCTTCCTGTTGTTTTATCCTGAGGAAATATAGTCCTTGGTAGAACACCATAGAGTCACTGCCTTACAACCATGCTCTCCTAAAGCTTTGAAGGTTCTCATCTCCCTGTGTTTTAGACTATCTTTTAGTGGACTAAACAGCTAATAGTAACCACCCCCCCCCCCTTCCCCAAGAGAGTTCTCTAGTTAAACCAAGTGGTATTAAGAATAAAGTACAACCAAATTCTTTGAGACTATAACCAAGATGATGGAGGCTAAATGGCAGGAGAGGATCTTGGAGTCACATGAGTCCTTCAAGGGGCAAAGTCCTGGTCTCATGACAATGATGACAGGGCATCTGGGGAGGATGTTTGCATCTGCCTTGAAATTTATGGGTGGAAGAGTGGGTTGATTCTGATGACTAGGGTGAACTCTTCCTTCCTCCTCTTCCAAAAAGGTGAGTGGTAAAGCATTCCCTGGTCTAGATGTGGATCCTCACATGAATATCATAGATTGTGAGCATTTATTTGTTTTCTATTTGGGTGGAAAATGTCTCTCCTAACTAGTGGTCATGGTGATCATGACACAGAAGTTACATTTCTGCTTCCAGCTCAGAGAAATGGTGGGAGAGAAACAAACAAACAAAACAACAAACAGAAGAACATCTTTTCATTTAAGCTGTAAGGAGGGGTTGCCTCTTCATGTTACCAAATAGCTTTCAGGATCACTTTTGTAATCTCATTCACCCCTAAGACCTCCACATCCACCATGGTCAGAAGGGGATTTCACTGGCTTACAGGAAGGCAGTCCTCATGCGTGTGTTTCCCAGGTGTGTCCCAGAGGCTGGAAGCTGCCTTCTCTTCCCCACTCTAATTAAAGTCAACCTTCAAATTCAATTTAGGAACACCCTGCCTGCTGTTCCAGCCCCTCATTATTCCAGCTTTGAAGCCATCAGTTGACTCATCCCACCATTAAGTGGAGACCATGCACAGCCCCCAGATTCATCCTTTTTTTAAAAAAATTTTTAAACGTTTTTATTTGTTATTGAGAGACAGAGAGACAGAGAGTGAGCAGGGGAGGGGCAGAGAGAGAGGGAGACACAGAATCCAAAGCAGGCTCCAGGCTCTGAGCTGTCAAACACAGAGCCCGACGCAGGGCTCAAACTCACAAACCACAAGATCATGACCTAAGCCAAAGTTGGTCGTTCAACCGACTGAGCCACTCAGGTACACCCCCCCCCCCCGCCCCAGATTCATCCTTTAACCAGATTCCAGCGCTTAGCACAGAACAGGGGTCCATGATGTCATTGAACCAAGTTAATTACTCCTGGCTCCTCTCATTGTGTGGTTCCTTGCAGGTTCATATGTAGTTTCTCCTGACCTGTTGTCTCTTGCCATCCCTTGTATTTACATGTCTTTATCTTCTTCCACAGAATCCAGTCCATGCTGCTGCTCTAGGAGGTTATCAGCAACTATCTGTTGACCGGCCAATGGCAATGGAATATACAATGGGATGCTGTGTAACAGACAGATCTTAAACTGGACTGGTGTGTAGTCTGAAAATTTGGAGCAAGTTATCCAGTTAATGGTGGAGCACCTACAAAGAAACTAGTCAAACACCTCTATCTTTTCTCTGTCCTCCCTCCTGTTCCCAGCAAATTTGAGAGAGGACTCTGTCCAACTCCCTTCACTGCATAGCTTGTCCACTTAAATTTGATTTCCCACATTCCCTCTGCACAGATGCACACATTCTGAAATTCTCACACTAACATCCAGACGTTAATAGTTTTTCTTGAATTCTGTCCTCACTAATCCTCATGAATTTGATGCAGCTGCTAACTACCTTCCTGAAAAATCTCCTTCCTCCTTTGGAGTGACTGGAATATAGTTTGCCTCCCATCTCTAACTTATTTCTGTCTCCTTCCTTGGCTCCTCTTGTGCCTCACTTAAAACAGTGTGTCCTAAGATGTGTCCTCAACCGGGGTGCCTGGGTGGCTCAGTTGGTTAAGTGTCCAGCTTTGGCTCAGGTCATGATCTCACAGCTCGTGGGTTTGAGCCCCACGTCTGGCTCTGGGCTGACAGCTCAGAGCTTGGAGCCTGCTTCGGATTCTGGGTCTCCCCCTCTCTCTGCCCCTCCTCCACTCACACTCTGTCTCTCTCTCTCTCTCTCTCTCTCTCTCTCTCTCTCTCTCTCAAAAACAAACATTAAAAAAATTAAGGGGCGCCTGGGTGGCTCAACTGGTTGAGCATCTGACTTCGGCTCAGGTCATGACCTCACGGCTCTGAATAACTGTCCACTCCTTCATTTCTCTCAATCCTGTATCTAGTGAGGTAACATTCATTGAGGTGACATATCTAATGAGGCGGCATTAACCGAATGCCTACCGACCCAGACTCTGGGGATGTAGTATAGAAAAAATAAAGAGGGATGAGAGGAGAGGGAGAGGGAGATCTTATCCCAGAGAACTTATTATGAGGGGAGGACAGAAAATTATTCATTCATTCAGTGAATGTTTCTTGAATATCTACGAAAAGCCAGGCACTGTTCTGGGTGCAAAGCCCTTCAATCCCACCTCTGCAGTCTCTCAAGTCTTTTCCAGTTGAGTTGAGGTCTGGTTAGAATTTCCAGATCAGGGGTGCCTGGGTGGTTCATTCGGTTAAGTGTTCTACTTCAGCTCACGTCATGATCTCACGGTTTGTGATTTCAAGCCCTTCATCAGTCTCTGTGCTGACAGCGTGGAGCCCGCTTGGGGATTCTCTCTCTCTCTCTCTCTCTCTCTCTCTCTCTCTCTCTCTCTCTCTCTCTCTCTCCCCCTCCCTCCCTCTCTCTCTCAAGATAAATAAATAAACCTAAAAAGGAATTTCCAGATCAATATGTTTTTAAATGGGAAGAATGGGCTTGTCGCCTTTAGTATTTTAATTTTTCCACTAGTAATTATCATGTTAGCTGTTGGTTTAAAATAGATATATTTTTTTAAAATTTTTTTTTCAACGTTTATTTATTTTGGAGACAGAGAGAGACAGAGCATGAACGGGGGAGGGGCAGAGAGAGAGGGAGACACAGAATCGGAAACAGGCTCCAGGCTCTGACCCATCAGCCCAGAGCCTGACGCGGGGCTCGAACTCACGGACCGCGAGATCGTAACCTGGCTGAAGTCGGACGCTTAACCGACTGCGCCCCCCAGGCGCCCCTAAAATAGATATTTTAAAGAAGTATTTGTTTATCCTAAATTGTTATGTCTGACTTTTTCCTTTTCTATTAGAACTTATTTCCCTATCTTCTAAAGCTTATTAACAGACCCTCCAACCTCAGTCTCCTCTGTGTTTCACCTCAGCCCAGAGGCCACTGTCAGAAAAATATTCCTGCAGCAGAGCTCTCAAGTTCACTTCCTTGTTTTGAAATGTTTGAGGGCTCAGCAAATATAATCTAAACTCTTCATTCAGGAATTCAAGACACCCCCATCCTGTGACCTGAGCTCGCTCTAATCTCTCCTTCTGGTCTTACCAGTTCCCTTTAATGTACACCTGTCTTCCATCAGATAGGTCTACTCAGTGTTCACAAACATATCCCATACTTTCTTGTCTTACCCAAAGTTGTGCCTTCCACGTGGAATGCCATCTGGTCTATCTCTATTCTCTCAAATTCTTTTCTTCTTTTTCAAGTTTCAGCTCACTTGCTTTACCATTATAATGCCGTATGCCTTATTCTCCCTAAAAGCTTGCCAAGATGTTAAAGACTGAGTTCTAATCACATTTGTGACAAGTCTACCCATCGCCTCACATACAACTCGCAGAGGCTTTCTCATTACAGATGCTTCCTAAGTATTTACTAAATAAACGTTACCACAAACGATTTTCTAATGGTTTCACAATGACTTCTTTCCATCATAATTATAAAGCCTTCAAGAGCACAGACCATGTTTCCTCCTTTCCCTTTGTTTTCTGCATGCTTCTTGTACAGAACTATACACAGATGACAAGTATAAATGTTAGCAGAATGAACAAGGGAGAAGTTACGCTTTATCACAGAAAAACACAGTGTTATGTTAAAATCTGCAGTCCTGTTCTACAGTCTAAGATTAATGCCGTCTTCAGATACTAGGAAAAGAAAAACAAAACCGTGGCTGGTATATTAACATCTGTAACATTCGTTAGCTATTTTCTTCTTTGCGTTTCCTACAGAACTATTGCTTCTCTGTAAGAAATCTATCACTACTTATGTGCTTATTTTGTAACTCTACTTCCCTGAACTTCACTATTCGTCCTTTAAAAAATTATCTTAAGTTTTCCTGGTAGATAATCATTATTTGTAAAGATAATTTTGCCTCTAAAATATTCTATCCTTTCTTTCTTTTTCTTATCTTATTGCATTAGCTAGAATTTCCAGATCAATATTCTTAAAGTGGAAAGGATAGGCCTCTTGCTTTTAGTGTTTTCTTTTCTTATGAAAAATGATTTTTTCATTTAAATTAGATATTTGTTTTAAGAAGTATTTGTGTATCCTAAATCACTCTGTCTAACCTTTCCTTTTTATATTAAAATTTTATTTGTGCTCTTATCTGATTCTCTTTTAGACGGAGCTAAGACAGTGAAGCCAGATAACTTAAATCATGAGTCATTTGGCCTATTGCTATTGACAAAATGATCAAGAGAATTAGTGAATATTGATTAGCCTTTGTACCATTTAGACATGAACTTTCTGGGATAAAGTTGACAAAATATGGAAATACAGGTGAATTCTTCCATCCTTTTGTTCATTCATGCAAAGAACGTTTATTAAGTGCTGCTGTGCGCCAGACATTCTAGTGCTGGGCTGTGGGAACAAACAAGACAAAGTCCCTGTTCTCATGGGGCTTTCACTCTAGAGAAGGCAAACAATAAGTTAGCAAATAAGGGAGCAAGATGTTTTCAGATAGTCGTAAGTGCTATAAAGATAATAAACTAAGGTAAAGTATTAGAGAGTGATTGATAGGACGGGTTACTCCAGTCAACGTGGTCAGAGAAGGCTTCTACAAGAAATGATATTTGAACAGAGACCGAAACGACAAGAAGCAATTATGTGATGATGATGGGGAAACAACTGTGGGTAGAAGAAATGGCAAATGCAAAGGCCCTGGGGTGACAATGGTCTTGGCATTTCGCAAGAACAAAGAGCAGTGGAAGGAGAACAATAGGATATGGGTTTAGTTTGGTGGGAGGACTAGATGATGGTGAAAAACCTAGATTACATGTACTCATGGAAACCATTCTTAAGGATGAGGATACTAATACATTTGCTAAGATGAAATATTTATACTTAGAGGACTTATAATGCAAATTATAAATATTTCTAGAATCCACTCAAATCTCAAATCGGAAATAGGCCTAAATAAGGCAAACAAGCTTTCTCCTACATTCTCTGCGTTCTATCCCACATCAGCACCCTCATTTACTTGTGTTTTATCACCCTGACTGGCAACAAAGATCTCAGGATGACAGCATGCATTCCTGGGAGCAAAATTTTCTTACACAATAGATTGTCAGCCACTATCTTGGCGTTTTAGGCAATTCAGAGAAACATATCGTCCTAACCAGTTAGCCATGGCCTTTACAAAGCCGAAGAATCACATCATCGGGACTCAGCTGCAGCCTTCATGGTAAGTTAAATAGAACCACATGACTTAGTTCCTTTCTTTGTACTCTTATTTGGAGAGAAGAACCAGCAAACGAAACACTTTCGATCCCTACTAAAATTATCCAAAAATAAAGTATGTAACAAATGGGTCTGCATGACTCAGGGTGGTCACTCTCCATATGTCTTGATTTAGACTCTGGGGCTATTTTTGATTTGTCATAGTGGCTGGCTGTTGTGGTCTCGGACCAGGCCCAGTACACTGGTCAAAGCAGTGCTTTGTCACAGCACAGAAGCTTGTGGCAAAAAACCTGGCAACTTTCTGTCCCTTTGTGAGAGAAGAACACTGTACCCCAGTTGTGGCTAGATCCTGTTGCAATGGCCTAGGACTAATCAAGCCATTGTTATGTTGTCGTTTTAAATTTTCATATGATGATCATGTTTTTGGAAAAAACAGCTCCCCAGTGAGATCCTTGGGGTGGCTTTCATGGTCATGACAACCAGGAAGAAGCAGGGGCAGGTTCCTTACCAGGAGGAACATCACCAGTTGGTCATCACACTGCAGGCAAACCACATGCTCAGCACAGGGCCTGGAGTAGAGGAACCCCTCAATAAGAGTCACCTGGTTATTTCGGTATTTTATACTTATCTGGCCCCCAAAACGATTTTTTGGAAATCTCTGAAGCAGCTCTCAAAGATTAGTGCAAGAATTGGGCCGTGTCTTTGATCACTGGTCTCCAGAAAAATGAGAAATAACTTAAACATTTAGAAAACACACACACACACACACACACACACACACGCATATGAGACAGCCTGTCATTTATCACTTATTGTTAATTGCCTTTACACTGATATTTTTGTTCTTCCTAGTAGGTTTTTCTTAAAGTTCACATGGTATTTCTTTCAGTAAAGAATGATGTTAGTCTACGGTAATAGTTGTTGTTTTAAATGTCCTTACTTGGCAAAATTAGAATGTTGATCTCCCCATTTTCTTTTGGAAATTCAATGAGCTCTAAACCTTAAATCTGGGACTCTAGATGTTTATAGCCTCTCTGGCCTTTCTGGTCCCCACTATAGAATTTGGGATGAATAAATGCACACTCAGTAGCCTCTTTATCAATTTACATCCTTCCTCTATATAATGTCTTGTAATTAAAAGGTGGTGACCTCAGAGGTAGGGAAGGGTATGGTAAAAATTTAGGAAAGACACTGGTTATTAATATTAATACCACTAATACTTATATTAGTATTGCAGAGGGGCGGAAAATAAAGCTAAATAAATAAAATGCAAATTTTCAGTGTGATAAGAATGTAAGATCAGGTTTCCCAATCAGCATATACAACCTGTGAATGATTTGTTTTGCAATATGAACACATTTTAAATATTCTTTTCTTCTTTTTTTTTTATGTTTATTCATTTTTGAGAAAGAGAGAGACACCAAACACAAGCAGGGGAGGGACAGAGAGAGAAAGAGACACAGAATCCAAAGAAGGTTCTAGGCTCTGAGCGTTCAGCACAGAGCCTGATGCGGGGCTCGAACTCACGAACTGCGAGATCATGACCTGAGCCAAAGATGGACACTTAACTGACTGAGCCACCCAGGTACCCCAATATGAACACATTTTAAATATTAAATGCTTCTGTACCTTCAATGTTTGCTGTTCCTGGTTTGCAAATATAAATGGTGCTCTAGACATTCCTTTCAAGAAATATTCAGTATCACATGGAAAATTTACATTTTCTATAATTAAATCAGTCTAAATCATTGCTTAGATTATGTTTCATGATGCAGCTTATAAATAAGAATGTAAAATAACTAATTGGCTTTTTTTACCCTAGCAGAACATCCTGGCTCGAGTACAGGTCTCTGAGATGCAGGTCTTTTGTTCAGCTAAGTCACTGACTTACTGTATCATGTTAGGAAAATTGCTTAAGCTGACTCTATTCTATTTTCTTATAAATTTGAGACAGTAAAATTTGTAACTGATGACCCATGATCAAAGATGTTGATGAAACAGGCATGACAAGCAATGGCCTTATCTACATGTGTATTTGAAGGTCTTGTAACTGCCACGCTATATCCATAATAAATAAGTACGAGTATCAGGAAAGAATAAAAATTTGGTTTAATAAGTTTGTAATGACATTAATAACAGCTGCCATGTAGCCAGCATGAATTAGGTACCAGGCATTTATGCTAAATGCTTTAGCAACATCGTCTGGTTTACCCTTTTAAGAAGACACTGTTGCTACCAACTCACATTCAGTTCAGGAAATTGGGGCTTTTGGAGATAATTCCCCATGAGTAACAAATACCAGGCAGCGGAGGCCTCTCGGGAGACAGGGAGAGTACTGACTCCCTTAGAATTTCTGTGCATGCTGACTGGGCCACATATGCTAGTGGCTATTTACTTCTCTCCCCAGTACCTAATAAGGTAATATTTTCCTTTTTATTTCTCTAGTTCCTTATATAAAGAATTCTTAATTTCCCTTCGTCTTTTGTCATTTGACTTTCATTTCCTGTTTTGGGTTTTCTGCTTCTAACACCGTGAGCCTCCAGTGCTGCCTGGCCTCATTCCTCTTCTTGGTGCACTTGACCTAAGTTCCAGTTTGGGTGCCTTTTCCTTCGTGTTTCAGTTCCTCACACAGTCTGTGTTAAGCAAGTGAAGTTACCTTTTATGGTTTCCATCTTCTTTTTTTCACTGAAGGTTTTCTAGTTTTCCTATATTCTTTGGCTATGCCTACCGTGTCTTACAGGGGTTTCCTTGGGAGCCCTCTAAACTTCAAAAAGAGTTTTCTGATTTATATGCTGCAATGTTTTAAAATATTTTATTGAGAAGGACTATAAATGCCTATAGGTTTTGTTTTTGTCTGGTTTTGTTTTTATACAGAAAGGATAAACAGTGACAGAAAAAAGGATGGCAGGATTTGAATGCCATTCACTGAGGTGCAGAGAGAGAGAGAGAGAGAGAGAGAGAGAGAGAGAGAACTTGATGGCCTCCACTTATGGCCTTCTGGTTTGGAAATTCTGGATTATTTTCTATGATTTCAATACCTAGAATAATAGAACTCAGAAAGAGAAATTATCATCACAACATCAGATATTTTGTGAGGTAAATTTTGTTTTGTTTTGTTTGTAAATGAGGACAGTATTCTCTCCAGTGTGCTTTTGATTCTTACTGTTGGGAGTCCACATTCTGAATGGTTTGGTGACCTGACCATGACAGCACAGTATATGGAAACAAATTGGGAGCAGGAGAGACCTTCGTCTCATCCTGGATTTACTAGTAACTAGATGTGTAACCTTAGGTGAGTTGTCTATCTCCTCTGAGTCTATTTCTTTACTAGTACAAGGAGTTGAAATGATCAGGTGACCTACCACTAAGGTCTTTTCCTACTTTACTATTCTCGGTACAAGGCATTTGTTCCCTTTTCTGTAAAAAGGTAGACAATTACTGAAAGAAGGTTTTCTGGGGTAAGGAAAACCATCAATGACTCCAGCTTTTCCACAGTTAGATCTTGGTAAATAATATTTTCTTCCTTTATTTTTTACATTTGTTTATTTTGAGATGGGGAGGGGTAAGAAGAGAGGGAGGGAGGGAGAGAGGGAGGGAGGGAGGGAGAGGGAGAGGGAGAGGGAGAGGGAGAGGGAGAGGGAGAGGGAGAGGGAGAGGGAGAGGGAGAGGGGGAGAGAGAGAGAGAGAGAGAGAGAGAGAGAGAGAGAGAGAATCCCAAGCAGGCTCTGCACTGTCAGCACAGAGCCTGACATGGGCCTTGAACTCATGAACTGTGAGATCATGGCCTGAGTTGAAATCAAGAGTCAGACACTTAACCCATTGAGCCACCAGACACCCCTAAATAATACTTTCAAGTTTTCCACATATATGTGTACCACCCATTTTCTAGAGAATGTAAAATCTATTATAATATCCCCTTATGATTGTGATTGTATGTGAAGCAAATACCTTGTTTAGAAATTATCTGAAGTAGAAAGCAATGCATTTTTGGCTTGGGATTGTTTTTGGTTTTTCTCACTAAATAGCAGTTTTACAGCTTAACCTGAAACATGCCAAAAGTCTGCCTGCCTTTGAAAGCACATACAACTCAAAAATAGCTTTTGTGGCCTAACAGATTAAATAGACATAAAGCGAAACATTCAGAAGAAACTAAGGGCCCTAGGAAAATTTTTCTGACTCCAGCATTTAGAAAGCTAGTATTGTTTTCTAGAAGGTATAACTGAGGAAGAAGACCTGAGAGCCTATATTTCTAGAACACGGAGGCTTCTCGGGATTTTAAAATTGGGAAGGGTCTTGATGATCATGTCTTTACCTTCTACTCAGCATAGGCATGCCTTGCAACATTCTTGCCATTTGGTCAACCATCCTCAGCTTTTTTTTTTTTTTTTTAATTTTTTTTTTCAACGTTTATTTATTTTTGGGACAGAGAGAGACAGAGCATGAACGGGGGAGGGGCAGAGAGAGAGGGAGACACAGAATCGGAAACAGGCTCTCGGAAACAGGCTCCAGGCTCTGAGCCATCAGCCCAGAGCCTGACGCGGGGCTCGAACTCACAGACCGCGAGATCGTGACCTGGCTGAAGTCGGACGCTTAACCGACTGCGCCACCCAGGCGCCCCCACCCTCAGCTTTGACATATCCTGTAACACACAGCTTACTACCTCATACTACAGATCACTCCCCTGAAAGACAGCCTTACTCACTGACAAGTTCTTCTGTAAATAACCCTTGAGCTAGGTTTGATGGAAGCCACTCTTAGCTACGAATTGTAGCATACACGTATTCTTTGTTGTCTGCCTGCCTCCTCATACTCGTGGGGTCTAGAGGACAGGCAGGGGACCACTTGCCAAATGTCTAAATATGTAAAAGTTATAAATCAAGCTAGCAAACCGTTGAGTAAAGAGAGTCTACACATCTACCTTGACAAAAACACCTTCATAACACCTGTTACGGACTGAATTGTGTCGTCTTCCCTCACATTCATACGTTGAGGCCCTAACCCCCAATGTGAGTATATTTGGAGACAGGACCTTTAAAGAATTAAAGTTAAATGAAGTCAAAAGGGTAGGGCCCTAACGTGAAAGGACTGGTGTCCTTCTAAGAGGAAGAGACACCAGAGATCGCTCTTTCCGCAGGTGCATAGAGAAAAGGCCACACGAGGACACAGGGAGAAGCTAGATGTATGCAAGTCAGGAAGAGAAGACTCACCAGAAAGCAAACAACCTTGTGGCACCTGGATCTTGGACTTCCGGCCTCCAGAACGGTGAGAAGATAAATGTCTGCTGTTTAAGCCACCCAGGCTGTGGCAGCCCAAGCTGATTAATACAACACCCAACCTGAACAACAGGTGAAAGTTGTGGTGTTTATATGAGCAAAACAGGGAAGACATCAAAATTTCCTTATTATCTGATAAGTCTGGATGTTCTGTTGATGAGCTGTATTGGATGAGTAATAAAATAAAGACATACATAATTCATAAATGCTATATAATTGCTTTCATTTTAGTCAAATCACTTGATATGTTGTTATAGTCAAGATTTTCACATAATTTGCATTCTATTGGACCTGAATTGTGTTAGTCACTGAAGCAGATGTTTAGGGTTATAGGCGGTTCCATGTCAGTGTTGAGCACCAGATTCTAAGACAGAGGTACTCATGTGCTCATTAGTACAGTGTGTGTGTGTGTGTGTCTGTGTGTGTGTGTGTGTGTGTGTGTGTGTGTGTATTTGCAGGGCCCTCTGAAGCCCGGCATCCAGGGCAGAAGCCTCTCTTGCCTGGGACTAAGGGTGGGATGCCATTTTATTTAAACCCAAACCTGTAAGCATCACAGAGCACGTTTTTCAGCCAACTCTATATTTGGATGAGTATCTTTGAGTTTTAGAGTTGTCCTAGGACATGAGTACCATGTAGAGTTTCAGACATTTTTCTTCTACTTTGCATTTTATTCAAATGCAAAACACACTTTCTACACCAAAGCAAGGAAGAATAAAGAAGTGAATAAATCTTACACTGTGCAACCACAACTAAATCCTGTGAGTGCATCGAACCGCACACACAAGTCTTTATCTCACCACACATCATCTATCCCTGAGCTGCATTTGCCAAAAAGCTGGAAGTTAGATTCCAACAGCAGAAGACAGACAATTAGGATCTCCCCTCTAACCCTCCAAACAAACAAACAAACAAACAAACAAAAACAACCAAATAAAAACGAAACAAAACCCGAAAAATAAGCTTATGCGTTTGTCTGTACTTAGGCCAACTATATTTTCTTCTACTTTAATATCATTTTCTTCACATGAAGAAAACAACAAAAGTAAGTTGTACAACTAACATTGATTCTCTTGACTCTTCAAAGTCTCTTATTTCCTTTCTCCTAAAGGGGACGGATATAAGAACTAGGTTCATACTTGCTCTTCATTACAAAAAAAAAAAAAAAAAAAGTGCAAAAGGATATAAAATGAAAGTAAAAATATTTTTCTTTTACTCTGTTTTTAACCCCTACTAACATTTACCAGAATTCACCACTGTTAACACTTTCTTGTGGAATTTTGCTGAATTTTTCTAGGCATGTACAGGATCTAACTTTAAAAAAATTAGTGAGTGGTGGGGGGTGTGCCAAGTGGCTTGGTTGGGCATCCGACTCTTGGTTTTGGCTGAGTTTGTGGGTTTGAGCCCCACGTAGGGCTCTGTGCCGGTGGGGCTGAGCCAGTTTGGGATTCTCTCTCTCCCCAGCCCTCCCTTGCTTGCACATGTGTGCTCTCTCTTTCCAAGGTAAATAAACAGAGGCGCCTGGGTGGCTCAGTCCATTCAGCATCTGACTTCAGCTCAGGTCATGATCTCACAGTTCGTGGGTTCAAGCCCCGCATGGGGCTCTGTGCTGATAGCTCAGAGCCTGGAGCCTGCTTTGGATTCTGTGTCTCCCTCTCTCTGTCCCTTCCCCGTTCATGCTCTGACTCTCTCTGTCTCAAAAGTAAATAAAACATTAAAAAGAATTTTTTAAAAAGTAAATAAATAAACACTGAAACAAAAACAAAAACAGCAACAACAAAACTTAATGGGATTATGCCATAAATGCTCATCTGTATTTTACCTTTTTTTTTTCAACATTACAATTAATCCTGAAGATATTTCCATTTTATCACACATAAAGAGCTTATCTCCTAAAGCTCTTTAAAAACTAAAAGAGGTAATTATCATTATCATTAACACCAGATCTAGGGTATATTAGGCTCTCAAAAAATGTTAGTTTCCTTCCTCTCTTTCATATAGAAAAGAATCACACAAATTTGTGATTTGATCATGGAGGATTCTATCGTGTAAATACAGATGTAGGTGTGGAAAGTCACAGAATTACAGAAATTAGAGCAACGGCTCTTACAGATGACTTGATTTACGTGGTAGAGACTGTACCCAAACCAAGTCCTTGCTTTCAGCCAACATAACAGTGATGGAGAATAAGCTCTTTTGTTTGAAAGAGACTAGCTTGTTTTTCTCCTAAACATGCGATGATCCAAGGAAGCCGCCTAAAATGAGGTTAGGCAATCTATCACATGACCCAAAGTCACCCAGCTCAGACTCCCATCTGAAAAGTGGAAATTCTGAAAGACTCATGTTTACATCACAACGATGTAGTGAAGGCACAATACAGCAATGCAAAAAAAAGGCTAAGGCTTAAGTTTTGGCAATTCAAGTACTCTGTTACGTAAAAGTCATTTAAAGCACAGAATCATAGAAGTGGAAGGAATCTTAAAGGTCACTGAACCCCTTCATCTGCAGATAAAGAAACAAACAGGGGCCCAGGGACCAGACTAGGTCTCCCAGATAGAGACGCACCAGTAGTAAAATCCAGGTCTCCCAAGTCAGTGCTTGGGTTGGACTACGGGCCCCTCTTCCCATAGAATGTTTATTTCCAGTGGCCTGATATTTGCTCATCCTATGCCAAGTTCTAAACATGATTTTATGTCTCTCTTTTCCCTCTACTAATTGAAATTGTAAATCTAATGCAAGGGGATCATGTGTCTTTACTTGAGGAAAATGTTTAGCGGACACCTGAACTATGTAAAGACACTTCCTTTATGAAAAGTGTGGGAAAGTTATGACTGTCCCTCAAATCGCTCTGATCGTAGGGTACAAAGATGGAAGAGAAGGTGGGTGTGGAAAGGCAGGTATCTCACTGAAACATTCATATTACACACACACACACACACACACACACACACACACACACACACACACTAAGGACACCAAGCCCACCAAGCACATAGACAAAAGCAGACCATGCCCATTCGAGGGTATGAAACAGAGACTGCAGGAGAAGGAATAAGAGAGGCTTATTTGACTCATTCCAAAATACTAGTAGGATCTATGCTTTCAACAAAAAATTTAAATGTACATTATTGTTGACTATAGGTACAATATTACACAGCAGATCCCTATAGCTTATTCATCTTGCTTAACAAACTTTATGCTTGTTGGTTAGTAAATCCCCATTTCCCCTTCTCGCCAATCCCTGACAACCACCATTCCACTCTTTGATTCTATGAACTTGACAATTTTATATACATCATATTAGTGGAATCATGCAGTATTTGTATTTCTGTAACTGACTTATTTCACTTAGCATAATGTTCTCAAGATTCATCCATGTTATCACATATTGCAGAATTACCTTCTTTAAGCTGAATAGTATTCCCTTGTATGTATATACATTTTCTTTATCCATTCATCTGTTGATAGACAAGTTTTGGCTCTTTCTATATCTGAGCTATTGTGAATAGTGTTTCAATGAACATAGGGGTGCTAATATTTCTTCCAGATCCTGATTTCAATTCTTTTGGATACTCAGAAGTGGGATTGCTGGGTCATATGGTACTTCTGGGAATTTTTTGAGGAACCTCCATAGTTTTCCAAAGCAACTGCACCATTTCACATTCCCACCAAAAGTCTGCAAAGGTTCCAATTTCTCCATAGTCTCATCAACACTTGTCTTTTGTTTTGTGATAATAGCCATTCTGAAAGGTGTGAGGTGATACCTCATTGCGAGTTTCATTTGTTGTTCTTTAATGATTAGTGACATTGAGCATTTTTTCACATACTTATTGGCTATTTTTATGTCTTCTTTGGAGAAATGTCTATTCCAGTCCTTAACATATTTTCTTATCAGATTATTAGGTTGTTGTTGGTTTGTTTTTATTATTGAGTTTTATGAGTTCCTCATATATTGTATTAGGATTCCCCAGAGAAACAGTACCAATAGTACATTTACATGTATATTTATACAAGGAGTAACTTATTATAGGAATTGGCTCACATGGTTATAGAGGCTAAGAAGTCCTACAACCTGCCGTCTGCAATCTGGAGAATGAGTGAAGCCGGTGGTATAATTTGGTATGAGTCCAAGTACCTGAGAACCAGGGGGGCTGATGGTAAGGACTAAAGGCTCAAGGGCCAAGAAGCATGAGCTCTGATGTGCAAGGGCAGGAGAAAATAGATGTCACAGCTCAAGAAGAGAGAGGATTCACCATTCCTCCACATTTTTACTCTGTTCAGGCCCTCCGTGGATTGGATGATGCCTGCCCACTTTGGTGAAGGTGGATCTTCTTTACTCAGTCTACTGATTCAAATACTGAGTTCTTCCAGAAACACCTTCACAAACACACCCAGAAATAATGTCTTACCAGATAATCTGGGCATCTGGCTGACATATAAATCAACCTTTTCATACATTCTGAAGATTAGCCTCTTATCAGATATGTGGTTTGCAAATATTTTCTCCCATTCCATAGGCTGTCTTTTCATTCTGTTGATTGTTTTCTTTGCTGTACAGACACTTTTAATTTCATGTAGTCCCACTTACTTATTTTTGTTTTTGATGTCAGTGCTTTTACTGTCATTCATTGCCAAGGCCAATGTGATGAAACTGTTCCCTTCTTTTTTCTTCTAGGTGTTTTACGGTTTGGGGTTTTATTTTTAAGTAATCCATTTTGAGTGGATTTTTGTGTATGGTGTAAGAAAAGGGTCCAATTTCATTCTTTTGCATATGGATACCCAGTTCTCCCAGCACCAGTTGTTAAAGACACTATCCTTTCCCTGCTGTGTATTCTTGGCACCCTTGTCAAAAGACCGATTCTCTGTATATACATGGATTTCTTTCCATGCTGCTGGATTCAGCTTGCCAGTATTTTGTCTATATTCATTAGGAGTCTTGGCATGTAGTTTCCTTTTCTGGTGGTATCTTCATCTGGCTTTGGTATCAGGGTAATGCTGACTTCATAAAGTGAAGTATTCCTTAATCTTCAGGAAGATTTTTGGAAGAGTTTGAGGAATTCTTCTCAATTAATTCTTTAAACATTATAGACTTCATCAGTGAAACCATCTCATCCCGGGCTTTTGTTAGGAGGTTTTAGATTACTGATTCAATCCCCATACTAGTTATAAGTCTGTTCAGACTGTCCACTTCTTCAAACTACATTTTTAAAAAAATTTATTCATTTATTTTGGGAGAAATATGCACACAAGAGGGGCAGAAAGAGAGGGAGAGAGAGAGAGAATCCAAAGCAGGCTCCGCACTGCCAGTGCAGAGCCCAATGTGGGGCTCGAACCCACGAACTGTGAGATCATGACCTGAGCCAAAACCAAGTTGGACACTTAACCAACTGAGCCACCCAGGTGCCCCCAAACTACATTCTTCATGATGTAGTTTTTTTTTTTTTTAATTTTTTTTTCAACGTTTATTTATTTTTGGGACAGAGAGAGACAGAGCATGAACGGGGGAGGGGCAGAGAGAGAGGGAGACACAGAATCAGAAACAAGCTCCAGGCTCCGAGCCATCAGCCCAGAGCCCGACGCGGGGCTCGAACTCACGGACCGCGAGATCGTGACCTGGCTGAAGTCGGACGCTTAACCGACTGCGCCACCCAGGCGCCCCATTCATGATGTAGTTTGATTGGCTGCCTGTTTCTATGAATTCATGCATGTGTTCTAGGTTATCCAGTTTTTTGGTATATAATTGTTCATAGTAGTCTCTTATGATCCTTTTTATTTTGATGGCATCAGTTGTAATGTCCTTTCTTTCATTTCTGATTTTGTGTGAGGCTTCCTTCTTTTCCTTAATCTGATTCATCAATTTTGTTTATCTTTTCAAACAACCAACTCTTAGTTTCATGGATCTTGTTCTTATCTTCTACTTTCTAAGGTTTGTACTTCTGCTCAAATCTTTGATATTTATGCTAACTTTGGGCTTAGTCTGTTCTTCTTTTTCTAGCTCCCTGAAGTGTGAGGTTAGATTGCTTATTTGATATCTTTCTTCTTTTTTAATTTTGTCACTATCAACTCCCCTTTTAGTGCTTTTGCCGGACCCTGTAAGTTTTGGTATGTTGTGTTTTCATTTTGTTTGTTCTAAGGTATTCCTAATTTCCTTCTTGATTTCTTCCTTGGCCCAGCAGTTATTCAAGACTGTGTTGTTCAATTTGTACATATTCATGAATTTTCTTCCAGTTTCCTTCTGCTATTGACTTCCAGTTTCATTCCATTATGGTCAGAAAAGATACTTGATATGATTTTAATCTTCTTTATTTGCTAAGACTTGTTTTGTGACCTAATGTGTGATCTACATTGAAGAAGAATCTGCATGCACATGAGCAGGTGTATGCTGCTTTGGGTGCAATATTCTGTATATGTCTGTTAGGTCCATTTGGTCAGTAGTGTTGTTTAAGTCCTCTGTTTCCTTATTGACTTTCTATCTGGATGGTTTATCCATTATTGAAAGTAGGATATCAAAGAATCCTATTTTACTGTATTGTGATTTATTTCTCCCTTCACTTCTGTCAATGTTTGTTTTATATATTTATGTGCTCTGATATTGGGCGCATATATAACTGTTCTTTCTAGCGCTTGATCCTTCAATCATTAATGATGGCCTTCGTCTCACGACATTTTTAAAATTTAAAGTCTATTTTTTCTAACATATGTATAGCTACCCCTTCACTTTTATCATTTACATGGAATATCTTTTTCTTCTCTCTACTTTCAGCCTATGTGTGTCCTTAAATCTGAAGTGAGTTTCTTGTAGACCCAACAGTATACTCTTTTTTTTTTTAAATCCATTCAGCCACTCTATGCCTTTTGATGGGGAATTCAATCCATCTGCATTTAATCATTGATAGGGAAGACTTTATTATTACCTTTTGTTAGTTGTTTCTATTACTCTTTTACTTCTTTTGTCTATTTTTCCTCTGTTTTCCTTTGTAGGTGGCAATACATATTGCATTGGTATGCCTTAATTCTTTTTTCTTTTTCTTTTGTGTAACTGCTATAGAAATTGTGTGTGTGTGTGTGTGTGTGTGTGTGTGTGTGTGTGTGTGTGTCAACCTTGGAGCGTACATAAACTATTTTATAGTTATAAGTCTATTTCTTTAAGATTTTATTTTTAAGTAATCTTCTATACCTCATGTGAGGCTCAAACTTGTGACCTCAAGATCAAGAATTGCATGCTCTTCCAACTGAGCCAGCCAGGTACCCCCGTAACAGTCTGTTTTAAGCTGATAAACTTAAGTTTGGTTATGTATAAAAACTCTATACTTCAACTTCTCCTCCAACACTTTATGTTATTATTGTCACAATTTACATGCATTCATATTGTATACCTTTTAACATATTTTTTAGTTATATTTATTTTTAATACTTTTCTCTTTTAGCTTTTATACTAGAATTAAAATTGACTATTACGGTAATACACTATTACGGTAATACAGTATCCTGTATTTGTCTATGTATTTACCTTTACCACAGTTTCATGTTTTCTTATGCTATTATGTTGTTATTTAGCACCCTTTCATTTCAACATGAAGAATTCTCCTTAGCATGTCTTGTAAGGCAGGTCTAATGGTGATGAACTCTGAGCTTTCATCTGTTTGGGAAAGTCTGTTTCTCCATATTTTATGATGGATAATTTTGCTGAGTACAGTATTCTTGGTTGGATTTTTTTTTTTCCTTGCAGCACTTTGAATATGTCATTCCACTTCCGTCAGGTCTGCAGGTTGCTGTTGAAAACTTCACTGATAGTCTTATGGGGGGGTTCTCTTGTACACACCAAGCTGCTTTTATCTTGTTGCTTTCAAAATTCTTTGTCTTTGACAATTTGTGTCTCAGTGTGGATTTCTTTGTGGTCACCTTAGTTAGTGTGTTGGGGGCTTCTTGGATCTGGATGTTCATTTCCTCCCCCAGGTTTGTTCAGACATTATTTCTTTGAATAAGCTTTCTGGTCCTTTCTCCCTCTCTTCCCCTCTGGGACTTTCATTATACATATATTACTCTGTTTGATGATGCCTCATAAATCCCTTAACTTTTCTTCACTCTCTTTCATTCTTTTTCATTTTGCTCTTTTGACTGAATTACTTCCAATGATTTGTTCTCGAGTTCACACACTCTTTCTTCTGCTTGATTTAGTCTGCTGTTAAACCCTTCTAGTGAATTTTTCAGTTCAGCAATTGTGTTCTTCAGCTCCATGATATCTGTCAGGTACTTTTTAATATTTTCTACATCTTTGTTGAAATTCCCACTTTGTTCATGCACTTTTCTCTTGATCTCAGTAAGCATCTATGACAGTTATTTTGAAGTCTCTGCCAGGTAAATCCTATACTTCCATTTCATTAGGGTCAGTTTCTAGAAATTAATATTGCTTCCTTGTTTGGAACACCTTTGCCTGATTCTTCATTTTCCTTGTCTGTGTTGGTGTCTGCACATTGGACAAAGCAGGCACCTGCACCTGTGTGCATGGACTGACCTCATACAAGAGAAGACTCCCACTGTCAGCCCTGCCAAAGGTTTGGGGGACTCTATCAACTCTTTCTCTCTACAGGGAGAAGTAGGAAGCATGGGTTTTGTCTGCTCACTCTGTGCTAAGCCAGGGGTGGCGACACAGTTGCATCTATCAGTCCAAACCGCAGTCTCCTTTCTCCCTGAGGTGGCTAGACAGCACCAGACCCATCAGGGCTCCAAGACTGACATCTGTTCACTCCATGCTTAGAAGGAGGGAAGATCCATAACATCTATCAGCCCAAGCTGCTATTTCCATTCTCTCTCAGGTGGCTAGATTCTGCTAGCCCATTAGAGTTCTAAGACTTAAAAGATAGAAACCAGTCCTCTGGGAGCCCCCTGGG
Source organism: Felis catus (assembly GCF_018350175.1). Lineage (NCBI taxonomy): Eukaryota > Metazoa > Chordata > Mammalia > Carnivora > Felidae > Felis > Felis catus. The sequence continues at coordinate 30,797,800 of NC_058384.1, read as the reverse complement.
AAATGCTGGGGTGCTGAATGCACGAACCAATCTCTCCATCCCTAGGAGAAATGGGGAATTAGGGGTTCTCTTCCTGATTATATAGCACTGTGCTGGGAACAGGGACTCTGGTGAAAAGGGATCCTGAATCTCCCTACTGGCTTTGCTGAGTCTGATTTCATATTCACTTAGGGTGCAAGAGCCTTTCAATTAGTTTCTGGATTTTACATAATGTGAATTTGTTCATGAATTGTTGCTGAATTGGTGTGTTTGTGAGAGAAGCAGGATCCAGGGCTTCCTATTTTGCCATCTTGCTAACATCACTCCTGAAAATCCTTGTTGTACAGATTTTTCTAAAGTCAAAATAATTTGCCTAAATTTGGAAAAAAATTTTTGACAAACAAAAAAACCCTCTTTGACATCTGTGGTATTTTCTCACTTACAAAACTGATTTCTAAATTTATGACAGTTTTATTTATACAAATACATCATTCAGTATTTCAGAGATCGTTGTTTATAAATCATATCAAGTTTGAGAAAAGTATTTTTCTCATTTTAGAAAGAGCCAAAAATTAACAACAGTCATAAAAAATAAAAGAAACAGATATATTTTAATAGCAATGACAAATGTTGATTTGGGAAGAAATATTATTTCACTGAATCGTTACTACATGGTAATTTACTTCAGGTCAGAATAAAAATGTCACCATGGATTCTACTGAGCTACCACAGCATTTTCTAGTCTTCAATTTCAAGCATTTTAGACTCTCTTAGAGACAACAGAAATTCTACCATAGTAATAACTGACCTGTAAGTGGCAGGAGTGTAGTTTATTATTTTGAAATATAATAAACTTCCCAGAGAAGAGCAGATAATAATACTGCACAAATAGACGTCAACTTTTAAGGTTTCAAATTTTAGGATATCAGAGAGATTTAGTTATTTTTGTGTAAATAAACATATTCTGCTAGACACAAAAGAGATTAATAGCAAAAAATGTTTATCTTTCTAAAGGTTAGTTCAAAAGCTATTTTAAAAATATACTTATAATGCTTGTTAAATAACCAGTGAACTATAGGTTTAATAATGGCAAACACTCAATGAGTTATACAAATTATACTTGATTTTCCATGAATAATTATTATTCATGGAAAATATATCAGATGAAAGCATAGGGGCTGAATTTTTCAAAACCAGTGACTGTACAGGTGGCACAGCAAATTCTCATTAGTGGTTAGGGGAATATGTGACACAACTGAAAATTCTAGTTAGTTGTCCAAACTTTATAGATTCTAACTAAATACCATCTTAATTATTAATATAAGCTTGGTTATAGGAAATAAGTGCTTATGAAAGACTGCTTGAGGGACACAGTATCCCGAATGCTACCTGTTGAAGGAACAGGGCAATCAGAAAGTTGTCTGTCTAGACTATATTCAGAGCTAAATTAATGGAAGAGCCAGAAAATCCAGCCTAAAGGTACTAAAACATTATTGGAAATGTAATGCATTAGAGAAAAACTGCATTCATCAAACAAAATTCTCTCAGAAATTAAGTAAGGACCCCTGGGTGGCTCAGTTGGTTAAGCATCTGACCTTGATTTGGCTCAGGTCATGATCTCAGGGTGTGTGGATTCCAGCCCCACATCAGGCTGTGTGCTGTGTGGAGCATGCTTGGGATTATCTCTCTCATTCTCTCTGTCACAAAATAATAAAAATAAACTTAAAAAAAAAGAAATTAAGACAGGAAAGCATACTCTGATGAGCCATTTGGGGTAGGGCACAAGACCCCAAATGAACATGCCACAAAACTGCCTTTTAATGAGGACAAGTGCAGTTAGAAGAACTTGTTTTGGGGATGCCTAGGTGGCTCAGTCAAGGTTAAGCATCTGACTTCGGCTCAAATCATGATCTTGTAGTTTGTGGGTTTGAGCCCCATGCTGGGCTCTGTGCTGAGAGCTCAGAGCCTGGAGCCTGCTTCAGACTGTGTCTCCCTCTCTCTCTGCTCCTCCCCCACTCAGGCTCTGTCTCTCTCTCAAAAATAAATAAGCATTAAAAAACTTTTTTAAACAAAGATAACTTGTTTTGCTTCAACGGGGCTAATGTGGGGAAAGAGCTAAATTGTTTAGGATAACAGACTAACCTACCAACCTCCTTCTAGCCTCCCATGAAGTTTAATGGGATGTCAATTAATAATATCCATGGGGGGCCTAGGTGGCTCAGTCAGTTGACCATCGGACTCTTGGTTTCGGCTGTCATGATCCCAGGGTCATGGGATAGAGTCCCACACTGGGCTCTGCACTGAGCACGGAGTGTCTTTAAGACTCTCTCTCTCTCTCTCACTCTGCCCCTCCCTCTCTCTCTAAAATAAAAATAAATAAATAATAAATAATAATATCCTGACCAATCACAAGCCCTTGGTCCACCTTGGAGAGCGCTATTTAGTCCTTACAGAATTGCCTTTACTTACTAATGCTTTGGGGCCATAAGGTACACTGGAAGAAACAGTCACATGAAACACATGTGGGGATACAATTAAGAGCAAAGGATCCTTTTTATAAGATCCACAATAGGTCTTTCAGGAAACAACCACTTTGTTTTTATCGTAAGGACATTAGGCAACTTGCAAGTGGGTATATTTTCCCTTTTGCTTTGGATGCTAGGAGACTTAAGGACCAGATTTGTTATCCCGTTCTTGAAACTGCACAGGTTCAGAGTATGTGTTCTTCTTCCTCTTACTTCTTAGCTCCTAATTTCTTAACTAATTTTTTCTTTCACCTGTACTCCTTCAATTCTTTATTTCAATCTTCCACATTAGGAATATTTCAGAAAGTTACCTTTATTCCTTTGCGACACTAGTTGGAATCCCTGGTTCCAGCATCTCACGCCTTCCTCTTGGTTTCTTCCCTCATTTTGACAGAGCACCCCCTCAGCTTCCTGAGACAGAGGCAAATGAGAAGGTTTTTTTTTTTTTTTGAGATCTTGCTTATTTGAAATCGTCCTTATTCTACCCTCGCCCTTGACACTTGGAGCACAGAAAAGTCTTTTTTTTTTCTGTGCTCTTTGGGGATAAAAAAAAGTAGTATTCTGTTTCATAATGTTCATAATGTAGCTGCTCTAATACCATTGCATTGATCAAATTATTTAACAACTTTAGGAAATCAGAGCAAATAACTGAACCACTGTTTCCTGATCATTAACATATAATATATACAAATTAACACTGCATAAGAGGAAACTTTGGGGTTCTCGCTGTATTTTTTTCAAAATATTTAGATAGCTATTTTTTCCGTTGCTTATATAACTTCCTTACTCCTTTCTCTTTTTTAGTACAGATGCCACGAACCAAGCTAGCTTATATGGGATAATATTACTAACTCTGTTTTTGGTGCCATGCTCTGTTTGTTCTTTCATTCATCATTAGTTCGGTCGGTATCTCTCCCCTTGTCAATTTCCCCATCTTGTTTCCTTTCTCTTCACCATTGCCACTCTTATTTCTTTTCTCTGAGAAAAATCCACCAAATCAAAATGTGTAATTAACGGAAACACAAGTTGGGAGAGTAATTATTCCTCTTGAGCCCACAGGTCAGATCCAGCCACCTACATCTTCGTTCTAAAACCGAATTCTCTCCTCTGTCTTAGATAGCAGTGTTCTGGGATTTAAAATACGTTCTTTAAGATTTCAACTCAAAAGAATTGGGCTATGAGCAAGACACTGCCAAGTGCTTTAATCTGAAATCCTCCTGATAGCAGCTCTGATAGGACATGCATTTTACTTTTTTTACTGTGATCTTATAGGTAGGCAAACGGATGCTCATAGAAATTTATTTGCCTGAAGTTTTACAGCTAAATAAATGATAAGGTCGGTATTCAAATGTAGGTCCACATGAAAAGATGCCCAGCATCACTAAGAATCAGGGAAATTCAAATCAAAACCACAATGAGACACCACCTTATGCCTGTCAGAATAGCTAATATCAAAAGGACAAGAAATAACAAGTGTTGGCAAGGATGTGGAGAAAAGGGAACCCTCATGCACTACTGGTGAGAATGTAAATTGTTTCAACCACTATGGAAAACAGTATGAAGATTCCTCAAAAAAATAAAAACAGAAATACCATAAAATTCAGTAATTCTACTAGATATTTACCCAAAGAAAATGAAACTACTAAGTTGAAAAGATATGTGCATCCCTATGTTTATTACAGCATTATTTATAATAGCCAAGTTATGGAAGCAACCTAAATTCTTACTGATAGATGAATGGATAAAGATGTTGTATGTATACATACGCACACACATGTGCACACACACACAGAAATATTACTCAGGTATAAAAAAGAATGAGATCTTGACAATTGCGATAACATAGATAGAACTAGAGGGTATTATGGTAAATGAAATAAGACAGAGAAAGACAAATACCGTATGATTGCACTTGTATGTAGTATCTAAAAACCAAAATAAATGAACAAGCAAGCAGGCAGAAAAACAAACAAAAAAACCCTAGAAACAGACTCCTACATACAGAGAAAAAAACAGGTGGTTGCCAGAACGGCGGGTGTTGAGGAGGGGGAAGGCAAAATAAATGAAGGAAATTAAGAGATAAACATTTCCAGTTATAAAATAAGTAAGTCAAGGGGATGAAAAGTACAGCATAGGGAATGCAGTCAATAACGTTGTTATAACGTTATGTGGTGACAGATGGTAACTACAGTTATGGTGGTGAGCATAGGATAGCGTATAGAATTGTTAACTCACTAGTGAGTTGCAGAGATGAAACTAATGTAATATTGGATGTCAAGTATACTTCAATTAAAAATAGGATGAAAGAGGGGCACCTGGGTGGCTCAGTCGGTTGAGTGTCCCACTTCGGCTCAGGTCATGATCTCACAGTTCGTGGGTTTGAGCCCCCTGTCAGGCTCTCTGCTGACAGCTAGGAGCCTGGACCCTGCTTTGGATTCTGTCTCCCTCTCTCTCTGCCCCTCCCCCACTCACAGTTTGTCTCTCTCTCTTCTCTCTCTCTCTCAAAACTAAGTAAACATAAAAAAATTCCTTAAAAAATTTTAAAAAAGGATGAAATTTAGATCCAACTCTAAAACCTAGGTTTTTAACTGACTTTTAAGTTTTAACCTAGCATTATCAATACTCAATGTTTATTTGAGAAAATCCAAGTCATTCTCCAATCCCTTCTCTGCTCAGCTTGAAACAACTTAAAAGTTCTTTCATTCAACAATATTAGGCTTCTTCTGTATGGAAGACATGGTAATAAACAATGAAGATGACATAGTCCTTGCCCTTAACTTATTTCAGAAGGACAGGAAGAGTATTCTATTTTTAATATTCACTGAAAAGACGAAAATACAAGCTAGCAAAAGAAAATGCTTTAAGGACTTAGTTATACCAAGATATTTGAAATGGACATACGGCGAAGAAAGGTAAACATACATCATGAAGTGGGAAAAAACAATAAAATCAGAGGCGCCTGGGTGGCTCAGTCGGTTGAGCATCCAACTTCAGCTCAGGTCATGATCTCACAGTTCATGGGTTTGAGCCCTGTATTGGGCTCTGTGCTGACATCTCAGAGCCTAGAGCCTGGAGCCTGCTTCGGATTCTGTGTCTCCCTCTCTCTCTGCCCCTCCCCTGCTCACACTCTGTCTCTCTCTCTCAAAAATAAATAAACATTTAAAAAAATTTTTAAATCAATCTTTCACTTCGTTTTAACACTTCTACCCAATAACTTTTGAGTAATATATTAAAAAACTGAGGTTTGTTTCAATTACATTTGCTTTCCCACTAAAGTTATAATCTAGTTTACAACAACAATGGTCCAAGGCTAGTGTATCAGGCATGTTTTTAAATGTCTTATTTCATTAATTTTATTTAAAATTTTATTGTCAGGATAAGAGATTAACTAAAAGGGGCACAAGTGAACTTTCTGGGGTGGTAGAAATGTTCTCTCTTGATTGTGGAAATACTTATATAGCTGTGTGTGTCAGAATTCATAGAATTTTACACCTAAAAGAATGAATTTTACTGCATGTAAATTACCTCAGCAAACCTGATTTTAAAAAAACAAGCATGAAACCTTAACTACCCAGCTAAAAATAAAATAAAATTTAAAATATAGTTTACAATTTAGGTATAAAACAAATCTTATTTACAGGAGTGAAGCCAATCTAGTAATTTTTTGTATTTATTTATAACACTAATAACCTAATTGGATATTAATCAATATGATAATATCAACATTTAAAATAGGATATAAGAAAAATGTTACGAGATTTTTTTTAAGGATTTGGATTGCAAAACCTTTATCATAACCATAATGTCACTAAGACAATATATATTTTTAAAATCTCAAAATAATCTAAGTCTGTTAAAAATTTCAATGATTTAAACTTCCAGAATATCACCGTAAATGCTGCTTACTGAATATGCTAGAAATTCTACATCTAATAGATTCTTTGTTAAGCACAAAGAATCACCAGCTAGCTTTATTACTTGATAGATTCTACTGTGTCCTAAAACTAATTGTAGCTCAGCTTCTAAAAAAATGCAAAGACAGGATTGTTTTCAACAAACCTGGGTTTAGAAAGACAACAACAACACTATTAAAAACACAGGATGGGGTAATTAAGTGATGTCTCCTCTTTATTAAGGTTTCAATAGATGAAAATGCACCCAAGAAACCATTTACAAAAGACCCAGCCTCATAATTGTTTTACAGACCAAAGTCACTTGCCTACCTTTGGAATGTAGCCTGTAAAAACAGTACCAAATTACAAATCAAACTTCTCAACTTAGATTTTTAGGATCCCTACTTTAATACTCTGTTTTTATTCTATCAGATAATCCAAGTCAGTTTAAATTAAGAGGACTAACGTAATTCCCAGCCCTGCAAACCCTGGAATAAACGTACTGTGTAACAGAAGTTTTTCATTTTGATTCAATGCATATAATTGTGGCAGATGTCATTTATCAACCAAAAAATATGCACTTGATTTTTTTCTAATATGGGAGGCAAGTGTCTTTTAATTTGCGGCTGTAATAAAAATGCCTTTTATGTGAGTTGTGCTTGGTAAATTAACTTCTAGAAGAATGAAAAATATCTTCAGTGATAACTTAGTATCTGTAACTTCTGTTAACAACTGTCCTCTCCCAATACCATCTCAACATTTTTGGTTTTATTTAAAAAAAAATTTTTTTTTAACGTTTATTTATTTTTGAGACAGAGAGAGACAGAGCATGAACGGGGGAGGGGCAGAGAGAGAGGGAGACACAGAATCGGAAGCAGGCTCCAGGCTCCGGGCCATCAGCCCAGAGCCCGACGCGGGGCTCGAACTCACGGACCGCGAGACCGTGACCCGGGTGAAGTCGGATGCTTAACTGACTGAGCCACCCAGGCACCCCAACATTTTTGGTTTTAAAAGCTAGACAGCCTCAACCATATCTTTTGACTATCAATAAAATCTGATTTTGTCCATCTCTAGTGTTCTCTAATGTTTTTAACTTTAATAATATGTAACAAAAAAAAAAAACAAATAAAAATTCAAAGTATTACTTCGCTGAGAATGGCCACGTTCTGGATTTTAAAGGACAACTAATTTGCTAAGAACAAATGCTCTGAGGCTGTTCGTGAAAAAATGAAGAATGAAGTGGTTATTAGGACATCTATGATATCTATAGAAGGTGCCCTAGGATGTAACAGAATAGCGCCAACTAGGTAAAAAAAAAGAAAAAAAATTAAGATGACAGTGACAATGATAGCAGGAATGAGTCAAGAGTAAGCAATAGCAAGTTTAGTCAGTAGAGAGAAGGGAAGGTCATGGGCTCACTGGCTTGGTGCCCTTCAAAGAGGACATGAAGGGAACTGAACAAGGAATCAGGTAGGATGTGCTTGTGTGGAGGGAATCAGTTCAAAGTGTTAAGTGAATACAAAATCAGAAAGCTTGGAATATAATTAGAAAGCTGGAATGGCTTTGTTGTATGTTGTATGTGCTATTGGGGAAGGGGATCCTGAGCTTGGTTACTGGCATTTAAACACCTGCCCTAATTAGGTGTGTTCATCACGTGTGAGTGGAATGAACTGTGACAGACATTCCTTCCAGACGAGGAGGGGAAGGCAGGCCCAGGGTTAAAGCTACTTTGTGAATCTTAGAGTAGGAGGAAGACACTGTGACTAACATTAAGAGCATGAGCTTTGGAAATCAAATAGATCTGGATGATGGTTAACAAATTTATTAAATTGGGCCACAGGGTGGTCAGATGTTTGGTCGAACATTATTCTGGGTGCTTCTGCGAGAGTGTTTTTGGATGAGATTAATATTTACATTGGTAGACTAAGTAAAGTAGTTGCCCTCCATAACATTGGTGGGCCTCATACAGTCAGTTGAAGGCCTGAGAAAAACAAAAAGGCTGACCCTCTCCCCAGTAAGAGGGAATTCTTCCTTCCTGAAGGCGTTGGAACATCAGCTTTTTCCTGCCTTTGACCTGGAATGGAACCATTATCACTGGCTCTGCTGGGTTTCCATCTTGCCAAGTCACCCTGCAGATCTTTGGACTTGCCAACCTTTGTACTCATGTGAGCCAATTCTTTATAATAAATCTCTGAGATTATACACACACACACACACACACACACACACACACACACACACACACACAGATTAACTGAAATAATTCCATAAAGCATCGAGCACAGGGCACATAGTGCTCAACAAATGGAAGTTATTTCTATTATTATGATTATGATTACGATTATTATTATAGAAAGCTCTATTTTGAGAAAAAAAATCCAGGTCAAACAGTGCCTAAAAATGGTGAGGAGGGTGGTGTGAAAAGAAGTAGGAATTGTCAAAACTGAATGTAGCCAATAGCAAAGTGTCCCTTGGTCTTTTCTTCTAGCTTTCTTTCTTCTGTTTTCATGAAAGTTACTTTCTGCCTTTCATCACACTTGTGTAACTCCTTGTGTGGGAAAATTTAGCTGAACCGCTTTCTAAAACCCTAATTAAAACCTTGTTAAAAATCTTCCACATACACATTACTCTCTCTTGACTTAATGAAACAATGGATATTAAAATGTAGCCCTTCTGGGGAGCCTGGGTGGCTCAGCTGGTTAAGTGGCAGACTTCGGCCCACGTCATGATCTGTCAGGATAGGCACGAAGTTATCATTGCACAGAAATAAATCTATTTCAATGTAAGACATTCCCATTTAGCAACCAGTCTGAACTATCCACAGAAGAGAGATTCTGAAATTCCTAATTTTTTTTTTTTTTTTTTAAATGAAGACTAGTCAACTCCCCTGTGACAAGGACCTAACTAATGTCAAGTGTGTGGATTACAGTTATGGCCCGAGAGCAGGACAAAGTTCTACAATCCCCAATCTAAAGGTACACCCATCACTTAGATCCCAACTAATTTAGGGTTTTATTTTCTTTGGCTCCTTTCTCATGGGTGATGGGAGTGGTGGGAGTGGGGGGTGAGTTAGGGTGGGCTTAGAAAAGAAGGAAACCGTGTTCCCTACAGCAACTATATATGTTTGCAGCTCAATCCCCTCAGCTATACAAAAAAAAAAAAAAAAAAAAAAATCCCTTAGCAAAATGTGCAATCTACTTTGGGAAACCCACATTTATTCAATGAAACAAAATACTCTGAAAATACGTTAACAGTGCTCTAGATGCCAAAGATACAAAGGCACCAGCCCGTAGAACCAAGAGCTTAGTCTAGTGGGAGAAACAAACACTTAAGCAAACAATCACAATATAGCGAACAATAAGTAACAGATGTAGTAGTTCAAAGAGAGCAGGTACACCTTGGGGGCAGGGAAGACTTTACAGAAACGCGAACAGGCCGCCTACAGGATGCAGGTGGCCTGTTCCAAGCGTAAGTCTTTTTAAAAGCAAAAACTCAATTTCCGGACTGAAAATCTTAATTTCTGAATGTGACAACTTTTATGTTAAGGTCCCTACACATTACATATACACAGAACAATAGCCTACACAAAGGGAAATTAGCTCAGTTTGAGAACGTGATTCATCATCATTCACACCTGCTCCCCTTAAGTCCCTCCCCAAACAGGCATTACATTGAGGAAAATGTTGTAGCAACTGTACAATAGTAGGACAAAGAGTCTTCTGCGGCTATATGAACAATACGAAACAGTAAGCCTACTTCTGGATGGATCTGTTAGATCCCACACTGTCCGCCCTTTTTCAGCTGTGTTAAGATGGACACCGAAGGCGAACAAAGCCCTCAACACTTGCAGTTTCCATACGTATATCTGAAAATCTCCACCTTTACACGTTTGGAGTTAGGGGTTTCTGTCATTCATTCAGGTCTCATCATCAACAAAGTTACCTTGATTCCACAATTTCTAAGACAAGAACATACGAAAAACTCAAGGTAATGGCCTTCGAAAACTTGAAATAATAAATTTTTAACGGCCCACCCGTTAGAAAACGTTCCATTTATCACATGACTTTCTCAGTTGGCCATTATATTTAACACTTCTGTAGTATCTGACACTCCATCTAACAAGGTCAAAAGCTTCATGAACATTGTTTTAGAAGCTGCCTACGGAGACAAACCCTGTGAAACCCGAGGATGCCACACCAACAACGGAATGCAGGTCACTGTGACGTGGCCCACCGCTCTGCAAAGTCAAAATCGCAGTTCACTTTACGCTGACAGAGCATCTTTCCACGACTTTTCCCTCCCCCCCACGAGAACGGCGGGTGTCGGTTTCCCAAGGTGTCTGGGGCTACTTTCTTTAAAACGAGGATTTAATGTTTCCTGAAGGTCACCTTGGTACGCCCCTGGCTCATGCCCCCCGGCTCCTCTGGACGGGAGCCTGCGGTTTTGTGGCATCAGCTCTGGCTCCTCATCCGGTGACCTTCAGGCCCCTGTGGCTGGGCTGACCCTAGGACGGCCACAGCCCCTCACACCACGTAGGGCACAGTCCCTCCCACCGCCAAGCCGAATTCGGAAGGGGGTGTCCCGGGAAGACCCCCCCCCACAAGCGCTGATGGTGACGCCGGCCATGCCCGGGGGGGCCCCCCCGAGTTCGGAAACGCTGAGCGATGGCCCCACATGGCCACTGAGAACTGGGCCCCGACGGCTCGGGCCCCACGCCTGTTCGGACCTCAGCCCACACCGCACCCTGGGAGAACTTTCCAGAACCCTGGACTCTCCGGGAAGTCCCGAGTCGCCGAACAGACTGAAACGGGGGCTCGTTCACTGAGCGCCTGCTCGGAGGCTGGGCGAGCGCGGGGCCGGGCTTGCACGCGGGAGACCCTCGGAGCGCTGCGCCGCGGGGGCGCCCGCGCTCCACCCTCCGGCCGGACCCTCGGTTTCCAGGACGCCCTCCGGGAGGGGCGAGCAGGGACGGAGAGAGCCGCCCCCCCAGCCCACCTAGTCCCCTCGGCCGCTTTTACCTCGCCCGACCCCACCGAAACCGCCGAGCTAAACTTAGAAACCGGCGCGGCGCGCGCTCACGTGCGCTCCGCCGCGGGCGGGGGGCGCGGCCCGGGTGAGTCACGGCCCCGCCCCCACTCGCCGAGGACGCGGTGACGTCAGCCGTTTCCCCGAAGGGTGACGTCAGCGCGCCTCGCGGAGGCCGCGAGGCTCCCGTAGAACGTTCACTGAGTTTCGATGCCTTAAAGGGACCAGGCGTCGGATCGTGAAAGATCTGGGGCGATGACTCCACTCACCCAACCGTGGGGTCAGAGCCCATCTTCTAGCCCTTTGCGCTGAGAAGTGTTGGCTGTTGAGATGGTGATGAAAAAAAAGGAGTGCAACTGAGCCTCGTTAAAGCTGCTGGAAGCCCCAGAACCTCCTCCTGGAAGCCCTCCTTGATTAGTCAGAATCTGATCTTGACCCAAAGGTCAGGGAGTTTTCCGTGGCCCTCGACTCCCAACCCTTTCACTTACAATCCCTCCTCATAGTCTTCTATGCCTGCTGGCAGAGAAAAGCTGTGGTTTGAGTGTTTATTTAATAATCCATCAGTTGGGCCAGGTTGGCCCATTTATCACTGTTTTCGACTGCGTCCAAACCTTTGTTGGTCACGTGGCCTGTAACATGTTATTTACCTCTGGGTGTGAAATTGGTGGACCGATCTCCAAACCGTCCTCCGACGCTACTGTTGCTGTAGAAGCTTCTGGGACAAGAACCCTGTACAGCAGTTGGTCATTCAACACTATCACAGCCTCCCAGGGAGGTTTGCTATGCTGAGGTTTCCCATGAGGCAGGTATTTTCATTATCCTCCTTGGCCCCCTCCTTCAATCCTCATACCTCCTCTCCGAGGTAGGGGCTATTGTCCCCATTCTGACATTGAGGAGGAAGGAAGTGGAGGCAGGGCAAGAGTCAGTATGTTTCACAGCTGAAGAATGGCAAGCTGGAAACCATTCCCAGGTCGCTTGGACCCCCAAGTCCATGTTTTTGGTGATAAAGGTGAGGTGTGAAATACGTCTTATTTTGTATGTTAAGTCCCCCAGAACCACTTTCCCCTCATAACGCAAGCCCAGCGCCTCTGAACGAGTAACCCGCTGCATGCCAGAAGGTCCCCAGAGGAGGCCAGGCCCCAAGGCTAAGGCAGTGAGGAGGCACTCACGCTCAGGTGCTCATCCTGCCCTCGCAGGACCCCGAGGGCGAGTGCCCCCTTGAGGGTTGCCCCCAAAGCACCTCACTCACCGCACTCTAGTCCCAGCCCTACCAGGCCTACCCTTGACTCTGTGAGTCCTCTCCTGAAACTAGACAGCCCATCCAGCTTAATCAAAGCGTCCTCGCCTGGCACGCCCAGTGCAGAAGAAATACCTCGTTTCTCCTCCCACGATCCCCTCCCTAGAAAGCAACAGAAAATTTCCTACGAGAACGAAACGTTGTGCCCAAAACAAATTAGAGACGGCAGCTTCTCAAAGTTTGGAGCAAAACGATGGTGCCTGTGTCCTGGAGATAGAGGCAAGTGGGGGAGCTGGGGTCGCTGTTATCTCCTGACAATCACTGCCGGTCCTTGGTGAGTCCCTACTCACACCCACATCTTCAGAGTTCACGCACCAGGTCTAGCAGAAGCACCCTCCTCCCTGCTGCTCGCTCTCCGAGCTGACCCCTCTTCCCTGGCACCCAGTCTCCAGCCACCACAAAGCTCTTCTCTGTGTGTCCCCTGCTCCTGTCCTCTGTGTCATCCTGCTGGAGTCCCTGTCCACTGCTCTCTTTCTGTTTTGCCAGGTTTTCTGGAGCCTGTGACCAAACACCTTGTGTGTGCTTTCACCGCAGCCTCAGCAGGAGATGGAGGAAACCATGGGCAGCCTTAGGTAGAGGGGGGTAGGGGTTTATGGAGGCAGTGGCTTCTTCCTCTGTGGGGCTGGACACACAGACATGGAAGCTTAGAGCGGCAGGGGACCTTCAGGCCAACCAGTTCAGCCCTTGTTCTAGAACTAAGGCAACTAAGGTCCAGGTGAGGTGACCTACTCGGGCTTGCATGGCCTGTCAGGTAGAGGGTCCTAGTCAGCTGACCTGTCTGTACCTACTGCTCTTCCCGTGGCTCACAGCTCTGTTACAAGTCTCCATTGGGACGATGGGTGTTAAGCTGCATGATAAACCATGACATGTCACATATGTGATGGAAGGGAATACAAATGAAGTAAATATAGAGATGAAATCAGAGGGGAGAATTGGAGAACACAGTTCCTGAGGATCCCTGGCTATTCCCTCCTTCCTTTCCTTGTCTCCCTCATCCAACCTCAAGATAGACGAGGGGGGTTATTCCTCCTCAAACCTAGGCACCATTTCCCAATGGAATGACCTGATGAGTTGGATTGCCATTTTTAAACGTTTAGTAATCAGGTTCTTGTGTTTCATTTCAGGTTTTGATTTTTTATCTCCCAGCCTTCACTTCCCATCATTTTCCTATCCCATAAGCCCCATTAAAATGTCATTAGGACCCATAAATGTAACTGGCCACTAATGTGAAAGGATTGTCATCTCCAGCAAACAGCTCCAGCAAAGAAAGGAGCAGGAATCCTGGGTCTGTTCCCACCCGTGCTGGTGACTCACTGGATGACACACAGTAAAGTTTTCCTTTTGTTGGGGGCAAGATGTGGGACATTACACACGCTGCTTCCCTGACAGGGTGGAAGGGGTCGGCGAGGAGCCATGCAGCCGGCTCCCAGCATCATGGAAGCTCAGTGGTCCCTGGGTGAATCCAGATCCATGGTAACTGCTTAGCAATGGCCCGCCGGGTCAGCCCAGAACTGTGTCGCACTTGAGTGCCTGCCTGTGATGGAGCCACTAAAATGGCTTGGGATGGATTATGGCACTTAGCCTTCATGACATCATTCTCACTGGTTAGGAATGCACTCTGGTTCTTCCTAACTCCACTTTAATAACTTGTTAGAGATCTGCCCTCCAGGAATTTATCCGAAATTTTCTTATATTTCAACCTGTACACCCTTGTCAGGAGACGTGTAGGTTTGCTATTTATGTAAAAGCACTTAGGTCCTAAAAACCAGAAAGCACTGTATAAGAGACTTTTTAAAAAAAAGAACAGGGGCGCCTGGGTGGCGCAGTCGGTTAAGCATCCGACTTCAACCAGGTCACGATCTCGCGGTCCGGGAGTTCGAGCCCCGCGTCGGGCTCTGGGCTGATGGCTCAGAGCCTGGAGCCTGTTTCCAATTCTGTGTCTCCCTCTCTCTCTGCCCCTCCCCCGTTCATGCTCTGTCTCTCTCTGTCCCAAAAATAAATAAACGTTGAAAAAAAAATTAAAAAAAATAACACTAAAAATAATTTAATAATTACAATACAATTTTACATGTAATAAATATGACATTATAATTTGAGATAATAATTAACTCACATGGTCTCACAGTCCTATTTTCAGTCACTCGCTCGCTATGTGTTTGTCTTTATCTCCTTGTACACACCCCCCCAACAAATAGTATTTCCTAATGGAATGGGAAGTGCCATGGTGGGTGTAAGTCTGTATGCAAACTTATGTAAATACATTGAGTGTCCTCTGTGGATTGGCCATCTAGGACCAACAGATAGTAGGTGCTCAATAAATATTTGTTGGGTGGATGGATGAACGGGTGGAATAAAAAAAGAGAAACCCCTGTGGTAACTGGTGGGACATACCAACAATGACCATGTTGGGGACCGGGGGGGGCAAACATGAGTGTAAGTGGCATGGAGGGAAAAGGGGATGCTCTGACTTTCTGGCACGTGTGCACGTGAGAGATCTCCTCAGATCGACCCTAGAGCGTGTCCTAGAGGGATAGCTGGTTTCCAGGTTGCTGAAATGATTCGTAGACCAGGGATGCCCAAGACTCACCCCTCCAGCCCCCACCCCCTGCCCCAGGCAGGGGCTGTGTAGGCGGCAAGACTGAGGAGGCAGGGATGGGGTCCAGAAGAAGAAGACCCGTGAACCACACTGGAATAAAGATCTCAAAGCCAGGTGATTCAGTAGGTGAAGGAACAAATAAACTGTGGTACATCGAGACAATGGAATATTCTTCAGTGCTTAAAAAAAAAAAAAAAAAGAGCCATCAAGCTACGAAAAGTCATGGCGGGGTCAGCTTTTGTCCACCAACCATATCTCCAGGATAAATTGGATGGAACCAGCCAGGAAGACCTGACAAGAGAAAACCTCCTCTAAATAGGATGCTCCACAGTTTCCTCAGGAAGAAACCGATCAGAAAACGCTACATACTCTATGATTCCAACTATATGACATTCTGGAAAAAAAACTATGGAGACAGTATAAAGATCCATGATGATCAGGGATCGGGGGGAGGGATGAATAGGCGAGCACAGAGGTTTTTTAGCAGAGAGAATACCTGATATTATAATGACGGATCCATGTCATTATACATTTGTCCACACCCATAGGGTTCTCGGCACCAAGAGTGAACCATATTGTAAACTATGGACCTTGGGTAATAATGATACGTCAATGTACGTTTATCAACTATAACAATGTACAACCCTGGTGAGGGATGTTGACAGTGAGGGAGGCTATACAAGTGTGGGGGTGGGGGGTCTATGGGAAAACTCTAGTTTCTGCTCAATTTTTCTGTGAACCTATAGCTGTTTTACAAAATGAAGTCTATTTAAAAAAATTCAGGTGAGGTGATTACATCTTTCCATATGCAGAGTTTGCTGCATTGTGGAGTCGGAGACTTGGGCTGGAATCTGAGCCCCACCATGACTACCAGCTCTGTAACTTTAGGAAAGTTACTTAACTCCTCTGATCTCGGTTTCTCTGAGTCCACAGGACGGTACTGTCTTCCTCAGAGCATTCTGAGTATCGCATTAAATAACTATATGTAAAGTGTCTAACCCAGCACCTGGGATATACGCCAGGGTAAATATATACAGGATGCCCCCTCACCTCCTCCCTAATAGCTGTGATTATTAAACATTCCAGTGGCTACTAATTTCAAAATCAGGCCAGTGGAAGAAAGCTGCCTTGGACGAAAGTGACCTTCTGCCAGGAAGGGAATCAGCATGTGGGGGTGGGCGTGTGTGTTCTCACATGCTCAGTCAGAGACGCTGGCCGCAGAAGGTCAGCCATGAACTTGAGCCCCGGGAGGCACTATCAAGCCCCTCACTCAGCTTTCTCCTGTGAAAAGGTCAGGGTGATGGAAGGCGGTCATATTTAGATGATGGCTCGCAGGGAAGCCTCGGTGGGTTAGTCACCTATGATATGACATCATATTGCCACTCAATATAGTAACAGCTGTTGATTGCTTTGGGGGACAGGGGCGGGGTTAGCTTTTGTCCCTCAACCATACCTCCAGGATAAATTGGATAGAACCAGCTGGGAAGACATGACAAGGGGAAACCCTCCTCTAAATAGGATGCACCACAGTTTCCTCAGGATTTTTGGCACTTCACCCCAAAATGTGAGTCTTGACTTTTCTTTGTCTCTGGGGCCAAGTGGGGAAAATGTCATGGGACAAAGGCGTGTGGTCGGGAAGCCCTTAGCTGGGAGAGCACCCACCGTGGCCGGGGGACGGTGCCACCCTGTGGAAGGGTGGGAAAACCGGAAGTTCTATGAGCCAGGTACATGATGTCTAGTGGCACCCCAAGAAGGCGTTCCAGGGAGGGGGGTTGAAAAGGCCTGGAGTTAGGGGCTGCAGAGTCTCTAGGTTGGATTAGGGGTTTTTTCCTCTCACAGGATACATGACAACGGTGGGGCCCGGGTCAGCACACCCCGCCCCCCAATTGAGCAATGATGTCCTCCCAGCCTTTGAAATGAGCCTGGAGGAAGCCATAGTTTGAAGATACCACTGATCGGTGCTGTAGTTAATCTGGGATATTGATTAGCCATATCATCATGGAAAGCTGCAGGACAGGGTTAACCCCTTCCTTCCTGGGTATTCTCCTCCTCGACATCTCTAGCTCTCGTGGGGTCTCGTGCTCTGGGGATAGAATGCTTTGTGTCCAGTGTGTCAGCTGCATAGCTTAACTGGGGAGAGCAGGCTTTTTCTGTGTCTAAACTGGAATAAGTCCAGAATGAGGAAGTAAGGAGGTTAGAGAGGAAAAGCTCTTGGGCGGGGGGTTAGGAGACCCTGTTTGGCAGTGGGTTCTGCCACTTTTTGAGCTGGGTGGCTTTGGGAAAATCATTGCTTCTCTCTAGATTTTGGTTCCTTGTCTCGTCTGTAAAAATATGTGCTCTTGGGGTCCTTCCAACCCTAACTGACACACTCTTCATCCTCAAAGTGTGGATTCGCTGTTCAGTTATTGGCAGAGTAGAGCGTCTGACTCTGCCATTCACTGTGTGACCTTGCACAAGGACACCCCTTCTCTGAACCTCAGTTTTCCCATCTATGAAATATGGGTTATTATGAGACATGGGTGCAGTAATAAACCTGGAAGCCTTTTTGGATGATGCTCTGAATTCAGCAGGGCAAGGGGGGTAGGGTGTGAGGCTGGTTGAGAAGGGCACAGCTGAGGTTCCTGGCAAGTTGGACCAAGGCTAGGAGCCTGAGGAGGTAGGGGTTGTGGTCAGCCATGAAAACTTCCAACCCTGTCCTGCGCAGTTCCTCTTCATTTCCCAGCAGCTAGGGGAGGGGAAACCATTGAGAGGTTGTAAGTGATGCTGAAAACGACCCAAGAAAGTGGCTACAAATTCTTGTCTAAGGAGTCGTGCTGCCCAAGTGGGCACAGAGCCAAAGCGAGGGTCGTGGGGAGCCCAGCAAGGGTCTGGAATCCCCACGCAAAGGAGCAGCCTCTCATTTCCTACGCATGTGTGAGGGTGATAGTCCTGCACCTCCCAGCTCAGCATCACCTCCCATGAGCGTGAAAATACCTCAGAGAGGAACCCTGGGAATAACGAATCACGACTGTATGTTGATCAGAGTGAGCTGTCTCCACTTATCTCCTAGGGAAAAATCACAGATCCTCTAGAGAAACTCTGCAAATTCCTGTTTATTCTTCACGTAAACGGATTAACCTAGGGTTAGCGATTCCACTTCGGCTTTCCCTTTCACGCTGTGGCGAAAATGAAATTGATCACTCCTTTGAAGCCCTTTCTTGAGCCATAAGTAGAAGTTCTCTTCCCTCCCACCAAAAGGGGGTTTCTCTTCTTTTGATTTTTTTTTTTTTTTTTTTTGAAGCCCCAGGCGCTGGGGTTGAGAGCTGGCAGGAGGCACGGGCTGCCACAGCAGCAGCATGCCGTCCTCCTGCTGACTCATCTGACATTAACATAATTATGTTTCAGGAGTCAAAGTGATTTTTCAAACTATGAGTAATGCACGGTATTAGAGAGTATGTTTACAAGGCAGCGGGTGTTTCAGCGCACTGAAAAAAAACAGCTGCTGCTAACAGCTGAAATGAGCAAAAGAATAAGAAAATGCTGTCAGGAAAAACCACCTACCCTCTGGGCTCCTCTTCTTTGGGAAGGATTCAGACGTGAAAGGCAGGTGAACTCAGAGGTCCCCAAGGAGCGATCCAGATCTAGCATCGCTCTCTGAATACCTAGAGGTCTGATCACTTTATATGAAAAAAACTTTTTTACAGTCTTATTTTTTTGACGTTTATTTCTTGAGAGACAGAGCATGAATGGGAGAGGGGCAGAGAGAGAGAGAGGGAGACACAGAATCCAAAGCAGGCTCCAGGCTCTGAGCTGTCAGCACAGGGCCTGCCATGGGGTTTGAACCCACAAACGGTGAGATCACGACCTGAGCCAAAGTCGGATGCTTAACCAACTGAGCTTACCCAGCAAGCCTATAGTCTTAATTTTTATATACCCAGCTCTAGGGAAAGATACATTTAAAGACTTCAGCAAATTATTTCTTAAAGCCATTTTATTACCAGTGTTTTAATAATAGTCTAAAGTTGTGTGAAGAAATGTGCTGCTGCTTCTAAGGCAGGAGCAGAGACACAAATCATTTCCCCAGTTGTAAAGATGGGGAGTGGAATCCCATGGGGGTGGGCTGTGGGGTCAGCAAATGCCTTCTTTTGTTAAACTAGGAAGAGAAAAGTTTGAGAGCTATTGAGTACAGTTAGCCAAGTATTTAGACCTCAGGAGAGAAGAGCTAGGCTTCAGTCCAATCCCAGAGCTGTCTCTGTCCCTCGCCCCTGTTTCCCAGACTCTTAATGGGAATATTAACAGAACCTGCCGTGCCCACCTCAAAGGAGGACTCTTGGGCCTTAGGGAAGGCAAGGGTAGTGTCTTTCCATCACTGCACTCACAGTGTCTAACTTGGGCCCTGCACATAGTAAGTGCTCACTAAGTACTTGCAGAATTAATGAGTGAGATAAGAGCTTTGAGCATCAGAGCTCTCTGCTCTTCTGTTTTGTTGGTCTTCTTGCCTTTAGTTCTCCCTGTGCCAAGCCAGAGAGCTCAGAAGGTGGGGCTCCACTTGGAGATGCATCTACTGGAGGCACTGGCACTAATAAAGAAAATTAACTGCTCACATCCTCGGGGACTAACAGCTAAAATCAGATGAAAATGGAACACTCAGAAACTCTTTTAGAGAAAGCTCATTTAAAAACATGACAGTAATTTAATTTGCTTATATGTTGGAGGTAAATCAGGAGACCGTCAGGCTTCATTTCACCTGCTGATTCTTGAACTGCAGTCATCACTTGAGCTGCAATAACAATAAAGTCAACTCAGTGTCTGGGCTCTGTGATGGCTGGTGAAAGAGAAGTAGTTGGACTGGAAAAGCCCTTAAAACACACACACACACACACACACACACGCACAAAACCCAGTTCCGCTCTCAGATACCTGTGTGTAAAGGTATAAAAGAAAAGTAGAAATTATGAAAACTTTACTCTGCCCTTTTTTTTTCCGATGGGAAAAACAACCACTTGATTTTGTATGTGAGGACATATTTCTGAGTTTTGATGCGGGCTTACAAGGGCAGCTCTAGCTTTTTATGACATCTGCGACGGATGACTGTTCTCTTGTTCTTTCCATTCCTGCTTTGGCTTCTCTGCCTTTGTCTCCTTCTTTCCTTCTATCCCTAAGTTAACTCCTTCCTTCCCTTCTTGTTCCCATTTTGCTTTCTTCCCCCAGCCTTCCTTCTCACTGTATGAACTTTCTTCAAGCTTCTGGCAAGGAGTTATGTACATGGTGAGTGGTCAATAGCATTTAAAAAAAAAAAAAAAAAAAAAAAAAAAAAAAAAATATATATATATATATATATATATATATATATATATATATAAAGAGAAAAAGCCCTGGACTAATTATAAGGTCACTTATAAATTGTTCATAAATAAATTGTTTATTTTTAAGCTTCATCATACACAAAACTATTCCTATTCACTTAGGAATGTCTTTGATGAAGCAGTAAAAATTAATTAAATCTCCTCCCTTGAGAACATACCCTTTTGAATGTTCTACATTTGCACGGTGGAAAAAAGGGGATCCCCTGAGAAAGATACACACCATGAGCCCTAAGCCTGCTCTCGGCTGAGACGCCCAGCTGTGTTTTTGGTAGACTACCTGGATTGACAGGTCTGTCCTCTCCCCACTCATTAATACAGTATTGTCAGCAGTAAATATAAGCCAGTACATTCATGGCTAATCAGTCCCAAGTGGTTGTTAAAAAGAACAGGGATCTGTGGTTCCACCCCGAGCGCCTGAGGACGACGCCAGGATAGAAAATGTATACGCTCCCAGTGGCTGTCATTGGGTGCTTCTGCCCTAGACACACTCTCCAGTGGGGTAAGTCCAGGCTGGGGGCATCTCTAAGGTTCTGAACCTCCACTAGTCTCTTTATATCAGAGCTGCGTGTCCAGGGCCCGGGGCAGTCCTGATTTCACATCCCCTACTCCCTTGTTCCTGCAGGTACACAGATGTGTGTCAGGCCAGGAACCCTAATCTGGGTTTGAATGACCGGCTCACTGTTCCCTAAGACGTCTCAAGTAAAAAAGCTCCTCACTTTCGATCCTGATTTGTTTTAGAAGTATTTACAAATAATATTTGTTTAACAGTATTATTTTTTTAAGGTTTATTTCTTTTTTTAATGTTTATTGGTTTTTGAGAGAGAGAACGCATGCAAGTGGGGTGGGGGTTGCAGAGAGAGAGACAGAGACAGAGACAGAGGATCCAAAGTGGGCCCCACGTTGACAGCAGCCAGCTCCATGTGGGGCTCGAACTCACGAACTGCAAGATCATGCCCTGAGCCAAAGTCGGATGCTTAACCGACTGAGCCACCCAGGTGCCCCCCTTTGGGTATTATTAAGTTAGTAGCAGGTTGCCGAACATTTGAGATCCAAATGTTTAACATATATTCGCAAATAGATTTTGTCTCTTTAAACTGCTCAGAGAAAAAGCTTATTTTAATTTTCTCCCATATTGTCCCTTTCTTGATTTCTTTCCCTTCTTCTCTCTCTTTTTCTCTCTCCCTCAATCTTTCCTTCCCTCTCTTCCTTCTTTTCTCTTTCTTTGTTTTCTTGTGTTTTGTTTGTTTGGTGCTTATGGAAAATGTCTTTCCAAAAAATATATATCTAAGAAAAACTGATTAAGGCACCTAGGACTGATAGAGACTTTCCATTATATGCATTTTTTTTTATTATTCCAATGTTTAATGATGTGCACATATGGTTTTTCCCAAATTAAAAAAAAAACAGTTAATGAAGCAGTATTTCATACGTTTCCTGGGTTTTTTTTTTAAGAGTTTTATTTTCTTTCCCAATCTTAATGCCAGTCTATTTCCTCCTCACCAGAAGTGAAAGACAGAAACAGCTTCCAAAGGGATATGGGAAAAAGAGAAGGGAGAAAGTTGACAGAAGCTAAATGTCTCTGTGTCCACAGTGGGGATATAGGAGAATGGGTTTGGGGAAGGATCAAGGAAGCTTGGGGCTTTTTTCCTTTTTTAAGCTCAGGATGTAAATGTCTTCCCACATCATTAAGTATTTTTCTACGATATCATTTTTAATGGTTATACAAGAGTCCTAAGTTAATTTATTATCTTGACACTATAATTTATTTAATTAATATTCTATGTTAAACATTTGGGTAATATCTGACCTGTCATTACAAGTAGTGGTACAATAAACATTCTTATACTTACATCTCTGTGCATAGCTGTTCCTTTTTACTTTATAAAAATTTTCTTTAATGTTTATTTATCTTTGCGAGAAAGAGAGAGAGAGAGAGAGAGAAAAAGTAGGGGAGGGGCAGAGAGGGAGACATAATCAGAAGTAGGCTCCTGGCTCCAAGCTGCCAGTCAGTACAGAGCCTGACGCGGGGCTCGAACTCATGAGCTGTGAGATCATGACCTGAGCTGAAGTTGGATGCTCAGCCAATTGAGCCACCCAGGAGCCCCCCACCTTTACTTTAAATATGTCTTCTCAAGGAGAATAAATATATTTCTCAAAGGAAAATACATCAGAGTATATAAATTCAAGGGTCTTTGATATATGTAATTTTCATTTAAGTTTCTGTAAACATAAAGAAATTTCCCCCGTGTTTGTTAACAAGTGTTATTTCCTATTTATGAATTTTCTAGTCAGAGCTTCTGCCCACACATATTGGCTGGTACCTTAATACAATGACTTAGAATGTTTCCACATATATCAAATATACAGGCAAAGACCTCCTTGTCTAATATTTTTAAATAATAATCATCCTCTGGCTTGATATTTGCACTTTAATGTTGGTTATGTTTCTATATTTTTTGACATACAAAGGTGTTTAAATTTAAAGTAATCAAATCTATCAACATTTTCCTTTCTGAAGAAAACAGCTTTTCCATATAGAAATTTGAAAATTATTTCTGATTTTCTTTTAATAAAAAAGGTTTTTAAAAATTTTAAATTTTAATTTCAGTGCTGTATTAGTTTCACAATATAGTGACCCAACGGTTCCATACCTTACTCAGAACTCATCAACACAACTCATGAACACTCCTGATGCCCTACACCTATCTCACCCACTCCCCCCACCACCCACCCCATAAACCATAAAGTTCATATATATTATGTATTTACAGTGAAACGCACAAATCGTAAGAGGGTCATTCCTTGAATTTTGACAAATGACAAATGCATAAACCTATCAAGATTTATAAGTTTAAAGGGTATGTTTTGTTTTTGAGCTGATAGTTACACAGATATATGAATACACTAAAAACCATTGGATTGTACACTTTAAATGGGTGAATTGTATGCAATAGGAATTATATTTAAATAAAGCTTTTAAAATATATGTAAATAGAAATTAACATCATCCCAGAAATTTCCATAGCATCCCTTCCCAGTAGACTCTCACTCCCACTTTACCTGAGAAGCAGCCACGGTTTTTAGTTTTTTCATCAGATTATTTTTACCTATTTTAGAACTTTATATAAATGGACTCTTACAGGACTACCTCTTTCGTGTAAAGTTTCTTTCACTCAATATATATAATGTTTTAAAAATTCATCTGTTGCTGGTGGGTATCAGGAGTTTCTTTTTGTTGCTAAGAGTAATATTTCATTACTTGTCTGTGTTACAGTTTGTCTATCCATTTCTCTCTTGATGGACACATGGGCTGTGTCCAGTTTGGGGCCATCAAGAACATTCTTGTACTTGTCCTCTTGTGGACATATGCTTTTACTTCCCTTGGGGAGGTACTTTTGGGTGGAATTGCTGTGTCATAGAATAGATGTATGTTTAGATTTACAAGAAACTACCAGACTGTTTCCCAAAGTGAAAATTCCCACCAACAACGTATGAGAGTTCCAGCTGCTCCATATCCTTACTAACATCGGATACTGTCGGTCTTTTTAAATTTTAGCCATTGTATTGGACATACAGTGGTGGCTTATTGTAGTTTTAATTTGCATCTCCTTGATGACTAAAGTTTTTGAACATTTTTTTATGTGCTTCTAATTTTCTTTTAGTTTCATTTGAATAGATTTGTATTTTAAATCTAATTACATCTGTTTATCCATATCCAGTTATTTTGATTACGATCTGGAGTAAATCTTTAAATTTATTTTTTTCTAAATAATCACAGTTTTTTAAACAATAATTTTATTCCTACGGACTTATTATGCTTTCTTCATCACAGATTAAGCTGTTGTGTATAATGTGGGCTCAGAATATCTATTCTGTTAGAAAATATAATGAAAAATTGATTTGTACATTTGTTCTTTTGTCAATTGCACATGATTTTACTGACACTTACTTTTTCAAATGGTTTTAACACTGGCGGGGCCTCTTCCTCATCATTTCTTTTCATGCACATTTTCTTTGCCATTCATACCTAATTATTCTTTCAGTAAGAATTTGAATGATGATGTCAAATTCCAAAAAGAATCTTATTGAGATTTTTATTGAAAATATATTAAGCATACAGACGAATTTGAAAAATCCTACATCGTGGCCAAGGAACTTAATGTTTAAATTTTCTTCTACATTTTTCAGTAACATTTTGTAGTTTTTATTATGTGAATCTTTCACTTTCTTCTGAAAGCTATTCCAAGGCATTTAAGAGGTTTTCAATGTCGTCATTATTCACTTTGTTATTATAATTTTATGTTTTTCACTGTATTTTTGAACTGGATAGTATTTCTATGTAGAAAAGCTACATAGGTTTTTGCCTCTCTTTTGTATATTTAGCAGTTTTCTTGAACTCCCAAACCACCTCTAATAATTTTTAGATGAATTATTTTTTGAGTTTCCAGGAGTTAATTATATCATCTACAAAAAAATATAAATCTGTTTTCTCCCTTCTAACACTCATGCATCCTATTTTTATATATGTACTATTAATTGGTCAGAACTCCTAGATCAAAATTAAATAAAAATGGCAATAGCTTATATCCCTATTTTGTTCCTTATTTTAATAATATTGCCTTAGTGTTTCATTCTTAAGGACAGTGTTGACTGTTGTAATACTATTTAGTGTTAAGAAGCTCTTAAACTTATAATCATTTTTTAATTAGGACTAGCTATTAGATTTTAATGCTTTTTTCTGTATCTATTGTTGGATTTTCTTTTGAACCGGTGGATGTGATATATTCTACTACTGGATTTTTCAAATATTGAAACAAAAACCTTTTCATTCTAGGTTAAATTCTACTGGGGTTATTCTTTTGCTATTCTAGTATCTGTCTTTAGATTTTCTTCTCTCTGTTCATAATTTAGATTAAACCTATTTTCCTTTTTTTTTTTTTTCAAGCTATCTTTTTCAGGTTTTGACATCAGGATTATCTCTGTAACTTAGGCATACTTTTTCTATTTTTCAGTGTTTGGAAGTAATAACTGACACACAGTAATTATCTATTCCTTAAGAGTTGAAAGATTTTTCCTTCTAAAGGTTTCTAGGCCTAGGCATTTTTTTTTTTTTTCTGGAGACAGTTCTTTCCTTCTTTTCTCTTCTAGTTTTTCTAGCTGTGATAATTATATTTAGGTTTTATATTTCTAATTTTGGTTCCAGAAGAAATAGTTTTCAAATTTAACTTAAAATTTTACAAAGTATTGCCTTATGTTAAAAATATCTCTTTATCTGATATTGGATCCTTCTTTTCATTTCTAATTTTGTTTTCCACAGGGTTTTTTTTTTCCTTCTTTATTTTCTCTAAAGGTTTATCTATTTTATTTTAAGAAACTCTTAAATTAAGTCTATAAAGTTTCCTCTATTCTAACTCATTTAGTTTTGGTTTTGCCTTAATTTTTCTTTCTCTTGATTTCTTAAGAATTTTATTGTCATTTTCATAAATCTTTAGATTGAATACTTTCATTTTTCCTTTCCTTGAAAATGATAAAAATATAAGGAATATAATTTCACCTTTCCATATACTTTGATAACATTTCATAACTTTTGATATGGTGTGTTGTTATTTTAATTCTCTTCTGCCATGTTCCTATACTTTGATTTTTGTTCTAATTTTTGTTCTGTCCTTAGACTTTGTTATTTTAATTCCTAGTATTAATAGCTTGTTTTATTGCCCTGAAATCAAAGAATTAAGCTTATATAATGTCTCCTCCTTAAAATATTTCCCCTTTTTGGTTATATGCATTGCAAATACCTTCTCCCGTTCTGTAATTTCTTTCCATTATATTTATAGTGTCTTTTTTGGTGCATTGGTTGTTTGGTTTTTTTTGTTTGTTTGGTTGGTTTTTTTTTTTTTTTTTTTTGTCTTCATGTGAGCAAACATTTCTCTCTTATTTTATTGTTTGTATGTTTGTATCTTATAGGAGAAATCTTGCCCTACTTGGTGATAATAAATGTACTTTCCTGTGGTTTCTTCTAAAATTTACAAACATTTGCTTTTCACATTTGGGTCTTTAATCTTTGTCTCTTCTCCCCCGTTGTGTTGTGATGCCACCTTACAGAGTTTCCTTGTGTGTCGAAGTATTTCTGGGCTTTTGTTCTGATCCCCTCATCTGTATGTCTGTCTCCACCAATACCACCACAGTCTTACTACCCTCCTCTTCTTCAGACTCGTCTTGATCCTTCTTGTCCCTTTCACATGAATTTCAGAATTAGCTTATTAAGAATCGCACACGCACACACACACACCACGTATTTTGGGGATGTTCAAAATTAAAATAGCATCAAGTCTATTGATCAATATGGAGAAAATGGACACTTTTACATTGTTGAGCAATCGATGAACATGCTATTTCTCTCCATGCATTTGGGTCTTTATATTGTTCAATAATACTTTCCTAGCTTTCTCCATAAAGGTCTTGCACACCTTTAAACAAATTTGTCCCGAGGGGACACATAATTTCTACTACTGTTGTTAATGGGATCGTTTTTTTTTTCCCATTATATTTTCTAATTAGTTATTGTGTAGGAATGCTAGTGATTTTTGTGTGACTTTTATATCTAGCATCCTTGTTGAATGCTTTTTAGCTTTAAGAATTTCTCTGTGAATTTTCTGTAATTCTTTATGTAGGTAATCACATTTGCTGCAAACAAGAACAGTTTTCTTTCTTTTTTTCAATCCCTCTCTGTTCCTCTGTCCCTCTGTGTTTCTTTCTTTCTCTCCCCTTTCTGTTGCATCAGTTAAGACCCTCAGTGAATAAAGGCTTACAACTGGTATCCTTACACTATTCCTACTTTTTTGGAGCTGTCTTTAAAATATCCAAAGTTAGTGTAATATTTGCCTATAGAATTTTGATATATGGCCTTAGTCAGGTAAAGAAATTTGCCTTTTATACCTAGTTTGCAAAGGTTTTTTTTTTTTTTTAACTATGAATAACTACTTTGCTCTGTGAAATGTTTTTTCTGCATTTATCAAGATGAGACTAAAAACATTTTAGGTTTTCTAGTCTTGAATTATGCTTTCAATTTGTGATTAAATCCTGTCCGATCGTGTTATTTTCTTTAAGATTTTGCATCCACATAAAAAGTGAGATTAAGTTATACTTTACGTATACGTGTCTGGATTTAGTATCTTAAAAAATAAATTATGTAGTCTTCTTCCCTTTCCCCGTCATTCTTTCAAACAGATTTTTAAAATGACATTTATTTATTTTTTAAAGATCTGATGAAACCAGTAGGGCCTGATGTCTTTGGAGATGGGAAGACTTTTGATTGCCAATTTAAATTCTTTTTTTT
Source organism: Felis catus (assembly GCF_018350175.1). Taxonomy (NCBI): domain Eukaryota; kingdom Metazoa; phylum Chordata; class Mammalia; order Carnivora; family Felidae; genus Felis; species Felis catus. Next base: position 30,769,804 of record NC_058384.1, on the reverse strand, counting down.
TTTAATTTTTTTTTAACGTTTATTTATTTTTGAGACAGAGAGAGACAGAGCATGAATGGGGGGAGGGCCAGAGAGAGAGGGAGACACAGAATCTGAAACAGGCTCCAGGCTCTGAGCTGTCAGCACAGAGCCCGACGCGGGGCTCGAACCCACGGACTGCGAAATCATGACCTGAGCCGAAGTCGGACACGTAACCGACTGAGCCACCCAGGCGCCCCGCCAATTTAAATTCTTTAATGACTAAGGCTTTATTCTGGTTTTACCTGAATCCATCACCAAAATTTTATTTTTCCTTAAAAATTATCCACTTCTTCTAAGTGTCCATATTTATCGGCATGAAGTTGTTAATAGTATTCTTTTAAGTATTTTTACATCTCCATTGTATCTGTTTTTTTTAACGTTTTTAGAAATTTATTTATTTTTGAGAGCGTGCAAGTGGAGGAGGTGCAGAGAGAGAGAGGGGGACAGAGGATCTGAAGTGGGGTCTGCCCTGACAGCAGAGAGGCTGATGTGGGGCTCAAACTCATGAACTGAACTCTGAGATCATGACCTGAGCTGAAGTCGGAGGCTTAACTGACTGAGCCACCCAGATGCCCCACTTTTTATTCCTATTTTCTATTTCTAGCCCCCCCTTTTTAACATTTATTTATTTTTGAGACAGAGACAGAGCACGAATGGGGGAGGGTCAGAGAGAGGGAGACACAGAACCTGAAACGGGCTCCAGGCTCTGAACTGTCAGCACAGAGCCCGACGTGGGGCTAGAACTCACGGACCGCGAGATCATGACCTGAGCCGAAGTCCGCCGCTTACCCGATTGAGCCACCCAGGCGCCCCTCTTGCCCCTTTTTATTCCTATTTTCTGTGTGTGTGTGTGTGTGTGTGTGTGTGTGTGTGTGTGTGTTTTCCTTTGTCTTGATCCCTTTGCTCAAGGTTTGTCTATTTCCGTACTTATTTCAAAAAACAAACATTTGGTTTTATCTATCTTCCCCAAATACTATTTTTTAACTTTTTTCTCTTCTATTTATTATTTTCTTATTTCTAGTTTAGGTTTCTCTGGTGTTCTTGCCTTAGTTTATTAAGTCGATCACTTTATTTACTCATCCTGTTTTTGTCTGTTTTTTCACTTTTCACTTCGCTCTTACAGAATATACTTTTTAAGGTGTGAAGTATTCATAGCTTAATATTCTCTTGGCCACAACAAAAGCACCAGTACTGTTTAGTTACCTGTTGAACCCTGCTCCCCTCTTATTTTTGTTCCAGACTTGTAGTTTCATCCTCTTAAATATAAAAAAAAATAGTATTTTCTACAACCAATAACTGATTACATACACTAAACTATAATACCCTTTAGTAGTTCTTTTAGTGACCATTTGTGGTTGCCAAACTGTCTGGGTCTTTGTGTGGCTAAGGTGTCTTTACTCGTCAGGGTGTAGAATTCTAAACTGACCATGATTTTCCCTCTGCACTTTGAGCACATCAGCATATTGTCTTCTGGAATCTACTGCCTACAAAAGGGCTGCCACTGCACCGATGCTCATTCCTCTGTAGGTAGTCCCTCTTTTATCTCTGCTGACTTTTGGATTATCCCTATCCTTCATGTTCTGCAATTTTGTTACGATGAGTTTAGGTATTGGTTTATTCTTATTTCTGTGTTTGGTACTCTAATGTACTTTTTTAAAAAAAAATTTGGGGTGTTTATTTATTACTGAGAGAGGAGAGAGAGACAGAAAGTGAGGAGGGACAGAGAGAGAGAGGGAGACACAGAATCCGAAGCGGGCTCCAGGCTCTGAGCCGTCAGCACAGAGCCTGACATGGGGCTCAAACTCACGAATGGTGAGATCATGACCTGAGCTGAAGTCAGACACCAACCAACTGAGCCACCCAGGCGCCCCTTGAATGTACTTTTGATTTGAAGTCTTCAATTCCGCAAAATTCCGAGTCATGATCTCTTTAAACGTTGCTGGACTGTCATTGCCTCCTTTCTCTTCTTTCAGAATTTTTATCAGATGGCAGTCGGTGTCTCTCCGTCGATCCCCCCATGTGTCTTAATGCTTTCTCTTCCCTGTCCAGACGCTGGCTGTGCTCCCCACAACCAATTTCACCTTCACTGCTGTGCTCTGCAACTTCATTCAGTCCAGAAATGTTCTCAGCCAGGCTATTTTAAATTTCAATGACTTTATTATTCATTCCTGAGATTTTTAGGTAACTCTTTTTAAGAAAATTAATGGGGCGCCTGGGTGGTGAGCCCAGTTGGGCATCTGACTTCAGCTCAGGTCACGATATCATGGCTCGTGGGTTTGAGCCCCACGTTGGGCTCTGTGCTGACAGCTCGGAGCCTGGGGCCTGCTTTGGATTCTGTGTCTCCCTCTCTCTATGTCCCTCCCCCGCTGATGCTCTGTCTCTTAAAAATAAACATTAGGGAAAAATTTTTTAAAAAAGAAAGACAATTAACCTGGCATTGTTTTTAATTTTCTATTTTGTTTTATTTTATTTTATTTTATTTTGAGAGAGAGTGTGTGAGTAGGGGAGGGGCAGAGAGAGAGAGGGAGAGAGAGAATCCCAAGCAGGCTCCACACTGACAGTGCAGGGCTCGAACCCACAAACTGTGAAATCATGACCTGAGCCAAAAGCAAGAGTCAGACACTTAGCCCACTGAGCCGCCCAGGCACCCCTTAATTTTCTAATAACTTCTTTTATCCATCCCTTTTGACACATCAGAGGTACTTATTCTAAAGTATTTGTTTGGCTGATCTACAAAATTAGTTTCCATGTGGAATGAAATCCTGTCCTACTTTTTTTGACTCTGTTGGCCGTCTGTCCCGGCATTAGATTTCTTCATGTGTTCTGGAATTTGGGTTTGCAGGCTCATTTCAGATGGGAGTCATGTTACTTTTTTTTTTTTTTTTTTTTTTTTTTGCTTTCTTTCTCCCTTTCTCACTCTGCGCTCACCCCCTCCTTCACTCCCACTCTTGTAGTTGCCTCAGCCAGCCCCCTGGATCCCAACCCCTAACCAGCGTTTCTGGGGTCAGTGCAGGGTCACTGCTGCATGGTGGTGACAGGGACACGGCAGATCCAGTCGCCGACCCATTCCCAATCAGCAGGCTGTGCCTGCATCCTCTTACACAACTTGTAGCCCTGGGAGCCCGGGCAACTCTCCGGAGCAGTTTCTCAGTCTTTCCTCCCGAGTTGGGGAAGCTCAACTCTGTGTTGTGCCTCCCCCCACCCCAAAACCATAAGCTCCATAAGGAGACACACTCTATATGCTTTGGTCATCACTGTATACCCAGTGCATAAAATAGTGCTAACACATAGAGAAACTACACCTTTGAAGTTGAACCTGGAGCTTTGTTTACTCACAGTCTTCCTGGAGGATGGCCAGCCTAACAGGATAGCTCGTATCTGCAGAAAGGAAGAGTCACTGGTGTAAGAATTTAAATTCTGTGACTTCGGGAAGGCTCTGGACCTTATCTAGCTACATCACTGAATCACCCGAAATCCAGAAATGCTCTTCTATAAAATGAACGTCCCCTTGGTTGGATGACAACAGTCTAGCCAGCTGGTGACCGCTCTATCAGTCTGGGCTCTGGAGTGGGACTAAGAGATGGCCAGTGGACGGTGATGAATGAGAAACAAATTCATGGTTTTAAAGGCACTGACCTGGGGGGGCGGGCTCAGTCAGTTGAGCGTCAGACTTCTGCTCAGGTCATGATCTCGTGTTTTGTGAGTTCGAGCCCTGCATCAGGCTCGCTGCTGTCAGCCTGTCAGCGCAGAGCTCGCTTTGGATCGATCCTCTGTCCCCCTCTCTCCGCCCCTCCCCCACTTGTGCTCCCCCAAAACAAAATAAACATTAAAAAAAATAATAATAAAGGCACCGAGGGTTTTAGAGTTGTTTGTTGCTATAGCATAACCTAGGCTATCCTGGTGGATACAAATACCCCTCCATAGATTTTGAGCTCTGCTGAGGGAAGGATCGTCTTTTTTTTTTTTTTTTTTTTTTTTTTTTTTTACTACTGCTGCCCAGTTTCCGGAGTAGTATGTAAATACGGTCATTGTTCTTTTCTCCGTTTTCACTACTAATGAGAGACATGTTCAAAGCCAATAATTATTTCATATTTGCAGTCTTCCAATTGTCTGAGAAAATTGTGACATTGTCTAGAACTCTTAGAACTCTAATAATACTTTAAAAAGTGTTGTGGTGCCCTTTCTGGAGATGGGAAGACAAAAGTTTTGACCTGAACATAATTTAAGTTTTGCATGGTGACGTGCCACATTATTATATGCCTCAGTAACTCAGTGATGCCAACGGGGGCCAACATAATGTTGCCAGCCTACCGGCCCTGACAGGAAATGCCCCCGGACTGTGATGCCCTGTATTGGGGGTGGGGGGACCTCTGCTCTTACACTGCTTCCTGCCCTTAGTGTGCACACCTCTAGTGGAAAGCCCAGCCACCTCCCTAGTCTGCTCCCCACTGCTCCCATGAGGTGGGAAACATGAAAACCGAGAACTTGGAAGAACAGGAACTAGAACATTCAGTTTTGAGTGCATATCTACAAAAAGTTGAGCAGTGCCCTAAGTCAAGTGCGTAAGCCCCCTGGCATCTCTTATGGGGGTCGTGTAGTTTTGTGTTGTTTTTAACCAATGAAAGCATGCTTTATTGAATTGAAGATGCAAAAAATATTTGTGGTTTCACAGACCTTTGCTGTGCTATAAATATTGCACTTTATGGTATAATTATTACTGGTTTAAGAGAAATAAACAGTATAAAGAAAATATAGCCAATAGTATGGAAATGCACACCATACAAACGAGAAGCACAAGATAATTACTCAGTATCTTGAGGAATACTTAATATATACATGTGAGATATCTCACACATATACACAGTAAAAGCTTGGCAGTGTTACAAAATTTGAAGTTGCTTGATACATGGTCTCTGGATAAAGGATATAGTTACATATTCTTTTTTTTTTTTAATTTTTTAATGTTTATTTATTTTTGAGAGACAGAGAGAGACAGAGTGCAAGCAGGGGAGAGGCAGAGAGAGAGGGAGACACAGAATCCGAAGCAGGCTTCAGGCTCTGAGCTGTCAGCACAGAGCCCAATGTGGGGCTTGAATTCACGGACCTAGAGATCATGACCTGAGCTGAAGTCGGACGCTTAACAGACTGAGCCACCCAGGCACCCTTATAAGTACATATTCTTAAAGAAATGCAGTTTTATTCTCAAGAACATAGACGTTAGAACTTAACTAATAGAATGTTAGAATCCTCTTTTAATGGATATAAAAAAACAGTTTATAAAAAGCACATGGTTCATTGGTTTCTGAGTAGAAGAGAGTTTCTTAAATGTGTGAGGAGATCCTGAGAACAGTGTTCTCTAAGGCCAGCGAAACATCTATCTGCCCTTCATCTATGGAGATTCCAGATTAAGCAAATAAAAATACACAGTGCTCAAGGAAATGGGAATTTGAGACAAAAACCAAAGAATTTTTAGTATAAGTATATCCCAGATGCTTCATGGGACATACTTATGATTAAAAAAAAAATCGTGTGTTGTTTATCTGAAATTCAAATTCCAGATTCAAATTTCAGATTCTTCCTTTGGAAGAACCTGGCCAGCCTCTGCCCCAGACTCCATAAATTCTGTACTAGTGAGCTTTCCTTAATGTGTTTTCACTTACACATTGTGAGGCTTCTAAAGAAACTAGGTTCACCAGCAATTGTCCCTCAAATCCAGTGCACCCTTCTGAAGCAGTGTGGCCTTCAGAACTTCTGCAAGGGGAGGGCTGTGTGGGCTCCCCCCATAATGCCTATTTTAGTCACAGTCATTAGCGCCGGAGAAAAAACACTCTGGTCATGAGATTCACTTTCTGCCATGTCACAAGAGCGTCAGTAACACTAAATGCCCGAAGGAAAGTGTGGGAGAAAAGATCTGTGTCCTGAGCTGAAGACTCTGGAAGCCTTCTTCTGCAACACGCCCACATGTTTTTAGTCAAAACCTCTGACATCTTTCCCTGCACAGAGATTGAGCCAAAAAAAAATATTTTTTTAAGTTTATTTCTTTATAGTCTCTACACCCAATGTGGGGCTTGAACTCACAACCCTGAGTTCCAGAGTTGCATGCCGTACTGACTGAGCCAGCCAGCACCCCCTGAGCAACACTTTTTTTAACCAAGAAAGAGACTGAGTGACTTCAGTCAGGTATTCATTCAGGCATTGCCATGAGACTTGAACTTAGGAGAATGAAGAGGAAACACCAACTTTACTGAGCTCGTGATACAAATACCTTGATTTATTTACTCCTCATTCCCACCTGCTGTGGCATGGCTCCACTTTTCAACCAGGAGACAGAGGCTCAGAGAGGTCAAGCCATTTGCTCAGAGACACATAACTAGCAGCATAGCCTGGATTCAAGTTGGGATGTCTGGGGCTACAGAAGGCCAAGCCCGATTTCCATTTTACCAATTTTCCTCTCTGGAAGGAGGGAGGTGATAAAGCATGCTAGAGTTGTAGAATGTTCTAGAAGAAATTATAGGACTTCATGGGGTAGGTTCATTCTTAGCCAATTTGTGAGACTGGACGTCGTGATGTGTAACAAAATGTATAACAAAAATACCTGGGTTTGAATTCTGCCTCTACCACCTTTTAGCCGTATGGTTTTGTTATAGCCGTATGGTTTGTTATAGCCGTATGGTTTTGTTAGCCTAATTTCTCTTTATCAGTCAGCATCCCAGCAGGAAAATGATGGCACACACGAGTGATTTAACTGAGGAGAGTTAAAATTTCTTTTTTAAGTTTATTTACTTATTTCGAGAGAGAGAGCGAGTGAGCAGGGGAAAAAGGGAGAGAGAGAATCCACACTGTCAGCACAGAGCCTGATGTGGGTCTTGAACCCATGAAGCCGTGAGATCATGACCTGAGCTCAAACTAAGAATTGGTCACGTAACCGACTGAGCCACCCAAGCGCCCCAACTAAGGGGAGTTGGATAAAGGGACTATTAACCGAGGCTTTGGCAGCATAAAGGGTTTTGGCAACAAGGGATGGTGAAGTACCAGGAAACTGGTAAGAGCAGGAAGCCATGACCGCTGCAGGCCTGAAGGGCAAGGGGAGGGAATATTTTATTAGATCCTGTTGAAAGCTGCAGCCATGGAAAGGGGGCCGCCTGACAGGAGCCATGGCCCTGAAGAAACACAGCCACTGTATCAGCACCACACGTGGAACAGAGGTTAGAACCTTGACCTCTCTCTCCTTCCTTGGCCAGGACTCCACTTTGTATGTCTGTACAGGTCAGCCTCCAAGGACCCGGGGCAGGGCAGACAGGGAAGGAAGGGGGTTGGGGTGTTGTAATCAGAGAACAACAGCATTCAAGCTGAGCTTTGGTTTGGTTTGCTTTTTAAAGTTTATTTATTTATTTGAGAGATACAGAGACAGTGTGGGTGAGGAAGGGGCAGAGAGAGAGAGAGAATCCTACACAAGGTCCACGCTGACAGCACAAAGCCCAACGTGGGGCTCAAACCCACGAAATCATGAGATCATGACCTGAGCTGAAATTAAGAGTCCCACACTCAACTGACTAAGCCACCCAGGCACCCCTGATTTGCTTTAAAAAAATTTTTTTTTAATGTTTATTTTTGAAGGAGAGAGACAGAGTATGAGTGAGGGAGGGGCAGGGAGAGGGGGAGACACAGAATCTGAAGCAGGCTCCAGGCTCCGAGCTGTCAGCACAGAGCCCGACGCGGGGCTCGAACTCACAAGTTGTGAGATCAGGACCTGAGCTGAAGTCGGACGCCCTGGTTCCCTTTTTTAAAAATGGGAATCACAGTACCTACCATGGGGTGTTGTAGGGAAGATTAGATATAGATTGACTCCCTCAACCAAGCATTTACCGAGCACCTACCATGCGTTAGGCTCTCTCTCATAGATATGGTGGTGACCAAAACAGAGAATGTCTCTGCCCTCGTGGAGATTATACTTACAAGAGAGCCAGACATCACATAAGTATTTACAAGGGAGAGGAGGTAAAATATCACCAGAGGGCATTTATAAATAGTAGCCATAATTATTTTTTTAAAGTCTCCCAAAAAGACCTATGTCACATAGCACTTTCTTGTTTCTTATACCAATGTTTATGAACAACCTTTACCATCAGGACAGCGTTCCCTGCCATACTATAAAGTTTTGAGCATCCTAAAAAGAAAGAAACAGTTATCACTACCTATATTAGTCAGGGTTCTCCAGAGAAACAGAACCACTAGGAGATTAGATGGATAGATAGATTAGATGATAGATAGATAGATAGATAGATAGATAGATGATAGGTAGATAGATAATAAGAACCAGCTCACAGGATTATGGAGGCTGGCAAGGTCTAAGATCTGCAGTCAGCAAGCCAGGGACCCAGGAAAACTGGCAGTATAGTTCCAGTCAAAAGGCTGGCAGGCTTGAGACCCAGGAAGAGCTAATGTTTCAGAACAAGTCTGAAGGCAGGAAGAAAATGATGTCCCAGCTCGGGGCGCCTGGGTGGCTCACTCGGTTAAGCATCTGACTCTTGGGTTGGGCTCAGGTCATGATCTCATGGTTCATCGGTTCAAGCCCCACATCGGGCCCCACACTGATGGTGTGGAGCCTGCTTGGGCTTCTCTCTCTCCTTCTTTCTCTGCCCCTCCCCTGCTTGCTCTCTCTCTCAAAATAAATAGAAAGAAAGAAAGAAAGAAAGAAAGAAAGAAAGAAAGAAAGAAAGAAAATGGTGTCCCAGCTCAAAACAGGCAGGAGGAGTTCTCTCTTAAGGGTCAAAAAGGTCAGCCCTTTTGTTCTATTTTGTTCTGTTCAAGCCTTCAACTGATTAGATAAGGCCCATGTTAGGGAGGGCAATCTGCTTTACTCAGTCTACTGATTTAAAAGCTAAACTCATTTACAAACGCCCAGAATAATGTTTGACCAAATATCTGGTCACCCCATGACCCCAGTTAACCTGAGAGATAAAATTCACTGTCACACTACCCTGGAGTCAAAATTCTTAATTGAGTTGCCCCACTCTTCCTCCCTCCCGCCTAAATATGACCTGCCTCTTTCACCTGGAGCTTCTCACCTGGATGCAGGTGGCATCGCATTCCTCTGGGAGCTTGGTAACCATGCAGAGTGCAGGCCCCACCCAGGCCTACTGCATGACAGTGCCGGGGAGGGAAGCCTAAAAATCGACTCATTTGTTAGCCCTTACTCATCTACTATGCACCCTTCCAGCCCACCAGATACCAAGAGGAGGAGGTGAAGAGAAACCCTACAAGGGAAGGTCTGTACTGAGGGGTGCTGAGGACGCCAAAGGCGTAAGGGAGATGGGCCTTGGTAGTGAGACAGAGCTGCAAACCACAGTGTGAAGAGAAGAGGGTTTATTAATGAAGGCAGGGGGTTGGGGGTGGAAGAAGGACTTCTGCATGTGGCAGCTTAGGGGTTGCTAATTACTGAAGGACCCCAAAGCCCTGCTCGATCTGCTTGTCTATCTCCAAGCTCTCCGAGCTCACCTGGGCTCCCTCCCTTGCTCACTACGCTCAGTCATACTGAACTTCCTGCAGTTCCTCTGAGAGCCCAGCCCTCTCCTGCCTCAGGACCTTGGCTCGTGCTATTCCCTCTGCCTACAGCACTCTTAAAACTCTTGGGGTGGCTGGCTCCTTCTCACCCTTCAGGCTTCAGCTTAAGGAGAGACCTGTTTAAAGGGCCCCCCTCAAGCCCCATCCAACATAAGTCCTCCCTCTCAGCCTCTATTTCATCACCTGTATGTTCCCCTAAAGAACATATGAAGACGTATAATTTTCAAATGTATTTGTGAAGCGGGAACCAATTTTATAAGTCACATACACGTCAAATGTAATAAATTATATTTTGTAATTTTTCATTTCTTTGTCACAGGAGACATAATTTCATCCTTTTCAGATCAACTCAGCCGCATTAATGAGCATGGAGTCACTTCAGGTTTATCAGCTTAGTCAGATTCAGCATTCTGTCCTTAGTCTCTTTCTCAAGTCCTCTTAGCCTTTGGCCATTGATACTCACCTACCTGGCTTGTTCCTGAATGCCCCAGGTCCTGCTGTGGCCTCCAAAGCCCTCTGACTCCTCCTTTTCCCAAACGTGTTGCGGCCTCTGGCCTCTCTCACCAATTCTGGGTCCTGTCTGTGGGAAGGGGAGGTGGTGGCCACTCTTCCCGCACCACACTGTGAGGCTTGCCCCAGCCCGGGACCCTGGACGCCTCCCTCACCCACACCTCTTCTACTCTCACACACACAGGCTTCTCTGGGAAGTGACCTACAGGAAGCGAGGTACAAGTCTCCTCTGCTCTGAGCTTCTGCAATTTTCCATGGGGGTTCTTTTACCTTCGGACTCCAGAGCTCGACGGTCAATAAAAGGAGACCCACACAGCTAGCTCCCCTATCTCTCCCTCTCCTGCTTCTCCCTCCTCTTCCAAGCTGGTAGAACTCTATTGGGGGAAAGGGGAAGGTCAGTGAGAGGGAACACTCCTCTCGGGCTCTGGTACTTTCTTCCTCTCTGCTGCTCAGAGTGCCACATGGATGGGGTGGAGGTAGCTCCAGGAAGGCACCCTCAGCCCTCAGCATGGTGTCGGGCACACAGTAAGCCTTCACTACGGTTTAATGAACGAACCAACGGCTGTATCAGTATGTGTTTGCCATCTTGGATGATACTCTTGCCCAGAATAACCTTGGGAGAAAGTGCCAAAGAACTTAATTTGGTAAGCGTTTCAAATGTCCACTGCAAGGTAGTTGTCCCCTCTCCTCGTGAGTGAGAGCATTGCTCTCGGCAAGCCCAAAGCAACTCAGCGTGCAAGAAAATAAGCACATGAAGGGCTGCGCTGGGAAGGCAGAAAACAGCCAATATTTACGGGGGTCAAGGCTTAAAAAGTGGATTTTGGGTTGTGTCAGTGCTGCAGCCTTAGCAATCCCAAAGATATTGATAAAGAGCTAATGTCCTGGGCTGCCTGGGTGGCTCAGTCGGTTAAGCATCCCACTTCGGCTCAGGTCATGATCTCGCGGTTCAAGGGCTCGAGCCCCGTGTCAGGCTCCACGCTGACAGCTGACAGCCTTGAATCTGCTTCAGATTCTGCGTCTCCCTCTCTCTCTCTGCTCCTCCCCTGCTCATGCTCTGCCTCTCTCTGTCTCAAAAATGAATATTTAAAAAAAAAGGGGGGTGGTGCCTGGGTGGCTCAGTCGGTTGAGCGTCTGACTTCTGCTCAGTTCAGGATCTCGCTGTTTGTGAGTTCAAGCCCCGCGTCCGGCTCTGTGCTGACAGCTCGGAGCCTGGAGCCTGCTTTGGATTCTGTGTCTCCTTCTCGTCTGTCCATCCCCCCCTTGTGCTGTCTCTCTCTGTCTCTCAAAAATAAATAAATAAATGTAAAAAAAAATTAAAAGAACAAAAAGAGCTAATTCCCAATTTGACCCAAGTCACAGCGGTGTGTTAGAGAACATGGTCAGTGACTTCCTAGGATGGCCCCTCACTGGACAGAGGAGCCCTCTGGGTGCTTCTCCCTTCAGACATCATCAGGAACTTTCTGTCTCTGACAAATGAACTTTTTCACTGACTCTCACATGAGTTTTCTAAGGTGGGCAGGTGAGTTAGGGGAAGGATAGAAGAAGGGGTTATGTTTGGAAAAGAGATGACCATTTGGAAGTTAAAAACAATAGAAGCTAAAAATTGAGCAAAGTGATGTATTTAAAAAACTGTGTTTGATGGAATCCTGTAATAATAGTATAATGTTTAAATTACACATAATTGGTATTCAATAAATTTGAAGGATGAGTATGTTAATAAAGAATATTCATATCTATGAGCTTTAAACAGACTCTTGAAAGTTGGCCTAGGAACGAAAATTTTCCCTTATTATATTGTTTCCATAGGAAAATATGTTCTGCATTCCAAACAACTGACTTGCAATGGAACTTTTGCAGAAGCTGGGGTTGCTGCCCTGGGGTGGGTTCCATGACACATACCACAGTCGCTGGCCTGGGCCTCTTGTGACCAGCCCACACATTTAGAAGCCCATAGGCTGGGCTCAGGGAAGCAGTCATTGGCCAAAGGGACAAAGTCACGCCAAAAAGGAAATACCTCAAAATACGAACTCACGACAGAGAGCAGGAAATGGTAAATAAAATCCAGCCCTTCCGTGCGTGTTTTTTTAAAGTTTATTTATTTTGAGAGAGAGAGCGCAAGCAAGGGAGGGGCAGAGAGAGGGGGAGAGAGAGAATCCCAAGCAGGCTCTGCACTGCCAGCACAGAGCCCGATGCAGGGCTGGAACTCAGGAACCATGAGATCATGACCTGAGCCAAAACCAAGAGTCGGACGCTCAACCGAGTGAGCCACCCAGGTGCCCCCCAGCCTTTCTGTTTTAAAGTCAGTTGCAACTTCAGTCAAAATGAAGCATTAACTATTCAATTATTCATTCATTCATTCACTCATTCAAAAGCACATGTATATTTCCATTCTCTCTCCCCATAAGCCTCTTGGAAGTAACAGCAAAGGGATAAAAAAAATATATTAACTTACAAAGAGAGAAGGGACAAGGGGATAGATAACAGCAGACAGGAGATGTCAACAGAATTGCAGAGATGAAAGTATGGGTGGGATGGGGCATGTGCAATTAAGTAGGAAAACAGACGAGTCCAAGTGAGCTGGTGGGGGGGGGGTCTCTCTACAGGTGCCTGCGAGGCTTAGCATTGGGGGCAGCAGTAACTGCAGGAGGTGAGGGTGAAGGCTGAGGCTGAAATGAGGGAGATTTATAAATCTAGATCAAGAGGGGGACCCTAAGTAGCTGCCCTCCCTCCTCCCTTCCCCCCCCCCCCCCCCCCCGCCAGCCAGGTGGCCTCCCACATTGAGAAGCTCCTTCTAAGGGGAAATGAAAACTGGAGAGGCTCAGGACATGAAGCATGCAGGCAGGGTGTGGAGTTGGACGTTAACGAGGGGATTCAGTGAGGCTGCACATTCTGAATTTCGGGGTGCTCAGCACACTTCCCACCCTGGTCACGGACAGCCCCAACCAGGCATGTTACAGCCAGCAACCCCCGCCCCCAACTCAACCAGAGGGAAGTCAGAGAAGGGACCTAGGCTTGCTACCATCAAGGACCTCCAGTGAAGAACCACATCTCATGCCCTGCGGGCAATCACCGGGAGGCACGAGTCTCACCCCACACAAAAAGCCCCAATCCTCTCTCTTTTTAATGTCTCACTTTCAGCTATTAGATTGGATGGGCAGAGATCATCTTGGGAGTGGGATGAGAGGGACAGTTACTCTTTTTAAATTTAATTTTAATTTGTATCAGAGCAATACGTGTATAAAGTTAGAAAGTCCAACTACTCTACAAGGCTCTATGATGAAAATTACAACCATCTCCCAGCTAGGCAACCCCAGCCTTGATTTCCACTTCCCAAAGGCAATTGTTAACCATTCTTTTAGCTGTTTTTTTCCTCCATATTTATAAATAATGTGCTATATTTGCTGATTTCCTGAGTTTTCCATTTTGGACATTGTCTATTGACTTTTTACTTTGGACATTTTGGATTTAGCTCTCTTCCTCCCCCATCCTCATAATCCCCCCATCAAATGCTCAAAATAATGCCACAGTTTAGTTGTCTTCATATCTGGTCAATAATTTTCCTTTCAAAAATATAGGCAATACAGGTACATGATTTTTTTTTTTCTGTGACTATGTAGGCATGGTTTTATTTTGAAAAGCAAATGATTGTCCCAATTGGAAGCCAACTAAAAGAGAGCATCACTGTGAGCATAAGAGAGAATCCACTAGGCATGTTCTCCTTTAAGTGGCAAAGAGGCAGTGACCTTGACCTGGCAGAGAAGGAAAGGTGGTCCTAGCATCACAGTAATCCAAATTTACATGGTCTTAATAATGCAGACCCTGTCTGTTCGCTTTCTACTCTAGAAATCAAACCTCCCACAAAGCAAGGAAGACTTAACTAAGGTGACAAAGCTGATTGTAGATGTTTCATTCTTGATGTAAAAGTAAGGGTACAAATAGCAGATAATGGGAAGTAGAGGGGAGAGGCAGACAGAAGGGAACTGCGTTAATATCCTCAGCTAACATAGTGGGGAGTCAACACGGGCTGCATAGATAGGAGAAGAAAAGGAGGGCTAAGTATGTCATATACATGTACAGAGGGAACCAACAGAAAAGCTAAATTATAAATCAGAGAGCTGGGGGCAAGGAGGTAGGAAGCTAAATCCTCATATTTAATGGAGGTGAGTCAAGAGACCCTGTCTTAAACAGACCAAGAAATTGCTTTTAAAAACAATCTGAGTATTTTTTTAAGTTTATTTATTTATTTTGAGAGAGAAAGAGAGAGAGAGAGAGAGAGAGTGACAGACAGAGTAGGGGTGGGGTAGAGAGAGGGAGAGAGAGAACCCCAAGCGGGCTTCTCACTGTCAGCACAGAGCCAGATATGGGGCTTGATCCCACAAACCATGAGATCACGACCAGAGCTGAAATCAAAACTCAGGTGTTTAATCGACGGAGCCACCCAGGTGCCCCAAAACCAATCTGAATATTTAAAAAAAAATTTTTTTTTTTAAGGAGGCGGACGAAAGCACATCACTGGAAAGTGATGTGAGTATGGGGTGAGCAGTGTTGGTTTTCTCTCGAATGATTGGATTTTTAAAAATTCTGTGTATATATTACTTCAATTTTTCAAATGTAAAAGAGGGAAATTCACACATTTTTAAAAGTTGAATTCAGGGGTGCCTGGGTGGCTCGATTGAGTGTCTGACTCTTGATTTCAGCTCAGGTCTTGATCTCAGGGTCATGAGTTCAAGCCCTGCCTTGGAACTTATGCTGGGTATAAAGTCTACATTAAAAAAAAAAAGTTGAATTCAGTATGAACACATAAGCCATGGTACAGGTGTCCAATTTGCAATGCCAATCTGTATTATTATTCCTTCAAAAATTGCACAGTTTCCAGGCACTTTTTAAAATGGTAACATAAACTTAATGGGTCTCTTATTGAGAGACTTACGAAGTTAGCATTGGATATGGGCAACATTAGGGGAGGAGATAATGTATTTTCATTGCTCTTAATGTTGGCTACAAGGCAAATGAGCCCACCACTTAGATAATGAGGAGAGACTACACAGAAGTGGAAAATATTTCTTTATGATGCACCTGGTTCCTCGTACCAAGCCCAATTTATCGTCTGGAATCTTCTCGTATTACCTAAGCAGGTCTCTCTTCCTTGCCCCGGTCTCACCCATTTCTGCAAAGCTGGGTTTAAAGGAGGATTAGATTCAAATACCTTCTGGCTCCATAGTGAGGTGTCCTAGATTGTGCATTTCCTTTCATCATCTCTCCTCTTGGTCAACCTTTGTAGTCAGCGGAGGAAGGGGCAGCGTCCATCTTTGCAAAGAACGTGCCCCTTAGTAGGCTCTCAATTTGTTGAAAGAACGAAATTCATTGTGAGACATATAAAAGCATCCACAATTTGACCCCAGCTAGCTTTTCCAGCCTCTTCTTCCATTCCATGTCCTTACACCAGGAGACACTCCTTTGTACTCCCGTGCCTTTGCATATCCTGATTCCTCTGCCTGGAATGCTTTTTTCTCCTGTCTTAAGGCAATGACTTCAAGATCCACCTTCTTTAAAGGAGCTCCCCCATGGCAGCCTCCTCAAGCCCCTTAGCAGACAGGACCTCTCCCGAGGCTTCCAGCAGCCTGGAACTCAATAGAGCTCAATCCTGTTTCTCAACAGATGTTCCTTCACTCTACTCAATGATTGTCCCCAGGACCCTATTGTGAGAAAAATCTGTATCTTGGCTTATACCTGCAGGGAAAATATAATCCAGAAGTTCATCGAACTGGTTGAGAACGACATTAGGTGTTGCAGCAAGGGCAGAGGTCAGGAAAATGTTGTAATGGAGGGATGTCGTTTTGAAAAAGCAAGCACTCTTTACACTCGGGTGGTGTCGGGATTAGTCACGGGGAATGCAGTAAAAGAGGCTCTTCATCACCCTGTCCCCGGTCCATCGTGCGTGCCCTTCCAACTGGCTGGGCTCAGTTACGTTTGCCAACAGGTCTTCCCGGAATTCATTTACCTCTGAGACTCAAACATTAAACTTTAATGTTAAAACTTTTTTAATTATAGGAATCTTTAAACATGCACATACAAACCCTCAGATACCCATACCCCAGTGTTAACAATGGTGGATATTTTGCCAATCTTATTTTCTCTATCCTTCCACACCTCTTTTTATTGGAGAGGGAGGCAGGAGTATTTTAAAGGAAAGCACGCGTCTCGGGATAGATCTCTAACAGATACCTACTTTTAAAAACTTGCGGTAGAGTATACCTAACAAAAAATTTACCATTTTTCCATTTTAAGAGTGTAATTCAGTGGGATTCAGTACATTCACGCTGTTATGCAACCATCACCACCGTCCATGTCCAGAACATTATCATCATCCTGAACTGAAACTCTGTACCCATTAAACACTAGATCTCCATTCTCCCTTTAGCATAGCCCCTGGTAACTTCAATTGTACCGTTTGCCCCTGTGAATGTACTATACCAGATGCCTCAGATAAGCGGAATTTTCTAACACTTGTCCTTTTGTGTCTGGCTTATTTCGCTTAGCATAACGTCTTCAAGGTTCATCCTGTGCTGTAACATGTATTAGAATGCCATTCCTTCTTTAATACTGATAAGTACTTTGTAAGTCATAATCACAGCAATAATCCTATTACATCACAGCAAGAGAAGTCCCTGGTGTCTGGGGGTCTCCCTTCTAGGGATATCAAGACAGATCAGTGGGTTTAAGCGCTGCCAGCCTGATCCGTGCATTGATAACATGGCATTTTAAGTGTTCCTAAGTCTTTGCAAGTAATCTTAAGCGTACGTTTATGTCTGTATCTCTCTCTGTGTATATTTGTATCAGTCACCATGCTCAGCCCTACAACTGTCTTCTGTCGTTCCACAGACCCTCAAAACTTCCCACTGCCCCTACTCAATCTCTGATGCTGATCTCCTAGAATTCCTGAGCTCTCAGGTTTCATCCAAGACAGCTCTCTATTTCCAGTTAGTCCTTGAGTTCCCTACAAATGGGAACGCACTCAGAGCCACACTTGAATGCTTGCTCTAAAGGCTAAACGTTTCATAGAGAGTAAGTCTGCCTTCTGTCCGGTTTAGGAACTGAATTCTGTTTCCTCTAAGTTTGGGGCTTGGGGAGGCTGAAGGACAGCTGGCCAGCAGACCTTACAGATGGGGTCTGGGGACATGATGCATGAGGCTAAGACACATCCCAGGTAGCCTCCATGCTTTGTGAATTTAACAGAAGGTTGGCAAGGACTGGAATATGTTTTATTGCAACTTCCCAGCTTGGATTTGTTATTTTTCTTTTGCAGTTAAATACAGATGAGGTGTTTTTTAAAAAGCAAATATTCAGAGAGTCTGAACCAAACAGGCCCTGACAATTTTCCAGAGTTCAGAGTTGACATACCTATCTCGTGCCCTTATAAATTCGCAGAGGCCAACAGGTGCCAGACCTGAAAAGTCGGTCTACCTCTCACACACTCTGCCTTATTAGGGAGGAGGGGGCAAGAAGGAGGGAGAGGACAGAGCAGAGACAGTGGGGCAGAAGGACCTGAGGAGAGGGTGGCAGTGGGGAAGAGGAGAGCTCGAGTCTATAGATAGAAACAGAGCGCACGCCAGGATGCTGGACGCTAGATCAGCTATCCAATAGAAATAAAATACGAGGCACAAATGCGAGCTGCACATACAATTTTCAATTTTCTAGTAACCATATTAATAAAAGTAAAAGTAAACCAGTGAGATACATGTTAATAATATATTTTATTTAATCCAAAGTACTCAAAATATCGTTTTAACATGCAATGGATGGAAAAATTATGAACGTGCTATTTCACAGTCTTTTTTGTGTATTAAGTCTCTGAAATCCCGTGGGTAGGTTATACTTACACATGTCTTAACTCGGACTAGCCACACTCAAGCGCTCAAAGGCCATGTTGGTGGGTAGCTATTGTATTGGACAGCATTGCCCTGGTTCTTGACCAAACTGTTCAAACTCCTCTCAACTTCCAGTCTGTTAGACAGGGATAACTCTCCCTGCTCGATCCCCTTCAAGGGTTGTGTGAGATGCATGCAGCCAATAGGCGTGACTGTGCTTTGGGCTAAAGCTATTGGGCCCTTCACAGGCCCCTACCTCAGGAGAAAGAAGCAAGTATTGCCAATATCAACCTATCAATCTATGTATTGCCTGGCCACCTGGCCTTAGCATGTATGGAACCAAAAAGAAGCGTGGCAGGGGCTCACTGACACCTCCATTTCACAGGACAGTTCAATTTCACAACAAAAATCAGGTTGTCAACTGTTGTTCTACAGAACATCTACTATCACAACCATTGTGTTTATTTAAAAGATGAGAGGATATTGGGGCGCCTGGGTGGCTCAGTTGGTTAAGTGTCTGACATCAGCTCAGGTCATGATCTCACGGTTAGCGGGTTGGAGCCTGGCGAGCCCCCGCATGGGGCTCTGGGCTGACAGCTCAGAGCCTGGAACCTGCTTCAGATTCTGTGTCTCCCTCTCTCTGCCCCTCCCCCGTTTGTGCTCTGTCTCTGTCTCTCAAAAATAAATAAAATGTTGAAAAAAATTTTAAAAAACAATTTAAAAATGAAAGCATATTTTAATACTCTCCCAAGCACCAGGGATGTAAGATGAGAAAAATAAGCTGCTTGCTCCTGATGAGGTCATGGGGGGGGGGGGGGGCGGAGGGGGAGGGTTGGGGGGAGGGGGAGGGTTGGGGGGAGGAACACATATGCAAAAATGTATGTATAAGAAGCAAATAGATACGTATGCCCTAAGACTCTTGTTTGCAAGTGTCAAAATACCCAGTTCAAAGGGCATAAACAAAAAGGGGGAATATACTGGCGCACCTGACTGGAGACGCTGTGGTAAATGTGGCTGTAGGCCAACCTTGATACCGCCCCCTTCTTGGCTCTGCCCCTCATCTCTGGCTCCAGGTGACCACCTCAGCAGCCCCTGGCGCGCGAGTCCCCACGTTCGAGTCCAGCAGGAAAATCAGTGAGCCCCAACCAAGAGCTCCCAGCAGCTTGTGGGCTCTGATTGACCCGTTCTTGAACCG
Source organism: Felis catus (assembly GCF_018350175.1). Classification (NCBI taxonomy): domain Eukaryota; kingdom Metazoa; phylum Chordata; class Mammalia; order Carnivora; family Felidae; genus Felis; species Felis catus. The sequence goes on along the minus strand of NC_058384.1, from coordinate 30,750,646 downwards.
GTCGCTGCGGCCCCTAGCACAGTTTGCTCTGCCTGGTCACCCAGATGCACGTGGACCAGGAATGTGAGGGGAATGAACGGCTTTCCCAAAGGAAAACTGGTAGACCGTTACTTGAATTGGGGTGGATGGATACTGAACGGCCAAGAAACAACAATATTGACTAAAATTTATGAGAACGCAGAAAAGGTGTGACCAGGGCTGGCTTCCTGAGCTTTTGGCCTGTACAGTCCCACTCTTAAAAGGTCCCCAACTTGGTGAATGCTCCGCTGTCACCAGCTTGAAATTCTTCATAATTTGAGAACAAGGGGATCTCCATTTTCACTTAAATTACAAATCACATACTTATCCTGGATGTGACTACCATTACATTGCATACACAAAGAGGTGGCTTTGGAATTGAATTTTCAAAGATAAAACAGCCATTTTCCAAGTGGGGAGGGCTAAGAGGTAGAAAGGAGCAGGAGGAAATTCCAGGCAGAGGGATTAGCACGGGCAACAAGGTAGCAACGCCAGAGGTTCAAGGAGAAACCGAAACCATTAGCGTCTCAAGTGGCTGGGGCTTGAAGTGCAGGGGTGGCCCCAGCTGAGCCCAGAGACAGGGGCAGGGTGTGTCAAGCCAGGAGGCTGGAGCTCAAAGAATATTTCTTGAATGAATTAGCAAAGACAAGTCAAGTAAATTACACTAGAAAAAGTATTTCTTTTGTAAACCTGTATTTTCCAAATGACCATTATAAACTAACACAGCCCCGTTTCCCTCTTTGCCTGTCTACCGCAGACTAAGGCTAACTCTTCGGCAAGTAATATTAGCGTCTACTGATCTTTATCATCAGCATGTTAACAAGGTTTGCATTCCACCTCTGTGACTTCACCATCCAAATATTTATGAATCAGGGAGATGTTTCTAAGAACGTGTTTTCCGACTGTTTATAACAATAATAGTGTGCTTTAATTACAAAGATGACGTTCTAAAACCTAAATAGAACAAGCCTCAATTGTGTGGGAGTTCATTGCTTTGGTGATAAAGAAGAAACACAGACGGTGACTCAGGTGGAACATTGTTTCATTTTCATTTTGTGTTTCCTTTGGTGCTACATGTCAGGGCATGTTAGAAAACCCATGGAGAAGTGTGCTGTGGGGAACCTGAAAGTTAAAACGAAGGCTTTATGTGTGACAAGGAAAGTACAGTGTTCCCTTCTCAAGGCTAACATGAAAGGGAGATGACAGCTTCCCTCCACACAGGGCTGATGAGCTGGTAATGGCCAATATTTTGCTCCCAAATTATTTTTTAAAAATGCTGAAGAGCTACCTGGGTGGCTCAGTCAGTTAAGAGTCCGGTTCTTGATTTTGGCTCAGGTGATGATCTCATGGTTTGCGAGGTCGAGTCCCACATCGGGCTCTGTGCTAACAACTCAGAACCTGCTTGAGCCTTTGTCTCTCCCTCTGTCTGCCCTCCCCCCACTCATGCTTGTGCTCTCTCTCTCTCTCTCAAAATAAATAAATTAGCTTTTTAAAAAAAAAAATGCTACAGAGACAACACTGGTCCTCTGAATTGAGAATATGTTTTGAGTTTCTGCCGCAGGCTTATTTCAAGTTAAATGAAACATAAGAGGAGAAAGTGATGTTCAGGTGTTTGCTAAGTGCTGAGTATAGAGCCTTTGTCTGCCTTGTTCATTCTTGTCTTCCTAGCACTTGAACAACACCTGACTTGTAGCAGGCACTCAATAAACAGTTAATGAATCAGTGAATAAATTTATTCCTCACAGTAATCCTGTGGCTGTGTACACTTTTCAGATCAGAACACAGAGACTGGGGCACCTGGGTGACTCAGTCGGTTAAGTCGGTTAAGACTTTGGCTCGGGTCATGATCTCCCGGCTCACGGTTGGAGCCTTGCATCGGGCTCTGTGCCGACAGCTCAGAGCCTGGAACCTGCTTTGGATTCTGTGTCTCCCTCTCTGTGCCCCTCCCCCGCTCACTCTCTCTCACTCTCTCTCTCTCAAAAATAAATAAACATTAAAAAAAATACAAAAATAAATAGAATGTGCCTTAAAAAAAAAAAAAGAACACAGAGACTATGTGCTAGCAATTGAGGGAAGGAGATGATATGTCCAGGCAGGTGTGTACAAGGCAGACAGACAACATGAGGCTTCCTTGGTGACTCACTTCTTTGTGACCAAGTGTGTGTCTCTTCTATAGAATCTGTGGTCAATGGAGAATGATAGCAGGAGAAAAGGGGCTCTTAAAGTGTAACTTCCCCTTCACGATCATCTTCACCGTCATTATTGACTGTAGACACAGAGCCTAAAATTATAGGATTGAAGAACTGTAAGGAAGTTCAGAATTTATTTATAATACTAGAAGCTCCCATTTATGTAATTTAAATTGTTTTTTAATGTTTATTTTTCTATTTTAAGAGAGAGAGCAAGAGCACTGAGGAGGGGCAGAGAGAGAGGGAGAGAGAAGCCCAAGCAGACTCCATGCTGTCAGCACGGAGCCTGCCACAGGGCTCAATCCCACAAACCCTGAGATCATGACCTGAGCCGAAATCAAGAGTCAGACGCTTACCCGACTGAGCCACCTGGGCGCCCCAGCACAGATTCCCTGATCCATACAGAAGGAATCTGACTCGCAGAAGAGGACCCAAGGCTATTCCGTTAGCACAGAACCAGGACCTGAGCCCCACATCGATGTCATTTCCACTTACCCAATGTTCTCAATTTGAGACAAGTACCCTTTGGATTTCTTTCTGTTTTGTTGGTGTCAGTCAATGCTAGGGTTAGCAGGGCAAAAACGATTTGAGTTTATTAGAGTTGATTAGTCATTCCATTTCCCACCTTAGAACTATTGGATTTTTTCCTGTATCCCATCTCAGTGCCTGGCACATGGTAGAGAGTCATAAGTGCTTGATACACTTAATTAAGCCAGGATTTGATTTGGATGGAATCTCAGTCCTTAATATCCTTCAGCAGCAGGACTGGAAAAAAGCAGGAAACTATACCCTTTGAAAGGCACAGTATGATACCAACTTTTACCTTCATTATAATACAAAATTTATGCGTTCATCTTTTAAGAATGAATTTGACTCCATTAAAGGAAAGCTTAAAAATTCAGGTATATATGAAGAAGAGGGGGGGAAAAAAAGCACCCACCAACCCAGATAAAGCACTTTCAATATTTTATGGCAATTTATTCTTTTTTTCTCTATTCATGTATTTTCTTATTTATTTATAGTTTTTATTGAGTTGTGATTGTTCTGTATTTACAATGGATGTATCTTGCTTTTTAAAATTTACATTCTCATAGCATTCTTTAAGTTATAAGCTCTTTGTAAATAGGGGCATAGCATAGAAAAAAATAGACTCTTACTTAAATGAGCACCTATTTTGTCAATTATCAATTATGCCTGGCTGAGGATCACCGACTTCTGGTTCCTTGGTGGCCACTCCACTGCTAATTAACCACTTCATCCAGAAACCTAGACTTAGTTTTAGCAATTTTAGGTTCACAAGAAAGTGGAGAGGAAGGTACACAAATTTCCCATACTCCCCTCAGCCCCACATATGCACAGCCTCGCCCATAATCTGCATTCCCCATCAGAGTGGTACATTGGTTATAATTGAGGCATTCACACTGACACATCATAATCACCCAAGGTCCATGGTTTACATTAGGGTTCACTCTTGGTGTCGTACATTTCTTTGGATTTGGACAAATGGATAGTAACATGTATCCTTCATTATAGTATTGCGTACAGTATTTTCACTGCCCTGAAAATCCTCTGTCTATCCATTCTCCCCACTTCCTACACACACACACACACACACACCCAACCCCTACCCACTACTGATCTTTATACTGTCTCCATAGTGTTGCCATTCCCGGAATGTCATATAGTTAGAATCATACAATGTGTACTCATTTCAGGTTGGCTTCTTTCTCTTAGTAATATGTATGTAAGGGCCTTCATGTCTTTTCAGGATTTGATAGCTCACTTCTTTTTACTGCTGAATAATAGTCTGTTGTCTGCGTGTATCACCGTGGACTTCTCCATTCGCCCACTGAAGGACATCTTGGTCACTTCCAAGTTTTGGCACCTGTGAATGTGCTATAAACATCCATGGGCAGGTTTTTATGTGGGCACGTTTTCAACTTACAAGGATAAATACCAAGGAGCGTGATTGCCAGATTATACGGTAAGAGTATGTTTAGTTTTATTAGAAACCACCAAGCTATCTTCCAAAGTGGCTGTGCCATTTTGTATTTCCACCAGGAATGAACGAGGGTTGCTGTTGACCCACATCTTCACCAGCATTTGGTGTTGTCAGTGTTCTGGGTTTGAGCCATTCTAATAGCTGTATAGTTGTACTTTCTTGTTGTTTTAATTTGCATCTCTCTGATGACATAGGATACGGAACATCTTTCCATATGCTTATTTGCTATCTGTATAGCTTCTTTGGTGAGGTGTCTGCTAGGGTCTTTCTCCCATTTTTTTAAATTGGGTTGTTTATTTTCTTATTGTTGAGTTCGTGTCAATATCACTGGCAAAAGTCTGGGGGGAAACACAGATGGAAGCTGTGGATGCAGTGGGGGCAGATTTGCTGGGTACTGGGAAATGAACAGTAAGCTGCCAATAACCCAGAATAGGCTACGTGAACCCCTACATTGAGCCCTGGGGCCCAGCCTGGCTACCCTTCCTCCTTCTCTCCCCCACCCCCACCCAGTCTTTCTGTCACTTTAATGTCCCCAACATGCTGGTGCCGGGGTCCTCCCTTCTTAGACATCCTACTGCTAAAAACTGTCCCCAAATGAACCCACTAGCCTCTTCCCCGCCCCCAGTCCCTACAATACCAATCAGTTCCCTCCCCAGCCCTTCCCAACTCTCCACTCTATAACAGCTGAGACACGGGACTCCTCCCCTCTCTGTCCTGACACCAAGCTGGTGCCCAATCCGAAGGTGGCTGCCTGGAAGTTTCTCCAGATCATCCTCTCCTGTTCACCTCACTGACCCCACCTCATCTCAGGCACCACTGCTCCACGTAGCCCCCAAAATGTGAGAAGCTGAGCTTTAATGAAAGCATCTTGTGTTTCGCAATGAAAAGATCTATTTTACTTACAGCATTATGTTTTGTGAACCAGTTGTATTTTGAAAAAAAAATTTTAACGTTTATTTATTTTTGAGAGACAGAGACAGAGTGTGAGCGGGGGAGGGGCAGAGAGAGAGGGAGACCCAGAGTCCCAAGCAGGCTCCAGCCTCTGAGCGGCCAGTGCAGAGCCCCACGCGGGGCTCGAACTCATGAGCTGTGAGATCGTGACCGGAGCCGAAGGTGGACGGTTAACCGACTGAGCCGCCCAGGCGCCCCACATCGCTTTTATTTTTGAACACACAACACATGAAGGTGAGGACACCACCACCTTCCCAGCTCATGTGGCCTTCGAGGGTGTCACGTGACCAGTGTGGCCGCTTCCTGACACCTCCACCAGCATCCTCCTCTTTCACCCAGTCTGCCCTCCGCCCCGCACCAGCGGTCTTCCTCAACAACATGTGCTCGTGTCCAGCGGCAGCCGAAATACCCTGTTACCCACCCCTCCCCTTGGTCCTTGGGACACAATCCTAACTGATTATCACAACCGCCGAGACCTATTACAATTGTTCTCCCTGCCTCCTCCCCAACTCCCCCTCTCCTCCCACACACTCCTGCACGGCAGCTACCTCACCATTCTCCAGATACACTACAGGTTCTCACGATTCTATATTTTCATTCACTGCGTGCACACTTATGGTGGGGCCAGCATGTGCCTGGACTGGTGCAAGGAGCCGGGAACGAGGATAAGGATGAGCCGGGCACAGCCCCCATCTTCCTGGCACCCAGAGCCTCTGCATTTGCTTCTCTTTGTGCCTGGAATGCCTTCCTCCTCTTCTGCCCAGAAAATGCTCAGCCTTCAACATCCAGCTCGAACGTCACTTCATCCATCAGCCTTCGCCAGCTCTCCTGAGCAGAGACATCCTGCCCCACTTTAGCCCTTATTATATGAGCCTGTAACCACCTGTTGCCAAAGTCTGTCTCCCCACGCGCTGTGAGCACTTGCAGGGCAGGGAAGCGCCACTGTGTATCTATCTGTAGCTCCCGACCTAGCACATACTAGATGCACATTAAATGTTTGTGGACTAATGTATACACAGTAACATATATATGGCACCTGCTATTGCTGGCTACAGTTTCATGCACGGTCATTTGCCACCTAAACAAGATTTAAAACTCCTCAAGGGCAAGGAATGCTCTTATATTGCCCTTGTAGCCCCGACCTGTCTACACATACTGCTGAGAGCAGGATCTGGCAATAGGACACGTTTGAAGAACCGACTGATAGGTATAAACTCACCAGAGTGACTCACTCTGCCCTCAGCCACTCCAGTTTCAAGTACAAGTTCATCATCAGATGATTTCAGTTCATCATATTTTGGGAAACAGAATAAAAGTCCAAAAAGCCCTACTCAGTTTACTCAGTCAATAGCAGGGCTTATGTTTGTGGTTAAAGCAAATTATGGAATAATTGCAAATTTGGCAGACGGGATAGTATCACAGAGGGCACAGGGATGTGGAATTTGTCAAGTGAGATCTTCTGGGAGTTTGGGTAAGGTCAACTCTAGAAGGTTCCATGCATTCACCAAGACTTTGATAAAGGAAGGTTGCCCATTTTCAACAAGGGAGGCAAAGTTAAAAATAAAAATAAAAAATAAAAAAAATAAGCACATGTGTAAAGCTCTCAAGATTTGGAGGACCAGGGGCACTTGGGTGGCTCAGTCGGTTGAGCAACCGACTTCAGCTCAGATCATGATCTCACAGTTTGTGAGTTCGAGCCCTGTGTCGGGCTCTGTGCTGAGAGCCTGGAGCCTGCTTCTCATTCTGTGTCTCCCTCTCTCTCTGCCCCTCCCCCGCTCATGCTCTGTCTCTCTCTCTCTGAAAAATAAACATTTAAAACAATTTAAAAAAAGATTTGGAGGACGGTACAGTACAGCTTAATAGAAGTTTTCAAATAAGTTAGTGTTTGAATCAAGTGCCTATGAGCAACTTTCTTAACATTTCTGAGCTTTGGTTTCCTCATCTGTAAAACTGAAATAATAACACCTACCTCATGGGGTTATTTATTATAAGGGTGAAATAAGATACTAGGTATTTTTAAAAGTGCTTACCATTGTGTCTGGCATGTAGTATGTGCTCAGTAAATAGTAATTACTAAATATGACCTGGCCTCAGACTGATTAAAAAAATTGTTTTAATGTTTATTTATTTTTGAGAGAGACAGAGAGAGCGTGGGGAAGGGGCAGAGAGAGAGGGAGACAGAATCTGAAGCAGGCTCCAGGCTCTGAGCTGTCAGCACAGAGCCCGACGTGGGTCTTGAACCCATGAGCCACGAGATCATGACCTGTCAAAGTCAGATGTATAACCGACTGAGCCACGTAGGTGCCCCAAGCTGATTTTTTTTTAATCTGTTTTAAAATCAGTCAGTAAGTCACCTGAGAGATAGAAATTTCCTTTGGAGTCTAGACATTTCCTATGCATCAGAGTTCTTTGTGACTTGTTAGTGTCAGGGGTAAGGCAAGAGAAAGGAAAAAAAGTAACATTTATTGGATACCCACTCCATGGAAGCCTGGACGGTGCATTGTTCTTTAATCCTCAGTATCACTTTGTAAAGTTGATATTATCCTCATTTCACAGGAGAAACTGAGGTTTCAGGACCCGCCCAAAGCCAAATAGGAGATGGCAGAGTATAGAGATTTGAACCCAGTTCTGAGTGCCTGTCCATGGTTCTTCTCTGCCATCTGTGGTTCCTGCGTCTCTGCTGCTCACCTCTTCGGCTTCAGGGATGCTATGCACGGCCCCCACTAGCACGGGATGCCTCTGAAATGGCGTCTACTGCTCAAAAATCCGCACTCTTCATCTTGGCCCCAATCTTGGCAAATAGGGCATGAACGGAGCTCAGAAGTCTGTCTGCTAAGGTTCCTTTCAGTGTAAGAATTTATTTTATTAAAAATTTTTAAAATGTTTTTATTTTTGAGAGACAGAGAGAGAGAGACAGAGAGCGAGCATGTGAGCAGGGAAGGGGCAGAGAGAGAGGGAGACCCAGAATCCGAAGCAGGCTCCAGGCTCTGAGCTGTCAGCACAGAGCCTGACGCTGGGCTCGAACTCACGGACCGTGAGATCATGACCTGAGCTGAAGTCAGACGCTTAACTGACTGAGCCACCCAGGAGCCCCGCAGTGTAAGAATTTATGATCCTGAGACCACGTAGAGCCACTTTTCCTCTTTTAGCTCCATTTCCCCACCATTAAATGAGGACACTCAAGCACATCAGAGTTTCCCAAGATTTCCCATGAACACTTGTTGAGAGGCAGTAGGTGTTGAGGGTAAGCAACCAGACTTGAGCAATTATTTATCCTCTCTGTGCCTCAGCTTCCTCATCTATAATATGGAGCGGTTCACAGTACTTACATTATAGGGCTGCTACAAGGATTAAAAGCAGTAAGTATATGTAAAGGGCTGAGCCTGCGGTCTGGAACACATTGAATGCTACATAACAGCATTTGCTGATATTATTTTATACTTCAAGGCAGAAGAGAGGGGTGCCTGGGTGGCTCCGTTGATTAAGCATCTGACTCTTGATTTCAGCTCAGGGCGTAATCTCATAGTTGGTGAGTTTGAGCCCACATTGGGCTCTGCACGGACAGTGTGGAGCCTGCTTGGGATTCTCTCTCTCCTTCTGCCCCTGCCCCGCTGGTGCTCTCTCTCTCGCTCTCTCTCTAAATAAATAATCTTTTTTTTTTTTTTTTTTTTTTTTTTTTTTTAAGTCAAGTGGGTGGCTGTGGGTGGCTCAGTTGGTTAAGCATCTGACTTCAGCTCAGGTCATGATCTCATGGTTCATGACTTCGAGTCCCACATCGGGCAAGCTGAAGCCCCCCACCAGGCTCCGCACTCTCTCTCCCTCTCTCTCTTGCCCGTCTTGGGATTCTCTCTCTCCGTCTCTCTCTCTGCCCCTCACTTACTCACACTCTCGCTCTTTAAAAAGGCTGATTAGAGGGTACTAACCTCTCCCCCCACCCCCAGTCTTATGGAATATAACTTTCCATGGTCCATCCCAAGCCCCAAATGTATTTGATATCTTCTCCCTTCCTTAAAAATTCTTGTGTGACTTCTATTTAAATTCAACATATCCATATTTGTTTAATATAAAATAATAAAGCACTTATTAAGACAGACACTCCAGCAAGATCTCTCCCAGAAGGCACAGGCAGAAGCATCGTTCCTGCTGGTCTGCCTCTGTACCACCCACCCGTGCTGCAGACGGCTTTTCTGTTCTAAGAGAGACAAACAGAAAATAAAGGGGGATGGGTAGGTACAGAGCAGGAGGATTAAAGCAGATGCTTCCATGGGAGAAAGTACCTGCAGGATTTGTTTGTTTGGATGTTCAGCAGCAAGGAAACTGCGCAGGTAGTCATAATTACCGGGGGTCCTTCCAGCTTGCACCATGCCCTGTGTAGCCCCTGAGGGTAGAAATCAAGACCCCTTCCTGAACTCCATTTAAGCAACAGGGGCAGTGATGGAATTTGATGCCCCCTTCCCCATAATAAAGATTTAAATCTGGAATAGCACTCTAGCAAAACTATTGGCAACACCCTAGAGGCTAAAAGTAGGAAAGTGACGAAGTAAAACATTCTACGTCCATGGCCATGGAAAATCATGGTAATAAAAGTCAGGATAGTCCTTCCCTCTGGGCAGTAGAGAGAGGCAGATGTGATCTGGAGTGGTCACATGGGGGCTTCTCAGTACTTGAGGTGGTGGTCTACTTCCTGACTTGTGTGGGTTTTTAAGATTTTATTTTTAAGTAATGTCTACACCCAACATGGGGCTCGAACTTACACCCCTGAGATCAAGAGTTGCACGCTCTACCGACTCACCCAGCCAAGTGCCTCTTGTGTGGTAGGTTCTTGATGTTTGTTTTATTATTAAAATGGGCATACACGTTCTATATAATCACCTGTATGTATGCTACGTTTCACAATAGAATGAACATCTTATTTTTGCGAAGAAAAAATTATTGTAATAAATGCCACATACAATTCACAGCAATAAGTAAAAGAACAAATTTCAAAGTTGCATGCAATCTCAGTCACAACTATGCTCTTAAAAATCATGTGTGAGGAGGGGTGCCTGGGTGGCGCAGTCGGTTAAGCGTCCGACTTCAGCCAGGTCACGATCTGGCGGTGAGTCCGTGAGTTCGAGCCCCACGTCGGGCTCTGGGCTGATGGCTCGGAGCCTGGAGCCTGTTTCCGATTCTGTGTCTCCCTCTCTCTCTGCCCCTCCCCCGTTCATGCTCTGTCTCTCTCTGTCCCAAAAATAAACGTTGAAAAAAAAAATTTAAAAAAAAATCATGTGTGAGGAAAAACTAGAGGGAAACGTCAAAATAGTGTTTGAGACTCTGGGTGCTTTTTTTCTCTTGCCCATTTCCTATATGTCTATATACGTCTCTCTCTCTCTCTATATATATATATATATCTATGTATATACATACATATGTATGTATGTGGATATATAATGTATAAGAGCTCCCCCAAGGAGTCTTTAAAAGTATGAATTTTTTCATCATTTTCAAGTCACTCTCACATCTGTGACCTCACTGATTCTTACAGCAAACCTTTGGGGGAGTCCATGTTAAATAGTCCTGTTTTATAGATTGCAGCACAGGTGAAGTGTTCAGGACCTGCACTGAGTCACTCAGTTGGCTGGAAGGAAACCTCTGAGTGGGTCCCAGGTCTCCTGAGTCCTGCTAGCACCTAGAAGCTGGGACTTCATTTTGGACACCCAGAGCTCTAGGGTCCCCACTCCTGAATGGGAATAGTTGCTACCTGGGCTTTGGTCACAAGGTCCAAGGTGGGTGTCTATGGCAGTAGAAGACAGACTACTTACAAGAAGGTCCCCAAAGATGCAATCCCCACCTAGGGTGCCCTCATACTCCCTCCTTTCTAGCAAGGCACGAAGTCCATCAGTAAAACTCCTTGGAAATGTTGAGAAAGAGAGAGAAAGATCAGTTGTCAGGACCACAGGCTGTGTTTGAGAATCAAGTTGGGCAACATTTCTCAACTCTAGTTTTTAGAGGGAACCGTGATTAGTGAAATGCGTCTGTCCTTGTGCTATTCAATGCCTTCTTCCTGCTTCTCTCCCTCCAGCTCTTAGGGTGGGTTGTCAGGGCTTGCAGGGTGGCTTTGCAGGTGTCCATTCAAGACCCTCAGAGCTCAGCCCGGGGCCCTTCACTTCAGAGAAGATGGGGCCTTAGAGAGAGGGAGTACCTTGGTCAAGAATACCAAAGGCAGGGGCGCCTGGGTGGTTCAGTCGGTTAAGCGTCCGCCTTCGGCTCAGGTCATGATCTCACAGTTCGTGGGTCCCACCCCACGTCGGGCTCTGTGCTGACAGCTCGGAACTTGGAGCCTGCTTTGGATTCTGTGCCTCCCGCTCTCTCTGCTCCTCCCCCATTCGCACTCTGTCTCTGTCTCACAAAAATGAATATATGTTTTTAAAAAATTAAAAAAAAAAAGAATACCAAAGGTAGAAAGAGACCAAAACCCAAACCTCCCACTCCCAGCCTGGGGCACTTAGCACTGGACCACTCACTGGAAGCTTAAAGCACTGGTCCACACTGTGCTGAGGAAAGTGGAGGTATGTACCAGAGTTGGGTGTGTGGGGAACGGGGATCCCCTCTCGTTTTCTGTATGGAGTCTTATCCCTGCTCCCTTGAAGATGATCGTTTCTGGATATGGCTCCACTTTGTCCACCACTGTTGCTACCGACTAAAGGGACAGATGGGCTCTGGCAGAGATTCGGGGGTTTCCCCCAGAAAGCCCTTCTTGATTCATAAGTAATGAGACCACTACTGAGGACTGGCTGTGTGCCCCCTCCTCAGTGAAGCCTCCCAAGTTTATGTGTTAGCTGCTGTTACTGCTGCCATTTTCCAGCTCAGCCCAGAGAGGGAAATGACTCCTCCAAGGTAACACAGTTGCTGAGTGCCAACTACAGCGTCCAAGTCTCACCTTCCACGCTTCAGAGCCCAGGATGCGGTGTTTCCCCGTCTTTCCTGAGGAGGCCCATTTCGGAGAACCTTAAATAGTAAACCCCCACATTCTAACGGACTTTATAGGAAGTGTGGGCTTTGGGAAGCAGAGTAGAGAAGAAGAAAATCCATTCCACTCCCTTTCTGTGGCAAAGAAGCGCACGTGCCTCGCTGCTTGGCCGATTTTGTGCTTAACTTACCCAGGGCTCTGTAGGCAGATACAATCTTGGGGGTTGAAAAAGAATAATGTGGGGAGGGGAGTGGGAAGGGACTGATCCCTGGATTAAGAAACCGCTAAAACCTTTAAATATCCCTTGAACTTTTTTTTTTTTCTTTTGGCTCCCTGCAATGTTTGGGTGTTTAGATTCTGTTGCCACGTGTGGGCTGTTTTTAGCTGCCTAGTTCCGTCCCCTCCCGTTTTAACTTTTTCCCCTTCCTTTTGCACATGCCCCAGCATGAAGTTTCCAATTCTTATCTCACTCAGCAAAACATACTAAGGCTGGTCTGAATGTGGATTCCCTCCACTGTTCTCCAGGGGGGAAGTTCGGCAATAGTCAAGTCTCTGCTTAACCCCCTTCCATGGAGGAGTAACACCCTCCCCCAGATAACCCCAGTCCGGCTTCCTTCTCAGGGGGAGAGGCATTCTTTGCCTTTATGTAGAGAAGCGTTTTGGTCCGGGGAGCTTTTCTTGTTCCTCTTCTGGATGGTACAGGCTGTACACGCTAGAAATCGGTGGAGTTAACTGAAGTCAGGGTATGGTGAGGACACACAGGACTGAGATATTGATCACTCCTCCAGGGGCACACACCTTGGGGCTCTTCCCTTGCCGGCTCCTTCCCAGTCCCCCCCCTCCAACGGCAGGCATTTCACAGTTCTCCTGGGGGCTGGGGGCTGGGAGCCAGGCAGAAGTAGTTTTTGTTTTCCTTGGATAAGCGTTTCATTCACGGGGTGGATTTACTCCTCTATCAAGATTCTTATCACTTTTAGAGTTTCAGTGGGAGAGAGAGGCAGAGAACGCCAGGCTCACGCTCCGGTGACCAGCTGACAGCATTTTCTACCCAGGGTGACTTGGAGATTCAAAACCAAGAGTTATTTGAATGAAACAAGACCAATAAAAGGAACGGAAGGCACGATGATAATAAAAATAAAAATAAATGACGAGGAGCTGTGGACTTCTCAGTCATAATTACCCTTCTCTCGCAAGGACCAAGAAGCTGGGCTGGCTGTGTTTACCCTACGCCCTAAATTGAATTTCCCCGCAAGGACAGGATTAAAACACAAATCTGGCTGGGGTGCATTAAAATGCAAACTGGTTAAAGATTTGTGTAGGCATCTCACGAAGAGAAAGAAAAAGGGGGGGGGGAGTTTCACCTGACACCCTCCATTTTCCTGTTTCACTTTATAATGGTGCAATTTATTCGAGGGCAATAGGTAAGTAGTATACAGATACGTAGAAAATCCCAAATAATTTTCATTTAAATTTACAAGCGTTCTTCCTTCTGGTCTTGCAGCGTTCTAGGGGTTGTGCCGACACGCCCGGGGTTTACCTGCAGGAGGGTGGAGTGTGGGGGTGTGGGGCTGGCGGTGAGGGAGTGTGGGCGTGGGGGTGGAGGGTGGGGCCGGGAGAGCCGTTACCTGGGCGAAAAGTAAAGCAAAAACAACCGCCCCGTGCTTCCCGCGCGGCGTAGCTGGAAACCCGGTCAGGTACAGGGCTACATCCTCCAGGATCCTGCGTGGAACCCCTGGGCTCTCAGACCGGCTGGGGGCGGGGGGAACTTCCGAGGCTGGCCTCGGGCGTTGTCTTGGCTGCCCGGAATTTTGGCGAGGGTGTGTTGGCTGAGGTTTGGGCTTGGGGGGAGAGGAACCCGGGTGTGGGGGGACCTGCAGTTTGACCTGCAGCTCTGAGGGTCTCTGCCTCAGGCGGCTGGGCAATCAGAGGGTCTGCGGAGACGGACAGATATTCTCCGGGGGTGCAGGACTGTGTGTGTGTAAGCGGGAGTGAGGGAGTGGGGGAGGTGGGGGAGACCCCTCCATCACTGCCAACTGTAACGGCTTTAGGAGAGCAGGTGCGGGGGTGGGGCTGACGGCGAGGCCCAGGTTCCAAGACCCTTCAAATTCTTACCTCAAGTTACCAAAGCATGATCTTTGATCACCTCTCTCCCAAGAGGCAGGTGGAAGCAAAGGCTTCTGCCCCTGACCGTGCCCCCACACCCCACGCGCGTACGCGGGTCCCCCCTCCCAGGCAAGTTCTAAACTTCGCCGGCCACATGCGCGTTCACATATATTCGTCCTTGGGCAGTTGAGAAGGTCTCTGGTTCTGCCACTCTCGAAGCCGAGACAGTTGGGGTCGGGGAATCGGAAGGCGGAAATTGTTTTTAAGGTTCACGTCCACTTCTGCTGAAGCCCCAGCTCTAATCTGAGGCCATAGGACCCACCCTTTCCCGACAACTGGGCTTGAGGGTAGAAGGGATTTCTTTTACGAGACCTTGTTTCGGCTACGGTCAGTGCGTCCCCAGTCCCGGCGGTCCTGTCCCAGCCAATTCCGCTCTCGGCGCAGAAAAACACGTGAAAGACGAAGATGGGTTTTCCCTAAATGTAGCCTAAGAGGGAGGCGACCCCCCCCCCCGCCCCGGCTCGCGTAGATCAAAGCACCTTCTCTTTCCTCCTAGCCCTGGCCGCGCGGTTTCAGCCCCACTCTTAGCGCCTGTTGCCTCTGATTTTACAGCTCTTATCTTTCCGTGCTGTGTTCGTTTCGCTGAGAAACTGTCAATTTCAAACTCTTTGTGGTTGTTTAAAAAAAAAAAAAAAACACAAAAACCCACTCCGCTCCGTCCTGGCCCTGGCCCGGGAGACGGGTTCTCCACCGGCCGGGAGGCGGTTCCACATGTGCGCTCGTGCGGGGTGCGCCGGGGCTGCGGGCGCACAGTGCCCGCTGAGCGCTGCCCTCCGCGACTGGGTTAACGGACGGACTTCTCGCGGGCCCTGCCGTGGCGGTCACCCCCGGCGGGTAACGGTGGGGGCTCACGGTAGGGGTCCCTTGGGCACCTCTCCCACAGCGGCGACTACCACTTCTGACCCTACCCTGCCCTCCATTTGAGAAGGATCTTATGGCGGGGGAAGGGGTATTTTCCAGAGCCTCCAGAAAATGACCACGCATTTTAGAGAAAGGTCGTGCCCGCTTCCCAGCCTCACCTAGTCTGGGCTGCGGCCAGGCCCCGCCCCTCCATCTCCCCCATCCCCCAACTTAGCGGAGGGAGAGATGCCAGCGCAGTGGAGTCATGCCGCTGGCTTGGGCACCATTGGCTCATGCCTGGAACACGCAGCGGCGAGTACGCACATCTGGCGGCCCGCCCGGACGGCTCCGGTCCTGATATGGAGAGAGAGGGCGGGCGGGTGTGTGTCCGAGCGCGCGAGGCCGGGAGAGCGCGGCCCTGCGGGCTCCTCCCTGAGCTTGCATCACCAGTGCCCCCCTTCCCTCCCCGCTTTGGCCCCTCCTCCATCCCTCTCCCTGCCCAGCCTAGTTCGGCTGGTTCTCGGGGGAAGCTATTAATAGCATTACGTCAGCCTGGGACTGGTAACCCGGAGTAAACGGGCACACCGCCAGCTGGAGGGCTATAAAAGGGGTGATGCAACGCTCTCCGAGACACAGTCGCACGCAGCGAGGCGCGCAGTGCACAGCGCTCTCCCGGCGCCGCCGCCCGAACCCGAGCCGACCCGCCAGCCCGCGCGCCGGCCGTGAGTCTTCGGGGCTCGCCCGCCCGCCCCGCAGACAGACAGCCCGACCCCGCCCCGACCCTGCCCGCCCTCTGGACCCTGGCCGCCCCGAGTGGAGACCGGAGGTGAGCGCTGGAGCCGAGTGAGTGAGCGCGGCGAGGGTGGCTTGCTTTCATTCCCTCGGCGCCCCTCTAGTGACCAGTCCCGCGACCCCTGCGCCCGCCCCCCGACCCGCGCGCCCAGCCTCCGGCTGCGAAGGAACTCTGGCCGAACTTCTGCCAGCCGAGGCTGCTCCACAGCGCTTCGGAAAGTTTCTCGCAAAGAACTTTCTCTTTTGACTTGGGGCGCGAAAGGTTCCCGGCGACGGAGACGTCGGGATCCGGTGCCTCCACCGGCTCCGGGGCACTGCTCCTCTTGGCCCTCGGCGCTTGCTTACCTCTCCCGGAGCGGGCGTGGGGAGGTGGGTGCGCGGGGGGTGGCCAAGGCTCTCCGCCTCGCTGGCCCCCGCTCATCCTAAGCTCCGAGCCGGGCACCGCCGCTCCCGAGTGCAGCTTTCCTGGGGCCCGCCGAGAGGCACCGAGGCCGGGTGCCGGCGGAAGGGCTGCCCCAGGGGCCGGAGCGAATGAATGGGAAAGGGACCGGCGAGCCTGGGTGCCGGGCGCGGCCGCTGGGGGTCGCCCTGCGCTCCCTGGAGCGCCGGGCCGCGGGACCGCGCCGGAGCCGGGAGCGAAAGTTAGTTGCGACAAGTTTAGAGGTGGCGAGCGCTCGGGTTGCTGTCCCGGGGCGGAAGGCGGAGAGGGCTCCCGGCACAAGCGAGCGTCCAGCCCCTGGGCCTGAGACTTCCTGTCCCAAAGCTCTCTCACACGCTTTCCCTATCTGTGACTCTTCCTCCGGCGGGCCCGCGGATTTCTCTGCTTTTCGCCCGTGGAGACCCACCTCGGAGGAAGCGAGGGTGCGGAGCCCCGTCAGATAATTGAGAGCACGCCTTTGTAGCCTGGTGGTCAGGACTCTGAGCGCTTACACTGCGCCTCGTGTCTTTGAGCCTCAGTATCCCCAGCTGGGAGAAGTGGGCCCCTCCCTCTGTTTGCAAGCACCAAGTGGTGGTTGACCAGATAACCACTGAGGTTCTGTTCTCTCTGGCGGAACTTCTTCAGGTTCCAGTGTTATAACTGAAAGAAAGGGGGCCGGTGAGGAGACCTGGATGATTTGCGGGGGGGGGGGGGGGGGGGGGGGGCGGGTCTCTGAGACCAGCTTCGGTGGCAATGAGGGGGAGGGGACTTATCCATGGGCATGTCTTCCCTTCCTAACTTTCTTTCCATTGAATTGGTTCTCCTCTCCATTTTCATTTCACCTACTTTCTTTCCTCCTAACCATTTTCTTTTCCCTAATTTTATTACCTAGATCACATATGCTTCCTTACAAATAAAGGCATGGCCAAACCCCTGATGGAGCCAGAAAAAAGAAGATGAGCGCTAGAAAATCTGGGTGGCCTCCCAATGCACGTATTTCAGTGTGGGTGACAGTCCCCTCTGTTGGGGGCTTCCCAGACTTGAAATGAAGGAGAAATTGTTCTTACTGTCCTTTCGTTTTATGTTTAGTATTTAGCGTAGAATAACGCTGCAACATACAGACTCTTGCCTTGAGGACGTTCTGGACAAAGCTTGAAGTGGCAGAGGGGTTTGTAATTGTATTGTCTGCATGGCTTCAGAGACAATGTGACAGGTCGCTCTCCAGGCTGACAGTGTGGATAAGATGTAGCCCACAGCACCTGTGGCAACTGTTGGAGCCTTCCCATTCTTCCTGTCTGAACCCCACCCCTCTCTGTCTCTCTTTTGGCCCTGTCTCTCCATTGTTCTCTTTCTTTTGTACTCCCTCCCTGCCTCAGTCCTGTCAAAGCCTCTTCTGTGGTGGATACCAGGTTACTAAGACCACTGACCCCTCATCTACCTGGCCAATGACTCTATTCTCCATTTGCCCTACTGGTTGGTCCTTTTGGGGTTGAATCTCTGTTGGTGATAAAGGAAAATGAGCAGTGGGTGAGTGGCCAACAGTTTGGCCACGGGTGGGCCACTCACCAGCTTTACGGCCCTTGTGCAAGTCACTACCTTCCAGGGTCTCCTTTTACTCAATTGCAAAATGAAGATGTGACCTAGGTGACTCTAATATTGGGCGTTTTATCCCATTATCTAGAGCCCGTGAGTTCCTCTCGTTGCAAATTGGCTGGGCATGGAACAGGGTCAATGGCTCCAAGTGTTACCCGGCTCGGGGAGGAGGAAGTGCATAGGCAGGACACCACAGAAACCAGAGATGGTTTCATACTTGAGGACTGGTTATTTCTCAAGTGTGTAAGAGCAGTGGAGACAAGGTTTTGCCAGCAAATAAATAGTGGGGTAGAACTGACCTGGTGTGTTGGGAACCCTGGGTCAATCAAGGTGCAAAAGAAGGTCATTCACAAATGACCTAAATTTCATTAGGGTTCTAGTGCATTCCTGATCAATAGGGCTAACTTGCACTGACAACAACATTTTGAGTTCCCTCTGAAATGGGGAAAGTGGAATCACAGTAACAATGGCTCCTCAGTTCGGGTATAAATCCACTTTCGTGCCATTTATATAATCATCTTAACTGCCCTGCGAGGGAGTGGGGGCAGGGGGTTTTGGTCTCATTTTACGGATAAGGAGACTGAGGCCCAGAAACCTTCTTGAGTGGCTTGTCAGTGGGTGCTCAGCTTGTGAATGGTAGTGATAGGCCTGTTCCTGAAGCTCCAGCCTTACATCGATGATTTTTAGGGAGGCTGGGAGAAAGACCAAGATAGAAAGTTAGTGAAAGACCAGCATCGGCTTCCTATACTGTAAGTAAGGTGTCTTCAGAGCAGCATTTAGTGTGAAGAGATGAAAATTAAAAGTGAAATTCAATGTAGTTGTAGCTACTAGGAAATATAATCTGAGAGTTAAATTTCCAGTTAAAGAAACACATGAGTAAAGTTTCACTTTCTTGAAAATGATGACACTACCAAAGATATGACATGGTTTCTGATTGGAGATAATGAAGCAAAAGCAAAATGCAGGTTCTTTGTAGCAAGTGTGGACAATTTTAACATCCACGTAGAAAGTCAACTCAGAAAATCCCCAAACATATTTTTTTGTCTTCAGTGAGGGGGGAGTGTTGGCAGGTCTCGACTTTCAGAAAAATTGTCTGAAGATTTAACTTCATTTTCCTTGTAGGGACACAAGCCTGAGTCTGGGCTGAATCAGACCTTAAGAGAAGGAGGAAAGGAGTCACCAGAAAGTATCTCCAGAAATTAAGCTTTAGCAGAATGCAGAGAAAGTTCAAATCTCTACAGATACAACTGCTTTACTTTCAGAAAGGCTTTTTAGCATTTTTACAGCCTGTTTCCATCCCCAAGTAAGCCCACCTAATGCTTTTCATAAAAACATTCCATACCACAGACATTCTTCAGTCTCTTTCATCGGGACTGCTGACTTTACACTAAGGAGGAAAAAACAGTCCCAAACAGCAGACCCCGAGCCCTGAGAGCCCATTAATAAACTTAGCCGGGTGGTGAGACAGAACTACACTCAACCTCAGTGGAATTCAAACTGCCCGTGTAGAGGAGAACCATCCAGTCCTCCAAACAAAGGCCAGCCCAGTGGTAGCTCTGAATTCCATCCCTGAACTACTGGGTTTTTAATAAAGTAGGTTAAGGGAGGGAAAACATGAATGCCTGGGAGAATCGTAAGCCTCTGGCTTTAGGAGGCCAGTTTTTCAGAGTTTATCACCTGCCAGAGAAGTATCCTCCCAGTGTCCTAAGATTATTCGATTACAGTGATAGAGGAACATCAGTTCTGGCTTATGACCCGGGGCTTTGGGAAGAGAATTACATACATTTCCTGGATTTCTTTGAATGGTCAGCAGTGGCATTCGTAGGCCTGGAATTCTTGTTTCCATCCGTGTACTTAAGATCTTAAGGGGGAGTTAGTTATAGGTCAGGGTGATCTATTCAGAAGTGTTTGAGATCACAGAGAGTGACCAGCCACCCTCCCACTGAGACCCCACAGAGCGTCTGTCACGGAGCCAGGCCTGGGTTGGAGGGATCCCTGGGAGGCCCGGTAAGAATATACCTCCCAGCTGCCTTTATGCTTTCCAGGACGTGTTCGTGTATTATTTCCTCAAACTCCTTGCACAACTCTGGAAAAACAAGGTGATTGTTACTAGCCTTCTTTTACAGAGGAGAAAGCAGGCACTGGGAGGCGTAATGATCCCTGAGTAAGTGGACCTCAGATCTTGATCATCAGTCCCCAGTCTAGGAGTTTTGTGGATAAAAGACCCACGTACCACGACTCCTGAAATGCAGGCAGCAGCCAGAGTGTGCACGCTGGCGCAGAAAGATCAGCAGTTCATTGCACAGAGTTCATATTTTCCCCGTGGTTCTTTGCTTAGTCTCCTCCCCGCTGTTTCAGTTCTAGGACCCCCAACCACCCCATGCCTGCCCCCGCTCCCCAAGAAGGATTTGCACTGTTTTTTCTTTGTGGGTCTTGTTTGTTTGTTTTTTTTCAGTGTAGAATAATATTTTATATTCTATAAATTCAGGGCATAAGTTCTGGAGTCAAACTTAGTTCCGAGTCCTGATGCTTGCTGCCTCATACTAACTCTGTGACTTTGGGGAAGTTATTTAGCTAGTCTAAACCTCAGTTTCCTCATCTGTGAAATAGGGCTGGGACCCAGCTCACTGGATTCTCATGAGGGTTAAGGGAGATAATGCACAGAAGGGTTCTGGTGTGGGGGTGGCACTCATTAAATGTTAGCGACTTGCCAAAGGGTTTCCTGTCTGCTAGACCGGGCTAATGACGGCAGGTCCCCAGATTGAGAAGAATGCTCCAGGGGACAGTCTGCCTAGACTGTCATTCATTATACACATTCATTATACCTGAAGAACCAACTGCAAGGATGGGGGGGGGGGGTGGCCGCTGCTGGAGGGAGTATATGGCAGGAAGAGATTTATGGGGGACCATTCCAAATTGGAACCACGGAACTATTACTGTTTCTACCCTTCACTTTCCTTGCACTGTCCCTTTGGGTTCCCTGGGCTATAGAATGAGAGAGGTAGATGAGACCTCGGAGACCCTTTGATTAGACCGCTCCTTCCCCATTTCTTGTGCTCAGTGGGGCAGTCTGGGGTGGTCAGTGGCCGTTGGGAGCAGCTGGTGCCCAGAGCTGGGTGAGGCTCTGGGGACAGGAACAGTGGAGACTCAGTCCCCACACTGCAGGAGCTCTCAGCCATTGGCCTGATGAAGACTGAGGCTCAGAGAACCTAGGTCACACTGTCCCTCAGTGCCAGAGCCAGTCCCAGGTTCCCCTGGGCACCCAGCCCCAGCTTTCCCAGCCGCCACAGGGCTCAACAACACCCCCCAGGAGAGGTCCAAATTCTTAGATGCTTGCTTTTCTTTTCTCTGAGGTCTTTTGCTTCAGCAGCCTTTACCTTAAGAAGGGGCCACTGGGCCCTTGAGGCGTGAATCCTGCCCCCTGTCCCGTCCCCCCACCCCCACCCCCTCCGCCAACCTCAGCTCCTGCCAAACTAGGCTGAAGTAACACACCTGCTAGCTATAGTTACCATCGTCATTCTCATTGACTTGGATCCAACTTCCGGAGGGAGAAGCTTCAGAGATTTATTTGCTAAATGCAAGGGTCCCCTAGTCTTTGCTTTCGCTTCTATTCATTGATTGATTCAACTTGATTTCAGATACCTTCCAAGTTTCTTTTCGAAACAGAGACTGAAAATGGGGTTACATAAAAGTCTCACTGATTTTTTTTTTCTTTCAATGCTCTTCCTCTTTCAGGACTGTTTGAGGCTGCATTTGCATATATGCACACCAGCCAAAACTAATATCTTTGTGAATTCAGAATGGTCTGAAATGCCACCCCTTATAAATTTCAATTAGGCATTTATCCACATCACTGAGCTGTGTATTTTAAGAACCTGTTTGACTCAAGACGAGGATGGCATGAAATGAAAACAAAACAGAAGCCCGAGGGCTTACGGGACTTTCCTCTGGGGGTGCGGCCCTGGTGTTGGAGGCGGCAGGTGTGGGGAGACTTGATCCCATGCCCCTAAATCCCTGAAGTAGCTTGGGTTTCAATATTTCTTTCAGCAAAATGATGCTTCAACACCCAGGCCAGGTCTCTGCCTCGGAAGTCAGTGCCTCTGCCATCGTCCCCTGCCTGTCCCCTCCTGGGTCACTGGTGTTTGAGGATTTTGCTAACCTGACACCCTTTGTCAAGGAAGAGCTGAGGTTCGCCATCCAGAACAAGCACCTCTGTCACCGGATGTCCTCTGCACTGGAGTCGGTCACTGTCAGCGGCAGACCCCTGGAGATGGCAGTCACGAAAACTGAGGTAGGTTCTTCTCGAGGTGCCTCTGCTTTCGATGCTTATTCGTCATACCCCCACTGTGCCAGGCATGCTCCAGGCTGGGGACTGCACAGAGGGCAGTGACTGTGCTCATCACCACCAGGACCCAGCCGGCCAGACTGTGGAGCCAGGACTGGCCAGCCATGCCCTGCGCTGTGTTGATGCTCACGGCCCGGCTCCAAGGCCACCTCTGTCTCTGAATTCCCTTGAGCAACCTTTTAGAAGACACCTGGAGTAACAGACATGGCGAGGAGTCTAACAGGTGGCTGCTGGCGATGCTGTGGTGGCCCAAGGACCTGAGGTCTTGGCTATTTTGCAGGCCTTTCCCTCATGGATAAAAGATGGGAGTGTATCAAGCTTACTTAATCGGCCTGATCACTGTCTTTGGTCAAGGGGTAGTGGAACATGGCCAAAAAGGAACTGAGTTTAAAAGGAAAATTGTTATGAATCTTCATGATTCTACAAAAGGAGGTGGGGGTAATAATGACTCTTGCATAAGATTGACGTAAGGGTTAAATGAGACCGCATTTGTTAAGAGTCTGGCTGTTAGTCAGCATTCCGTGACGGGCAGCGGGGGCTACCATATGATGCTGTATCCACAAGGCATCATTAGAGGCATTGTTGTGCCTCAGTTAACCTCTGGAGGCCATCATTGCCTTGTTCAATCCTGGGCAGCACAAGGGGAGCCCTGAGACACACGAGGAATTTTTTTTAATTCTGTAATTAAATATCTTGAGATAACAGGATGTAATGCAAAGTAGCAAGATCCCCATAGAAGAAAGAAAAGCATTTTGGAAGGCTATTTGGAGGGTTCTTCAGAGGAAGAAGCAGGAGATGTCCAGTGCAGAGGACATCTGGTGACAGAATATTTCCTGCTCCGTGGAAATATTCCTTAAAGCCACCCAACTCATCCACTGATTCTGTGTTTACCAGGTCACCTTCTGATCTTAGGTCAATTTAACAAGTAGGTTTTCCTACTGGGAAGAGAATGCACCAGCTGACCTAGTTGAATATTCAGGTCCCGTTGGTTGCTATAATTCTCCTCTTAAAATAGATGCCGAGCCTGTGAAACCCATAAGCATCCTGTTGTACGGAGGCAGCGTGAGCCTGTTCCCCCAGATCCCAGTCACCTCTGGGGAGGCAACAAGATGGAATGAGGCCGTATGTCCAGGAGAGGACACAGTATGAGGAGCCAAAAGCCTGGGTTTACACCCGGGCTTTGTAGCCTATCAGTCTGGTAGCCATGAGCTAGTGATTCCTGGGCTTCTCTGGACACATTGCTGCTGGCCACTCTGTGCCTCATTTCCACATCAATACAGTGAGAGAATTGAACTAAATCGTTTCTGAAAGCCTTTTCCATCTCTGACAGTGTATGACTCTGAGATTTGCTCTACTTTCAAGTACTTCCTCATTTGAGAAAACCCTGAATCCTCTCCCACTTCTCCAAAAATGTCCGTAGGGTTGCATAGGAAATACGACAGTTGCTGAGTTCTAGATGAAGGTATTAATGGTGAGGTTAATAATGACAGTAATTGAAGCTTACACAGCACTGACTGAACATTATGCAAAGCATTTTAATTTTAATGAAAAAAATTGTTTTAATGTTTATTTATTTTTGAGAAAGAGCATGAGCTGGGGAGGGGCAGAGAGAGGGAGACACAGAATTCGAAGCAGGCCCCCAGGCTCTGAGCTGCCAGCACAGAGCCTGACTCAGGGCTCGAAACTACGAACCGTGAGGTCATGACCTGAGCAGAAGTTGGACGCGCAACCAACTGAGCCACCCAGGCTCCCCTAATTAATATTATGTGTATATAACTAATCTAACTGATTTGACCCTCCTCACCACCCTATTAGGTAGCTAAGATTATTGGTCCCATCTTACAAGTGAGGAAACTGAGGGTCACAAGAGTATTGCAATATGCCCAAAGTCTCAGAGCTAATAGGTGGTGAAGCTGGGATTCAACCCAGTTTTGTTTCAACCCAAATGTCTGCCGGTATGGCTCTGGGATCCAGGATGTAAAAGGCGAAACTGCCTCTTGCCTTGCTTTCCCCTGGGGCTTTGTTTCTCTAAATCTCTGGCCTTCAGTGTGGAGCCAAGGCCGTGTCGTCTAATCCAAAGGACTTCTAATAAGACGGATCTGCGGTGATCATTGGGTCCCAGGATTTCTTCCGTTTGAGGTGTGGCTCCCACGCCCTCTCCTGCTGTCGGGAGCTGTGACAAGTGACAAGACAAGGTCTGACATTAGCAGCCTAGGCCATCACCTGCTTAGCCCACCGTGGGTGCTTCCTCCTAGTCGGCCTCCAGCCTCTAAGCAAAGCCCAGTGGCCGACTTTGTGGGCTTCCCATCAGTCCTGAGACAAAGTCAGGGTCAGAGCCACCTTCCATAGAGGACCAGATCCTGAAGCAGGACAGGGTTTTATTCTTTGAGGGCCCCTCACGGCAGACTCCGAGTGGGGCACAGAGGAAGAGGTCAGTATTTATTTGCTGGATGAATCAATGGTTGGTTCATGTTTACCACCCACAGGTGGTACCAAGCCATGGGCTGATAATGCCGCTTTGTTTGGGCGATGCTCCTGGGTTCCTCTTTTCCGGGAGCTCCATGAGCTTCTTGTGAATTCATGAAGGAGGTGCTTTAATGCCCTGGGTGAAGATAGAGGTGAATGGGGGTCAAGTCAAAGAAAAGGCAGGAGGGAGAGGGTGGCCAGGTGATATTCCCGAAGCCATGCCTGGATCTAGGGGAAAGGACGTATTGACCAAACAGAATCTATTTGCTGCTCTAAATGATTACAGTTTTCATCCAGTAGCTATCAGTTTGAATATACAACTCATTTCAAAATCCAAATGCATTTTTGAACAAGCTGAGTTTTAATTTCTTAATATTGCCCGCGTAACTTGAACGAACGGTTCCTTGGTTTTCATTATCTGTTCGCAAGCGTGTGCGTGTGGAGAGGTTTCACGCCGAGGCCCTTAGCGCTGGGGCTGCCCTGGTTTGCCACTCTGTGCTGGCAGTGAAAGGCGGTGTATTCAAGGTGGGTTGCACGTCTTGATCTCTTGCCTCCCATGACGTGTGTGGTCCCTTCACTCGTATAGGTAGCCCCGGAAGAAGACGAAAGGAAAAAGAGGCGGCGGGAAAGAAATAAGATTGCAGCTGCCAAGTGCCGCAACAAGAAGAAGGAGAAGACAGAGTGCCTGCAGAAAGTGAGTCCTCCCCACCTCGCCCCCTCCTCTTGCTCATGCCTGCCCCCCACCAGCCTCATGCGGCTGTCACAAAGGGAGTCAAAAAGCCCCCTACCCAGGAGTGTTTTCTGGAGAAGGACGTGTAGCCTTAGCAGAAAGGCCACTTGCTAGATGAGGAGGTAACAAACTATCAGCACAAGGAAGGTGACGCTCGATGTATGAGAAGCAGGTGTGTGCACTGGAAGCCGCAGGCTGTCCGGTGCCCAGGTTCCCAGCAGCCCTGGCCCGTCCATACACGTCCAGCAGCTTCCAGGCTGCAGGATACATCAGCCCAGTTAAAGAAGCTTCACTCACCCGTTTTAACGAGAAAAGGAAGCTGCCAGCTCTCAACTGGCTCAGAACGAAAAGCCTTTAATTAATCTCTTCAAACAAGTTATTTCCTTAATCCGAAAGCAGTGGTTATACTTTTTTTTTTTTTTTTTGAGTTCTTGTGTGTTCTTAACTCTGCTGCCCTTCTTGGCTCATCCAATAGTCTGAGCTCCTGGCTGTGTTCAGTCGGCTCCCCTTCCTGAAGGGAAAAGCATGAGAGGGAATGGCATCTCAGGGCAGGAGGGGTGGGCCACGGCCCTGTCCTTCCAGGCTGTGTCCTGTCCCCCGAGTGTGGACAGGCCAGGGCAGAGTCTTCGCCCAGGCCCCACAGGCCCCCAAGGAGTCTGTTGATTGCTTCGGGGAGGCGATGAAAATCGAGACACTGTATGTGTTGCCATGTGCATTTTTCTCAATGAAACCAGTGACTCACAAAAGCCTCAGCACCGTGGGTCTGCATTTCTTCCCAGCCCTCAAGGCCCATGTGGGTCCAGGAGAGCTACACCTGGGCTGTTGGACTCATACAAAGGAGATCTCTGAGCCATTGGCTCTACTGCAGTGTCATTACCACGGGAGCCGCAGCCCTCCCTCAACCTTGAGCGGAAACTCAAGGGCATCTCTGAAGAAGCCTCCAAGTTCAAAGGCTTCTCGGGGGCTGGATTCTCCCAGACCTAATGCTGCTGTCCCAGCTTTGTGGGGACGCTGTACCAGGGAGCCCACGGCACTCCCTCTGCAGACCATTCCCACCTCGATGAACCCCGATGACTGTGACCACCGCCACCCCAAGCCACCCTCCTCTTCACTGGAACCTTGGCCGCACTCCTAATAATTCTCTTGCTTGCCCCCCAGGAGTCGGAGAAGCTGGAGAGCGTGAATGCCGAACTGAAGGCCCAGATCGAGGAGCTCAAGAATGAGAAGCAGCATTTGATATACATGCTCAACCTTCATCGGCCCACGTGTATTGTCCGGGCTCAGAATGGGCGGACTCCAGAAGATGAGAGAAACCTTTTTATCCAACAGATTAAAGAAGGAACATTGCAAAGCTAAGCAGTCATGGTATGGGGGCAGTTGGGGAGTCCTCATTGAAACCTTCTACATCCCAAACCCTGAAGCCATTGGAGATCTGACTTCCTGTGCACCTCTCGCATCCCAGCAGTGAAGCACCATCGAGGCAGAAGAGCCCTTGGTGACTCAGCTGGGCCTTTCCTCTCTGCACCAGAGTGGACTTTGGACCGGGGCAAGGGCATCTCTTGTCTTAACTCCAGGATTTGGGCCTTAACCGTCCTGGCTATTCTTGGATGCTGCAGATGGCCCCTGGTTAGGGTCCTGCTCATCTTTTGCCTGGATTCTACAAAAACAAACAAACAAACAAAAAAAGCCAGGACTCTCACCATAGGACTCATGCTGAAGAAGTGTCTGCACATTGGGTGGGTGGAGTGGGGCCACCTCCTGAGCTGCCACTGCCACTGCCACCATCACTTATAGGGACACAGAGTGAGAACGGCATTTAGCGAAGTTGTACAATGGCCAGGGTTGTGCTTCCTAGCAAACATGCTGTTATGTACAGGAATTACTGTGTGCAAGGCATTTGTTTCAAAGCTAGGCATCGTGTTCTTCTGATGTTTGTTTTGCACAACACTGGTGTGATTTTCCTCAGATCTGGTTTCTGAGGGTTTGGTGGGGGAGGCGGCTACCACCGTATGCAGTGTCTTACAAAATGCTGAGGTGGCCGCAAGAGCTCATCAGCCCCGGGAGAACAGAATTCTGCTGGCGAGCAGCGTAGTTTTGCGCCAACAGAGAAAGCTGCCTTTCCCTCGGCGCCCAGGCATTAACGCAGAATTTGTGGGCATGACTGTAGGCCCTCTGTTGCAAACTCAGTTACAATGTCACAGGAAGAAAGCAGAAAGAAAGTCCAACTTCCAAAGGGTTAGGACTCTCCCCTCGGTGACTTAGGTCAGGAGTTCTTTCTAGGCCAGAAGAGCCAAAGAATATTCCATTTTCCTTTTCTTGCAGTTGAAAACCACATCCAGTGGAGACAAGTTTGAAGCCAGGTGATGCCTGGGTTTTAGCATTATTGGATGTTAGTGGCATTGTTTGTCATGCAGATGTTGGCAGAAATCTGGCCCAGAGCATTTATAACTGTGAGAGGTCATTCACACTGGCCACAGGACTCTGGCTACTGTCTGTTTAAATTCTGATGTTTCTGTGAAATCCTCAGAGTGTTTAATCCTACTCGGTAGTATCATTACAATTTTTCTGTAAGAGGAAATATTACTTATTTATCCTAGTATTCCTAACCTGTCGATATAATAAATATTGGAACCAAGACATGGTAAACTTAAGTGTTGTGCTGGTTTCTGTTCTTTTAAATGGGTTGGTTGTTGAGATTTGCTCATTTCCCACGCCCTCCCTCTCCATTGAGGGCAAGGGGCATTGAGTTTAAAAATTCTCCAAGTGTCATCCTTTGCTTTTTGGCGTGCCACTTAGGTGGGACAGTTGACTTTCAATCCTGTTCCTCGGTCTATAGCATCTGATACTCAATTTCTCATTAGCAGACCCTAGAACACAGCGCCAACCGGGTGTATCCTTTAGACCAACTGTTTGCTGTTTAGAGTTTGGATATACAACCTGAATTGCTAAATACCTCCGCCAGTTCCTCTGAATGTACGGATGCCTAAAACATACACCTGGTTTCCAGCTTGAGCCCTGGACACTGTACATTCTGCCACAGAACACCTCTTAAAGTATTTACTTGATTACAGCTATCGTGTCAAATATGTGTCTTATTGTTGCAAATACGTATTTCGAATGTGAGGAAAGAATGGAGGGGGGAAGAGAGGGAGACAATAATTTTGGACCGGACAGGTGTGATAGTTCAAAGAAAGGTATTCCGCCTAACTTTCTGGAATCTCCAGGGCATATGATTCCTTAGATCTGGAACAGAATCGGGCTCCCTTGCTCTTGGCCTGTGCAAATTGGTATCCCTCACAGGCGAGAAATAAACACTGGCTGCTCTGCTGCTAACGCCGTTCTTCAGAGAGATAGTAGCTTCATTAAATGTTAAGATTGATGCACATGAATGGGGAGCCTGCCTCTCTGAACTCATGTGTGTTTCCTCTAAACGCTCACCTGTGACACAGGTGTCCTGATTTTGCTGCTTTATTTGCACATCAGGGATAGTTCCCAGTCTGCAAGGAGCCCTCTGGTTGAAGTACCATTCACCACTTCTTTTAGGAGATCATCTATTTTCTTTCAGATAGGGGGACAGGAGGGGCGGGGAATTCCTCGCATTTACCCCCTGGTTGTAGATACAGGTGCCCCCGATCAGCTGTTAGGAAACTCAAGACCGGTTTTGAAGCTGCCAGGGACAACAATGGGTTGGAGAGGAAGGAAGTGGGTGGTGGCTATGGCCAGAAAAATGGATCTGAAAAATACGGTTACTGGATATGGTTATATGGTTACTGGAACTGACAGCTCTTTTACCAAATGCACTAAAAAACAGTTTTGCTTTCTGCAGCCAAGATTATGTTCTGATACTTTAATAAAGACAAAAAGATGACTATGTATTTACCATCAAGTCGTTTAGTTCCTCTTGTTTCACGCTCGATGGAGAGGGAAGGTTGGGAGGGTCTGACAATAAACTTGAAAGGGACCTCCGCCAGAGTCAGGCACTGGCTGGGTGCCTGACCTGGGCTACAGTGCCTTTCCATGGGGCTGCCCCCTGCCATGGTGGTGACGTCACACTGGCAGGGCCTGGAGGGCCCGGCCTCCCTCCTGACCTCATCCCTGTCCCCTTGCCTTTCCCGGAGATCTGGCCTGACACCTCTTTCGGGATAAAGAGTTTTAAAGGGTTCTGGCCCAGAGGGATTCTGGAATTAAAACTCACTTTCTGCCAAGAGCTAAACTGTTATTTCCCATCTTTATCCTGATTTCTCCCCACGGGCTTTGAATAAACCCTTGAAACCCAAACCCCGATCAAGCCTTTTCTCTCTTCCCATCCCATACTCTTTGGTTGTGTTCAGTTTCTCTGTGGAGTGGACAGTGTTTTCATGGATCCGCCTGAGGTAAAACTAAAAAGGAGGCCAATTTTGCCCATGGATCATCCTTCTGTGTTCTCATAGTGGCTCTAACCCCAGAAGCATCTTTTTTGTCGTCTCAAAAGCTGCTCTCGAGAAGAAATTCACCCGAGACTTAAAGGGCCAGTTGAGGATGAATGTTAATGAGAGCTACCATTTATTTAGACAATATGTGCAACCTTTACATGCCGTATCTCATTTCATCCTCAGTGACTTGTCCCCATTGTACAGATGAAAGGGAAAACTGAGTAGCTCGCTCTAGATCACACCATTGACCTTTCTCTAAAGGGTTCCAAGCAGGAGCGTATATTTGTGTGTGTGTGTGTGTGTGTGTGACAGAGGGAGAGAGAGAGAGAGAAAGAGAGAAAATACACCCAACATAAAATCTGCCATTGTACCTATTTAGAGTGTACAGCTCAGTATATTCACAATACTGGGTAACTATCACCACTACCTACTTCCAGAATTTACATCCCCCACAAAGTAAATCCTGGACCTATTAAGCAGTCACTCCCCATTCTCCCCTCCCTCCAGCCTCAGGCAACCACTAATCTAAACTCTGTCTCTATGGATTCGCCTCTTCTGGATATTTCATATACATAGATTCACACGGTATGTGGCCTTTTGTGTCTGGCTTCTTTCACTTAACCTAATGTTTTCAGGATTCACCCACGTTGTAGCAGGTATCAGCACTGCATTCCTTTTTATGGCTGAGTAACATTCCACTGTATGGATAGACCACATTTTGTTTATCCTTTCACCCTACTGAACAGGTGTGTGTATTTTAATGGAAAGATTGCCTTTGTTTTCAAGGACTGAATCTCTAAGGTAGAATTTCAGGAAAGGTTTCATCAACCTGGAGGATGAGAGTTGGGAGCAGGTGTGTTTCTCAGAACTTTCAAGTAACAATTTAGAAATTACGGGGGCGTCTGGGTGGCTCAGTCGGTTAAGCATCTGACTCTTGATATCGGCTCAGGTCATGATCTCTCGGCTTCATGGGTTCAAGTCCCACATCAGGCACGGCTCTGGCAGTGCAGAGGCAACTTAGGATTCTCTGTCTCCCTTTCTCTCTGTCTTTCCTCCCACCCACTCCCCCACCCTGTCTCTCTCAAATAAATGGACTTTAAAAAAAAAATCTTTAGAACTGACACACTCTGGGGCGTCTGGGTGGCTCAGCTGGTTAAGCGTCCAGCTCTTAGTTTCAACTCAGGTCATGATCTCACGGTTTCGTGGGTTCGGGCCCCACATCGGGCTCTGCGCTGGCAGTGTGGAGCTTGCTTGGGATTCTCTCTCTCTCCTTCTCCTTTTGCCCCTCCCCCACTCACACCGTGTCGGTCTCTCTCAAAATAAATAAATAAATAAACTTTAAAAAAAAAAGAAATTACACATTCTGCGTCTAGCTCTGGGGGGGGGTGCCGCGATAAGGCAGGAAGTATGGTGGCACACACTCCCCATAGGTGTCACTGCTTTCAAACCACTTGTGCATGGTAGAGAGATTGCTACAGGAGGATGTTTGGCAGCCTCTTGGAATTGAAGATTACATCCCAGGCCCCCCGCCCCCTTCATTTCACTGCGGAAGAAGGGAAGAAAACTGGGGGTCTTCAGAGAGAATAACTAGGTGTCCATACACAGGCTGTTTATGGAAACATAATGGAGGGAAGGAACAAAGATGGCCGCCTGGATAATTTAGTCCCCACTTCAGCCCAGCCACTGCCTGTAGTAGTCGTCTTGGGTTCTGTCCATGACATATATATATATATATATATATATATATATATATATATATATATACACACACACACACCTATAGAGTTACACAACTTCCAACAGTGCACCAAACGGTTCTTCTTGAAGGTAGTTAAATCAGACTGGTTTGAAAAAGCGTGTGGCTGGTGCAAGGTTTCTTCGTGAAGGCAAAGTACTGGAGTGGTTCAGAACAAAGGCTTTGGAATCAGCTAGACCCGCATTCAAATACCGCCTCTACTACCATTACTTCTGTGAAGTTAGGCAAACGATACCTCAGTGTCTTCACCTGTAAAACGGGACGGTAACGACAGTACCAAACCCAATGGACTCTTAACGGTCATATGTGAAGAACATAGCAGGGCACCTCGGGGATGAGTTTTTTTGTTTTTTTTTGTTTTTGTTTTTGTTTTTCTAGAAATTTTATTTTATTTTATTATTTTTTTTTCAATATATGAAATTTATTGTCAGATTGGTTTCCACACAACACCCAGTGCTCGGGGAGGAGTTTTTAATGTTATTATTAATGGTTGATATCTTCCATGTTTACTGAGATTTTATGAAAAAGCAAGCTAAGGACCAAGACTGCCAGTTCAAGGTTATTGGATAAAATGAAACCATGAGCTCACGTGGCTCCAAGTGTATCCCATCACCTTCTAGTCCTATGGATTTTGTCCAGTTGCTGAATCTTTTGCATTTGGGGGAGGATTAAAAAAAAAAAAAAAAAGATCCCCACACAAAATGTTCTCATTTGAAGAAATTTTTATTTTGATGCCCACCTGAGTCCCTGGAAGGATGGGCCTGTCCTCTGTGGGGACAGTGGGGGTGTTTGGGGAGGAGGATGGTGGCCCTGCCCTGAGGGGGCTGCCTGGGGGATGGATGACAACAAAGGGGTATGTGACCGTGACAGGTCACAAAGGGCAGCAGAGCATAAATATGGCTGCGCAGGGGTTAGTTAGGCTGAGTTAGTTCTGTCACTAGGTCTGCAGTTCCCAGCCTCTCAGGGACATAAAATTTCAGGGGTGAAGGTGAGGTGGAGGAATCCACCATACATCTCTGCACCCTTGCAGAATTTCAGCCTGGGGTCCAGGCACCCTACAGCACCCCCTCTGTAATCCTCTGAGCTCCCACCCTCACTCGTGTCTCTGGGAGGCTCTGAGGCAAAGGGGGGTGGCCCCCGTGGGGTGGGGTGGGGTTGAGACACTGGCCATAGAGCCACCTGTGTGACACAGGAGCTCGGCTATATACCCTCTGCCAGCCAGGCCAAGGGAGAGGAGATCCAGGGACCCGCCTTGCCCGCACTGCCTCTTGTGATAGGAGAGAGTCATGAACCCCGAGTCTCTGCTCCCCTATCACACAGCCCACAGCCGCTCCGCAGGGGGCATGTTCAACACGGCCATGGGGAAACTACAGAGACACCTGCACAAGGGGGAGTATGACATCTTCAAGTACGCGCCTATATTTGAGAGCGACTTTATCCAGATCACCAAAAGGGGAGAAGTAATCGATGTGCACAACCGGGTCAGAATGGTGACCGTGGGCATCGCGTCCACCAGCCCCATCCTCCCGCTACCGGACGTCATGCTGCTGGCCCGACCGGCCACCGGCTGCGAAGAGCATGGCGGGCGTGGCCAGGCCACCAAGGAAAAAGGCCACAAGGCTACCAAGACCTTAGAGCTCACCAGGCTCCTTCCCTTGAAGTTCGTGAGGATCTCCATTCACAACCGCGAGAAACAACAGCTGCGCCTCAAGTTCGCCACCGGCCGCTCGTGCTACCTGCAGCTGTGCCCTGCTCTGGACACACGGGAAGACCTCTTCACCTACTGGGAAAAGCTCGTGTACCTCCTGCGACCACCAGTGGACAGCAACAGCAGTACCTACGCCCTCCCAGCGGACATGCTTTGCATGCCTGTGTTTGAGGAAGAGGACGAGAGGAGCCCAGCAGGGGCGGATTTCCAAGGAAAGGGCCATCAGGATCAGGTCAGCATCAGGAGCCTCCACGTGGTCTCCGAGGTGGCCGGGGCCACCTCTGCAGCTTTTGCAGGTGGGGAGGGGACCCGTCAGGCCTCCCACAAACCCGATGCAGCCGCCGCCACCCCAAAACCTGCAGAGCTCCACAGGGAGTCGGCGGCAGAGCCACACGTAGAGCTGGCGGCGGCCGTGGCAGCGCGGGAGGCGGCGGGGGCGGCAGCGGTGGTGACAGGAGGGACGGCCGTGGGGTTCGCAGCAGGGATCGCAGCGGACACCGCGGCAGGCGCTTTGAGCGTGGCCTTGACCAAGTCAGCCGCCCCGGATCGGCTAGGCGCGGCCGTAGCAGGTGCAGCCACCGCGGGGCCGGGAGGAAGCAGGACCAACCTAGCCATTGCGGGCACCGCCAACCTCTCCCCGGAGAGCAGGAACCTGGCCTTGGCAGGTGCCGCGAAGATCCCCGGGTTTGCTTCCGGCTCGTCGACCGGCCTCTCCCAGCGGGCCCGCAGGACCCCGACCTTCGCAGGGACAGAGGGCGCCCGCAAGACTGTGGCGGGAAACGTGGAGAGAGCGCTCCTCTCCGACGCGCAGAGCGGAGGCGCGGAGGGTGAGCAGGCGGGAAGGCAGCCGCGCCAGGGCCGGAGGGAGCGCAGGGACAAGGAGCGAACCTTTCGGGGCTCCCGTCACCGCAGGGCAGCCGACACGCGCCACGAGGCCGGGGGGGACAAGATCAACCGGAAAGCCTCCGGGCGGTCCTTAGCCGGCCACAGAGCCGCGAGGGAGGACAAGGACAAGGCCCGCGGCAGCCCGGGGGGCGGGAGGCTAGCCCCCCACAAAGGCATCGGCCACGCGCCCATCCCCAAGGAGTCCAGGGCCTCCCACAAATCGGGGCGGAGCTTATCCACCGCCAGCTCGGGGTTAGCCACCAAGAGGCTGGGCAGGATCGGGTTGTTCCTGAGGAACGTCAAAGCCAACCTTACTACCAGGACCACGGGCTCCCTACGCGGCAGAGACGTGGGCGTGCTGCCTAAGGCGGTGGACAGGAGCGGGCTGGAAGCCATCGAGGCCTCGAACTGCCAGGGCCTGGAGAGCGCGGGGACAGGGACATCTGACATTATGGAGACAGTGACCTTCGAAGCCCCTTAGTAGGGCTTTCCTCACAGCAGTTTAAATAAAGAACCATATAATCTGAGAATGGCATGCTGTGTTCTGTCTGAATTTCTAGGTCCTGCAGCCCAGTAGTGACCTCACACTACTGTGAGGTCGGCAGGGGTCGGGTCTGAGACCCTGGGGTGGGGTCAAGGGCAGCCCCCACCTCACACTGCTGCTCAGAGCCAAAGGAGTGCTTCACCTTGCCTCAAGGCCCATCTGGCTTGTTCCTGAGGGCCATGGCTGAAAGTCAAACTATGGCCTGGAAAGCTGTTCCTTTTCTTCCACCCTTTCTCTATAAACAGCCCTTCCCCCTTGCAGGTCCATAGACCCAGCAAGACCAGGACTCCCCTACCCTCAGGCCAGTCAGTGGAGGGAACAGGGTAGAGCCGCAAACGGTCTCCAGGGTCTATTCCAATTCCAAGGGAGGAATTGGTTCTAAGACGGTGAGAATGTTAGCAAGACACTGTGCCCACAGCCCAAATTCCCATCAACACAATTGAGAGTACAGTAGGATATGTACAGAGATAGACATACAGCAGTGAAAATGAAGGGCAGCTACACACCTTGGCTCCACGCGTTGGCAGAGGGAAAAACCTATTCTGTGATTATAGCCTATACCACTTACAGAACAGTTCAAAACCAAGATCAAAAACTAAGATCAAAAGTACATGTTTGAAACCGTAGATACAAAATTCATGGGGGAAGCCAAGAGGGGATCACGAGGTGAACACAGGGCTTTCAGTGGTGTTGATCGATCTCCTAAGCAAGGCGGTGGGGTGGGTACATGGGCACACAGCTGTATTTTTCACATTACTCTCTCTGCAGTCAGAATGGTCCTAGAATCACTATGGCAATAGTGATGAAGTTCTTGCCTTGGATGTCCCTAACCAATGCCTTATCCCTTATGTGTTCACTCTTAGGTAATGCTATGACCATATTACAAGATCCCGTTTAAGGAGACAATTTAATCCTCATTTGGTTATTAAAAAGGAATATCGCTATTAAAAAGGAATAATCTCTCTATTTTACAGATAGAAGCACTGAGGCTCAGAAAAGTTGGAACTTTTGTAGAACAGTGATCCATCAGCCCACCCCCGACCCCACTTCTGTATGCAAAGCATTCTCAACGCTATGTTCCAAAACACTCTGCACCAAACGGACTGGATTAAGGGGAGGGAGGGATGAGAGCTGGGGAGACTCCTGACTGTGACCCGGTTTTGGGATTTCTGTGAGCTCACAGTCCTCAGCTGGCCTTATCTTCAGAGTGTCCAGACCACCTTCGAGCTGTGTCCCCAACCTCTGCATGACCTCCTGCCTGGGATTCAGGGGACCAGTCCCTGCTGGGGCTGCCTCTCCCTACGACCCATTCCTCTGGCAGCCACTAATCAAATGTTGGCATGGAGAAACCATCCTGAGCTCGGTTTTCAAAAGTTTAAAAGCGTTTCTCCTTGCCAAATCTCTCCTTCTGGGGTTCAGAACACAAATCCTTAAACCTCACGTGAGGGAGGTTATTTGTTAGGTCCAAGCAACACAGATGCTCTGACTTTTGCAGCCCTCCTTGGGGGGAGGGGAGGGGTCTCTTCTGTTGGTTAAGGGAATGGTGGCCATGGGGCGGGGCCTGGGGCACGGGTGAGGAAGGAAGACAGCCAGAGACCTACACACATCCACCGTTTCCTCCAGCGAAACAAGGTTCACAACCCCAGGATGGAGAATTATTGGAGTGAGTCAAGTCATTCTTAAAGAATGGAACATGCCCGGTGAGGAAAACAACCTAGAATCATTAACCCAGAGCCTCGGAGAAGACTGGGAGCTGCAGGGGGACAGAATTAATGGTTTACTATTAACCAGCTTTCCCCTGGATTCAAGGTGGGGAAATTGCAAAAAGACCGCATCACATTCTTTTGATCCCGTGATTCCACCCAGGCAAGTGCAGGTAAACACTGGTCTGGAAGAACTGGAAGAAGAAAATGCAATAAAGACATCTGCATAGAACTTAGTCGTTTAATGAATGGCACGCAGGTTCTTTAATGTACGTGCTTCCTTCTGCTTCTCACATGTCTCCACTTTGCAGATGGGCAAAGGGGGGTTCAGAGCATTTGAAAGACTTGCTCAAGGTGGAGGTGATGGTGCAGAGAGGGGATGATGCAACTCCTTTCATGTATCACCTACTGAGTGCCAACTCCACATCCCACAGGGAGGGACAGGGACAATGGAGAAAATAGGGCAGGCTTGGGTCATCATCACAATGCCCAGTGACAGATACAATGAGAGATGCATGTTCGGGGAAGAGGATCTATTCAGAGGAGGGGTTCTGGGGCATGGGAAGGAGTCTTGGGTCAGGGAAGGGTTCACAGAGGAACTGGCAGTTTTAAGAATGACTAGGTCTCTGCCAGGTGGAGGAGGTATGGGGAGTAAGGGCAAAGCTGGAGGAGGTGCAGGTCACAGAAAAGGATGCGTGCAAAGTACGAAGCCTTGAAATATTACGATGTGTTGAGCAGCTACAGGATTTCAGTATTGCTGGTTGGAGCACAAGGGGAGAAGAGGGACATGAGGCTGGAGAATCAGGCAGCTGGATCTTCGGGCACCTGGGGTGCTGCGTGAATGTCCAGGATTTGGGGAGCCATTGAAGGCCAGCGTCTGATGGGAGTAAGTTCTCTCTGGCTCCAGAGTGGACAGCTGATGGACAGGGGGCTGTCTGGAGACAGGGGATCCTCCAGGAAGCCATTCCATTAATCCTGCCCAGGGATGGGGAATCCTGATCCTGGGTGGCAGTGGGGGAAACAGAAGGGAGGTGGGGTCCAGAGGTGTGAAATGATGGAACAGGACAATTTTCCACCCCACATCCTGAAAGACCGGGAGATCATGGTGTAGGCTCAGCTAAAGGAGGTGGAAATGACAAAAGTGGAAGGCCCTCCTCACTCTGTGGAAAGCAAGGAGGAATCTGTTAAGATATAAAACAGCTTCTAGGTGGCTAAGGGGTAAAACATCAGGACAAGGCAGCCAAAGGGAACTGGAGAGGAGAGGAGACACTGCCTGAACTGTTCCTTGCCCATGGGGACGGGAGGTATTCCCACAGAACCCTCCTCACTGTGCCCATGAGTCGCCCGGCAGAGCCCCTTGTGGCCACATCCTGGTAATGCAGACTGCTGCTTGAAAGAGAGGAGCCAGGACTGAGGCTGAGTGGCAGTCACGCCTTCCCTTTGTCACACCACAGTTAGCATAACACCAATCCCAGAGGTGTGAGCTGGGAGGGAGGGGTCTGAGTCAAGAGGAGGCACCTCAGCCAGGCTGCAGAGCTCCAAGCCTCTGGCAGAATGTGGAGTGACCACAAGACGGGTGCCCTGGGAGGTTGGGGGTTCGGACTCAAGGGGACAGAGTGACCATCAAGAAAAGAGGTAGGGTCTGGGGTGCCTGGGTGGCTCAGTCGGTTAAGTGTCCGACTTCGGCTCAGGTCATGATCTCACAGTCTGTGGGTTTGAGCCCCGGCGTCGGGCTCTGTGCTGACAGCTCAGAGCCTGGAGCCTGCTTCAGATTCTGTGTCTCCCTCTCTCTCTGCCCCTCCCCCACTTGTACTCTGTCTCTATCTCTTGAAAATAAATAAACGTTAAAAAATTTAAAAAAAAATGAATAGAGGTAGGGTGGAGTTATGGTCAGGGTCCCTCTGCAACCTAGAAGTCATTCGAGAAACAACTGTTGAACACCTACTGTGGGCAAGATAGGAAATCAGGGCCCATGAAGATGTTCATGTACACACACACACACACACACACACACACACACACACACACACGCCAGTACCACAAGCCAAAGTGTGGCAGTGGCCTTGGGCAGTGTACAGAAAGAGGCATCACAGAGAGGGGAAGGTCTGAGCAGAGAGATGATGGAGAAAAAAAAAGACTTGGGCATTTTGGGATCTTGGGAGATGTTTCTAGATGACAGACGAGTGCAGTGTGCCCAGGATGTAATGTGCTTAGGGGATGGGGAGGGGTGAAGTGCGGGGTGGGGGGTGAGAGCGTGGTGGGAAATGAGGCTGGAAGGGGAGACGAGGCCAGAATGCTGCATAAACCCCTGAACCCCCTGATCTTCACTACTGCAGATGGAACCTGTAATGCAGAGGTGAGGGGGATATAGAGCCGGATTTTCCTGGAGAAGAGCACAAGACCCAAAAATGTGTTATAGAGGTGCCTGTCTTCCCACACTCTCTAAGTGGGTGTCTTCTCACAGGTGTGCTGGGGTGATGAGACCCATCATCTTTGGGGCACCTGGACGACCTAGCCAGTTGGTTTGGGCTGCCAATAGCCCCATCTGATACCCAGGAATGCCCTTGCAGTGTTGCCATTTTCTACATGTGCCATGGCCTGCAAAAGGCTGTGAAAGACCCTCCTCGATATGCACGTCACGTGCACACAGCGCGGTTGGCAGCAAAGAGCCACCGAGAAGCACCTTCCTTGGTGGGCTGGCCTGTTCCCCACAGTTCCAGTCGCTGCTGGCCACGTCACCCTGGTTTTGTTCTCCCACGGACCTCGCCACAGGCCCAGCACCTTGCCATAATGCAATTTACACTGGTTTTGGAAAGTTTTTCATTAAAAAAACGCTTTATGAAGCGAAATTCGTTTTTGAAAGACTTATCCTTTGCTTTGAGAGTATGTCCTTCCTCCCGTTTTTAACATTTCAGTTTGAAGTATAACATATGTACCCCAAACCCCCACATAACTAGCACCAGTGATGAATCAGAACATCAACACAGGGGCGTCTGGGTGGCTCAGTCGGTTGAGCGTCCGACTTTAGCTCAGGGCATGATCCTGTGGTTCATGAGTTTGAGCCCCACGGTGGGCTCGTTGCTGACAGCTTGGAGCCTGGAGCCTGCTTCAGATTCTGTGTGTGTGTGTGTGTGTGTGTGTGTGTGTGTGTGTGTGCGCCCCTTCCCCACTTGCTTGTGTGTGTGCTCTCTTTCAAAAATAAACAAACATTAAAAAAAAAAAGAACCTCACCACAACTCTAGAAGCCCCCCTCATGTTCTCTTTCAGTCACTACCGCCAAAGGTAACCATTATCCTAACTTCTAACACCATAGATTAATTTTGCTTTGTTTTTCAACTTTATGCCAACGGAATCACACTGTATATATTCTTTGACTCTGGTTTCTTTCCCTCAGCCTCCTATTCGTGAGATTTGCCCAGGATTTTTTTTCTGGCTACAGTTCATTCATTCTCATTGCCATACAGTATTTCATCGCAAAAATATTCTCCCATTTATTTATTCATTCAGCTGCTGGAGGGTGTTTGGGTTGTTTCCAATTTTTGACTATTAGGAATCGTGCTGCTATGAACATTTATATGCAGACCTTTGGGTAAAAATATACATAAAATTCTGTCAGGCGTATACTTCGAAATGGAATTGAATATATGCATATGTTCAGTTTTAGATGATATCCCAAAGTGACTGTGCCATTATACACGCCTGCCAGGAACGCGTGAGCCTTCTGGGTGTCACATCCTTGCCAACATTTGATGTTGCTCATCTCTTTCCTTTGAAAACCATCCTGGTGGGGTGAAGTGCCTTTTCTCCCTTTCTCACAAAAATGCACTTTTTAAAAATAAGTTTATTTATTTATTTTTGAGAGGGAGAGCACGTGCGTGCGCACACGCGGGGGAGAGGGGCAGAGAGAGAGGGAGAGAGAGGGAATCCCACTAACAGTGCAGAGCCTGAAGCAGGGCTCAAACTCAGGAACCGTGAGGTCATGACCTGAGTTGAAACCAAGAGTTGGTGGGGCGCCTGGGTGGCGCAGTCGGTTAAGCGTCCGACTTCAGCCAGGTCACGATCTTGCGGTCCGTGAGTTTGAGCCCCGCGTCAGGCTCTGGGCTGGTGGCTAGGAGCCTGGAGCCTGTTTCCGATTCTGTGTCTCCCTCTCTCTCTGCCCCTCCCCCGTTCATGCTCTGTCTCTCTCTGTCCCAAAAATAAATAAACGTTAAAAAAAAAAATTAAAAAAAAAAAAAAAAAGAAACCAAGAGTCGGATGGTTAACTGACTGAGCCACCCTGGCACCCCTAAAAACATACTTTTCAAAAACCTACATGGCGACCATGGAAAATGGTAATTGTCTTATAATATCCTGAATAGGGAAAGTTAGAGGTTGGCTCTCAAGTTAGTTTTGAAATCTCACACATCTCTGAGATCTTAAGTGTTGTTCATACATTTTCAAGGGTTTCTCTTTTCAAGGAAGCTTATGTTTTTATACGCCTCTCCTAGCATCCCGTTCCAGCCACCTTTTTTGCTTTATGACAAACTACCCCCCAAAACTCTGTGACCCCAAAAGATGGTATCTCATAGATTCTTCTACACCGGGACTTCGGACAAGGCTTACCTGGGAGCACTGGCTTCTGCTGCCCGTGGGATCCAGTGAGGTGGTCCAGTGGTCTGGTCCGGAGCGTCAAGGAGAGCTCCATCCCTGTGTCCGGCACCTCGAAGAAAATGGCCGTAAGGTGGGATTATCAAGAGGCGCGCTTCCGTGGGGCCTGCTGGCACGATGGTCACAGGCAGTCAGACTGGCTTCCCTCAGAGCGAATATCCCAAGGTAACCAAGGGGAAGCTGCTTCTGGCTGAGCCTCAGAAGTCACCCGGCAGAACTGCTACCACATTCTGCTGGTTACGAGCAAGTCATAAGAGCAACCCAGATTTTTTTTTTCTTTTTTTTTTCAACATTTATTTATTTTTGGGACAGAGAGAGACAGAGCATGAACGGGGGAGGGGCAGAGAGAGAGGGAGACACAGAATCGGAAACAGGCTCCAGGCTCCGAGCCATCAGCCCAGAGCCCGACGCGGGGCTCGAACTCATGGACCTCGAGATCGTGACCTGGCTGAAGTCGGACGCTTAACCGACTGCGCCACCCAGGCGCCCCTAGAGCAACCCAGATTTAAAGGGAGAGCAATTCAAGTCCACCTCTTCAGAGGGAAATGGCAAGATCACATTGTGAAAGGGCATGGGGGGTGGCAATATTGTTGTGGCCTTCTTTGGAAAATACAGTTTGCCACCCCCCCCCCACCCCCATGCTAACAAAGCCCCCTGGCCAGGATGTAGCTAAGGAGCCCTGAGGTCACTGCAGCCACCTCCATCTTTCATACTTTCCCTCTCCTTAACTCCCTCTCTTATGTTCTTACCTCTTTTCACTTTACTTTCTTACTCCCTTCTTTTCCTCCCCCTTTCAATGAACCAAACTCACAAGGAATCCCACCGGGCATTTCTTAGTCCTCTTCTCCCCACCCCTCCCTACATATCCCCAAGCTCTTTGACCCTCTGGTGATAGAATCCTGGGACACCTGGAACCATACATAGCATGTCAGGCCCGGAAAGGTCTTGACTAATCCCAGATGTAGTTTACATATGAGGAAGTTGAGGCCTAGAGAGGACAGGGGCTTTCCCAAGGTCCTACTTCAAGTAAGTGGCAGAGTTCTGGTGAGCACAGCCCAAAACCTAGCCCACAGTGGGTCCCAAAGAATACCAATGACTTTTCCTTCCATTTCTGACTTCCTGGAACTGGAACCATTTGTTTCTGTTTCACATTCATTGCCTCAACATTACAATCTCTTTTTGGCTTCTTGGTCAAGGAGAGAAACCAGTCTGGCAGGCCTCTGTTCGCAGAGAGGCCTGTCCCAGTTCTGGCCCGGGTCCAGGCCTTCAGAGATGGGTGGGGGTCTTGTAGATAGAGCAAAGTGGGATTAGCTCAATCGGTCCCCCTCCAACCAACTGACTGCACCCAGACACAATTACTCCTTTCTGTTGCTGAAATCCAAGAATCCTCTAAACTTGAGTATCAACTAGCAACTGGTTTTGGACTTTTCTGCGTATCCAACAGGGATGGTGAATTTAACTTAAGCTGATGACGACAGAAGTCAGGCTAAGGATAAATCTGGAGTGACATAGGGCCAGGAGTCACAACTCTATGTCCAGGCCGAGAGACAGAGACTCTGTTACGTTACAACCTGTTTCGTCTGATAACTCCACTCGGGAGGAGGCGAGGGCCCAGAGGGTGAATCCCAGGCTGGGCCACCAGACATCACACAGCATCCGGGGCTGAACTTCAAGGGAAAAGCAAGGGCTGGAGAAAATGGGGGTGGGGGGTGGCACATTGGGATCTCAGTAGTAAGGACGTGGAGAACAGCCTGCTAAGAAGCCTCTCAGAACTTTTTGTGATCTACCAGCTCAGTGCTTTAGGCCACAAGATAGCAGCTGTGTAAATCGGTGATAAGCTGAGACTGAGATTGAGGCATGCTGTCAGAGAAGTCAGCTTGGGCCAAGAGGGAGTCCTGGAGGTGTCTGTGTGTGTGAGACAGAGGGGAGAAATGGCATATGTTGAGGACTCTGTTGACAGGAAAGGATCCACCGGTCACTCCTGCGTCCAGGCGCAGTGTGTCCAGGGCCTTCTATCCTTCCCTACGCCCCTTCCTTCCCTCCCTTCCAGGAGCCTTCTGTAGCTCTGACTGACAGGAGGCCCAGGACAGGGAGAGATATCACTAATGACGCTTAGTCCTTCCTTGCCCACAGAGGCCATGCCCAAAGACCCTCCCCAGAGGCCCTTTGTTGGGAGTGGTCCAGATAAGTCGTGCAGGGTTCCCTGCCTTTCTTCCTGGTAGGGTCCCCCCTTCCAGCTCCTGTGCCTGCCAAACGAAAGAGCAATTTCTTTTCCCTTCATACTCCCCGCCTGGAAAGAGAGGAAAAAAAGGAAACCACATCACTACCCGTGTCATTTCCCAGCCTGTGGTTGGCCAGAGCCCGCGCCTGGCCCTCGTCCACACGGCCTGCTGCTGTGGCTATATCCACTTGAGCTGAAAGTGGATGAGCAGCTGCCACACTGGGCACGAAGCCAAGAAATGAAGAGCCCACCCCGTGTTTCCTTCCAAGTTCTGCAGTCTGTTCCTTCATCTTATGGGGCTGCCACGTATAATGACAGTAGTATCTATTGAGTGCTTCCTCTCTGGCAGCCGCTGTTCTAAAAACTCTACAGGGGCTGTTGTGTTTAGTTCTTTTTCCACAGCTCCATGAAGTCGGCATTATTATTCCCATTTTACAGATGAAGGAATTGAGGCACAGACAAGTTCAAATAACTTACCCAAGGCCTCCGGTGGTGGAGCCAGGATTAAATCCCAAGACGTCTCATACTGGGGCTCACCCCCCAGGCCCTAGGGTGGGCTGACTCTGTGAAGTACGTGGCCTTAGAAGGTATCTGCCCCTGCACCGTGGTGAACGGCCAGCCTTTAGCCAGCAGGCAGTCAACAAACTCCGTGGCTTAGAATACTGGGCGCCATATCAGGCACCACCCTCTCCCCCTGGCTCTGGGAGCCCCTCCATCTCCCTCCACTCCTTGCCTCTCACTCAGGCCCAGGGTGTCTTGGCCACTGGAGGAATGAGGTGCATATGTGGGCAGAGTGGCTTGTTCCTTCTAGTTCCATACTGCCGACATCTGTCTTACCTGGGACCGCTAAAAAATCTGTCATAGGCACTTTCAGGCTGTGACACCTCAGACCATCCCTGGACAGACCCAAGGGATGACTTTCCGGGCCCAGCAAGAAACCCTTGTCTAAGACAAAGGAAAGGAACGGGCTCCAGAAAATCTGCCCCGCCACTCCCCCACTAACTGTGACCACTAACTTCCTAGATAACAGATGATCACTCTCCAATCTAACTAGCCACACAGAGCTTCCCCACCCATTCCTGCTTCCTCTCCCCTCTTTCCTTTTCCTACCCCAAGGCTCCCCTCCCTGGTCTGTCTCCATGTCCAGTGAGGCTCTCTGTCATCCCTCCTTCCATCCCCGCCTCTGACTTCACTGCTTCCTTCTGATTTTTACTCGGATCTGAGGATCCCTCCTCACCCACTCCTGTCCCACCAAAACTAACCCCCCAACGCTTGCTTCATGACTCAAATCCCCTCTGCTAGGCTCTACCACACTGAGGGTGAAGGTTCAGGGTCTGGAA
Source organism: Felis catus (assembly GCF_018350175.1). Lineage (NCBI taxonomy): Eukaryota > Metazoa > Chordata > Mammalia > Carnivora > Felidae > Felis > Felis catus. Next base: position 30,705,974 of record NC_058384.1, on the reverse strand, counting down.
AACAGAGGCCCCCTGAGAGCTCTCAGTGGACCCAGAGTGAGGATCTACAGGTCAAGTGGATGACAAAACCTCTTGCCTACAAGTCAGGGCCACCACTCTTGCTCTCTCTGAGGCCGAGGCTGCCTCTCTCTGCCACCTCTGTGGGGCACGAAAGCTGGAGCCCATTTGCATTAATTCTCTGAGTTGCTTTGACTCAGAGTCCGGGACTCAGAAGCATGCTAATTTTATGCAAACGAATGCAAATGAATATAGAAAACTAAGCGACCCTGAATTTACTGGAAATCAGAGGCTCCGCTGACGGGAAGACTTACAGAAATTTTGGAATCTACTTCCCAAGAGAAATGTAAAAATAGTGTGACCTCCAGTTAGGGGTTGGGGAGGGACATAGCTGGAAGGCATTCAGAGAAAGGAACACAGTCTGGGTTTCCTAGTCGTTTCTAAGTGGCCCAGCAAAAGTCAGAGGAAGGAAAAGCATCTGGCCACCAAACCTTCCCCCTTTCTCCTCTCTTGGAGCTGAGCTTGGCGTTCAGCTCCTCGCCCTGCCGCAACCACCCTACAGTGTACGTCTTGGAGAGCAGAGAACACGGGATATTAAGGCATCTTTGGAAACAGGCATTTTGTTTATATCCCGCTTCCCATGACAACCCCCCACTATTGTCTTCTCCCCTTACATCTCCTACATTGACCTTCTTCTGCTTGTTCCTCATTGGGTCTGACTGGTGAACTGAACAGAATGTTCTGGAACCTGACCTGGAGGGTTAGGGAGTCTGGATATTCATATAAAGAAGACCTCAGAGGATATCTCTTGGATAGGTCAACCCAGGCACAAAGGCTTAGGCACCTCATTTCCAGGAGGAGAGAGAAAAGGACCACTCTGAGAAAGAACAGGGGAGAGGAAGTGGCCCCAGAAGCAACAGTCCATTCTTCTGACCCTAAACTGAGATGTTCTGAACAACTTCAAAAGGCAGACACTGCCCTTTTCTTAAAGATTTCAAAAGAAGGAAAGAATTTTCCAAAATACTTCCAACAGTCTACTTATTCTCATCAGAATGTTTTTACCTATATTAACATAAATGTCTGATGCTACTATGGAAGTACCTTTTTTCTGGTTATTTTCCTCCAAGTAAATAGCTCCTAGATATTAAGGTAATACTCCAGCAAACCCTTAACACACACCATGAGAAGACCTGAAGACAACTTCCCCAAGATTTAGTGACCAGTCACCAATTCCTGGAGAGGAAATCATTCAGACTAAGCCCTTCACCCCCAGGTGAAAAGGAGCAGTGAGTATTCATCCATGTTCTCCTAACTAGGTAGAAAGCTTACTGAGGCCCAACTTCCAACCAGTTAGTATTTGGGGTTACCCAGAGGAAGAAAAAAGTGCTGATTTGTACACTTAAAAGAGAAGGGCATACTTGTATATCAAGCATGCTATGTATATCATATCCTTCAAGTCTTATAACAGCCCCACTAGATACAGAACATTCCCACTGTATAGATGAGGAGATTAAGGCTAAGAGAATTGAAGTCATTTACCCAAGGTCACACACCTGTGGCAGAATAATATCCATATTCTCCTTTTCTTTCTAAGCACATGTTCACCTACATTTCCCAGACCCTCTTGTTGTTAAAGACTGGCCAAGTGACTGAGTTCTGGCCAATGAAATGGGGACAGAGATGATTTTTTGCCACTTCCAGGCCTGGCCCATAAAAATCTGGCAGATGGTCCTTCATCCCCTTTCCTGTCACTATCTGGATGGCCCAGGCACCACAAAGCCACATGATTAAGATGGGAGGAGCTTGGTCCCTGAATGACTCAGTGGAGCAGAGCACCCTTCACCCTGCCCTCTGCCACCTGCACTGGACTCCGACTTGGATGAATAAGTCTTCACTGTTTGAAGCTACTGAGATTTTAGCCTATCTGGACTAACTACCTGGTGAAGGCAAGATCTGAAACCAAGTCCACCAAACTCCAAAGACCATTCTTTCTCGTTAAGCCTTCTTGCTACACAATACAGCAGAAATATAAAAGTTGAACTATAAAATATTATCTAATCTCACAGTTCACTTCTTCCCCATCCATGCTTCTCCTACAACCAAAATCTAGAATCCTAAAGATTTTAGAAGAAATTTAAAGGTTTAGAACAAAATCAAGGAAGCAATCAACAAATATTGGTTGACTGCATACTACCTGCTGAGCAAGGAGAAACCCTTTATCGTTCATGCCAGGAGGGGTCCTCCCCACCTTCACCTGAGGCTGCATTCCATGGGTGTGGGGGCTATGAATTTGGAGGACATTGAGTACAGCCATGGCCATCACCAAAGCATGCAAAAGCCATCATGATTTGCCACTCACCACTGCATCCCATCATCCCTATGCCAAGTCAAAGAGAGTTGAGTCAACATCATACAAGCACAACACTCTGATCACGGCAAGAAGAAATGTATGCAATCAGTCAACCTTTCCTCCACAGGCAGTCAGTCTATCAAATATAAGTTAAGACTGACCAGTAATTTGGGCATGATAGAATCAGCACAATCTGATTCTTAAAAGAGAAGGAGACAAAGGATTATTGACGAGAAGGATTATTGGCAAGGAAGGGGTAAAAGGTTTTTAAATTTTCTATTGAGATAGGAAATCCTGCAAGTATAATTTGTGGGGGCTAGAAGACCTCCCCTGCTACCCACCTCTGACATTTCCCTCTCTACATTCTCTACATTCAAGGATTTGTCCTCGGTCTTAACACACTCTGTCTCTCTCCCATAAAATGATGACCTCTCTAGAGAGAGATTATAACTCACAATTGTCTTATTAGTCAACTATATCTCCTTGTAATGCAGGACTTGGTGGAACCAATATTTATTGAGCCCTTAATATATGCCCATTATAGTTCCAGGATCTTAAAAATCATGAGTGCCTCCTATATAACATGGTCATGGTGCCTGCAGCAGTGGACCAGGGAATAGTAGGTACTTGCCCGTGACCAGTCATTCCTGGCACAGCTGTGCTAGCCACCAGCATTCACATGGCCCAACACTCCTGGGACACCTGGAGTACGTGACAACCTGTGTCCCACCAACAAGCACTGACAGACCTCAGAATCCTGCTGCCTGCTCAGCCCACCAGGGCTTCATCCACCCAGGATTGCCCCAACTCACTTAGGGCCCCAGCATCAGGCCTCCACTAGCTGCTTGAGAGGCTTGAAGTCATGACCTCTGCCCTGTGCTCTCCCAGATGGGATAGGGTGGAGATGGAGGGTAGGGTGGCAGACAGGTATGGTCCTTTTCTTTTTAGCAACATGATTCTTATTCTTGATTCTCCCCTGGCTTAATGAGTTGTTTGGGGAGAATCTGATTTTATATTTGGGAAGAAGAACAACGATTTTCAATCTGAAAAAATTTAAAATACATTACTTTACTCAAGTTTCGTATTTTACAGATGGGCAAATTGAGACTCAGAGAAGCTTTGTAATGGTCCCTGGCCACGGTGGCAGAAGTTAAGTTTGAGCTCAACTTTGTCTTTGATTCCAAAGTCCTTGCTCATAGCACTACGCCAGTGTTTCTTAAACTGGGCTGCTCTTCGGAATCACCAAGGGAATAGTTAAAAATACACATTCTTGGTCCCAAAATACAGATTCCTGAATCACTCTCCAGGGGCAGGGCTCAGCAATCTGTGTTTCCACACACCCCAGGTGCAGCTGAAGATAAGCCAAACTGGAGATACACTCCACTGTACCTTGCAGTGGGAAAGAACAGAGGGCAAGTTGAGTGGGTACACCAAGGAAATGAGGGGAGAAGAGAATGGAAGGGTCTTCTGCGCTGTTGCCCAGGGCTGGCCCTGCCCACACACTGGTGCCTGCCACTTAGTAGTTGAGATCCTAACATTGGACCAGGAGGACAATTAGTGACATCAAGGAAAGGCCTTTCCAGTCAGCTGTTTTCCTTACATCTCTACTGTGGAAAGAGGATATCATGCCTGTGGAATTCAGCTGCAAAGAGTCATCTCCAGATCTATTTTTAAATTCTCCAGAAACGAAGAAAGAAAAGCCTGTAAAGGTTTGGAATGTGCTCATCATTTTCCTGATTCAGGAAAACTGCTTTGATTTAGTGCTCGTTGCTTGCAAGCCTGTGCTCACAGACAAATTGGCTGAGCGTGAGGTTTGTGGGCAATGGGGGAGTTTCAGCTGAAGGAGACTGAGTCACAGAGGAATCCAGATGGCAGGAGGGAGGGCTCCCCATCTCCCCCTTCTCTGAATCCTCCTTGTCTGTGCCCAGGGTCCAGAGCTTCCTCAGGCCTGGTTATCTGAGCACCTCCCCCAGAGCTCCTGATAAGAGACTTTGTGATGATCCCTCAGGAGGCTTATATTTAATGGACCTGATAATCTGAGGGAAGAAGTTGTTTTAAAGAGGATTAAAATTGGGCTCTCTGCTCCTCTCTGTTCGACAGACAGCTGCATCTTCTGGTGCAGTGCCAGCCATGTTCCCAAGACACGATGGTGAAGGTCAGAGTAAATGGATTTGGCCATATTGGGCACCTGGTCACAAGGGCTGCTTTTAACTCTGGCAAAGTGGATATTGTCACCATCAGTGACTTCTTTTTTTTTTTTTTTTAATTTTTTTTTTTTCAACGTTTATTTATTTTTGGGACAGAGAGAGACAGAGCATGAACGGGGGAGGGGCAGAGAGAGAGGGAGACACAGAATCGGAAACAGGCTCCAGGCTCCTAGCCACCAGCCCAGAGCCTGACACGGGGCTCGAACTCACGGACCGCGAGATCGTGACCTGGCTGAAGTCGGACGCTTAACCGACTGCGCCACCCAGGCGCCCCAAACTTCTTAATAGACCTCAGTTACATGGTCTTCATGTTCCAGTACGATTCCAGCCGCTGCAATTTCAATAGCACAGTCAAGGCTGAGAACAGCAAACTTGTCATCAATAGAAAGCCCATACACTTCTTCCAAGAACGAAATCCCACCAACATCAAATGGGGTGACGCTGGTGCTGAAGATGTTGTGTAGTCCACTGGGGTCTTTACCTCCACGAAGAAGGCTGGGGCTCGCTTGAAGGGTGAGGCCAAGAGGGTCATCATCTCTGCCCCTTCTGCTGATGCCCCATGTTTGTGATGGGTGTGAACCAGAGAAGTATGACAACTCACTCAAGATTTTCAGCAACACCTCCTGCACCACCAATTGCTTGGCCCGTCTGGCCAAGGTCATCCATGACAACTTTGGCATTGTGGAGGGACTCATGACCACAGTCCATGCCATCACTGCTACCCAAAAGACCACAGATGGCCCTTCTGGGAAACCGTGTGATGGCTGAGGGACTGCCCAGAACATCATCTCTGCTTCTACTGGTGCTGCCAATGCTGTAGGCAAGGTCATCCCTGAGTTGGTTGAATGGGAAGATCATGGAATGGCCTTCAGTGTCCCCAACCCCAATGTTGTGGATCTGACCTGCCACCTGGAGAAAGCTGCCAAATACAATCACATCTAAAAGGTGGTGACGCAGGCATCAGAGGACCCCCTCAAGGGCATCCTGGGGCACACCGAGGACCAGGTTGTCTCCTGCGACTTTAACAGTGGCACTGACTCTTCCACCTCTGATACTGGGGCTGGCATTCCCCTCAATGACCACTTTTTCAAGCTTGTTTCTTGGTATGATAGTGAATTTGGCTCTAGCAATGAGTGGTGGACCTGATGATCTACATGGCCTCTAAGGAGTAAGAGCCCCCTGGACCACCAGCCCCAATAAAAGCAATAGATGAGAAAGGTGCTCAGCTGCTGGGGAATCTTTGCCCCAGTTCATCCCCAAACACAATGAGAATCTCCTAACCTCTACACAGTTTCCATCCCAGACTCCCCTGAAGAAGGGGAGGGAACTGGGGAGCTGTACCTTATCATGTACCATCAATAAAGTATACTGTACCCAACAAGAACAACAGCAACAGTTGCTTAAAATTGCATAGTGATTGGATTTGAATATTTGAGTTGAGAGTTTAACTGATAAGAGAATGTTTCTTTTTAGATAATTGCAATGATGACCGTTGTTGAGTTTCTTTGCCCATGTTGAGTGTGCACCGAGGGGAAGGGTTGAAGTATTTGAAAAGTCTAAATTGTAGTGGATGCAGGAAAAGACGTTTGATATTCCTTACGCGATGACCTCCTTTACTAAGTGTAAGGATAAATCCTACCCTGAAGCCTCCAGCAAAGAGGTCACTTAGTACCAATTAAAATCCAGTCCATCACCTACCTCAACAGATCCTGTGGCTTTGCCCTCTCCAGATCCAGGAGCAGCCTGCCCAGGGCTCTCAGTGCTCACTGGTGTGGCATCAGGATTCAATTTCACCGCAATGCACATTGCAGGAGGTCAGCCCTGGCTGGGGGCATTGAGCATGTACATGCGTTTATGCTGTGTATGTGTGTGTGTGTGTACACACACACGCGCATGTGTGACTATGCACATGCACATCACTGGCTGGGAGCTCTCTTGCCCCAACCTTCCATCCATCCCAGACCTGGAATCTTGTGTTCAGGGATGTTGAGACTGATGCTGTGTGAGCTTGTGTTTGACGCATTTTATTTTTTTATTTTTTAAGCAAGCTTCATGCCCAGCACAGAGTCCAACATGGGGCTTGAACTCACAACCCCGAGATCAAGACCTAAGCTGAGATCAAGAGCAGGACGCTTAACGGCCTGAGCCACCCAGGTGCAACTGGAGGTCATTCGGATGACCAGAAGTTGTGCCTCAATATAACAGAACCAAGACCACTTGCTTCTCTCTGTCTAGCCAATTCAACCAGATGTAACTGGTGCCCCTACGGAGCCTCTGCTCCCATCACTACCCTCTCTTGGTGGCCCGTCAGAGAAGACCCTGGCGGAGAAGCAGCTCCCGTACGTTATCATGTACCATCAATAAAGTATACTGTACCCAACAAGAACGACAGCAACAGTTGACTAACCACACGGCTCCCCAGCCCAGCTTCCCGGCCGATACTGTTCCTTTCCCATGTCTGCTGTTTGTTTTTAACCATATCTATTTCCCTGAAGGTGTGAATAGCTAACCGCGCTGCAAAGTTGGCTGACATAAACAGGTGTCAGTGTTACAATGAAATTAAACTTACCCCATGGTCAAAAAGACTTGCAAAATGATATGAAACATCTAGGTATTACTTTGCCTCCTGGTAATTAATCCTGGTGGACATAAACAAGCCCAACCCTGCCTTCCCATGTACTGCATCTCCCAAACTGCAGGCTTAATAGAGGCTTTTCCAATTCTTAGATATTAGCTGGGCTGTCTGGCTTTGCGTTGGCTGGACACCATCCCACACTTTCTTTCCTATTGAAGGAGAATCTCCCAGTGTATAAGGTCTTGGTAGGTGGCTACGCTGGAGACCAAAAAGGCCAGGTGCCCCTCTACGCACCCAGGTGTCCGTGTCATCGGCCCGATTCAGTACAACATGCCCCAAGACTTCAATGTTGAACGAGTGGCACAAAGTGAAGAGGCACTAGAATTCTTTCACAGTGATGAGGGGTCCAGAGCAGGCCGGCTAAAAAGCATTTATTGTGCTTCCTGCTTCTTTCTGCAGACTCACCCTGTACCTCTTTCCGATAAATTCCCTTTCTGGTTGTAACAACCAGATGCTGTTTCTGTTTCTTGCTCGTAAAATCATTCCCCCGGTTGTGGCAGGCACTATCAGTAGCCCAGCCAACAGATGCTCCACCCCTTTCTTGCTAATAGAACCCCAAGGTTTCATTTGCTCATATATCCACCTGTTCCAAGGGGATGGATCATGACTAGTCAATCCCATCCTCCTGTCCAGTGATTGGTCTAGACCTATGACCCAGTTCTGGCCAAAGAGACCCAAGAGGAAGCTGCTAGATGGAAGCTTCTGGGAAAGATTTCCCTGCTGGAAAGGCTGTTCCCCTCCCCCATTTCTTCCTGCTTGAGAAGGAAAGCTTGGAGCCCCTGTAGCCATCTGGCCACCATGAGGGGACATAGCAGAAGCCCCAAAGAAGGCATGGAAAGAGAAGATGGAAAGAGCCTGAGCCCTTCATGACCTCCTGGAGACACCACACCAATCCCAGAACCACCTTCCTATATTCTGTGGATTTGCTAATGAGTCAGCCCCTGTCATTCAGTTCTTTATTCCAAGTATTGTGTTATTTGCAACTGAAACATTTACACATACTGATTCACTGAATCTCACTGTTTTCCCAAATAATTAATCACACATCGTGTGAGCTAGAAGAGACCTGGGAGATCAGCTAGCCTTGAGTCACTTTTTAATAGAAGATGCTGAAGCAGGTGTGGAGGCAGAACCAGAAGAAGAACGTGGGCCTCCTTAGTCCTACCCCATGGCGATTCCCCAACACCCTGAAGACTGAGCACCTAAGTCAGGGGCACTGGCCAACACCCACGGGGACAGATCCTGAATCCTGGCATCTGAGAGTTGTGGGCAAAGGGGCAAAAAAGAAGGGCGGAACGGGCTGGGCTTGGACAGGCCTGTGGCCAGAGACACCTGAGACATCAGAGCCTGAGGAAGGGCGAGATGTGTTTCCAGTTCTTTCTGTCAGGGCTCACATGTGCACGCACACACACACAACACACGTACACACTTTCGCCCTGGGTTCCACTTCCCAGCCTCTTGAGCCTCTGGAATCTCCTGTTTCCTCACTGGCCTGGCAGCAGGGTTCTCTTTTTGTGGTTTTGGTTGGTCTCATACCCTGTATTTTGGTCTACTTCACAATTTTCCTTGCCACTGTGCTTGGGCCAAAGTCAGCTTGAAGAGAGGCTAGAAATTAACTCTTGGACTCTGCCAATCTGCAAAAGAGTGAACCAGACCTAGTGGGGACATTGGTCATAGAAAGCCACCAGCTGGCAGAGATGCCATCGTGCTGTGATTTCTTCAGAGGCTTCAGGAAGAACACCCCCCCACCCCCGCCGTCCCGCAGCTGCCACCCCAAATCATGCTTCCTTTGCCTGGGAAAGCAGTGCTAAAGTTCCACCATTAGAGATACAGTGTAAATGTTCCTGGGAGACGCATCAAGGTGGATGTGACCCTTCCAAGAGGGTAGACATTGAGAGGGATGAAAGTGGTATGATGGTTAATTCCATGCGTCAACCTGATGGGACTGCCCAGTGCCCAGATAGTTGGTCAAACATTGTTCTAGGTGTTTTGGGATGAGATGGACATTTCAATCGGTGGACTCGGAGTACTATTGGCTGACCTCATCCAATCGTTGAAGTCCTAAATAGAATAAAAAGACCAGCCTCTCCTGAGCTAGAGAGAATTCTCCAGCCAACTGCCTTCAGTCTTCATCTGCAGTATTGGCTCTTCCTGGTTCTACCACAGACAGTCTTTGGACAGGAGCATGTGTATAGATTATAGATTATAGATTATAGATACACATTCTATTAAATCCATTCCTCTGGAGACCTTGACGAATGTAAGTGGACCAGGTTTATTGGTGGGTTGAGGGTAGCAACAAAAGATTCCTTTTGTTATGCAGGATAGTCTCTGCGAGTCTGTCCTGCTCGCAGGGCACACACAGGGGAGCAGGAGGGCAGTGGGGACAGTTGCATCCTTCCAAGGGAAAAAGTTGGGGGAGGGAGAGGGCAGGGAGGAGGGTGGTAGGTATGTCAGGCCATAGTGGAGGACCACAGCCATCAGGGTGAGGAGTGGACAGTCACCTATAGTAGTGGCCACTAAGGAGTCCCTAGAGGTTCTTGAGGAGGAGAGTCGCATAATCCAAACACTAAATCTGATGGCTGTGGGAGGGATTGAATGAGGGGACTCAGGTCAGGGAGTCCCAGGGAAGACCCGTGAAGGGCTGAGCCTGGGCATGGGGGCGATGGTAGATGGATCATGAGGAAGGAACAAAGTAGAATCCAAGTGGCCAAGTTCCCAAGGACACGATGGAGGGATGCTGACTCCATGGAAGGAAACTAAAAAGCGAGGCCAGCGAGCTGATTTGTAGGGAAAAACCACCGAGTACAAGGTGCTTGCAGGCCATCCAAGTGGAAATATTATTGCCATTATTATTGGCCAACATACACTGAGAATGTACTGTCTACCAGGCAACATGTTAAGCCCTTCACATTCATTATCTCATTTATTCCTCACAGCCTCCCAATGGGAAATGTTATTATTATCCCCATTTTATGGATGAGAAAACTAACTCTCTGAGAAGTTAAGCCCTGGCCAAGTTCCCACAGCTAATAAGAACCTAGGTTTCTTACACCAAAACTTCTAACCACCTCTAAGCTCTGGCACTTGGGCAAGAGGCCAGAAGGTGGTCCATGGCCACAGAGACGACAAGAGGGGCCTTAGGAATATCTGGCACCTCCAAGGAAAGTTGGAGGAGGAAATGGACAGGAGAACTAATCTTTATTTAATACCCGTAGACAAGTCACTTAACTATCACCCTGTGTCACTTAGCCTTTAATCAGACCTCAAACAGCCAATTTCCCCACTTAGCAGGATTGGTGTGGGGTCTGGGGTCGGTGGTGATGTCCCACTGACAGCTCACTAGCCACAGTGCAGAGTCACCATCACCTGAGCACGAAGGAGGCTCCTTCCACTCTCCAACTGAAATCCCCAGATTCATTCTCTCTCTCTCTCTCTCTCTCTCTCTCTCTCTCTCTCTCTCTCTCTCTCCCTTTTCTCATCAGGAGTTCTTTTCTAGTTGTGAGTCAGGGACAAAACTTTGAAGCAAAATCTGGATAGCAGATGCAGAGGGTGGGGAGCAGGTTTGAGGGTCGTTGTAGTTTTCAGTGATTCCTCGGGGCTTCAGAGATAGTCTGGGAGGGGGAGGCTTTGAGGAGACAAGAGAGCAGAGGTGACGGCCAGAGAAGAAGGGGAGACAGAGACAGAGAAATGGGAAAGGAAGACTCGAGGCAGCTGGGGCCACAGAAGCGTCTGCCCTCTCTCCATCCTCCCTCTTATCCACCAACGTCCCCACCCTGGGCTTCTGGACTCCCTTTTCATCTTCTAAAAGAAAAGAAACTTAAGAAAACACTGGAACTGGAACCAAACTGACCCCTTTTCCCTTAAAGCCCATCCCATGGCCGCGTCCCCCAGGCATAACCTTCAAGGCCTCTTCCTTTCTCATCCACATCTCTGCAGGAGTCCAGAGCAGACCAGTCAGCCTCAGAAACTTCTCCATCAGGCCTTCCCTGTGACCCCATGAGAAAAGGGGTGAATCCCGGGCACCTGAAGGAATGCTCCTACTTGCCTACCTTCACCCTCATTCATGGCCCGGCGAGGAGAAATGGGGACGAGTGGGAGGTAACCCACCTCAGTCCTTCCCGAGTGGAGTCCGTCTTCATCACCCAGGCCTGTGTTCCCAGGGCCCAGCACACTCGGGGTTTCTGACAAGGATTTGTGGGACAGATGAACGAACGGACCAACAGGAAATGGAAGGTGCCAAGGGCAGAGGCTGCCGGATGGAGGAGCCTCCAGTCTCCCTGGCTGGCACAGCGGTGAGTCACATGGCTCTCCACACCTCCAAGGCAAAGCCCTGAAAACCATTAGCAAGCCACCTGCTCTGACTCCAGCCCAGCTTTCGTGCCCCGGCTGCAGGGTTCACACGCTGGGTGCCCGTCCCTTGGACCAGCGGCCTCGCCTCCGGTACCCAACACCCCCCGTCAGATCCAGTCTCAGACCTTCTGCTACAGTCCTATTTGGGCGAGGCTGTGGGGTAGAAGCACCCGGCCAGCAGGCAGGGACTTGGGCTCACCGCCTGTGTACCCCCGGGGACAGGCTGACCGTAGGGACGGGGACGGACAGACTCACCGTAGGGACGGGGATGGATGTCAAAGGGGAAGAATGGCTCATTAGGTGCCAGCATCTTGAACACACAGCCGGCATCAGGCCACACAGAAATTCTGGGAGGCAGGTCCTCCTCAGCCCGTTTTTGCAGAAAAGGAAATAAGCACAGGCAAAGAAATTGGGAGATTTTTTTTTAAAGCCCGCCTAGCTATTTTGGCAGCAGAAACCTGGGGTTTGTTCAAACCAGCCCTTTTGTTCTAAAGGCCTTGTTCTTTCTACCAACCATAGGAACTCAATCTGGGAACCCTGGTGTCCTGGAGTCCAGGCAATCAGTGCTCCACCCCTCCCCCCTCCAGGCTCAGTCGGGGAGGGCAGCAGCTCCTTTTAGACCTCAAGGTGGCTCGCTCACGTGTTGCTCAGACCGGGTCTCTGTGGCCTCTCGGATGCCGGGATGGGGAAAGGGGACTCCTTCTGAGACCCACAGGGCCTGGGTAGGGTCTGGATGCCAAGGGGTGGGGGGTGGGGGGGGGAGAACTGCTGACTCTACCCCAAACCCCATAGGCCTCCTCCTCTTGCTGGGGCCTGGGGGCCCGGAGCAAGCAGCGAGAGGTCAGGACACAACTCATGCTCTGGAAGTACCCAGCATCCCATGGGTGAGAAGAGAGAGAGAGAAAGTCAAGGAACCTGGCTAGGGGAGACCATTCGGCCCTTGACCCCAAACCGGGTGAGCACATGGGCCGGCGGACCCAGCCTCTACAAGCATGCTTGTGTGTCTGAGGGCAGCTGGGAAGGGCCCCGGGCATCTTCCAACCCCAGCCGAGTCTGTGCCTCGCCTCCCAGAGCTCTGAACCCCCGAGCAAGTCACCTCGCCTCTATAAGATGCCCTTCAGATGACGGCGAGGAGCCTCAGATGAGACGGTGAGCGCGAGGGAAGCACCGCCCAGCAAAGCACGTGAGAGAAATGAACAGAAGAAGACATTCAATTAACCTTTGTTACATGAAGCTGTTCCTATTACTAGCCGGGTGCAGGGTTTGCAACTTTCACTTAGTTGGATTCGGGTTAATACTCCCCCATATTTCCTCATTCTTCCTTTTAATGCATACCTGGGTGATTGGGGAATGGCAGTGAACGTTAATTGAGGGTCTACTATGTGCTAGATTAGCCTTTTCTCCGAGTTCGGTTCCTGGACAGATTGTACCAACATCTCCAGAGATGCAAATTAGAAATGCAAATTCTTGAGCCTCACCCCAGAAAAACGGATTCAGAAACTCTGGGTGAGGCCCAATGACTAGTATTTCAGTAAGTTCTCTGCTGATGCTAATGCATGCTAAATCCACTGTTCTACATGTTTTACATGAGTACCTCAATTAATTCCAAAAAAAAAAAAAAAAAAGCCTTCGGAGGTAGGAATTAATATCTCCGATTTGCAGACGAGAAACAAGGTTTGGTGAAGTTAGTACCTTGCCCCAGGTCCACACTATTTCCCTTTTTTCCTCGCTAGGGCGATGCCTACGAGGAGTGGGACAGTTTTGTTCCAAGAGGGCCTCCTACGGGCAGGTGTGGGAGGCGGGAGTGACTATGACGATGGAACGTTCTTCTGGGCTGAAGAATAGGACAGCCAGATACTTTTACATGGTGTGCAAGACCAACCAGACTGTTACCTTTTATGAAAAGAGGCAAATGTTTAGTGCTACGCCTGTCCTACTATCGAGCTGGCATTCAGAAGGCATCACTGCTAGTTTGCAGTGCACCCAGAGCACCTGCCATCTGCCAATCATGAGTGTCCGCAGCATTGAGACCTGTTGCAGTGACGGAGGACAACGACACCATCGATGACGTATTGAGCTCCTGCTGAAGACACTGCTCTAAGGGATTTGTAATTTAATCTCCACCCAGTGTTACTACACCCTCTTCCAGGTGAGAAAATGGAGGTCAAGAGAGGCTTGGGGACAAAAGCTCACAATCAAGGGGGCAGGGGTCTGGCCTGCCCGGATCTAAGGATCATTCCTTCCATTATGCTTCCATTATGAGAAGGCAGTTCTCCGAGCCAGGCAGATCTTGGCACCCAGGCCCACTTCCCCCGTGGGCTCCCTGCACCAGGAGGAAGCCAGTAGGGGCCCACCAGCGCAGGGGCGGAGAGCTCCGGGTACCCGAGCCAGAGGAGCCCAGGCGCGCCCCGTCCGCGGCCACAAGATGGCGCTGTGGTTCAGGAGACTCCGGGCCTGGCCTGACACCAGCTCCGAGGACCGGAGACCAGCTCCCACCGGATCAGGCCGGCCCCAAGAGAGGGACCCCCAGGTCGCGGAAAACGCTCGTGGAGGAGACTCCCCGCTCCCTCCCGCTGCCGGCCGCGTTCGGGAAGCTAGACCCCTCGGGGCAGGGACTCCGCCGGGACTCCCAGGCAGGGCCCCCGGGGCGGGCCGAGCGGCTTCCCGCTCCCTCTCTCTGTCCCCCAGCGCGTCCCCGCCGCCGGCCTGGCCCAGCCCACTGCCCTCCCACGTTACACGTCATTTCAGCCCGCTCCCAAGGCGAGGATTTTAAATATTGCAAAACGAAGCCTCAGAAATGACCTCTTTGCAACTCAATACTATTGCAATACTGTTGCATGGTAGCAGATGGTGACTCCACTTAATCATGGTGAGCACTGAGTAATGTATGAAATTGTCCGCTCACTAGGCTATACTCCTGAAACGAATACAAACAACATTGTATGCCAACTCTACTTCGATCTTAAGAAAAATTGTTAATTACAATTCACATGATCTCTTCACCCTAAGGCACCCTCCGACTTTAAAACTCAGCCATCGAAGTTTTTTTCTTTATGTCAAAACAAATAGGAGTCAGAGTCCCGGCGCCTGCTTTCCCAAAGTCTTTTCCCATCACTTAAGAAAAGCATGCACGGGTACGTTTGTGCACAGGCGCACTTGATGAGGCGGAACTCTGAGTTCGAATCCTGTATCTGACATTAAAATGGTAGGGGCGCCTGGGTGGCTCAGCCGGTTGAGCATCAGACTTGGGCTCGGGTCATGATCTTGCGGCTTGTGGGTTGTGGCTTGTGAGTTCGAGCCCCCCACCCCCCCCTCGGGCTCTGTGATGACAGCTCAGAGCCTGGAGCCTGCTTCATAGTCTGGGTCTCTCTCTCTCTATCTGCCCCTCCCCCTCTCATGCTGCCTCTCTCTGTCTCTCAAAAATAAATAAACATTAAAAAAAAGAAGAAGACATATAAAATTGTGTGCCGCCAGGCGGAGCTCTTTCATCTCCTGAACCTCACTTTTCTCATAGATGAAATGGGAGTAATTCTAGTACCCACCTCACGGACTGCTGGAAAAATTATATATATGTAAGCCAGGGAGCATAGCGCTTGACATGTAGTAAGTGCTCAGTAAATGTTACCATAGGTATGTCTTTTCCACTGATCTTACTGGTGTGTTCTTATTGCTGGCGTGCACCAGTCATCTGGCATTTCGTCCAGGCAGCCTTGGGTTTGGGGCTGACTTCATCTAGGATATCTGATGGCCAGAGGGCTGTCTTGTATATCTCTGTGTTCAGAAGGCCCAGCACTGGCCCCGGGCCTGATACACAGTAATTAAAGCGGGTCATAGCGGATCGCCGCAAACCACAGCCTCTGGCTACGGTTCTTCCTCCATCTTGTCTTCTCCAGGTGGTGGGTGCTTGCGTGGACCTGCCATTACAATTGCTGAGTGACCACCCCCCTTCTCTGCCGTGGGGCAAGTGGTGTCCAATTTTGAGTGATAAGAGCTAGAGCTTTGTACTCACCTCTAGGCCAGGGAGCCCCTTCTGCTTCCCAGGGCAGGGGGGATGTCTAGGGTGGGTAGGGGATGGCGGCAAAGCTCCGTGTTGATTCGACTCAGTACTGGAGAGACCATGTGTTCCATATAAAGGCCTGCTAAGGCAGGGGGAGGACCCTGGCTCTAGAACCTCGGCCGGATGAGCGTGGAACTGTTGCCTCTGCTGTGCATGGTCACACAGGTGAACAAGCCAGTGCAGAGATGTTTACGTCTGGAGTTCTTTGGGGCTTCTATTTCTGTCCTTCCTGACTTCTCCATTTCTAAGAGCTGGGTGCTCCCTCACCATCTCCCTGTCTTGCACAAACCAGTGCCTGCAAAAAAAAGGCTTTACTGACGATGCACAAGCAGTCCACGTGTGTTGACTGATTACCTGGCAAACAGGCTCTGAGACCTCAGCCAAGATCTTTAAACAAGCTGCCACCGGCTCATTAGATTCCATCAGAGGGCCGTGCTGAAGCTGTTCGGAGATCACTGCTTGTCACTAAAAAAGCTAACTGCATATGCAAATGCAAATAACAGTGTTGGAGGTGGGAGGTGGGGGTGGGGTAACCTGGGGTGGAAAGGGCTTCTGGTTCATTTAGGAAAGCTTCCTGGTTGGCAGGGAGGGGGCGGTGCTGTTGAAGCTGTAATTGAAACGGATGCTGTTTGACAAAATGAGAAAAGGGTGTGGTTTTAGGCCATAACCCATCCTTTCCTGGTTCAGGTCCTCACTTGAGTCATTCCAGAGTTCCCCTGCCAGCCACTGGGAAGGTTCCAGTGTGTGACATCTCTCAGGAAGCTAGCTCAGTTTCCTAGAAAACATCACCCACAGAGATGTACCACCTCTACCCCCCAAATCTTTCTTAGAAATCCTACCTGCAGCTAGGAATGAATGGATCAGCGGTCAGGGATTAAGCAGTAACCAGATACTGGGTTTGGGGTGCTCTGGTAATAGCAATCTGGTTTCTGGTCAGGGCCTCCTGCTCTCTGGGGGAGGACCCAGGACAAATGTGAGCTGAGCCCGGCAGTGGGGGGCGCTGTCTGGGGGGGTTCTCAGACGACCCCACCTCCCGCTCAGCTGGCAGAGTGAGGCTGGCACGGCCAGCTGCTCTCTGAAGTCCTCGCCTTCCTGCTTTCCTCTTGGGACTTTGAGAAGGAAATCTAAGCGTGAGTTTCTGATTCATTACTGTGAACTCATCAAGTTGCTGTTTGGCGAGAGTCCTTGGATGTTTCGGAAAGAGCTTTGGGTTTGGTTTCGTTTGTTTTTGTAGCGCTTTTCCTTTGAAATAGGAAGTCCGTCTTTGCCAAGAATAAAATGAAAAACTAGATTTGAGGTTGGCTCAGAGCATAAGAAGAAATCTAGATTTTTTTTTTCCTTTTGTTTCTCTACTTTTGACTGTGCGATACTAAATAAGTAATAGCTAACGTTTAATCTTGTAAACTGGGTCATATTATTATCATTGCCAATCTACAAATAAGAAAACTAAACGCAGAAGACTTAAGTGAATTGCCCAAGTCTGCCAAACCAGGAAATGGTGGCCTTATACACCTGCATAGTGCCAAGGGCCCATAATACTTCAGGGGGCACTTACAAAAATGTTTTAATTTTTTTTAATCAGATTAAAAAAATGAATTTTTAGGTATAAAGAAAATGTTTTATTTTTCTTTTTTTTTAAGTGGGTTCCATGCCCAACGTGGGGCTTGAACTTACAACCCTGAGATTGAGAGTCACATGCTCTACTGACTAAGCCAGCCAGGCACCCCTAAAGAAAATGTTTTAATACATTATATTACTATGTTTGTCTTTTTTTTTTCAATGTTTATTTATTTTTGGGACAGAGAGAGACAGAGCATGAACGGGGGAGGGGCAGAGAGAGAGGGAGACACAGAATCGGAAACAGGCTCCAGGCTCCGAGCCATCAGCCCAGAGCCTGACGCGGGGCTCGAACTCACGGACCGCGAGATCGTGACCTGGCTGAAGTCGGACGCTTAACCGACTGCGCCACCCAGGCGCCCCATGTTTGTCTTTATACCAACGTCACCACATAGGTTGTAATTATTTGAGAAGCAGACACTGAGTTAAGGTACCGGGCAGAATTAGGAAGAACGGTAGCTGTTACTGGTGGAACTGCCCTAGTGTGGGCCGATCACTGTGTGCAAAGCGACTCAGACACCACGTTGTTCCTTTGGGGTGGGGGGAGGGAGGGAGCCAGGCCCGCTTCCGAATACACAGAAGCCTAAGAGTGACAAAATGCTACAGGGTTTGCACGAGATGGATCAGAAGAGGCTTCATGAAGGAGCTGGGTCTTGAGGAATGAGAGTTAAACATGAAAAGAGAGAAAGGGGAAAGTGGGAGCATTTGGAGGAACAGGGAATTCAGTGTATGGGGAAACTGAGGCAGCCGATAGGTTGTGATGATCGTCAGTTAAAATTCAGTTCCGAAACTACTTTCAAATGCTTTCTTATACATTTCACGTCCAGGACTCATTTAATTATTAAACTCCATCAGTAGCACTTAAGGCCTAATTGTTACTTAAACTCACAGATGATTATCTTATATAATAGAAGGGTAAACGGACTTTTGTTTTTGTTCATAGTGCTTTCCTATTGGATATTAACCCATATTCATTCTTTAGCAGTTAGTGCCCACCAGTAGTTAGCAAATTGCCCTAAAGGTCCTAAGAAACCATCTTACTTCCTTTTTTTTTTTTTTTTTTTTTTGTATCAAACTGTCATACTAAGCATTGCAGAGTTTCTATGGAGCAGACTGGTGGTTTGTAAACAGGGCTCCTCAGAGCTAGAGCTTGGTAAATATGCCTGGAACTGTGGGCTTGGGATCTTTCTCACGGCTTTAATCTGAATATTAGATAGATAGATAGGTAGGTAGGTAGGTAGATAGATAGATAGATATAGATAGATAGATAGATAGATAGATACTATAAAAACTTCAAGAAAGCTAAATAAGAACTCCAGGAACTAGTATGTTTATTCTCTGCCTATTCCAAGAACACCCCAAGGTGACTTATGAAAATACATATGACACAGCAAGGCTTTTTTTTTCTTTTTTTTCTTTTTTAAGTAAAGAAGGAAATGGAAAGAAGGAAAATCATTCTAGGAAAAGTCAGATGTCACCACGGTAAGGTTCAGGCCCCAATCCTGAAACCGAGGGGCTGCCCCACGGGTTAGGAAGTGCAGGCTGCTGTTGACAGACGTGGTCCCCCGAAGGGTCATGTAGACAGCCATTCTCTATCTGCGGAACAAGGAGATGTCATCCTGGGCACGGCCCTGAGCTCCCTGCTCCTAGAATACGAGTAAGAGGAAGTGTTTGACCTTGGACAGGCTGGTGGCCTCCTCTCTCCCGGCTGCCAACCTTATCCTCTCCGTCCCTGCAGAGCCACAGACCTGTCGGAGGGCTCTGCCCGCCCACCTGGCTGTCCTCAGTCCTCTGGCCACACCCCCTCCTAATACTACCCTACACACGCCAGTCACCCCCTCAAAATGATCAGAGAGTGACAAAACCCAGGTTTGCACATCCAAGGACCTCTGCTAAATACGCATAGCTACCATTTACATCGTGTGTACTCTGTGCCGGGCACTGTTCCAAGCACTTCCTATGTATTGGCCTCCTTGATTCTCTCAACAACCCTGTGTGGTAGGTACTGTTATTACCCTCATTTGGCAGATCGAGAAACAGAGGCACAGAGAGGTTCAAGAACTTGCCAAGTCCTACAACTGGTGAGAGCACAGGGTTTGCATCCCGTTTGGCTCTGTGCTTTTACCCACTCACCATGCAGCCTCCTGGTCCGCCGACACGTGACAGCCCGCTGGCTGGGGATGGTCCTGAGGCTGAGGTCCCAAGTGTTGCCCTCAAGCGGGCCTCTCAGCCTCATTCTGGTCCATCCTGTTTGGTGGCCGCAGGTGGCACCTTGTGCTCTGTCCAGCATTGACACTATAGACCCCAAAGAACACTCACGGTTCGGGGGACCGCAGGAACTCAGGGCAGCCCTTCCTCACAGTGGGAAAGGCGGCAGGCAGGCGGGATATGTAAGGCAGCACCATGGCCGATCCATAGTTTCATCTTACTAACACTAATAATGATTGTGACCAAGGCCATTTAGAGCTAGTTGCTGGTCTAGGTCTTTCACATCCATGATCTCATTTAATCCTTAAAGCAGCTGTGCGGGCAGGTGTTATTATTCTTGCTATACAGGGGAAACAGAGACCTTGGATAGATTAACTCCCCAGAGGGCCCAGCTAGCACACCCCTGCCTTCTACCAGGCCACAGTACCTCTGACCCCTACGTGGTCACCACCCTTGTGCCCTTATGCCCCCTGAGCCCATTTGTACAGAGGTTCCTCCGTGAGCATTCTTAGGATGTTGCTTTGTTTCTGATCCTGCTCAGGTTGTCGGTTCCTCAAAAGCCAGGGTTATACTCACCAGCTCTCTTTGTGCACCCCTCTCCAACGCCAAGGACCCCCCATGAATTTCTTTGTAAGGTAGACTCGAGTGAGATGCTCCAACTTCATGGCTATGCCTGCATCAGCAGCAGGCATCTCTGGTAGAAATGCAGAATTAAGGAAACAGCCAGAAATCGAGTTTCCTGATCCTTGATCCCTCCCCAAAACTCCTCACTTGCACAGATAGGCATAAAGCATGTATTTTACCCAAACAGCCCAGAAACATCCCTCCGGGTGAGTGTCCAGGACCCAGGCATGTAAATCATCAGGCAAATGAGGTGGCAGCTGGTGGGGTGGCGGCCTGAGGCATCTGTGTCTGCTCACATCCAGAGAGATCTCAGCCGCTAGTAGGACAATCCCAGTCCTCCAAGCTCTTTCCTGCCCTGATGACTCAGGGAGAAACCTTGCAACAATTTACTGAGCAGCCTCTGAAAGCAGCCTCTTGACTTGCCTGTCAATACTCCTGCACCACCCGCCCCCACCCCCCCACCTGTACCTGACATAGGCAGGGAGTGGTGATAATAAATGGGCTGTTATAAGCCGTCATTGCTGGGCAGTGAAGACGATTGCTCAGCCTTGCTTGGGAAAACACACTCACCTACCTCTGAGTAATCCCCGGGCATGCAGGGGCACAGGAAGGAAATGGGTGCCAGGCCCTGGGCTAAGGTCTTGGGAAAGCGTCATTAATCTGGATGGTGCACAGACCTTGCAACAATGTAGGGATGGCACCAAAGTTTACTTCTCTTTTCTTTTCTTTTTTTTTTTTTAATGTCTATTTATTTATTTTGAGAGAGTGCGTGCGAGCGGGGGAGGGGCAGAGAGAAGGAGACAGAGAATCCTAAGCAGGCCCCAGGCGCTGAGCTGTCAACGCAGAGCCTGACACGGGGCTCCAACCCAGCAACTGTGAGATCATGACCTGAGCCGAGGTTGCCCAACCAACTGAGCCACCCAGGTGCCCCCAAAGTTTACTTTTCTACCATCTATGAGAAAACCGATTTCTAAGCAAACAAATTCAGTTCATTGTTCATGTATTCAATGAATATATGAGAGCACACTCCATGAGGACGAGGGGGAAAGAAACTAAAAAGGGCCCTGGGTGCCAAGAAAGCAATGGGTCAGATAACCAGTTGTAGCATCTTAGCCGATGAGACAGAATCAGGCATTTCCAAGCTGTTTCAAGGCCCTGTAGTTCAGCAGGAAAACAGACCTGTGACCCTGTTTCCCTCTTCATTGGAGCAGATCCACGGGACCCTCCTTTTTTTAACCCTCTGCCACCCCATCCAGTGAAAATACATCTCTTTGGAAGAAGCAAAAACCCTGGTACTCTGCAATATTTAAAGAATCTACTTTCTAAAACTCAGACTGTGCTCCCTACCTCAATTATCCTGAATTAATGACATGATCCTAAAGAATGACGTTTTTACAAATCACAGTGGCTTTGGAATGTATTACGTGCCTGCCACTCGGTTTTGCCCACAGATGCAGCAATGGCATCACCTGGGAGCTTGTTAGAAACACAGACTCTGCAGCCGTCAAAACCTCCCGGGTCAGGAGCTGCAGTTTAGCAAGACACCCAGCTTCTTCCAGCGCACGTTAAAGTTACAAAAGCGGTGCTGGGTTGGGTATTATCTTCATGGGCACTGACTTTCCTCGCAGAGTTTGCTGTGCTCCAGTGATGCCACCAGCGGCTGGTCATCACTAACCATGTACTCCGTTCTGGAGGCAGCCAGCTCTGGGCCTGGCTGAGAATGAGGGCAGCAGGGAGAGAACAACCCAGGCGCGGAAGGACAGATCACACGACGACGACGGGGGGGTGGGGGGGGGGGGTTGTGCGCCGTGACCTCGGCTGCTGGCCTGTAGCAGGGGAGGAGCGATGAGGGGAAGGAGCCCAGAAGGCAGACTCTCCCAGAGGACAGTGGGTGGCAGGAGGGTGGGGGTCTGCATGCACCCTGTGAAAGGGAAGCGCCTGTCTTTGGTGCGGGTGGTAGAAACGGAAGAGAAAAGCCCCTTCGGGATCAGCCCAGTGATCCACGAGGTCTCTGTTTCAGCCCAGCCCACAGGGTGTGCTGCCACGCTAAGGGCTGAGGAAGGGTCAAAGGCAAGGAGCCAGGCTGAGAGCTGTGTCCAGGTCCATTTCCTGGCTCCAGGAGTGTCTGCTCCTGACTTGCACTAAGGATATGAGGGCAACAGGCTGTGTTCCGTGAGCAAGGAGCTAAGACTGGGCTTCTGAGCCTGCAGCTGACGGCAGAGAAAGACAAGGGCAGACCAGAGCTGGCAATGACTTAAGACAACCCACGCCAACTGCTGCACAGGAAAACGTGTGTAATTTTCTTGGGACAAACCCTGAGCCCATGAGACGAGCCCAGGCTGCAGCCACACCCCCCCTCTCTGCTAATAAGGCAGCACTTTCCCCTCAGCACTTTCCAGGCAGAAGGTGGCCCTGGCTTGCTGAGTCCCCCAGACTGCAGGGACGTATATCAAGCTCCTTGAGTTACCCTGTTAAATTTATTTTTCTTGTCTTCAGGGCATGGAGGCAGCCTTCACAAAGCCCTTCACAATCTCCTCTCTCTCCACCCTTTTATATCCTTGGGGTAGCTGAGAAGTTTCAGTGATCAGGTCACCAGCTTCCAGTTACTTCTGTGGTAAATTTTTCATGCAGTCCAGCAATTCCTTTGGAATGTATTTTCTAACTTGGCAGCCGAGTCGAAACCTCAACGTTACATCTTGTGGCATGTGTAATAGGAAAAGAAAACCCCTAGGAACACCCTAAGTGTTTATCAATATTAGTTTAGTAAATGATAGAACATCCATCCTTGGAATATTATGCAGTGGTTCAAAAGCATGAGGTCTGTCTCAATGTGTGAACACGAGATGGTATCCAAGATGTATTATGTGAAACAGCAAGTATCTCGTATTGTCTTATTTGTGTCTAAAAGGAGAGGGGGAAGTGTTCACATATAGGTCTTTATGTGCATAGAATATTTCTGGAGGTACGTATTAGAAACTGTATTGTCCACTGCTTCTAAGGGGCCTTGAAGGTCAGGGCTAGAGGGGAAGACTTAGTTTTTACTGTGCACTATTTGGTATTTCTGAATATTTGTGTGTGTGTATAGGTATTTTTTTCTGAGTGTATATACGAATATATAATATATAGATAACACCTTCAATTCCCAAAGAATTATAGAGTCATTTAAAATGGTGATTATGAAGATTAACGTAGCCACGCGGAAAATTTTATGACATAACGTTAAGTGAAAAAGGCACGATTCAAAGTCATTATGTGCATTCTCATTTCAGTCACATAAAGATAAGGAGATAAACAAAATTGAAGAGCAGTTTTATTGTAGTGCTGGGATTTTCCATACTTACAAAAAATCAACAATAGAGTTGAGGTACATTTTATATACGGTATAATAAATATAATTTATAAGTGCACATTTAGATGAATTTTGATCAATTTATACACCTTTATAACCATCACTACAATCGAGTCACAGAACATTTCCATCATCTCAAAAAGTTTCCTTGTACCCAGCCTATTCAATCCTGGGATCAATACCACAATCAATGATGTGTTTTCTGTCACTGGAAGTTCGACTTGGCTTTTCTACAGTTGCATCTAAGTGGAATCATATAGTATATACTCTTTTTGTGTCCTGGATTTTCTTTTGCTCAGCATATTGCTTGTATCCACCCTCCCCTTCTTCCTTAGTAACCAAATCCTCAACAACATACCCAGCTAAAAGATTTTATCTCCCAACCCTCCTTGCAACGAGATGTGCCCATATGATAAAATTGTGATCAAAGAAACATAATTAAAAGGGTCTTTGGAAAGTCTCTGTAAAAGTGAGAGACAGATACCCTTTTTCTTTTCTTCCCCTTTGTCTTGCTGTTGGCCTCGAAGCTGCACCTGATGAGTGGAGCTCCAGCAGCCATCTTGGAATATGAAGTGACCCTAAGGATAAGTAGAAAAAGAAAATGGGCCTGGGTCTTTGGTGACACAATGGTGCTGCCATACCAGCTTGACTCCTTTCACCTTAAACAGCTTTTATATGGGAAAAAAAAAAATGCTTCTTGTTTAAGAACAAGTATTTGGGGCTTAAAAAAATTTTTTTTTTAATTACGTTTCTTTATTTTTGAGAGGCAGAGAGAGACAGAGCATGAGTGGAGGAGGGGCAGAGAGAGGGAGACACAGAAACAGGCTCCAGGCTCCAGGCTCTGAGCTGTCAACACAGAGCCTGACGCAGGGCTCAAACCCACAAACCGTGAGATCATGACCTGAGCCAAAGTCGGACACTCAACCGACTGAGCCACCCAGGCGCCCCTGGGCTTTTCTGCTATATTTATAGCTAAAACTAATTCTCATTGTTCCATAAACCTTTTAGCACAAGTTGATTTTTGAAAAAATGATGCATATGTTTCATTAAAAATTTAATTTTAATTAAAAAATAAACCGTTATGACAAAATCTGACAAAAAAGTTCAACAAAAACACCACAGACCACTATTTCTCATGAAGACGGATGCAAAAATTCTTAACAAAATGTTGGCAAATCGAATCCAGCAATATACAAAAAGAAGAATGTACCATGACCAAATGGGGTTTATCCCAGGAATGAAAGGTTGATTCAGCATTCAAAAATAAATCAATGTGTTGGGGCACCTGGGTGGCGCAGTCGGTTAAGCGTCCGACTTCAGCCAGGTCACGATCTCGCGGTCCGTGAGTTCGAGCCCCGCATCGGGCTCTGGGCTGATGGCTCAAAGCCTGGAGCCTGTTTCTGATTCTGTGTCTCCCTCTCTCTCTGCCCCTCCCCCGTTCATGCTCTGTCTCTCTGTCCCAAAAATAAATAAACGTTGAAAAAAAAATTTTTTTTAAATAAAATAAAATAAAATAAATCAATGTGTATGTTAAGTTACCTGAATTTAAATTAAAAAAAAGAAAAAAGAAATAAATCAATGCAATTGACCATATTAATAGAATACAAGATTTTAAAAATCAAACAATCATCTCAATAGATGCAGCAAAAACATTTGAAAAAATTCAATATTCCCTCATGACTAAAAACTCTCGGCAAACTAAAAATGGAAGTGAACTTCTCAACTTGATAAAGGGTAATTCTGAAAAAAAACAAAACAAAACAAAAAAACACAAAAAAATCCTACAGCTAACAAGATACTTCGTGGTGAAAGACTGAATGCTTTCCCCTAACGTAACAATGAAAGCATGACTGCTTTTAACACACCTATTGAATATTGTGCTGATTCCTTAGCCAATGTACAAAACAAGAAAAAGAATGAAAAGGCACAAAATTTGGAAAGCAAAAAGTGCTTTCCAATTTGGAAAGCAAAAAATAACTAGAATTAATAAGTGAACTTAAGAAGGTTAAAGGATACAGGGTCAATATACAAAAACCAGCACACTAGCAACAAACAATTGGGAAATTATAATCTTATAAATCCCATTCATAAAAACATCAGAAAGCATATAATACTTAGGGGTAAATTTAATGAAAGATGTGTAAGACTTCTATATTGAATATAAAATACTGAATATGTAAAAAACATATATAAGCTGAGAGCAACTAAAGAATGCTTGAATAAATGAAGAGATATACCACATTCATGGATTGAAAGACTCAATATTATCAAGATGTTAGTCTCTCCAAATGGATCCATAGATTCAGTGCAATCATATTTGCACACTACTATGGTTTTTATTTATTTTTTCACAACTATGGATTTTAGACATTGACAAGGTGATTGTAAATTTACATGGAATTTTAAAAGTAATACAATGAATCTAAAATAGAAGAGGGGTGCCTGGGTGGCTCAGTCAGTTAAGCATCCGACTTCAGCTCAGGTCATGACACCTGACGTTCAGACCCTGGAGCCTGTGTTGGATTCTTTGTCTCCCTCTCTCTCTGCCCCTTCCTCACCATGCTCTGTCTCTCTGTCTCTCAAAAACAAATACGTTAAAAATTTTTTTTCAAGTAAAAAAAAAGAATAAAACAAAACCAATGCTTTAACGGAGACAGCAGAGAGAAGGGAAGAATCACTCCAATCAGTGAATCACTCCAACTCAGAAGAACTCCTCAAGGGAGACACCATTTGAACTGTGGGTTGAAAGGTGACTAAATACTTAACAGGTGGGGACATTCATGAAAGGCATTGATTTACTTAGGTTTTCCAGATCATAAGGAACTAAAATTCATCCCATTTAGTTAAATGAAGGAGTTGCATGTGAAACTATCCAGAAGATCAAGTCTCATGGAAATCCTTAGAAAGACCTCATGGGTTCTCAGCTTGGAGGGCGGTCCTGGATCCAAGGCTCCTGTCCTGGCCTCAGCAGCTGGAGCCCCTAAATATTTAATGTCGTCTCCTGTCTGTGTCCATCCCCTCTCGGCTCCTCTGTCATCTGCTTTTTTCTCTCTGTACCTCCAGATATGAAGTTAAAAGGATAGGTTAGGACCAGATGGCAAAAGGCTTTGTTTGGCCAGGCAGGTTGGTTTTTATCGTTATAGCTACTGAAGCTTCTTAAACAAGGGAAAGAACTGCTCAGATTTGGCCTTTTGGTGGATAATTCCACTGGTGTGCGGACGGGCTTTCAGAGGCAGGAGACCAGGGAAGAAGGGATTCCAAGTAAGAGAAAGTGAAGCTCAAAACCAATGGAACTCCGAGTGTGGGGGTCTGGGTAGTCGTAAGATACATCCTATTCTGGTCAAAATTTTTTATATCTCCTTAGGAAGCAGAGGGAAGGAGAGTTAAAGCACCTGCATTTGCAAAAACTCCCCAGTTGATCCTGGTTGAGAACTACTAGTCCAGACAAAGCGGCTTTTATAGGGACAGAGTGAAGACAGAGGGAAGACAGGGATGGATTCGGGGAGCACTGGATTTGATGGAACCAGAACCCGGGTAACTGCAGCTTTTAGCTGAGGAAGCTGTGTGGATGACGCCTCGTTTTCCAGGCTTTGGGAAATAAAGAGCAGACTGGGTGTACACACGGGACTGGAGGTGAGAGAGGTTGAGAGAATAATTTCTGCACCTCCCACAGAGAGATCCCAGGAAGTCAGAGCCCAGGAGGCAGTGCCAGAGATGGGCAAACGCCAGCCACCCTTTAAGCTCCGGGGTCGGGGCGGGGGGCCCTGCTGGTGAGAAACGTGCTCTCTGGGCGTTGATTAGTTGAACAGACACTGAGTCTTAGGCTCTGAGCAAGTACAAAGCCATTTTCTCCATGGTTTTGCTGCCTGTGGTGGTAGTGTTACTTAGCATGGACTTCATTAGCCCCTTGGTTTAGAATTTCATCATCAAGTCTGTCAGGTTCCAGGATCCCACTCTGATGATTCTTCTGAAGAGACTTTTTTTTTTTTTAATTTTTTTTTTTAACGTTTATTCATTTTTGAGACAGAGAGAGACAGAGCATGAACGGGGGAGGGTGAGAGAGAGGGAGACACAGAATCGGAAACAGGCTCCAGGCTCCGAGCTGTCAGCACAGAGCCCGACGCGGGGCTCGAACTCACGGACCGCGAGATCATGACCTGAGCCGAAGTCGGCCGCTTACCCGACTGAGCCACCCAGGCACCCCCTTCTGAAGAGACTTTAATGAAGGTACAATTTACAGGGATGTGGGCAGGACTTGGGGGAACCAACAAGGGATGTTGAGGCAGCTGAGGGATTTCATCAGTGGGAAGCTGTTACCACATCTAGGCCTGAAGGGGCAGAGGGAGAGGACGGTACCCCTGAGGCCCAGGGCAAATGAGCTGTGCAGGAGGGGTTGCCAGTGCAGGAGACGCTACAGTCACAGAGGAAGCAGCCACTGCCAGAATGAAGGCTCCAAACCAGGAGGGACAAGGAAGAAACGGCCTGCCAATCTCTCCCTGCTCTCACTCTCCGGTCTCCTCCCGGGGCCTCTCATGGGTCAACACCAGTTGGAAACTAGCCATCAGGGGAGCACGGGGTGAAGGATGGAGGGATCAGCCTGCAGACACAAAGGAGGAAGAGAAGAGTGGGGAATGGATCAGGTGTATGGGTTTAGGGGACAAGCGAGATACACCAGTACAACCACATTCCCCAACACAGCCTGTGTGAGGCAGTGGCTTGGGTAACTCCGTGGAAGGGGCCGAAAAGCCACACCACAGGAAGTCAAGATACTTGGATTCCTGACAGGCCTGACCATGCCACGCACAGACTGTCCTCAGTGCCACACTGCTGGCATCCTGGGCTGTGACAGCCTTAGCTGTGAAGAAAGGGAGGTTGGACTATGTGACTCTCAAAGCCTTCCACCGTAGGGACCCTTGACTCTGCCGTCAGCCAGCGTGCTCTCTGGCCAGCACGTTGAGCTGGGCGCTGTGGTGCCTGCTCCCGGGTCCGGTTGCACCTCATGCCCACGGGGCACCCAGCCTGACCAAGGGCAGCGCCGGGGAATCCTGGGACCGGCCAGCATCTGGAACTAGACAGGGTGTTCTCTCTTCCAGAGAACCCTTGGGACGTGCAGAGTCAACCAGGGACTTTCTTAAACGTATTTTTCACTGTGATGAGGTACATTCAAAAAGAAAGAAGAGTGTATTCATCTCCAGAAAGCAACAGCCTCCCAGACCTGTGCTGCTGAGCTCCAGGTCCTATCCCCCCCTGCTCAGTTCCTGATAACTGAAGTTGAAACTTGAGCAGCAAAAGGGAAGTCTCCTGTCTCCTACAGGGTATCAAATCCTGTTTCTACACAGTTTCAGTTCTTAAAGACACAGGATTCCATATTTTCTCAGCCACTATGCTGGAAGGCCAAGAACGTTCGGTGACCACCAACCACATGTGTATGGGCCCCGGGGGGTGAAATTGGAAGGCTTTGAAAAGAGGTCTGCATATTGGTGAAATGTATCATCACCTTTCTCCTTATTACTATAAAGAAATGGTCTGGGTAAGTGCACAGATTTGCTCAGGCTGACCTGGGGCCCAGTGTGCTTGCTTCTAATGCTTTTACTTTCCTAGCTTCCTGCGGTGGAGCTGGGGGGGGGGGGTGGGGGGGTGGGGGTGGGAGGAGATGACTCATCGTTTTCTTTTGGAGGTGGGAAGATCTGTGCACCCTGGCTGCCGGTTCACTCCAAGAGTGGCCTCGGGGAGATGCCCGCTCCTTTGATGTACCACAAAATATCCCAGACTGCTGGAGAACAGCCCGAGGTGCGATGTATTGGAGTCTTGCTGCCTTCTGAGCGTTTATTTGAGAATACACGTTCAGTTATGTGGTAGTTTTGTGGGCTCTGTGGTTTATTAAAGAAGATAGAGGAGGGGGGAAAAAAGAAAGACAAAGAGGGAAATATGAAAAAGAAATGGTGGGACAGGTGTTAGTAAGGGTTTCCAAGCATGCGAAAAGACACAATAAAGGGAAAAAGGTGATGAGTCCAGTGGGAGAGAAGACAGGAAAATGTTTCCACAAAGATTCCGTTTAGGACCAAGAAGTTTTCTCACTGAAGTTAGACAACAGAACAGGCAGATACAAGACGCTGTGGAATCTTTCACGCCAGGATCCATTCATTTGGGTATTCACTTATTTAAACAAGCAATAACAATAGAATGGGGTGTGTGCTGTGACCTACAGACAGAGTCAAGGGGAGCGCTTTGTCGGATCACAGAAGACCGTTGGAGAAAATGACATTTAGCATGTGACGTAAAGGATGCTTGGAGTGAAAGGAAAAAATAAGGAGGAGGAACAGGAAATCTGAGGACCTGACTCAGGATAATAGAGCCCCGGACAGCAAAACAGAAGAAATGATCCCAGAGACTCAGGTCCTTGGAGATGACACTCAAGACCAACACACTGCCTGGCTTTTCTCGGAGTCTCTGTCCACATGAGGTGAACACCGCCCAACAACACTAGGGTCATTTGGCCCTGCTTAAAAATAAAGTTCAGGGGCACCTGGGTGGCTCAGTCGGTTGGGCATCCGACTTCAGCTCAGGTCATGATCTCACAGCTTGTGGGTTCGAGCCCCGCATCGGGCTCTGTGCTGACAGCCCAGACCTGGAGCCTGCTTCGGACTCTGTGTCTCCCTCTCTCTCTGCCCCTCCCCTGCTCACGCTCTGTCTCTCTCTCCTTCAGAAATAAATAAACATTAAAAGTAATTGAAAATAAAGTTCAAAAAAAAGGCAAAGTCATGGCTCTTTTTCCGATATGAAAAAACAGGTGTACAAATTTTTACTCATGAAAGTTTAAATAAGATCATAAATATGAAAGGTCATTAACCAATGGGGGAGCTGAGCAGTTATCACCAGTTCAAGAGAGAATCCAAAGAACAGGCATATTTATAGGTCTGGAATATTGAAGTGAATGTGCCAGTGGAGGCAAACTGGTTTCTCAAGGAGGAGGGAGGGAGAAAAGTAAATTGACTTCTACGGACAAGACATAATTTGCATGTCTAGAGGTGAGAATTATTTTGCATTGCTACCAATTAACTATAATTTACAGAGTTGTAAAATTGCTCAAAGACACTGAAAATGTCTTAATTAGATAATCTGAGGAGTGTCCTCTAGACAATACATAGTTTTCCTGTGAACTTTCTCCCTACAAGAACCATCTAGTACATTTCATTCCTTTTCTCCTCCAGGCCAGTTGGATTTGTGTATCCAACTCCTCTGTGTACACATGGTAAGTACCCCTAAGCAAATATTAAAGACTTAAATAATAATGTTGTAGAACAAATAAAAATATAATTAACTATTTACAACACTTACATAAAATTGAAGAAAACCTGGAGACTTTTTTCCTGTGTGCTCTCTGGCCCAAACCTCTACCTTCATCGTCATCAACCTATTGCGCTTTCGACATTATGCTTACGAGATGTTTATGAAGCAACTTCACTGCTGACTTACAGGAATCCCTAATTTAAACCAGGCAAATTGACACAGATAAGGAATTATAGGAACAAAGGAAGTAGATTAGGTCCATGCCCTTAAATGGGGAAACAACACCAAGAAATTCACATTACAAATGAAGTAATATTAAGTGATGGGGGTGTGGAATGGGGGTGAGGGCTTAAATGGAATGAAGACTAAAGAAGGAGTAGCCATTCATTTCATCAATCACTCAGGCAGATATACTTAGTGTTTCCCATGTGCTAGGCAGCGAGTTAAGCAACCAGGGATATGCGGCTAAATAACATGATCCCTGTCCTGTGGTTGTTTACAACCTAAGTAAGAGTGTTCCCTGTTCAGACCAGATGGAGAACATCATTAGATCTCCCCTCCTCGAACTGAGGCAGGTCTAGAGGTGAGATTTCAGAAGTTATATGATAAGGTGGCCCACTAAGATATGTGCGTGTGTTGGGGGGGGGTGTCTGTCCCTTGCTGGTCCTGGTCCCCCACCCCCACCCACCCCCCCACACAGTGGGCACTTAACTACTGATTGTTTAAACAGCAGCTAATTCATAAATTAGTAACAAGTAATCATTGATAGTTTTACTTTTAAGTCATTTTATTATCTACTATTGTAAATAAATGTATTGGTTTAGTACAATAAATTGATTATTAGAATAAGTAATGAATTACTAATAAAGTTCAATAACCATTAATAATTAGCAAATTTACTGCAATCGTTCAAGAAGTACTGCAAGGTACGTTCACTGGTTCTTTCCACCCTTTTACCTGAGGACGCTGGCCCCCACTGTTATTTCTCCAACTCTCTTACTATGTCAATTTCAGAAACCACTGCCTGGCAAATTGAGCCTCCTGTGGGTTTGTGACATTTGGAAGGTACTTTTTTTGCCTTGCTACTGGTCTAGAGGAAGGACTGCAGAAGTTCTGTGAATACTGGGATGCTCGGGAAACAGTGCTGCTTTCCAGGCCCTGGGCAAAGGCACCTGTTCTGTCCATGATCCAGTGGCCCTAGATTTGGACAGAGCAGAGGGTGGTTTCAGAGCAGAATGGAAGCTTACACCCTGCACGAGGTGACTGAGAACTTAAACCAGTTCAAGAAGAGTCTTGATAATGGATGGATACATAGCCGGTTATTAAGGGAAACCAGGGAAGTTCCAAGTACATCTCTGGACTTTTAGCATGGTGTCTTAGAATGTAAACACTGGACTCTCCCTCACATGTCCCTCAGCATCGTGGTCGGAATTCTGGGCTAGTGGCCTTTTGTCTTATCTGCGATGACATTTCTGATCTTCCTAAGAATATGGGACTAGAAAAGGTCACGCTAGAACACCCAAAAAAGCAGGTGAGCTGCCTCCAGGGCCAGAGTCTGCCCTGCACACAACTCCAGATTTAGGACACGAGTTCTTCAAGCATGCCGCACCAAGTGCATCGGCACCTGCTAAACACAGACTTTCAGTGTGGGTCATGCTAACGGTGGTGATGCCTGAGGCGGCGGAAGTGAATATGTTAATCTCCTCTGTTCCCAAATAGGTAAGTGGGGGCAATCTCATCAAGGTGGTCAGTTTCCAAATGGGCAATCCAGGAAAGTTCCCTTGACTCCAAGCAGGGTTTGCAGACACTCTGGCCGTGGCTAGTTCCACTCTCGCCCCTCGAGTTACCTGTCATTATTAGGGGGCTTCCAGCAGCCAATCCATCCCCCTGGGGATTCAGCATACCGTCCCCAGGAGCAGGGATGCTTTAGGTTCAGAGCTCAAGGATCCCCATCCCCCTCTTCCCATCCACCTTCCTTTTTTCCCTCTTTTTCTCCTTCCCTCTCTCCGTTCTCCCTTCTTTCTGCTCCCTGGCTCTCATCTGCAAGTCCTCTTGTAGTGGCACTGATGACCCTGCCAGAACTTCCTGGATATCACGAGAGGGAAGCTGTGCCAGTGAGATTCAGGGCCGCCCTTTTTCCTCTAGTTCCTGCTGGGACAGAGCCCACAGCCCTCATCAGTATACTTGGACTGTGGAAACCCTAGCATTGATGGGAAAGAAGAGAGGGGCTTTTGGGTCTCTCGCTTTCCTGTCCGTTAGAGTCATCATTCTCAACCAAGGTTTGGGGCCAAAATTGGGGCCTGATTCAGTGATGGAAACCCCAAGCTTCAAGGCTGGGCTGGTGCAATACAGGGAGGGATTGCGGACAGGAAGTGGTGTGGCTGCGTGGGTGTGAAGGAAGGGTTTCCTCCCTTCGACACTTTCTATGCTGAAGGGGCCTTTCTCAGACTGCCTCCCTTCCCCCCAGCCCAACAAACAGCCACTTGGAGACGGAATTCAGATGTGAGGCGCCAGCCAGGCAGCGCATACAGCAGAAGTGTGAATACAGCCTAGTAAATCCAGTTTCCAGCAGCTTCTCTACTTCCCTTGTCCCTCCTGGAATAATACTACAGTTTTTCAAGTTTATAGAGAATTTGCTTCTTTCAGAGTAGGAACTGGGGAGCTGAGACAGCCCCTGACATTACCAGGTGGTGGATAGGGGCATTCTTAGCAGCCAAGCTCAGTGAACGTTTGGCTTTCAGAACTCTTGGCACATTGCCAGTTATCCTGGAGGGGACTTGGACCCCAGCACCATGACTCACGACCCTGGGCTTCCCTAGTTTGGCTTCTTTGACTCCAAATTTACTGCTCTGACTTTTGGGCAGCTCCCCCTCAATGAATACACAGCTCAGGGAGGAAGCCCCCTGTGGTTTGGCAGCTAGTTTGAATCAGGATCCTGTTTGTAGACAAAGCAACGAGCACATTGGAGCAGAGAGACTGGATCTGGGGGGATTTCGGAGGCACAACTGGAAGGACTTGGTGAACTCCCACAGAAGTTTCAATTATGATGTCAAGCAGGTGACAGAGCTCTTTATTAAACAGGTACAAACAGATCGAGAAGCATCTTTGAAAGGAAGAAAATGAGATCGTGAGTCCAGCTGTGAACACGTCGAGTGGGATATGCTTGTGCGATGTTCTCTCGAAGACATGTGACGGGCAGCTGAATATACCTGCCCTCGTGAGAGAGAGCTGGGCTCTGGGTACAGGTGTGAGAGTTACCGGTTTAGGGATAGATAGAGATGGAGACTCCAAGAAGAGGAGTCCCTTCCTACAGTGAAGCAGCAGGTAGACAGAGAGAAATGCAGAAGCTAGCGCCTTCATTTTGGCGGACTAAAGGGAGATAAGACCTGAGGTCTGGCCATTAGATTTGGCAGCTTACTGGTGACCTCCGAGTGCGGGGTTCCATTGAGAGGGTGGGAGCAACTGCTAGACCGTACAGCAGAGACTGACAGTCCCCAAATCCGGGTTGTCCGCTCCCTGAGCACCTGGCTGAATTTCAAGCCCCAAAGTCCCGTATGGCTCAGTGAGGCCACGTGACTGAGTTCTGGCTATAGTCTGTGGGCAGAGACGGTGTACTATCACCTCCGAGATAGAACCTGCTCCCCACCATCCTCCCTCGGCCCCTCATCCTCAGTCTCCCAAAGTCGAGGGGCCAAGAGACCCTAAGGCCCTGGGGGCACAGAACAACTTAACGGACGGAGATGCCTCTCTAATTTGTCGTGTGGAGCCAGGGTTACTCAGGCCAGGGAGGCCCCAGGCACAAATACCCTGGGGTTAGCAGTTTCGTGGGGGGGGGGGGGGGCGGGGGAAGCAGCTGGCTGAACGGCAGTGCCAGTAGGGGTCAGAGCAGATCAGCAGAACTGCTAAAGGGACGTGCAAGCCAGGAGAACGTGGAAGTGCGGCAGGATCCTGCTGAGAGCCAGCCAGAGCGTAAAGTGCTCCCTGCAGGGACAGAAAGTGCTGGAGCTGAAAGACAGCAGCACAAAACACCTGCAGGTACAAGGCACACACTTTGTGTACGTACTCACGGCCACATAGGCGCCTGGGACCCTGACTCTGAGTCTGCCCCTCATGGACAGGCTCACCTGGACTCCACAGTCCTGGCCAGCCTTGTGAGACGCTGACAGAAGGTCATGCCACATGTAGAGACCCCAGTCCTGGCCCGGAGGCACCTCCTGCGGCATGGCTTCAGCCTGATGCTATCACTCTACAGTGGATCAGGAGTCAGACCATCTGGGGTTCCAGCCTGGTTCTGCTCCTCCCTACCTGTGGCTGACCTTGAGCAAGGCCTTTCCCTCACTGCATCTGAGCCCCTTGTCTGCAGAGTGAGTGCTATCAGGCTGGATGATTTATAAAATCTCTCATACTAAAAACTTCTGCCATTCCCCCCCAAAACGGCTGCATTCAGGAAGATTTGGCCTGGTCCTGCCAGCCAGCAGCGGCCCTGGTCTCTAACTGCAGACTTAGAACGCCTCTGACCAGGGAAACCTTGCCGTCTTCAGCCTGCGTGAGTTCCAAGAGACCCGCAGACCTCCAAAAGGCCTGGGGGACAGGGGACCCTTGCCCAGGAGAGAGGAGGCTCTCGAGGAGTGGCCAGTATGAATACTTGCATGAAATCAGCAAGCCTGTCACCCTTGGGAGGGGCTGGCATTCTCTTTTCTTACTTTCTTCTTTTTCAACCATCTACAACAAGGCACCTTCCTTTCCGTTCCCATTTCCTGTGCCCTTTATGATGGGATGGCTCTGCCCTCCACAACTCCCTGGGTCCAGGGGAAAAGAGAGTTGGAAGAGGACCGGGAATCCTCTCCCATTTTGCTTTTCTCGCCAGGCCCACCTTCAACTTGTCTTGGTTCTGCTTTTCCTGAAATAATAATTAGACAGAACTTTTGAAAGGAAATTGCTCTCCTTATCTGCCAAAAATATCTGTGTTTTTAAACTAGGGGACACATTTCCCCATCCCATTGCTGACTCAGACTAACAGAAAGTAAAAGTGTCCTCTGATCCTACGCCTACGTATGGAACAGGGAGGTGACCCAGGAGTGTCCAGAGCAGTCACGAAAGCTTCCAGGGCCTGGAAGAGAAAATCTGCCTTGACAGTCCAGCAGGGGTTGGGTGCTGACCAAGATGGAGAGCTACCCAAAGCAGGCAGGGGTCACACCCAGCATGACTACCTCGACATCACCCCGGTGGGGTGGCCAGCAAGTTCCAGGCCTCCACAGCTGTCTCCTGCAGCGAGCACAGATACGGCCATGGGGAAGATGACCAGGAGGGGAAAGCAAGACCCAGGAGCCACAAAACCGTGTGAGGAGACAGAAGATGACCTCTCCAGGACGAGGAAACCTATTATATTTCTAAATTCCAAGAAGTTAGCAAAAGGAGATGTCATAACCATCTTTATTATCCAAAATCTACAGGCAATGATTCTGCACAACACGGAACTTATTAGCTGCCAAAGTGGATTCGAGGTGACTCCTGAGGGTGGCCTCCCTGCCTGGATCGGTTCAAGGCTTTGAGAGGTGCCGGCGGGAGCGTCATGCTGAGCCATCTGCTGAGGACGCGGCCAGGAGCTCCGAGAAGGGGACCCGGCCACAGGCCCCCCCTGTACACAGATGCGGAGGGAACCCTCCTGCCAGGTGTGAAAACGACCAAGGCTCCTCCTTCAGCAGAGGAGGAGGATCCTCGGGCTTCATCGGGGCAGGCAGCCGGCCACGGGGTCCGGCCGCGGCACCGGCACAAAGTTCATGGGGCACAGCAGCAGTGGGCACATCTTCTCGTGCTCCTTCAGGGCCTCGCTCAGCTGCTGCAGCTCCGCGGTCAGCTTCCCGATCTCTCTCCGCAGCACAGTGTTTTCCTGCTCCAGGCACTCATACTCCTGCACAGACAAGGAGAACGGGGAAAATGGTTTCTGCGAGCACACTCCCTTCGCTTGATGCTTCGCTCTTCCCCAGGAACGCTTCCTCGCTAACTGAGCCCCCTTCCACCGCTCTTAGTGGTTCCTTGTTAGCTTCACGTTTCTCTCCTCCCACCAGGATGCAAGGTTGGTGAGGGTGGGGCTTTGCTTTTTGAATCAGCTTTATGGAGATATGATTTATATCAAATAACACACACCTGTTGTAAGGATGTATATAATTCAATGAGTTTTGGCAAATTAAACGTTGGTCGAGAGAACGTTTCCATCACTCCTAAAAGTTCCCTCAGGGCCCCCATTGCAGCCAGCTTCTCCTCCCCCAACTGCTGAGTTGCCTTCTCAAGATCTCTGTTGTGGTCACTGCTGTGGCCCCAGCACCTGGAACAGTGCCTGGAACATAACAGATGTTTGCTGGCTGCATGAGTAAATGAATAAAAATACCCCTTGCCTTGGTTTCGCCCCAACACTCTGTTAAGTTTCCATTATACCAGAGTTTGCAGAGGCTGAGACCTGGAGGGGGGTCTAGAGACCCCTCAGCCCAACCCACACAATGCAGAAACCGGACATGCAACTTGTGCTGGGCCTTCTCTTCTTCAAAGGGCAGTCCCTGCCATTTCCACGCTGGTCTATTAGAAAGCTCGTCTTTGTGCCCATCCAAAATCTCTCTCTCTCCTTCAGACCCACCTATTGGGCTTGGTTCCACCTTATGGAACCACACAGAGTAAATTCAATACTTTTTCAACATCACAGTTCTTGAAATATTAGGAGACAGCCCCATACCACTTCCCCTTAGGTATTCTCTCAGCTCAACTGTCTCAGGTCCCCTGAGCTCCTTGGGTTTTAGGGCTTCTGGTCCTTCTGCCCTCCTGGAGGTCATCCCAATACACACTGCAATTTGCCAGGATCTCGGAGAAAAACGCCATACCCAAAACAGTGCATGATTCTGCAGGTGGCCTGTCCATGCAGAGGGCAGATGCTTGGAGGTGGCCCACCCTGGGGCTGGGCCCAAGCCTGCAGCCCCCTCACTCTGGGGATTCTCCCTGAGTTTGCGGAGAGGTGCAGGCTTTGTCTGCATCTACTGCTCCTCTGTCTACATCTGGATGATGACTGGTGTTCTGGAGATGAAAGGTGTGGGCTCTATATCCACTTCTCCTGACTTTCACCCTGTTCACTTGGCATCTTCCAGGTTAGCAAAGTCTTTCTGAATCTTAACGTGTCAGCTCAGGGATCACGATGCCACACAGCTATAAGCTGTCCATTAGCTTGATGAGCAGGTCTGCCTTATCTCCATCCAAGTCATTAGTATGTTCTATAGTATAATTCTCAACGAATGGCAGAGCCCTAGGGCACGCCAGTAGAGACCATCTCAAAGTTGACAATCTTATTTAAATCTTGCTGCAATGTTGTTTACCAAGCATTTCCCGGGGTGGGGACCCAACCTTCCCAACCATCACATCTCTTCTTGTACCAGTAACTTTTTAAAAATGTCACTAAAAATGTCTGTTCTTCTTACAGTTCCCTAAAGCACACACAAATTCTCAACTCTGCCCCTTTGCTAATGCTGTTCTCCTCGACTGGACTACCTACCTCCTTTTCTGTGTGGGCCCAGCTCAAGCCTAACACCTCCAGGAAGGCTTCCCTGAGCACAGCACCTAATGGAACCACATCCCTCATTATTATGTGTTCTATTCAATTTTGTATCATATTCAATCTTACTTATACTAAATAAGGTCTCTCCCCAAAGATCAGAAATGTAAGAGCCTCTGCTACCCTCTGCGGTAGCCCCACCTGATGGGCCACAGTGCCCAGTGACGACTCAGCCCCAGTCCTCTGCCTCCTTCTCTCACCTGCTTCCTTCCCCCCTCTAGGTGCCAGAGGGGCTGCACACACAGAGGCCATCTGAGCCTTCCCCAGGCAAGCCCTCAGGATAGTCTGGAATACTCTCCAAGGCCACCAGC
Organism: Felis catus; assembly: GCF_018350175.1. NCBI lineage: Eukaryota > Metazoa > Chordata > Mammalia > Carnivora > Felidae > Felis > Felis catus. The sequence goes on along the minus strand of NC_058384.1, from coordinate 30,667,382 downwards.
TGCACCCCTTCCTCTCACAGGTTATCCTGGGTCAGTCTGGTTTCACTAGCGCACGGGCCCCATTCTGCCTTCAGCCCTCCTCCATGCCTGTCAGCTCCCCTCTGGCCTCTGACAAACTCTAGTCCTGGAGCCTGAATTCAGTCTACAAAGCAGCAACAAGCCCTCTGTGGGCAAGGGGAGGGAAGACAGGACAGTCATCGTGGGAAGCCTGCCTGCAGCAGCAGGGTGACTGGCTGCAGCTCTGTGAGGCACACGTACACACATGCACACAGGCACACATGTGCACGCACACGCACGCATGCACATGCAGCACAGATGCACGCACGCACACATGCACACACATGCACGCACACACAGACACACACACACACACACACATACACGCTCACGTGCTCCACCCTGCAACTGGAAATGCTCTTCACCTCCAAGTAAAATGGAGAATAGATGCGAATGGTTCCAATGAGCTAACATTTAAAAGAATTATTTTAATGTTTAGTTTTGAGAGAGAGAGACAGACAGAGTGTGAGAGGAGGAGGGGCAGAGAGAGAGAGGGAGACACAGAATCTGAAGCAGGCTCCAAGCTCTGAGCTGTCAGCACAGAGCCGGATGCGGGGCTTGAACTCATGAACAGTGAGAACATGACCTGAGCCGAAGTCAGACGCTCAACCGACTGAGCCACCCAGGCGCCCGTAATGAGCTAACGTTTTAACTAGATTCCAAAACATAGGAAGATCACTTGCTGTGGCAGAACATTCCAAAGTGTCCTTTTGTATTGTGGCAGGACACTGTGAGCTTCTGAGTTTTAGCTCCAGAAGCCATGAAGGGCCATGCTGCCTAAAGTCTTCCCAAGGTACAGCTGCCTCCTCTAAACCCCAGCCCAGCAGCCCCCTCATCCGCCTTCTCTGCAGGGACTTTCTCTTCTGGGATTTGACTTTTACTTCTAAACCTGCTGAGGGACTTTCATGGAGCTGAGAGAATAAAAAGAGAAGAAGTCAAGATCTCCAGGTGAGGCCAGCTCAAGAAGAATAAAAGTGGGTGTTACTCATAAATTAATAAATAAATAAATATTTAATAAATCAATAAATAAATATTGAGCAGGTGGAGAGGAGGTATGAGAATGCAGAGAACAAAGGGGAAAGAGTAACACCCACTTTACATGGAGAAGAAAGTACTTGGACTTGACATACGTGAAAATAAGCAAGAACATTAGCCCATCTGTTATTTCCAAAAGATCAGTTTAGCTCAAATCTTGCTGACTTTCGAGCCTTTTGCACAGGAGGGTTGGAGGTCACTGCGCTGCCTTCCCTGGCATTTCGCAAGACACAGTCGCAAAGCAGAGACCTAAACATTCCCAGTGGCGAAATCTCTGCAAATCCCAGTTCTGCCTCAGAAATGAGACTGTCTGAGGCAGCCATCCTCAACCAGAGCAATCGCGGTGGTCCCCGGGGGGCAGGCGGCATGTCTGGAGACAGCTGGGTTGTCACAACTGGACCAGAGGGCGCTACTGCATCCAGTGGGTAGAGGCCAGGGGTGCCACTCGACAGCCTACAGTGCCCAGGACAGCACACCCCCAGACAAGGACGTATCCAGCCCCAAATGTCAGTAGTGCCAAGGCTGAGGAACCCTGGTCTGGGCATCTAAGAGAGGTTGACTGGGGAGCGAGGGGCTGTCTGGGGGCATCCAGGGTCCAGGATTAAAAAAAAACAACAACTGACAAGCTAATGTGGGTACCAGGAACCAGAGAGGAAAACAGAGGCAGGAAGTAGATGAGGGGGAGGAAAAGGCCATCAGGAGGGCACAGCCACACACAGACCCCATTTCACAAGCAAGGAAAGTGAAACTCTGAGAGGCGCAGTGACTTTTCCAAGGTCATGCAGACTTGGAACCTGATTTCAAGGTCAAATGCAATCCTCAAGCAAGGACAGCAATTGTGCTTTCACTTGGCAGTGACTGGCCCCAAATTTCCCCGTGGTGGTTACTGGCAGTAAAGGGCTGTGAGGGCTCAGGATTTTACATTGAGCCTATTCCCAAGCCCTAGGTTGATCTCCTTCCCAGAAGAAAGTTAGTGTCATCAGGGAGGGCCGTACAAATTAGTGTCATCATCAGTTTCTAAACCAAGGAGGGACTGACATGAAGCATTCTCTTTGAATATGCAATATCTGAAAAAACCGTGGCAACACAGACCACAACCAAATTGCCTAAGAAATCCGTCAGTTGGTGACATTTGGGGTTCCTGAGGATGGCATCGTCTGCCTTCCTTTACTGACTCAACGTTCTTTCTCAGTCTTACACCTTCGGATGCCTGGCTCGAACCAGTCTGACCCACTTCTGAGACACCTTTTGGCTCGTCGTAGAAAGCTGGACCGTTCACTTGGGTCCCTATTTGTGAATGTGGACTCAGGCGTGTGCCTAATGTTCAGAGATGAATAGAGGCTGAAATCCCCATGAGAGGTGTAAGCGCCTTGACGAGATGATTTGAAAAGCCACAGTGAGCGCTGAGGCACACAGACACACGTTAGGAACAGCTTCTCGTCACCACAGTCGGGCTTCCAGCAACCACCTCGCTGAGGGGAAAATTCAGACTGAAGAGTGACTTGAGCCTGTCCCTGGCATGGCCTGCTCCGGCTCTCCCAGCCCTGCCCTCCAGGGAGGCCCAGCCTTGATGGACTGTCCTCCAGCTTTGCAGACGGAGAGCCGGGAGAGGTGGGAGGTGGCCCAGAGGCTCCTGGGAGCTGGGACTGGAGGAGGTTTCTCAGGTGTTGGAGGGAAGAGAGACTCCAGTGAGTGAACAAGGTGGGCAGGAGAGAAAGGTGGGAATTTTAAACGAGCTCTAAATACTCCCCTTCGTGGTATTCAAGAAAGGCAAATAAAGATCTCGAGTGACTTTGAGATATGCAGCAATGCTACCCCACAGTATGGGACAGAGGAAGGACCGAGTAAAGCCCTTTTCATGGGCTAATCTCCCCAGGGAGTGACAGGCAGCCACGGCTACCAAGTGCTGCTTTCTGCACCCCTTAGTGTCTCCTAGAGAGGGGCCTGGTCCCAGGTTTGAAGAGGCTTCTGAGAAACGTGTCCGGCTCTCACTTTCCTGTCCTTCACGTGGCCTGGAGCCCGAGGGGGCCTGAAGGCTCTTCTGCCACAACCCAGAGCAGCCTGCTAGGTGCTCTGCCCTCAGCTCACTCACCGGAGCACAACAAAGCTATTCTTTACCGCAGTTTTTAACCAGATATCCCACCCTCAATATGTAGACTTTTTTCAAAGTTTAAAAAAGTACTTTTTTTTTTTTACTGTATTTACTTTTGTTTTTTTGTCTTGTTTTATTTTATTTTGTTTTGCTATGTTTGCCCTGCAGAACACAGACCCCCACACAGCTGTGCTGCCCTCCATGGGAGGAATTAACAGCGGAGACAGAATTCATGTGCTACCCTCCGGTCCAAAGAAGACATTCCTCTTCTACAGCGGGACTGGGATGTATTTCCATTTTCCTGAGCCAGCCACCTGCTCCCCCACACACCCTCTTGTGACCAATAACACTTGTGTGTAGCTAGTGACAGTAAAGTTAAGGGCTACAGCTTGGGGATCTGTGCATGGGTGGAGCCACTGTCCTGGCCTCCTTGACACTGTGTTTCTCAGAAAGACTGTCCTTGATGAGGTGATCTGCTAGTGGTACTTAAACCGGAACTACTCTTTGGCTCCACAGAGACAGAGAAGGGAGTGATCTCCCATGGAAGGGCTGGGTTTCACATCAGTTATTCCCATTTCCCAAAAGAGCACCTGGCACAATTGGTCATGTGACACAGTATAGGGACAGCAGAAGAGGCTAGGTGAACAGAAAGGCCCTCCACAGTATAAGGGCCTCCCAAAGAGGTCGACATCCATCCCCTGGAGCCTGTGAATATGTTACCTTACATGACAAAAAGGACTTTGGAGGTGTGATTAAGAATCTGAACTTGGGGAGGGGCGTCTGGGTGGCTCAGTCGGTTAAGCATTCGACTCTTGATTTCCGCTCAGGTCATGATCTCACAGTTCATGAGTTCAAACCCTGCGTCAGGCTCTACATTGACAGCATGGAGCCTGCTTGGGATTCTCTGTCTCCCTTGTTCTCTGCCCCTCCCCAACTCATGTGTACGTACTCTCTCTCTCTCTCTCTCTCTCTCTCTCTCTCTCTCTCTCTCTCTCTCAAAACAAATAAATAAACATTAAGAACAAAAAGAATCTGAACATGAGGAGATGATCCTGGATTATGCAGGTGGACCCAATGTAATCATAAGGGTCCTTATAAGTGAAAGAAGTCATGAGTCAGATGACAATGGAAACAGTATCAGAGTAATATAGCATGAAAGAAGCTTAACTAGCCAGTGCTGGCTTTGAAGGTGGAAGGGACCACAAGCAAGAGAACACAGAAGCCTCTAGAAGCCAGCAAGGGCAAGGAAATGGATTCTTCCCTGGAGCCTCCGGAAAGAATACAGCACCTCTGGACACCTTGATTTGAGCCCCGTGAGACCCATTCCAGACAGATGACGTCCAAAATTGTAAGATAATAAACCTGTGTTGTGGTAAGGCAACCGAATTTGTCATAATTTGTTACCGAGGCCACCGGAAACGAGCTACTTTCCTTGAAAACTCCTATGCTTCCCAAAACAGGAATGAGATCTTACTCCTCTCCTTGTGACCCAGCAGCAACGCCTTGGCCATGGTAGAGCTTCACAAATATTTGGGGAAGGTCCTGTCCAAGTCGCTCACTCACAACCACACACATAGTTACTTGGGACTTACAACAGAGTGTCCCCTAGTGTTTTCTTAAGTGAATGCACCTGGCTTGGACAAGAAGCTTCTTGAGGGGAAGAACCCTCGCTGTTTGGCTGGCACATGCGGTCTGAACACAGGACCATGCACTAACTGAGCCGAAAGTGCCCTCTGGGGTTATCTGGTAACACGACGCTAGACCCAAGACTGCTTCGGCAGCAAAGGGGAAGGAAGAAAGCACTCAAAGGACATTCCAACTCTTCTGTGGGAAGTTTCCAGGATTAATACAGGCTGGGAAGGACCTTCCCTGACCCTCATCTGAAGACCCTCTCTCTTTTTAGGGCCCAGCCTTCCTGCTCCCGGGAAAGAGTCTAACATGTCATTTATGCCCACTGTGAATTTATACCAGTGGGTCACCTCTCCCTGGAGTACGTGCATCCTCAATCTGTTCTCGGTTCACTGTGAAAGGGTTTCCAGAGATTGCTGTCCTCCCCCCCCCCCCCATTATACCTCGGTCAGCTATGCCGTCAGTGCCCCTAGACTCGCCTTGTGGAGACAAGCTGTGGCAAGAGAGCAGGCAGGGAAACATTAAACTAAAATCCCCAATTACTTGCACCAACTCTGTGTATAGACGAGAGTTCAGAACTGTCACCAATTCTTTGCACAGGCCCTCGGATGCTTGCGAGGCCAGTTCCTGATATGGGGCAGTTCCCAATCCTGGCTATGAGATTATGTGGGATAGAGAGTGGAGAGCAATGGAAGAGTTTAGGATAAGTCCCAGGTTCCTGATGTGGGTGATGAGAAAGGTGGTTAGCTCTATTAACTGCAATTGAAGACAGCGAGAAGAGAGTCTCGGGGTGAACACACACTGTCACAGCCATGTTGCATCCAAGCAGCCTACAGCAGACCCACTTGGAGACATCTAAGCAGACTTTCGAGATATGGGGTCGAGGGCCTGCGACTGAGGTCTTGCCTGGAGCAATCAATGTGGGTAGCTGATGCTGAGAGAACAGATTAATAGATCAAATCTTCCAGGATGGGAAGGAAAAAGGGCAGAGTCTGAAAGCCCAGTCAACACCAACATTTAAGAAAACAGGCAGAGGGAGAAAAGGTAGTGAAGAAACTGAGAAGAAAGGTGGTTAAGAGGGTCAAGTGGGAAGTGTGGTCTTTTGGAAGCTAAAGACCTTGAGGAAGGTCTCAAGGAGGGAAGGGTTAGGGAGCCTGGGTGGCTCTCAGTCGGCTAAGCATCTGACTTCGGCTTAGGTCACGATCTCATGGTTCATGGGTTCGAGCCCCACATTGGGCTGTCTGCTGTCAGCTCGGAGCCTGGAGCCAGCTTCGGATTCGGTGTCTCCCTCTCTCTCTGTCCCTCCCCCGCTTGCGTGCACTCTTTCTCTCTCTCAAAAATAAACATTTAAAAATCTATTTTAAAAAAAGGACAGAGTCAATGGTGTCAAATGTTCCAGCAAGGTCATGGTTGATGAGACTAGAAACAGGCCTCTGGATCAGGCAGTGCCAGGGCACTAGTGGCCTCAGTGGGAGCAGCTTCCATAGGAAGGGTGCGTGTGTGTGTGTGTGTGTGTGTGTGTGTGTGTGTGTGTATGCGTGCAGGCACCTTGGGTGGGGAGGGAGCAGTAGAAACAACATCACATGGGACTGGAGAATAAATAGAACTGAAGACGTGGCGAGAGCAGGTCTCTCTTTAAGGAGCAGGGAAGTGAGGAAGGAAAGAAATGAAGTGGGGTGGTAGCTTGAAAAGGAATTGGGATCAAGAGGAAGTTTTGTTTTATTTTGTTTTGATTTATAATGAAAGAAATCGAGAGTGGGGAACAACCAGCGGACGAGGGAGAAAGCAAGATGTCGGCGAGTGAAGAATCAGGACACTGGGCTGAAGGACGCAGCGGAATTAGACTTGTGTGTCCAAATCGGTGATGACCAGGACATGACCTTGGGGCCGCCACCACAGTGCAAGGGCAGAAGGTGGCTCCTCTCCGTGGCCTTAATGTGGCTCTGCCCCAATCACAGGCTCACCTCATGGAGTTTGTCAGCCTTCTGGGTCTGCTTCTTCCGACTTCTCTGAGCAGCAACTCGGTTTTTTTCTCTCCTTCGGACCTTCCGGTCATCGTCCTCCGGACTCTGGGGGGAAATGTCTGGTCAGGTGCGCTGTCCAGGCCCCTTGCCTCACCCTCCTCAGCCTTGCCTCTTTCCTCTGCATGGCTCATGGAGCTTCCCCGTTTTACCTGCAGTCACAGCAGAGGACCTGCTGCTCACCGCGTGCCGTGGCTGAGCTTAGCTGCCAACCCCCGTGACCACCCTGACAAATGTGTGGTGTGACCGCCATTTAACAGACGAGGAATAAGAAACTCAGAGAGGTTAAGGAACTTGCTCCAGGTATAACAGCTAGTAAGCGGGTAAGTGGGAAGTGGAACTCAGGTCTGTTGGACTCCAAACCAACGTTCATAAACCTCTACCCCACAGGGTGTGTGCCTGGAAGAGGTGTGGTGTCAACGTTGTCCATCTGAGGACGGGAAAGGCAGAAGGCATCTGCTGTCCGGAAACTGCCACGTGCGAGGTCTGACGCCACCACACAAATAGATACTTCGATGCGTGCAAATCACATCACGCTTGTAACTACTTGCAACCACACAACTCTGCCAACACACCAGACAATATGCTCATTTGAACAATGCTTGATGGCCATTTTGTTCCACGGGTCAGAGTGAATCAGAAAGCAGACTGATGATGTGTCTTGAGAGCTCTTAGCGCTCTGTATGAGATTTAACCAAACCGAGTCAAATCCTTTAAGAGTTATCCTGAAACAGGCAGGCTCACAAAATGCACCTACCAAGGTAAAAACATCTCAGTTATAGAAAAAACATGGAGAAGTAGAGACTCTTTGCCTTCCAGAACCCTGTGAGAAGGTACCAAGCGGGGGGAGTGGGGGGGGGGAGTATGCTACCTTTAAACAGTTTAAAAGCTAAGAGGTTAGTTAGTAGGATACAAACACAGGAAAGCTACTCAATTATTAATATTATTGGGAAGCAAACATTAATATAAAATAATGGGTAACTGCAGTTATCATTTTATATGGTCTTGTATTCCAATATGAGAGACATATGTTTCCCCCCAAGTTCCAGTGGGTAAAGAATTTCCAGTATATGGAAGAATCTAAGTCTACAGAAGGACACAAACAACATACATAAATAATATAACAAATGGACGTGGTCTGAAGGTAGTGCTTAAGGGAACAGGCACAAGGGGTCAAAGCATAGTTTTTTAGAGGCAAAGAAGTCTTGGTAAACATAACCAGAACACCACATGGGCAAAATGTGGTGTACAGGACAGACTTTCAGCTTAGAAATACGTGGCTCCTGGTTTTGTCTCTTGCTGTCATTATAGCCTGGGGGAAAGGGCTTACATTCTCTGAATGTTCAGTTTTCTCATTTATTGTAAGTGTGAGTCATTCATTGTTTCACTAAGTATTAAATGAGTACCTGCCATGTGCCAGGCACTGTTTTAGGCCCTAGAGAGACATGCCCTGAACAACTGATGGGTAATCACTGCAGCGATCATTCTAACAGCCTAACGCCTGGAACAAGCATAGGACAAAATGAGATTTTATCCTAAAGCTCCCAGCACATGGTACGCCCTCAGCAACCTCTGTAGAGGTCGCTGCTATTTTTGAATTCCCCATCGTGCTTGTCACCAAATCACGCCTTTTTGTCCGCAATCAAAAAGTCACAGGGCACAGGGAAGCGGCCTGTGTCCTGCCCTCTGGGAGGGGACACTCTATACCTATCCATATGCTCACACCTGACAACCCAGCAGTAACATTTAATCAAAACAGAAAGGAGAGCAAAGTGTTGAGACAGCCACCAACTATTAACCATATCTTAATTAATCCTCATAAAAATCACGAGAGGTTATTATTATATTCATTTTACAGGGGGGGAAACTGAGGCTCGAAGATGTTAAGCAAAATGCCCGAGGCTACTCAGCGTGCGTGTGGTAAAACCGAGGTCCAAACTCAGAAATGTGTGACTCTTGAGAGCCACCTGATGACACCGTGTACCAGGCATCAAATTGGGAAGGGGAGCATAACAATGAGTGGGAAGTTCTCTGATGGCCATCCCCGCGGGCAACCTCGTCTCAGATTCCTAAGTACACAGTTGTAAATGTGGCCCGGGACAGCACAGAGGACTGGATGGGGGCCGAGGGGTTTCCACCAGCGCTGGGGCTGGAGTCCACCCACTGCGGGCCCCCTCAGGCCCGCACCCTCAGGCACGGGTCTTGAGTTCCCCATTCGGACCGTAGATGTTGGAAGTGCCTGGACACGAGCTGCCCCTTCGGGCTGAATTTCCCCTCTGCGCACCCTGGCGCCCGGGAAGGGCCACGCGCGCCGGCGGTGGGGTGGCAGCGGGCGCCAGCGCAAGGATGGCGACACCGGGACAGCGCGGATCCCACGTGCGGGGAAACGTGGACCGTGCCTGGGTCCCCGCGCCCTCCAGTCTCTCCGCTTCCCGGGCCACAAGAGACGGGTCACCATTCCGGACGCCGCGGGCACCGTGCGTGAGCGGAGGACCGCCGGACAGAGGCGCACGCCGGGGGGGCCCTGGACCCACCCCACGCCCCCACTCCTGCTGGTCGCTGGCTCCCGCAGCGCCTTCCACCCCGACACTCAGCGGTCACCACTCCAGAACCCCAGACCCACCCACCTCCGCGTGCCCCTCGGCGCCCCCATCCCCGCAGGCCCGCGGACCTCCCTGAGCCTCCTTCAACTACCTGCGGCTGCGGCTGGTTCCCGGGCGCCGAGACGCTCCTCTGCAGGACGCTGCCGGCCGCCGGGAGCACTTGCGACATGCCGGGCGCTCCTCCGGCCCGCCCCGCCCCGCCGCGCAGCCTCGCGGAGGAGCGGCCGCGCGGCCCACCGCCCCCTGCACGCGGGGCGCTGCCTAGCGGCACTCTCTGGCCGCCCGCATCAGCGCGCCCCCGCACCTGCCGGCCGCCGCCCTCCGCCCCGCCCCCTCGGGCTTCCCGCTCTCCCGGCGCGTGCGGCCGCCGCGCGCCGCCAGGGTTTCCCCGCCCCCGGCCCGGGCCGCTGGCCTGCGCGTCGCCGAGTCTGCCCGCCCCTCCCGCTCCCACCCCCGCCCCGTTTCCTCCTCTCCCCGCCCTCTCGCCGCACCTCGGGGTCCCAAATCCCACCCCTGCGGCGGCTTTCCGCTGGGCCCCGGCACTTCGTGGAAGTCACGTGGTAGCTTGGAAACCCGGGAGGGAACGCGAAGCCCACCCACGAGGGGCGACGCTGCGGCGCCCAGGGGTCGGGGAGACGCAGCGCAGCCTTTGGGGTCCTCCGGCCGCTCTCGGGGACCTCGCGGGCTGCGAAACACAAGGGGGTGGCCTTGCGCGGGGTTGTTAAGCGGTCCCATCTCGGTATTTGCCTGCGCACCGGCCCCGCCTCCCCCTCGCGCAGGGGTCACGGTCTCCGGGACTTTCTTCGCGGCGACCGGTCGCGCGGGCGCCACTCTCACTCATTCCTCAACCCACCGTGCACCCACCTGCGAGGCGAAGCCCAGGGGAGGGACAGCCGGCTTTGCCGGGTCCCGCTGCGCACCCTGAGAGCCGCGGGCACCCCAGGGCCTGTCTGCGGGGGGCATTTGCGTCCCTTTTCACCCGCGCCGCCGGGCTGGGGGAGAGCGCGAGGCCGGGCGGCCCCGAGGGTGAATTCCCTCAGTGTGGGATGGGAGGGAGGAGGTTGTCCTGAGAGCGACTGAGAGCGAATCTGCCGCGGTGGACCTCACTATTGACAGGTTCGGGGATCTGAACCTCTGATGCTTTCTTTTTCAAGATGAAAGTGGCAGATGCTCTGCCTACAAGTTAACATGAGTGGATTAGTGCCCAACTGGGGACGGGGTGGAGGTGTGGCGCGTTCCCCTCCACCTGCCTGCCATGGAAAAGATACAGAGTCAAGCAGTGCTGTTCTTGGTCCCAGCAAAGAACAAAACAAGCGGTTTCGGGTTTGTGGTCTGCACCGAGAAAGAAAGATAACTGCGAACCTAGGTGGGCGGGTGGGAACCAGGACCAAGAGGTCAGATGTGCCTTCCCACTGCGGTCGCCTAAGTCTTCAGGCTCGTGGGCAGCAGCAGGGATGGGGGGCGGGCGCTTCTGACTCGCAGTCCCGCGCACGTGGCTCTCCGCCAGGATTTAAGACCCTGGCAACAGCTTTGAGACGTACCTTGAGTGAACTTGACTGCCTGGCTGGGGGCAGGACGATCTTGTCTGTGGGATCAGGGGCTTCGACCAGCTGGACACAGGGCTGAGGTGCAAGGCAGCGGGGAGGACTGAGGGTGGGTGCAACGGGACCGTGCCGTATCTCTCATACCATCAAGAATCCACAACGGAGCCATCTCTACATTCGGTTATCCGCCTAGATTTATCTTCTCATCTCCCGTTTATCCTTTCCACCGTGCCACATAACTCATGGCTGCCCCGGAGTTATTATTACTTGCAAACCACACGGATACACACAATGTTCCTAGGACAGGGCTCCGCACACCGAGGGCGCAGTAAATGCATTGCGGTAGGTCGACTGGGAGCCTTCATTTCTGGAAACATACGGACTCTAACAAGATAGGAAAACCTACCGGCCATGTGATCTTTAATTTTCAGAAGTGCTTTCATTCCCCAATGCTGTTTAGGAAGGGAAAGGGTAAGGCGAAAGCACGGACATTTAGGTGCAGTCTCATCCTTCATTCTGGGTATTGCCACTCTTGTGTTCCCGCGGAGTCACACCGCAGCCTGGGTCAGCGGCGGCTGTGCCCTCCACCTCGCTCCCCACGGCGCCTGGATCCGGGTCCCAGCACACCAGAACTCTTCCTATAGGCATAGGCCTACTAGCCTACGTTACTCAAATATAAAGGAGGGATCTTGGTTAACCAGTGAGCATTTAAGGAACAGGTCGGTTTCAGAGAATTAAATTCTTTACTAAAGCCCTGGGATGAGACAACATGGAGAGAATTTTCTGAGACAACGCGACAGGAGAAATCACACTGGAAAGATCTGAACTGTAAAAGAATGCTAAATTGCTATAGATGAGAGCATGACAATAAATTACAAACAGATGGGGGGAAATGTTCACTACAGTTATGATAAAGGGTTAAAATCTCTACTACATACACAGCCCTTGAAAAGGAATAAGAAAAATACTGAGACAGTCTCTCAAAACCGACCTACACAAGAGGCATGAACTGGCATTTCCCATCAGAGGAAATGCTCAAGGAAAACAGATATAGGAAAAAATATACGTTAGAAAAAGAAACATTTAAAAATATTAAATTAGCAAAATTAGAAGTATCAAATGTTGGTGAGAGTGTGCTGAAATTGGTGCCCTCATATTTCACTCGCAAAACAAATTTATTGTAATTTTTAAAGAAACCATGCAATAATCATCACCTGTGACTTCATTTTCCTCAGAAAACTTCTAGAAAATCATCATAGGAAGATGATTGTAAATGACTAAAGGGAAAAATACTATATGCACTGAAAGCTCATCATATTTTTTTAAAGTAAAAAAATCGTAAGCAACATAAATGTCCAATTATTGGAGAATGGCCGACTAAAATATGTTTTAGTCATGGGACAGAACAGGATGCATCTTTAAAATTACAAGCATGTGGAAAAAAAATTACAAGCACGTGGACCAGTTTGCCACATGGAAGATTTATTGGACATAGGTAGCGTAAGAAAAAAAGATAACAAAAAGTGCAAGTATATCATGTATACAAAAATGTGAGTATAACACTATTGTTAAAAATGGTTCAGATGAAGAACACCTGGGTGGCTCAGTCGGTTGGGCAGCCGACTATAGCTCAGGTCATGATCTCGCGGTCTGTGAGTTCGAGCCCCATGTAGGGCCTGTCCTGAGTGCTCAGAGCCTGGAGCCTGCTTCCAATTCTGTGTCTCTCTCTCTGCCCCTTCCCTGCTTGCTCTCAGCCTCCCTCTCTCTCTCTCTCTCTCTCCCGAAAATAATAAGCAATAAAAAATTTTTTTAAATATATTAAAAAAAAGGTTCAGATGGTAAATTTCATGCTGTGGGGTTTTTATACCACAATGACAAAGTATACGCCTATGAGAAAACATTGGAAGACAATATACAAAACTACTAGCTTTTCTGCTGTGGTGGTGGGATTATAAGTAATTTTCCTTTTCCTTTTCCTTTATTTAACTTTTTGGAGAACATTTTATTATGTTAACATCTTAAAACATTTTATATTTACAAGCACTAACTACTGCCTTCCCTGACACTAAGCTCATTTGTCACATCAGAATGCCAACACCTGTTTGGCCAAATGGAATGCTCTAGGAACAGCCTATTTTCTGTAATATTTTCTGGTTCATTTTATTCTAGGTCAGAAGGAGAAAGAACAATGAAAATGAAGGAAAGATAAGCAAGAATAGACATTTCAAGTGTCTCCTTTTCTTCTTCTGCCTTTCCTTTTCCTATGTAGTTTTTCCTTTGAACCATGAAGAGAAATGATATGGCTTGGTATTTTCCCGTTACTGCCCCAGTGACCCTGGATCACATCTTTAGCGGCAGGGGGAGGAGGTGCAGGAGATTTCTAGCTCATTGATCAAATCCTCTGGTGATTCACTTCACAAGATGACAGTTCTTTGTAGAAACAAGTTGCTCGCATGCTAGAAAACCCTGTCACTACTTCACCTCTGTTCTTCTCTTTTAGGGAAACTGGCTTTCCAGTAACTGTATTTTCCCTGCTCTTTCTCAGAAGGTGGTCTTGTGGGCTTCCTGTGGGGCTAGACAAAGGAAAGTTTAAGGCAGAGCCCCCTGTGTTTACCAGAAATCAGTCATTGTGTCAGGCTGCGTTCTAGGCACTGGGATATGGCACTGGACAAAGTAAACTCAGGGTCTGCACGTTGTAGAGGAGGGAGACAAAGAATAAGCCAAGTGGGGTATTTAGATGGTGGTATGTCTTACAGAGAAATACAAAGGAGGGATGAGAAATAGAGAGTTGTGAAGAAAGGCCAAGCGAGGTTTTCCTGAAGGAGGTGAGAGAGGGGGGCATGTGAGTATGTGGGTGGGATGGTTCAGGCTGCATGAACAGCAAATCCAAGAGCCTCTTGGGAGCATGCCTGACCATTCCAGAAACTGTAGGAGACTGGAGTGCAGTGAGGAAGGACTGCATACCAGGAGATGAGGTCAGAAAGGCAAAGGGCCTGGTGATACAGGGCTCTCTGGACTATTGCCTTTTTCTTGAAGTGAGACGAGAAAACATTGGACTATTAACAGAGGTGTGATATGATCTGACTTAAGGTTTTCCTTGAGCGTGGCATTAAGAACAGTCCAAAAGGGGTAGGGAAGAAACAGGAGGTGATGGCAATAATCCAGGAGAGAGGGGATGAGGGCTAGGAAGATGCTGAGAGCAATGGAGGCCATGGTACATTTGCCAGGAAGTCATTGTACTTAGGCTTTAAGGTTCCTCACTTGGACAGGCCTCTTTCAAGAGCCAGAAGGGGCCCTAGCAATGTGTTCATATGGCAATAGGCTGCAATAAAATTTGTAAAAGTGGGATATTTTAAGTACAAATGGTTAAGACCACTATCTCTTTTCGCCCCAACTTCCCCTCGCTCCCTTCATGTCTGGTGATGTTGAACTAGCTGTGTGGGCATCTGGGGGGTGGGGGGTTGCCAAGAAAGGTTCACCAGAGCTGTATTTCTATATTGGGATATATGTATGTGTTCTGCAGTCATTTCTGTCTAGAGTCATACTCTCACTAGCTATAGGCTTCCAGGAATATTCCTACTGCCCACCATGCTAACTCACCTGAGAAGGTTCTTTGTACTGAGAAATGAACATTTTCACACTGCCCGGCACCAGACCAATGTGGATGGTGGAGAAAGGTTTGAAATGTATGACCTCAGAAGTGAATCTAGGAAAATTCTTCAGATCAGCACACATGCAAAATTGTAAGCAGGGGACTGAGTTCTTGCATGTCTTGTCAAACCAGCATCCTCTCCTGTTGGGAACGAAATCAACCGTACAGCTTAGAGGATTATAAAATATACCTTAGGGTCTTTTTCTTTGCTACGTAGTATACTTGATAAAGCTTGATTATAATTTTAATTGCTGTTTGGAAATATGTTCTATAATATTTTCAATGGAAGTTAGAAAAGTCCAGACTCCTGAGTTGTTCATGTATGAAGGGCACCGTTGTTTATCATTTCTAAATGTATTTATGTATTTAAAGAACTGAGAGAAAAAAATATATAAAATTCATGAAATGTACACTAAAGAGGAAAAGGTAAGCAATTAAGATCAATAGAAAACTTTCTGACATCAGAAAGCAAACCGTAAACACGGATTTCAGAGAATACTAGAAGCAAAGACATCAGAAGAACAGCGTCAGATGGAAGCAAGAACAGACTCTTTGCAGGGTCTGATTATGCAATGATGGAGTAGAGCGGACCAAACACACGATGGAATTAACATTTATAATTCTTGCTGTTCTCATCTGAACTACTCACATTGATGAGGATGATGTGCCATTACAGGGGTGATGATTGGTTAACAAGTGACATCAGTTCTAAGAATATTTAGAATGAATCAGTGGAAAAGAAAAGGAACTGCCCTGAAATATTACAACTCACACATTTAAAAACTTAGAGGTTTTTCCAAATATGAAAATTCTTTTTAAAAAAAATGACAATGTGTCGTGAAAGAAGTGTTGTGAAAGAAGTTATCTGAATATTTTTTAAGTCAAATTTTCATCCCCCCCCCCCTCCCCTGGAAACACTGGATTATCTTTCTACTCTAGTTATAGAAAAACTACATTACAGGATCATTGTCTCATGAAGAGGAGAACAAAGATTATACAGCTTAAAATTGTAAGAAAGGGGTATTAGAGAGGTATGTCAGGGAGGTAATTAATAAAAATATGGTATTTTTCTGCTGTTTTTGGTATTTGTCAGATTTTTTAAATTTGTAGTTTGTTGTACATTTTTTTAGAATGAGAAAATTGCTTTTTCTTAATGCCAGCCAATTATTGTGCAAAGTCCAATAGTGCAGCTGGCTAAGAGTCAGCTAGCTGACTTTATAACCTTTGATATTTTTATGATTATAGGCCCTATATGATAGCAAAATCTAGAATTGATTAAAAAACATACAGAAGAAACCTACTGCGTGTTATCCAAGCACCCATACAGAGATCACTCTGTTAGTATTTTGGCATTATTGTGATGGTTTTATGTGTCAACCTTACTGGGCAAAAGGACACCCAGCTGGTAAAACATTATTTCTGGGTGTTTCTAGAAGAGATTGGCATTTGACTCAGTAGACTGAGAAAAGAAGATCCTCCTTCACCAATATGGGGACTGTCTAAACCACTGAGGGCCCAAACGGAACAAAAAGGTGAATTCCCTTTCTCTTTTTGAGCTGAGGCGTCCATCCCTCTTCTCCTGCCATTGGACATCAGAGCTCCTGAGCTCTGTGTTTTTGGTCCCTCTGACTCTGGGACAACTTATACTAGCAGCTTTTCACACCACCCCCTACCCCCGGTTCTCAGGCCTTTGGACTCTGACTGAATTATACCACCAGCCTTCCTGATCTTGCCGGCTTGTAGATGGCAGGTTACGGGACTTCTCAGCCTCCATAACCATCTGAGCCAATTCCTATAAATCCCGTCTTATTATACCTCTTTCCGTGACAAGAAATATGCGTCTACATCATCATTTTAAACGTGCATAAAACTCCATTGTAGAGATATACCATAGCTGCTCTAGATATCTATTACTCTGTTGTTTCCAATTTTTCCATATGTGCAAACAACATTGTTATAAAAATCATTCTTAGCCTGCCTGCCATAACAAAATACCACAGACTGGGTGATGTAAACAATGTATTTCTCCACGGTTCTAGAGCCTAGAAAATCCAAGAACAGGTGCTGGTCAGTTGGGTTTCTGGTAAAGACCCTCTTCCCAGCTTGTAGATGGCTGTTTTCTCACTGTGTCCTCCCATGGCAGGGAGAGAAAAGAGAGATGTCTCTCTCTTTCTCTTCTTTTTCTTTTTTTAAAATTTTTTTAATATTTATTTATTTTTGAAAGACAGAGAGAGACAGAGCGTGAGTGGGGGAGAGGGAGAGAGAGAGAGAGAGACACAGAATCTGAAGCAGGCTCCAGGCTCCAAGTTGTCAGCACAGAGTCCAACGTGGGGCTCAAACCCACAAACTGTGAGATCACAACCCGAACTGAAGTCTGACGCTTAACCGACTGAGCCACCCAGGCGCCCATCTCTTCCTCTTGTTATTAAGGCCACAGGCTTATTAGATGGGGGCCCCACCCTTATGACTTCATTTAACCTTAACTCCCTCTTAAAGACCCAATCTCCAGCTCCAGTCACATTTGGGGCCAGGGCTTTGACCTATGAATTTAGGGAGAGACACAATACAGTCCATATCAATCCTTACACTCACATATTTTTGCACCTCTCTGATTATGGCCTTAGGTTTAATTTGTAGGAATGGAATTGCTAATCAAAAGGAATATACGTATTTTCAAGGTATTTGACATATATTGCAAAACGACCTTACAATCAATAGTCCGGCCAGCTGTGTATGAAAATCCTACTAGCTAATTAGGGAACTCTTTTAGGTGGACTACAGTTGACTGCTTGTTTCTCGGGTCACTTGTTGGATTCCTGGTAAAGAAGAAAACAAAAAAACAGGAGCAGATAAATATAAGATGAAGACATGCCCCAAACAACAGGTCAAGTGTTGTTTTTAGCAACTTCCCTTTCATAGCCCCTTCTAGAAACATCCACTCCCTGAAGCTGTCTCTCAGGTGCCTGGGATTGCCCAAAAGGTGTGCAACCCAAGGTGAAGTTATGGACTCTGTAGAATCCAAAACACAGCACGATGTTTCACGACATTTCCTCCAGCCAAACTTCCCACCCGGCAGGCTTTTCTCTCCTGCAGCTCTCAGAGAGGAAAAAGACAAAGACAGCCAGCCAAACCTGGGCGTTCGAGTTACCTCTACTGAAGGTGTTTACATTTTAAAAGGAAAAAGCATTGATAATGCATTCACGCAAAGGACGGATTTCAAATAGTGGAATTTTAGGCTCCCTGGCTTTACGAGTGGAAAGAGACTGGGAGACAGTGATTTAATCACACTGTGTTAGGTTATTACCGTCTTACTCCTTTGTGTAGAATTGGCCCTGAAAAAGGAGGGAGGGAAAAAGAAAAAGGCCAAAGGCGAAAAAGGAGGAAAAAGGAGACAGGAAAAGAAGGAGGATGATACTTATGTGGGATGCCAGTGAGTGACCCTAGAAGATTCTGGAAAAGAGGCTGGGAGATTTAAATGACTGGCTCATCATCCTTGTTCTGTCCCTCTGTCTCTCTCATCTCGGCAGTTCTGCCTGCCTCCTAGCCAGTGCTGCCCTGAGCTCCGTCCTCTGTCCTCGGCCCTACTTCTCTCGTTCGGGGTCTTTCTCACCAATAGCTAACGCACTCCTTATGCTTTTATTACATAGGTTTTTCGGCCGTGTACTCCTTGACCACCCCTTCTTATCACAATATATAACAATGTTTTTGGAAGTCACTTGTCCAGACGAGAATAGAAAGATCACTGCATCTTTTCTTTGATGGGCACTATGTTATTGACAGCTGAGCTACACAAATCATGTGAT
Source organism: Felis catus (assembly GCF_018350175.1). Classification (NCBI taxonomy): domain Eukaryota; kingdom Metazoa; phylum Chordata; class Mammalia; order Carnivora; family Felidae; genus Felis; species Felis catus. Next base: position 30,648,946 of record NC_058384.1, on the reverse strand, counting down.
TCTATAGCGTGGTGTGCTTGCGGCTCACATCCTCAAAATACAGGAGCTCTGGTCAACTCTGTTTCCTATGATTCTCACCAAAAAGTTTATGTATATATAATTGTGTCAGCTGCATCATCAGGTAAAACCCGGGACAGCGAGGACTTCCTCTTTGACTAGGCATCCATGAGAACCGAATCTTCCACCGTTACACGGCTGATAACTGGAAGACTCAGCCCCCCACTAGGTTGGGCTGAGTATATTTCAAACTTCCACTGCCTGCTTACTTCTGGTGCCAACACCATAGGATACGTTCACATCGCAATAACGCCTGCCCTGCGCTTTTGCAGGCCACATCACGTGAGTTGGCACAGTGGGCGTTAAGAGTATCCTGGAAACCATTCCTATACCAGTCTCCTATCCGTAAAAACTCTACTCCCTACGTAAATGTATACCACCCCAACCCCCCTTTGCTGTCTCTCAAAAATGCACACCGTCATCCCGGTGCCGCCTGACCGGAGAGGAAATATGTCAGAGAGAAAGCTGGAGTGGAAAGAAGCCACAGTCTTGATTAATCGCAGCTAAAATCTCTTTCTTTTGCTGATTTTATGAAAATATGTAACCAAGTGAACATAGTGCCATGACCCCTTCCCGGGCCTTGGACAGGTCTACGTGATGGGCTCACACTTCACTGGCTTCAAAGTAAATCCACCTCTGCCTCGTTTTTCTTTTTTTCCTAAGTGTTTATTTACTTAGAGAGAGAGAGAGAGAGAGAGAGAGAGAGAGAGAGAGACAGCTGGCACGCGGGCAGGGGAGGGGCAGAGAAAGAGGGAGAGAGAGAACCCCAAGCAGGCTTCACACTGTCAGTGCAGCAGCAGCCAATTCGGGGCTCAAACTCACAAACCATGAGACCATGACCTGAGCCAAAATAGAGTTGGACGCTTAACCCACTGAACCACCCAGGTGCCCTATAAAAGGCCTTCCTTCTTCTGCTCTTGTGGGCCTCCAGACCATCTAAAAGTGCAAGTTTGCCACGTGACTCTTGCTTTTAGAACCTTTCCTTGTCACCAGGATGTCCTTTGTCACCAGGATGAAGCACTACTCCTCTTGGCTTCCATGGTTCCCTCCATCTCTCTGAACTTCTCTTGCTTCTAGAGCCACATCACCCCTTATGCTCATGCAGTATGCCTGCTTGCAATCCTCCAGACCATGCCCAGTTGTCTCCACTCTCTGTGGCTTTTGTCTTTCTGCTTCCGTCTTCTTTTTTCCACATACATCCCCTTCTTACCCCTAGCTCAGTTGACTCGATGAACATCTACTCTTTCACAGTATAGCTTAAGCATCTCTCCCTCCACAAAGACTTTCCTTGACAATCAGAATGAACTACATATCTTTTTACTTTTTTATGCAGTTAAAATGTTTACATTTATGTAACAAATACGTGAATACATTTCCATTGTAAAAAGGGGAGACTCGGGGCGCCTGGGTGGTTCAGTCAGGTCAGTCTGTCGGTTGAGCACCAACTTTGGCTCAGGTCATGATCTCACAGTTCATGTGTTCAAGCGGCACATCGGGCTCTGTGCTGACAGCTCAGAGCCTGGAGCCTGTTTCAGATTCTGTGTCTCCCTCTCTCTCTGTCCCTCTCCTACTCTCTCTCTCTCTCTCTCAAAAAAAAAAAAAAAAATTAAAAAAAATTTTTAAAGGGGAGACTCAACCATTATGGATAAATTAAGAGTGAGCACCATCCACAATTCTAGTTTTTAGTTTGGTGTGTGTTTTTCCAGTTCTTATGTATATTAACACCTCATTCCTTATTTACACGTCTTTCTTCCCCTACTAGATTAGAAAACCTACGAAGGCAAAGGCGATGTCTTATCACTCTGGCCCCACTGCCCAGCCCAGTGCCTGGAGGTAGGAATAACCAGCGCTGGAAATGAAACCATCAAAGCACAGAGAGCTTAAGGAACGTGCCCGGCTTACCCAGAAAAGTGGCAGAGTTGGCATTCAAACTCAAGTAGAACATGCACTCACTAACATGATTAATATTAATGATTAATCTATAATTAATATATAATGAACACCTACATTGGGGCAAGTAGCGTTTGGATTAGAAGAGCTGCCCCCAGAGAAGGTCCAGCACCTACCATCACAGCACATTACTGGCTTACATAAGCACCGTGGTAGCATACTTCACACAATAACTAAGTGACTGCTTTTTCTTCTGTCCCCCCCCCCAATTTTGTTTCCCACAGAACGACGTCTAGTAAGAGTGTTTTCACTAGTTATGCAATGCTAATATCTAGTGCAGCCCTAAGTTGTAGCACACCATCAGAATTATAACAGCCTAGTATCTGAAGAGATTACTCATTATTCTCTTTAAAACAATGAATGAGACATTTGTGACTCCCTTTTTAAAGTAATTTCACTCTTCCTCTACAACCTACTACTATCTACAACTAATTTGTAATTTCCCAGGGGACAGCTCCAGCTGCTTGCTGTGTCTAACACAGGGCTGGGCTCAGAGCACTGATCACACGTCTGCTGCATGAAAAAACTGTGAGTGACTTCCACTGACAGTGCGGTAGATTTCACTAGAAAGAGAGCGATAGCTTTGCTATTCCCCCAGACACTCAAGATGAGTGACTGGGGTTGTTTCAAGAAATCTTTTTTCGCTCTTAACAATCTCCCATGCTCTTGGCCTCTTTAGAGCTGAAAGAGCCTCAGGTTTGTGTAAAAAGCAGCCCAAAGTCTGCCTCTCAAAAGGAGCTGGGCTAGTTTGTCACTTACCTCCTAGATCCCGGGTACACAAAATTGAGTTAACCTTTATTCTTTATTCTATACTTCTATTCTGTCGTCATTGGATCTTTTAATTATTTGTCACTTTTTTTTTTTACTCATTAATAATATAACAAAGCGTCTCTAAATTCACCATGTAATCCAAGAGCCAGTACACCGACAATCTCTTTCATTCACTTCTATGCTCCTCCCTATTCTATCCCCTTCCCCCTTCACTATCTTAAATTTTGTATTTATCATTTTTGGGTTTTTTTAATTAAATTTTTTTTTCAACTTTTTTTTTTTTTTTTTTTTTTTTTTTTTTTTTTTTTTTTTTTGGGACAGAGAGAGACAGAGCATGAACGGGGGAGGGGCAGAGAGAGAGGGAGACACAGAATCGGAAACAGGCTCCAGGCTCCGAGCCATCAGCCCAGAGCCCAACGCGGGGCTCGAACTCACGGACCGCGAGATCGTGACCTGGCTGAAGTCGGACGCTTAACCGACTGCGCCACCCAGGCGCCCCTAATTAAATTTTTTATTTGGAGATATTTTAGATTTGCTTGCAGTGAGATCCCACGTGCCCTTCACCCAGTCTCCTCCAGTGGTAAAATCTTTAACAACTTTGGTACGGTATCACAACAGATACTAACATAGATGCAGTCAAGATAGAGAACATTCCCCTCACCACAAAGATCACGAGTGTCGGCAGCACCGTCTATAGTCATAGATATAGACGGTCTCATACTTGGTCCACCCCATCCTTAATCCCTGGCAGCCGCTAATCTGTTCTGTATTTCTATCATTTTGTCATTTCAAGAATGTTGTAAATGTAGTCATACAATATATGATCTTTTGAGATTGACTTTTCTTCACGCAGCATAGTTCTCTGGAGGTTGATCCAGGTTGTTGCCTATATCAACAGTTCATTGTTGTTGTTATTGGTGAGTAGTATTCTATGGTATGGATGTCCCCACAGTTCATTTAATCCTTCACCCATCGGGAGGCACCAGTTCTTAGCTACTATGAATAAAGCTGCTACAAACACTTGTGTACAGGAATTTGTGTGAACATATTGTGTGAAACGTTCACTTTGTGAACATAAGTTTTCGTTTTCCTGGGAAAATGTCCAGGTGTACAATTGCAAGGTCTGAGAGTAGTTGAGTGTTCAGTTTTTCAAGAACCGTCAAAGTACTTTGGATCCAGAGTGGCTGAACCATTTGAAATTCCCACCAGCAGTATATGAATGATACTGGTTCTCAGCATGCTCTCCAGCGTTTCGTGTTGTCACTATTTTTTATCTTAGCCATTCTGATAGGTGAGTAGTATATCTCATTGTGGCTTAAATACGCATTCCCTAACGGATAATGACGGTGAATATTTTTTCGTATGTTTGCTATCTGTATGTGCTCTTCAGTAAAGTGTCTCTTTGTGTCTTTCATCCATTTTATAACTGGGCTGTGAGAACTCTTTATATATTCTAGATACTAGTCTTTTGTCAGATGTGTGGTTTGCAACTATTTTCTCCACTCTGTAACTTGTCTTTTCGTCCTTTTAACAGGGCCTTTTGGAGAATAAAATTTTTAATTTTGATGAGGTCCCATCTACCAGTCTTTCTTTTTATTGGTCATGCTTTTGATATAGTCTAAGAACTCTTTGACTTGCCCTAGATCCTAAAGATTCTCTCTCACTTTTTTTCTAAATGTTTCATAGTTTTTGCATTGCATTTTATGTATTTTAAAGAATTTTTAAGTTTATTTATTTATTTTGAGAGAGAGAAAGAGCGTGCACACGTGCACACACGCAAGTGAGTGGGGGAGGGGCAGAGAGTAAGACTCTCAAGCAGGCTACTCACTGCCAGCTCAGAGCCTGATGTGGAGCTGGAGCTCCAGAATCATGAGATCATGACCTGAGCCGAAATTAAGAGTTGGATGCTTAACTGACTGAGCCACCCTGATGCCCCTGCATTTTAGATTTAAGGATGTGATCCATCTTAATTTTTCTGTAAGATGTGAGTCTTAATTAGGGTCTTTTGCTCCAGCACCATTTCTCCAAAAGTAGATCTTTCCTCCACTGAATTGCTTTTGCATCACTGTCAAAAATCAACTGAGCATATTATTTATTTGGGTCTATTTCTGTGGGTCTATTTCTGGGTTTTTTATTCTGTTCTATTTAGATATGTGTCTGTGTCTCTGCCTATACCTCATAGTCTTGATTACTATAGCTATACAATGTCTTGAAATATATATTATACATTATATAAATATGTTATATACTTATATATATTATTTATATATATCTTGATTACTATAGATATATAATGTCTTGAAATATATGTTATATAAATATATATTATATAAATATAAATATATATTACTATAGCTATATAATGTCTTGAAATTTCATAGATTCCTTCCAGTTTCTTCCTCTTTTTCAAGATTGTTTCAGCTATTCTAGTTTCTTTGTCTTTCCATATAAATTTTAGAATAATCTTTTTAGAATAAATTTAGAATAATATATCTACAAAAAAATCTTTCTGGGATTTTCATAGGAATTGCATTTAGCTTGTACATAAATTTGGGGAAAATAGGCATCTTAGCTAGGTTGAGTCTTCCAATCCATGAGCATAGTATGTCTCTCCACTTATTTAGATTTTTTATTTCTTTCATCAACATTTTGTAGCTTTTAGCATGTAAGTCTTTATGTGTTTGTTAGAGTAACACCTAAATATTTCTTTTGAGTTACTATTTAAAAATTTTAAATTTTGGCATCCATGTATTCATTTGATTTTTGTAGGTTTATCCTGTGTCTTGTGAACTTGCTGAACTCGCCTATTAGTTTTAGGAATTTTTTGTAGATTACTTGGGATTTTCTATGTAAACAATCATGTCATCTGCAAATATGGAGAGTTTCATTTCTTCCTTTTTGATCTATATACTTTTTATTTTATTTTCTTGCCTACTGCAGTGACTAGAATATTCAGCATTATGTTGAATATGAGCAAACTTTCTTGCCTTGTTCCAGATCTTAGAGGGGACAGCATTCAGTCTTTCACTATTAAGTACAATGTTAGCTGTATTGCTTTTGTAGATGCGATTGAGGGAAATAAAGTTCCCCTTTATTCCTGTTTTTCTGGGAGTTTCTATCATGAATCATTGTTGAATTTTTTCAAATAGTTTTTCCTCATCAATTGATATGTGTGATTTTTCTTTTTTAGTCTGTGAAGTGGGTTATATTGATTTTCAAATATTGAAATTGACTTGAAACTGACTTGTACCTCTGGAATAAGAGACTTTGTCCAGTTTCACAAATGAAATGGGAAATGCCCCCTCTTCTATTTTCTGGAAGAGATTGTATAAAATTGGTGTTAATTCTGCTTTAAATGTTTAGAATTCTCCAGTGAAACCACTGGGACCTTGAGATTTGGGGGGGGGGTGTCTTTAGTCAATTCCTTTAGTATTTATAAGGCTATTAAAATTGTTTCATATTGGGTGAGTTGTTGTAATTAATATTTTTCTAGAAATTGGTCCATCTCATCTCAGTTGCCCTGTCTATGCGTGTATAATTGCTCATAGCATTCCTTTATTATTCTCTTGATATCTGGAGGTTCTCTAGTATATTACATTTCATTCCTGATATTGGTCATCTGTGTCTTCTTTTTTTCCTTGGTCAGTCTTCCTAGAGGTTTGTCAATTTTTTTTATCTTTTCAACGAATCAACTCTTTGTTTCAGTGGTTTTCTCTGTTGTTTTTGGATTTTAATTTCATTGATTTTTATTATGTCCTTCTTTCTGCTTGCTTTTGGCTTTTTCTCTTCTTTTTCTAGGTTCTTAAGGTGAAAGCTTGAGACATTTAACACTATGAATTTCCCTCTTAATACTGCTTTAGCTGTATCATGAAAATTTTGATATGTTCTATTTTCATTTTCATGCAGTTCAGGTATTTTTAAAATTTCTCTTGAAATTTCCTATTTGACCCACGGGTTGTTTAGAAGAGTGTTTAGTCCAAGTATTTGAAGATTTCTTGTTATCTTTGTTATTGATTTCTAGTTTGATTCCATGTGGTCAGAAAATACATTCTGTATGATTGTAATTCTTTTTAATTTGTTGAGGTTGGTTTCATGGTCCAGGACATAGTCCTTCTTGCTATATGTTTCACGGGCACTTGAAATAAATGTGTATTCTGCTGTTGTTCGGTGGGATGTTCCAAAAATATCTATTTGATGGTGTTGTTGAGTTCTTCTATATCCATGTTGATTTTTGTCTAATTATTCTACCAATCATTGTCAGATATCTTAATTTTTGTCTGTCTAGTAGGTGGAAAATGTTATTTTGTGGTCTTGATTTGCATTTCCCTGAGTTCTATTAAACTTGAGGGTCAATTAAATATTTTCCTTCCTCCCTAATTGTACTTTTTAAAACATGTAGTTGAGACTTTCTTTACCAATTATTCAAACTTGTTTTTTCCCTCTTATTTGTTTTTTTGTTGTTGTTGTTCTTGTTTTTGTTCCTACATATGTAGTAACCCTGGTGATGCATCTGAATAGGAAAGTCAGGAATATGTCTTTGGGTAATTCTGGTGTATCTCCATCTGGCATAGTGCCACAAGTAATTAGACACACACTTGGGTAAAAAAAAAAACAAAAACAAAAAACCTCCAATGACTTCCCATTTTCTGAAAAATGCAGTCCTCAACCTTAGAATAACATTTAAAGCCCATATGATATACTTCTGATTTAACTAATTCAGCTATGTCAATGCCTCACTGTTCCCTAATAAGTTGGCCCCTGCCTCTACACTTTTGCTCATGTCATTCCCCTTGCCTAGAATGCTTTTGGTCAATCAAAATCCTACTTATGTTCTAAATGTGGCTCAAATGCTCCCTCTTAGGAGACTATCTTGATCATTCCAGCCGGAAGTGATTGCCTTTTTCCATTGTCCTCTAACATCTGCCCTATTTTGGTGCATTGCTTGGTATCATAATGCACATATCTGATAAACCATTGGGTGGCTTCATGTCCGTGCTTCAGACCAGAACTGTGTTGCTATTGTTACTTTACATCTATATCTTGGCTTGTAGGCAAAGTGCCTCTTTTTTATTGATATTCTAGCTCACATAGTGAATATCGTTAGAATTCTATTTCAAATGACCAAATTCACCAAAAGTAGTACATTAGGCAAATCACCAATTTGTTGAGAACAGATTAAAAGAATCATTTAGAATACTGATAAACTCATGCTATGAAGTGATTTCCAAATGCATGTCAGTTGAGTGTGGGACATGAACTAGCAAAACAACCGAAAAATGTGTTTTAAAAATATGATTTGTTTTATGGAAGTGTGCAACACTCCAGTGAGTTTTGCACTTTTGTTTCTTTAAGCCAGGTGATAGTTTCAGTAGACTGTGTAATATAACAGGACTTAAAAAAAAAAGCAAGTATAAATAATACCCTATGTTATTTTTAAAGTAAGGGCCATACAACTTATCTACATAAAAGTAGTGAAATTTTATATCTCACATTTTCATATACCAGGCAATTCCAGTCTTTATTAAAAGTCTAACTATAATTTTTTTAAGTCACAGAAGACTAGATGAAATTTTTTTAAGAATTCTTATCTTAGCATAAAATGAAACCCATTTATTATAGAGAATTAGAAATAATAATGATAATAATTACTATTGATAATTAATAAACTATTAGGTATTTAATTAAAAAATAATTATTGTTAACAACCATAACATAGAAGGACTTTGGAGAGGTTGTTCTAGATCTTTTTTGGTCTGTGTTCAGACAAGAGTATAATGGATAGATTTTTTTTTAAATGAAGAGTCTATACCTGCCCTTGGTGTTCCAGGATGTAATAATGCTGATGTTTGTCAGTGCTTTGTGTTTATTTTCAGTTCCACATGCTGTTCTTTAGACCCATTTCCTCTTGCTCTCTCCCCAGCAGAGGAAGAGAAGTGTTGACCTCTCTCTTCCGCCTCAGAATCTTCCATAGAACTAAAACACTGTGCCTTCAACCTGATTTTCTCCAGGGCAAATCAATCCTCTTTCTCCATGGTGTTTGGGTCTCATTTCCCAATTATTTTATCACTTTGAGGTATCCCCAGAACCTTCTAAGGGCTGAGACCAAGGCATATTTTTCCTAATAACTAATTGGCTTGGTTATCTGGCATTCTCTTTCCTGATAGCAGGGGAACTAGATAGATGACTTTTGGGGCTTACTTTCACTTGTGACTTCATGCATCTTTTTATGGAAACTGGCTGAGGATTCTACATGTGGCAAATATTTAGTAAGCCTTCCTGGCTGTCTGACTCAAGAGTGTGGTTCCAAATAAGAGCCACAAATGGTAAAGGCAGTTCCAGGAATTTGCTGGTTACTCAGCAGTGTTGGATCAAGCAGGGAACACAGTGCCTGCTTCCTGCCATTTCCCAGCCACTTCTTCCCACATTCATTGTGAAATGGGTGGTCACAAAGAATGGTCAGAGGAACCCACATTGCCCCTTGCAGGGTGCTCTCTGGCAGGGGACATGCCCTGTGTATTATGTTCTTCAAGGAGCTCAGGCTTCCTATAGGCAGCTTTACTCAACATGGAATAGAGCTCCAGGCAGTTGGGGCTCACTCAGGTTGCCTCCTCTCAGTATCAGTGTTTCTTTTCAAGGAATCCACTTTTGTTTTTATTTATTTTATTTGAGAAGGCACGTGTGAGCATGCACACAACATGCACGCACACACACAAGCACACATGAGTGAGTGAGCAGGGGAGACACAGAGAGAGAGAAAGCATCCCAAGCAGAGTCCATGCTCAGCATTCAGCCCAATGCAGGGCTTGATCCCCACGATACTGGGATCACGACCTGAGCCAAAAATCAAGAGGTGGATGCTCAACCGATTGAGCCACCCAGACACCCCAGGGAAACCACTTTTAAACCTGGTGTTGTTGAGGCTGTGCATTGCTGCACTCTGGCACCTGTGAACCTGCGATACAGTCACGCTCATCCTGTGCCTCAACGTGAACCCTTCCAGAAGGGAAGGGCTTCCATTCCCTTCTGGAATGGAAGGGAATGGGAGCCCGAGCAGTGGAGTGACAATGCCGAAGTGATCTCCTTCTGGATTCTCAGACTCAATAAATGTTCACCTTTGCAAAAGTGTGTCAGGCACTGGAAAGCTTCTGCAGAAAGTGCCTGCACAATCCTTTCAAACACCTTCCCCATATGGCCCTCCATTTTTTGCAGCTCTTCACCAACCCTTTCGTCCATCTTCCTCTTGTGTCTTGGATATTCCTTTTTAGGTCATACCACTTGCCCAGAATATCCCCAATCAACCTCTATCTTCTCCCATCATTCAAAGGGTTTCTCAAAGGGTTTCTCTTCCAGGAAGTCTTCCCTGACTCACTAGAACAATGAAACCTCCTGGCCTCCCTCTACACTAACCACTCTCCTCAAAGAACTTCCCCTTTGTTTCCACAGAACATAAATGCTGTAACTTATTTATTGGTTTAATGTGTATTTTGAATAGATTCTCAGGAAGGATGTCTTCCTGAGGCATAATAATAGGTGATGCCTTCCAAGAAGTAGGATGCCTTCCAAGAAGTAGAATGGGGTCTAACTGAGGTGTAAATGACCCCAACACATGAGAGCAGCAAGCGTAGTTTCTCAGACTTTGTCTTCAGAAACTGAACTTCTACGTTTCCAGTGGTGCTGCTTATGTATGCAATGTTATTAGCCAGGTGGTTCAGTAGTAGCCATTCAACAGATGTTTGCTGGGAATCTACGGTGAGCCTAGCATTGTGTCAGTGACTCAAGATATAGCGCGTACCGGAAGTTTTTAAGACTATTGTGGCGGCCCGCATTGAACCCTGCCTCTCAGCATCCAGGCCTTTGTGTAGCCCCCACACCCACCTCTTCTTGAATCTGAGTGTGTCTATGAACTTACAGTTCATGTGTGGGAATACGCAGAAGCAGCCAGGAACTTTCTGAAAAAATGATGATGACAAGCGGAGGAGGCATGGTCTTAAGAGAAAATAAATATCTCTTAAAACTGTAAAAACTAAAGCGGTTTGGTATGGGCACATGAACGGAACAGAATAGAAACAGACCCCAAATATATATCAGATATTACTAAATGGAAAATGTGGCATATGAAACCAGTAGGCACTATTAAAAAGAGGTACTATTAAATAAATGGTGTCAGGACCGGCAGTTACCCATCTGAAGCGATCAGGTCACCCCTGTAAACTACTACTCTGTTGGATGACAGGAGAAAAAAAAATAATAAACACTAGCCTTAGTCCAACTTAGAAAATCCAACTCGATCCAATTATTTAAACACTTGTTAGGCGGTGACTCTGGCTCTTTTGGATGACTTAGTATCTTTTCGATTTCCTTGTTTCTCGCTGCGATTGCATATGGATGTAGGGGGAAGAAGGGTTTCTAGGGCCATCTGTGCAGAGCCGTGTACCTTCTTTGGTGTCTCCAGCTTCCGTGGAGATGCTCCTGTCCACCTGTGTCTGGGAACATCTGACACTGTGATTTATGGGATCTAGTTCAGGTTTGTGGCCCTCCCTGGCACGGCTCACCTCAGCTCCCACGGGCACTGCGTTACCTGCAAGGATGGCTGTGATTCCCCTTTAGCGTCCAGACCAGTGTAGGATGATTCAGTCACTCTCCCCAGTGTCCCTCTCACAGGCTGCCAGCCACCTCCACTGGCTACTCCCACAACCCTCCACAGCACGTGCGGATCTCCAAATGCCTTCTGTGAAACAACAGGGCTAAGGCAGGTTCAGGGGCTGAATTGTGGAGGACCACACGGCACTGATTTTACCCTCCTGTCTGATTGTGGTTAGATGAGGAGCACAGGGACAATGTGCTTCCAGGCTGTGTCCTTTCAGAGTCTGAGACCACTCCCCAGAGAGGGGAGGTGGGGTACTCTGAGTCTACCAGCTTCATTTTTTTTCATCTTCTTACAGTTCATTGGGGCCAGAGGGAAAAGGTCTCCTTCCTCTCCTAGACTGCACCTATAGCTAGTCTCCGAGCCCTGGCTCTTGACGTGTTACATGGAGGTTAATGGACTTTAGAAAATCCTTCTCTCTGTAAACAGAATAAGGCTTTCAGGACTTGCCCTGATGTCCACTTGTCCCACAGCCCTTTCTTCCAAGCAGGGCCCATGTCCCCCTCCTCATTACTGAGGGGCAGTGAGCCTCAGGGCTCTGCCTTAGACATGGAAGGCCAGGAGGGAACAACAGTAAACTGGGGAAACAAAAATAAGTCAGGTCAGTGTTTGCAGAATATCTTCTGGTCACAGAGGGTACATAAATTTGGAAGACAATTTCGAGCAGCTATCAACTAAAATCATTTCATAATTCAGATAAATATCTTATGCCACTGCAGAGATAGGGCAATGAATTCAACGTATGGCACATAATTTTCCAAAAACACTTGATGACTCAGCTGTCTGGAAGTTGCTTTAAAACCTTATTAAGTCACAGTTTGCCAGTTCAGAATTTCCTATAATGTAATTCTGAACAGACACGATGGTTAGCTTCCTACAATGAAGGGGTGGTTGGCTATTTCCCAAGCAATTGGCAGCACAAGGACATACAGAGCTTCCCCCTTCCCCTCAGGAGATATGTTCCAAGGCCCCCAGTGGATGCCTGAAACCATGGATAGTACCAAATCCCATATGCACTATGTGTTTTTTCTATGTAGACATGCCTGTGATAAAGTTTAACTTAAAAATTAGGCACCGTAATATTATTAGTAGTCATAACAAATAACTAATAATAAAACAGAACCATTATAAGAACATACTGTTATGAAAGTTATGCAAATGTGGTCTCTCTAAATATCTTACTATACTCTACTCACCTTTCTTCTTGCGATGATACAGAATGATCAAATACCCACGGGATGGCATGAAGTGAGGTGAATAATGCAGGCACCGTGATGCAGGGATGGGCAACTATTGACCTTCTGACAAGATGCCAGGAGGAGGATCATCTGCTTCCAGAACACGGCCGACTGATAACTGAAATGAAGGAAAGCAAAACCACAGATGAGGGGTCGGTGGGGAGACTACCGTATTGAATCTCCTTAAGATAATCAACTGCTTTAAACCACTGTGGGCAGTTTCTTAGACGCTGCTATTATCTGGGAATATTAGCTGTTCATTAACTCATGGGAGGCTGAGAAATATTTGTTGTTAACCTATGTCGCCATGAGTCATGGAGGAGAAGGACAAGAGGAAGAAAAGCCAGCAAGGTAGCTGTGGCGAAATGGCAAGGAGGTTTGAGACCCAGGACCTGTGGACCTTGGGGAGAGACATAGGCAGGGCTTGGAGTTCTAGAGATTTGCCCTACTATGATAGTCAGCAGACCCTTGGGAAAGTGGCTGGGTGTGAACACTCTCTCACCTCTATCTTTGCATCATGAGAATGGAGATGATCGCCTCTATCTCATGTATTGTTTGAGATTTAATGAGATGATGCATGTGGACTTCTTAGCATGTTCCTAACACATAGGAAGCACTCAACACATGGTAACTACTAGTATTTTATTACTGTTACATTCAGCAAAAATGTTGATAAAATTACATTTAAATATTTATAGGGAAAGTATTTTTGTACAATTCTGGGCATATAGTGGACTCTTCATATATTTGTTTAAAAAGTACGTTCCCGGGGTGCCCGAGTGGCTCAGTCAGTAAAGCGCCTGACTTCGGTTCAGGTCATGATCTCGTGGTTCGTGGGTTCGAGCCCTGCATCAGCTTGGAGCCCGGAGCCTGCTTTGGGTTCTGTGTCTGCCTCTCTCTCTGCCCCTTCCCTGTTCGCACTCTGTCTCTCTCTCTCTCCCTCAAAAAGTAAATAAACATTAAAAATAATAAAACAATAAAATAAAAAGTATGTTCCTTTCAACAATTCTAAAGTTCACACTATATATTAATAGCTTTTCACCCAATTGTGCTGCACTGTTAGAGCTATGGCTTCATTTAATCTCTTCCTTTTCTTTGGGTAATCTTTATCTTGAACTGCCAAGAGTAGAATGTATTGTGACCCCATGTTGCTAGAACAAATCTGACACCATGGGTTTGTTTAAACAATTTTTTTTTCAAATCAGATTTACGGGGAGATATGAAAGAGAAAAGGAGTTTGTTAGAGGAAAACAAATGGTTTCTGAGAATTCTAAGGCACTGATCTGATGTATTAAACAGTGAAGGGAACCACGGGTTTCTCTGCATATTATATATAGCACTTGATGAGATCCCCAGAGAGTGCAATACCTTCATAGACAATATAGGGGATAGATCTGATCATGGTCCCTTTGTTGCCACATCTCAGCTTATCCCTCTTCTGTTTCTTTTCCCTGTGACTCAGATAACAGCTAGTGGAAGGGGGAGAAAGGAGTCTGGACAGAGCTCCCAGCAAATTAAGTCCAGTGTTTCAGGGAGGGCAGCCTGGGGGTGCTAGGGTTGGGAGATAGGGGTCACAGAGTCCATCACCCAGGCAGAAAGAATGAAACATTTATTTGTGTTCTTGAACTTTTCTTCCCTTTGGGTGTAGAGGACAAAAGAAATGAGGATTCATCTTAATAAGCAGTATTTCTAGAGAAGCAATCATTTGCCAAATCTGATGATTTCCTTTAAAAGAACAGTCCTGGGGCGCCTGGGGGACTCAGTCGGTTAAGCGTCCGACTTTGGCTCAGGTCATGATTTCACGGTCTGTGAGTTCGAGCCCCGCGTCGGGCCCTGTGCTGACAGCTCAGAGCCTGGAGCCTGTTTCGGATTCTGTGTCTCCCTCTCTCTGACCCTCCCCTGTTCATGCTGTCTCTCTCTGTCTCAAAAATAAATAAATATTTTTAAAAATTTTTTTTAAAAATAAAAAAAAGAAAAGCTCTTGGGTTGGGCTTATAATAACAAAGAGAAATTGCAGTATCAAAATTTGCCAGTAAAGTACAGGAATTCCTTAGTACTCCATCATAGCTTCTGAAGCCAATTTCTTGCAAGCAGTTAATTCCTCAGAAGTCTCAGAAACCTATGGGTTTCACTCTCATCTTCCTTCTGGGACCCTAGAACCCCAGCAAACAGTAAGATGTGTCCCCCCTCCCCCCCCCCCCACTCCTGGATCTTTCCCTCCACTCCCCCTGTACCACTCTATTGGATTCTCTCATGACCAACGGCAGACTGCTTGTGGGAAGGCTCTATGCCATGTGCATATCCACACATACCTTAGCACACTATTTGGATCCACTGGGCATTTATGGAATAAAAGAATGCATGTATGAAAAATGATTTTAAAATATTGTTTGGCACGTAAGTGGGAAAGACCACAAGGCTCTGAGGGTGGGGTTTTCGGGACCTGGAGCAGAGGTGTCCTACAAGTTGTCCAAATGTTATTATTCTGCCCCTGTGATCCCCTAATTTCTATACCCACACAGGATCAGAGGTGGGCAGATGTCAGCAAAAGTTCATACCCACATTTATTTTAACCTTTTGCCCACCATTTTTTTTTTTTCCTTTTTAATCAGGGAGAGAAATGAAGCAAGATACACAGATCAATGCATCCTTCTTCTCCTTTTTCTACTTACTATCCTGGGAGATGCTGAGCTGCAAAATGACTCAAAAGAAAAGGAGGTTGAAATGCAGGAACAAAGGGGCAAGGAAGCTCTAACCCAGGAAAAAGTCACCAAACCAACGGTGCAGCCAAGGGCAGGGGAGGACAGAGAGGCAGTTGGGTGATGCAGCCAGCAAGGACTCTGAGAGGGAGGGTAACCACTGGCTACTTCATGGGGAAACCAAACCTCAGAAGAGTTTGAAGGAACAAAAAAAGTGAAATGCTCAAGTTTTGTATACTTACCAACTGGTGAGAAGAGGCACGGAGAGGATTCCCATCAAGGTAGCACCAGGAACAGAAATGGACGGAGAGCTCCAGGGCCATCATGGCAGGAGTGGACCGCAGAGCCACACATGTGGGCAGCAAGGGAGGCCTTAAAATCTGTGACTAGGTAGGAACCCAAAGGCATGGGAGCCATTCTCTGAATGAGGCATGAAAATACAAACTGATCCTTCACAGACATGGGGATTAGCCAGACCAGGGGACCCTGAGGGGTCAGGTTGTCTTATCTGGCTACGCCAGGCCACACAGAAGTCAAAGGAATACAACCAAAAGAAAGGAGGGCTGAAGGGAAAATATATCCGCTAGAACCATGGAGTCAATCCGAGGGGTGTGAATGCCACCTTCTGCTCTGACATCCTTGGGGATTTGGGGATATGACGTCAGCTTCAGTAGCCAGGAGACTCTAAAGCTCTCATTCAGCCAAGTTTGCCAGTCCCTTAGATCCCTTAGACCCCACCCCCTTCCATATCTCCACTCCCCTCCTCTCGTGGTAGTTAGCCCATCTCCTAACCTCAATTAATAATGAATATGAACATGAATGCCAAGTCATTAACGTGTGAGATTGTGATCTAGGGGGAACTGACAAGTCAGAAATTTGTAGTATGAAATCATTCATTCATTCAACCAATATTAGTGAAAAGCCCACAGGGTACAAGCAATGAATTATGGGAGGACTCTTGAGCTCTGAAGTTTCAAAGGAATAGAACATTAGCTTCCCCAAATCCTTTCATAAAATCTCACCAACGTCTCCAGTGGTTCTCTAGAAAGATACTTTTTCATCATTTTGGTATGTAGAGGCTTGATAATGGAATCTATTTGCAAAACAATAGGTCAGAAAAAAACCCAACCCTCCAAAGAAACCAAAACTAAAACCCTCAGCTAAAAACAAAATCTACAAGTCTTATCTGAAATATACTGAGATAATGGAACTGAAACCCTGTAAAAGCCCCTGGGGTGTAATTTGTCTCTTAATTCTTAATGATAGGGAGAATGGAAGATAGAGTCAAAGATTATTCATATTCACTTGCATACTGTGTGAGTTTTTAAATCACTTAAAAATCAAATTTATTTTTATGCAAGTATTACATGCACATAAAGAATCAAATCTATAAGGCTTGTAAGCAAAAAACACCAGTCCCTTGGCCTGCTTCACCCACCTGGGTTCATTCACTTTCCACTCTCTTAGCTGTATTTTTTTTTTTCTGGTATTTACTTGAATAATATCCACATTATGCTGTCTTTTGATTCAGCTATTTCAGAGATCATGCACTGACTTTTCATTGTGGTGAAGATTTCACTCCCCAGCATTCCCATTTCATGGCTGATATTCAGGTGACACAGTTACAACCAAATGAGTTGTTTCAACTCTACAAAATAAACTTCTATATTGGCTGGCATTGAAGCTCCCTCTGTGCCCAGTCCCTGTCACCCTAGCTGCTCCAGTGTGTTGACCACTATCTGCCCTGACTGCCCAGTGTCCTTCCTCTACTAATTCCCAATCCTTTCATCCTAATAGAACTCTTCCAATTTTTTATTGAATTCAGATTTGAGGTGTTCCTTATTGTCTATATAAATACAGGTCACTGTGAGGCCCATTTGTGACTATGACTACATTTCTTTTCTTGTACAATATTCTGCTTTTACTATAGTGAATAATTGCCTGATTTTTTTCTTTCTCTGAACATCTGAATACCACACAATATCTCCTTTATACAATTTTCCAGGTAAACCATCACTCATTTTGTCAGTTATATTTCCTCTTCCTGAAAATACTCTTCTTTAGTCCTACATATTCATATTCCAACCTGGTCTGACTGGACTCTTCTCCAGATTTGCTGAAGTGTCCTGTGGACTTGAGCTTACCACTGTCCATCTTGTAGCCTCTTTGCTAGACCCCATGGTTGCTGCTTTATTGTTTACCCTATGTAGCAGAGCACATTCACTAGCAGTGTCCCAAACAGCATGTTTTTGGGGTTAAATATATATATATATGTGTGTGTAATATATATATAATAATATATAATATAATATATACAATATAATATATATAATATATAATATAATATATAATTATATATAATTATATTATATATTTATAATATAATATATATTTATATATTTATATTTATATATATTTATATTTAAATATAATTTAAATATATTTATAATATATATTATATATTTATACATATAAATATGTAAATTATATATAATATATAATTTACATATTTTAAATATATTTACATACATATTGTAAATATATTTACATATATTACATATATAATATATATGTAAATTACATATATATGTAATTACATATATATATATAAAATTAGAAAAGGGGGGAGGGGCAGAGACAGAAAGAGAATCTCAAGCAGGCTCCAGTCCAGAGCCCAACTTGGGGCTCAGTCTCATGACCCTGAGATCATGACCTGAGCTGAAATCAAGAGTTGGACACTTAACTGAGCCACCCAGGTGCCCCCAAAAATATATTTTTTAAATATATACTTATTTAGATTTTGCATGTTTGAGAATGGCTTTAGGTTAACCTCTCACTTGATTGATAGTTTGGCTAGGTATAGATTGCTAGGTTGCAAATCATTTATACTGAGAGTTTCCAGGTTATATTGCTCCAGAGACTTCTAGATTAAAAATTAGTGTTTAGTAGTTTGATGCCATGCCAATGTCTCTTTATGATCTTTTCCCTCTACTGGAAGCTTTTAGGAACTTCTCTTTATCTAACATTTCTCAGTGATGGGCCTTGGTATGGGTGATTTTGGTTTTTTGTTTCTTGTCTTTTTTCATTCCTTGTGCTGAATACTCAGTGGGGCCTTTTCCTTTCGGAATTTTGGAATCCATCTGGGGCTAGTGTCTTATATTATTTCTATTTCTTTACTCTTGTTAAATTGAGATATATTTCACATACCATATTAATTCACTCACTTAAAGGTACAGTTCAGGGGCGCCTGGGTGGCGCAGTCGGTTGGGTGTCCGACTTCAGCCAGGTCACGATCTCGCAGTCCGTGAGTTCGAGCCCCGCGTCAGGCTCTGGGCTGATGGCTCAGAGCCTGGAGCCTGTTTCCGATTCTGTGTCTCCCTCTCTCTCTGCCCCTCCCCCGTTCATGCTCTGTCTCTCTCTGTCCCAAAACTAAATAAACGTTGAAAAAAAAAATTAAAAAAAAAAAGGTACAGTTCAATGGGTTTTAGTATATTCACCAATCAACCACTACCAACATCAATGTTTTTTTTAATGTTTATTTATTTTTGAGAGAGAAACAGAGTGTGAACAGGGGAGGGGCAGAGAGAGAGGGAGACACAGAATCCAAAGTAGGCTCTAGGCTCCAAGCTGTCTGCAGAGAGTCCAATGCGGGGCTTGAATCCATGGACCATCAGATCATGACCTGAGTCAAAGTCAGACACTTAACCAACTGAGCCACCCAGGTGCCCCTGCCCATGTCAATTTTAGAGCATTTTCATCACTCCCAAGAGAAACCCTATACACTCCCCATTCCTCCTAACCTCTCCCTTCCTCTATCCCTAGGCAACCACTAATCAATTTTCTGTTCCTATAGATTTGCCAATTCTAGAGGTTTCATGTAAGTGGAATTGCACAAAAGTCTTTTGTGAGTGACTTCTGTCACCTAGCATGCTTTCAAGTTTCATCCACATTGTTAATATGTACCGTACTTATTGCCAAATAATATCCCATCAATTGGATATACCATATTTTATTAACTTATCAGTTGATAGACATTTGAGTTGCTGCTACAAACATTCATGTACAAATTATTGCGTAGACATGTCTTCAATTCTTTGAGGTTTAGAACTTGGAGTTGAATTGCTAGGTCATATGGTAACTGCATTATGTTTAAGAATTTTGACTCCTGGATTTTTTTCTGCATTTTTTTGAGAAGGGTATCAATTAGATATTGGACCCTCTGAATTTATTCTCTTTACTCTTATTTTTTCTTTTTCTTTTTATAATTTTTTTTTCAACGTTTATTTTTTATTTTTGGGACAGAGAGAGACAGAGCATGAACGGGGGAGGGGCAGAGAGAGAGGGAGGCACAGAATCGGAAACAGGCTCCAGGCTCTGAGCCATCAGCCCAGAGCCTGATGCGGGGCTCGAATTCACGGACCGCGAGATCGTGACCTGGCTGAAGTCGGACACTTAACCGACTGCGCCACCCAGGCGCCCTACTCTTATTTTTTCTAAATTGTCATCTCTTAATCTGGTTCTACTTTTGGGAAAATTTCATTATCTTCCAGCCTTCATACTGAAATTCTTTCAACTTTTACACCTTTAATTTTCAAGAATTTTTTTTAAATGAATGGAACATCGAGAACTTTTTTTTTTTTTTTTTTTTTTTTTTAATGAATGGAATATCTTGTTACCTCTGGGAGGATAGCAATTATTCTGGAACTTTGTTTTGTATTTATCTCTGGCTTTTCTGAGGTCCTATTTTCTCTTTGGTTTTTGTGTTCTTGTTTTCATTCATTCAGTTAATTAATATGAATTGAGAAACTATCATATGCCAGGTACTTTTCCAGGTGCTTGGGATACATCAGAACAAAGATTACTGCCTTGATGGGACTCAGTCTTTGGTCTCTGCATTTAGACTTTCCTCAAATGTCTGGTGAATCTCAATTTGTATATTTATTATTTTTTAAAACTTATATAAAATGCGTAAATAAGTGTATAGCTAAATAGTTACACATATGTATACAGCCATGTGAACAACACTCAGATCAAGATCTAGGACATTTCCTTCACCTAAAAGAATTCCTGGTGGTTATTCCCAATTAATATCTCCCCTCTCCCCATGGATAACCACCATAGATTAGTTTTGCCTATTCTGATTTCATACACCGTATGCACTCTTCTGTGCCTGGCTTCTTTTATGCAACATAATGTCTTTGAGATTCATCCATGTTGTGTGTATATCAGTAATTCATTAAAAAAAATTGTGTTGGGTTTCATTATAAGTATATGCTATAATTTATTTTTTCATTCTACTACTGATGGATATTTGGGTTGCTTCCAGTTTTTTATTATGTCCACTTACTTTTGAAAGTGAAATACAAAAATGCTTCTGGAAGTTCTAGGTAAGTGGGACTTAGGCACTAAATGGTGCTACAGTAGGGTGACTGGAGTGGTCAGTTGGACATGTGGTTTGGGATCTCCAAATACCACTATCTGTATAGATTGTTCAATTTCTCTACAGGATCGTCTAAGATACATGAGCCAAACTGCTAGTATTCTGGAACTTCCAAGTCTTACCATTCAATGGAACATTTTATCCTGACCTTTTTTTTACCCCCTGAGTTTCACCCTTACTGTCCAGGGACTCTTTATTTCAATTTTCTCCAGAAAGTAAGTTCCTTTGGCAGAGGCAATTACTGACAGTGAGTGGAGGGGGGACATGATCTCATTTTTAGGTTCCTCTATCTCATCTCAGCCTTTTGCAGTGTCCTCCATTCTTCAGTGTTCTAGAGATTCTGGGAGCAAATTGGCAAATTTCTCTTACCAATGTCTCTCTCTGCAGACACTTAGACTTGATCTTCCTCTGACCTGCTAATTCATTACTCTTTCCTCCATACACATTCCTTCTTCATATGCTATGGTCTGGGCAACATACCTCTTGGTTTCTTCAGAAGACGAGTGTGTGTTTCTCTTACTCTTGCTATTTTGGGGTAAATGCTACACAAGGAGAAAAATGGATTCAATAGATCTCCATTTCCTTTCACCTCCTTTGTCAAAATTAATGGCTTCTCATCACCAATTCTAAAATGTACAAAGTTCTTAAGAGCTGACCCTGCCTCTGTTCAAGTTCACCTATAACAAGTTTTTTTCTTTTTTTTAATTTTCCTTATAACAAATCTTTTTAGACAAGACCTATACATCAAGACTTACCTGATGGTCCTCAGTACACCAACCACCAGCCTTGGGATATTCCCTTCACATTGCCAGGAATCCTCCTGATTATTTGCCTAAAATATCCAAAACTGCAGAAATGTCACCTCCTCCGCAAAGACTTCCAGGACTTCTCAAAGTTTGCCACATATACATCCATATAGCATTTGCTGCTTTGCATGATCATTGTTCATATGGTCATTCTCTTCACTAGAATATAAACTTCTTAAAGACAATGTTTATCCTATGAACGTTTTCATTTCCTTCATCAAACCAAGTATTAATAGTGCTTACAGAATGCTCACTATGTAAACTTTGTGCCAAGTAGTAGTCTAAGGATTTTATATTATAAACACATTTACTTCACATAATAATATTAACATCGTCCCCATGTTACATTAGAGAAGACAGCAACACCGAGAGGTTAAGTAACTTGCCCGATGTTATTTAACTCTTAATAATAACCAATAGGGGAGCCTGGGTGGCTCAGTCAGTTAAGCGTCTGACTTCGGCTCAGATCATGATCTCATGGTTCATGGGTTCAAGCCCTGCATCAGGCTCTGTGCTAACAGCTCAGAGCTTGGAACCTGCTTCGGATTCTGTGTCTCCCTCTGTCTCTGCCCCTCCCTCGCTCACACTCTCTCTCTCTAAAAATAAATAAACATTAAAAAATTAAAAAAAAAACCCAAAACCAATAGATGATCCGGCTCTGAGACTATGCTCTGAACCTGACTTTTGAACTGAGTAGGTGCCTAACATTTATTTGTTGAATGGATGAATCAATGTGAAGGTAGAGAAGGAAAAACCATAGCCTTCAAAAGAAGTCAAACAAATTCAGTCTTAGAGATAGCCATATTTTGAAGCCAACAAAAAGTTTTATTTTATTGACTTTGTTCTCCATTGCAGCCCAAGCCATAACGACCCAGAGAAAGGGGGCTAGGATAAAATTTCTGTTGTCTACTGTTATGGACTGAGTATTTGCATCTCCTCAAAATCCCTAGTTGAAGCCCTAACCCCCAGTGTGGTTCTATTTGGAGATGGGGCCTCTAAGGGAATAATTTAAGATTAAATGAGGTTATATGGGTGGGGCTCTGATCCAATAGGATTAATGTCCTTACAAGAAGAGATACCAGCACTTCTACCCCTACGTATACACAAAGGAAGAGAGACCGCACCAGACACCAAATTTGCTAGTCTCTTCATCGTGGGTATCAAGCCTCTAGAAATATGAGAAATTGAATTTCTGTTGTTGAAGCCACCCGGTCTGGTATTTTGTTACAGCAGTTCAAGTACACTAATATAGTTTGTAATGGCTGAAGTATGGAAAACAGATTTTCCTTCACTTCTTCCAGAAACCAGCTGCTTTAATGTGTTTTCTCTCCTGTGGAACTGGATTTGACCTTCTTGTGTTGTACTTTTGTTTTTGTTTTTTGTTTAAAGGAAATTTTAAGACTGCATGTAACCCAGCCTTCTTTATACCACAAGGAGGCTGATGTTTGATTTTGTTTTCCTTCAATACTGCCTACAACTATAGATTTTCTTCCTTTTCATCATCTTAGCTAATTCATGCTTTATGCAGGAATTCAATCTCTCTTCTTAGAAGAAAGTACTTCTAATCTCTCTTAGAAACGTATACTTAACCAATACTTTTACTTGTATCAGCCATGCTTATCCTAGTTAAAAATGGCAACATACTGTCTTGTCCAGTGGTCTTTAATTCGGAACTCTCCTATAACTGTGGAGTGGAACTTTGGGCTCTCTGAAGGATTTCAAGTTTCAGCTGTCTGGGACCTTTAAGGTATAACAAACTTTTTTTTTTTTTAATTATAAAAATTTCCAAACAGACAAAAGAGTAGAGTCATGGGGCGCCTGAGTGGCCCAGTCAGTTAAGCATCCGACTTCAGCTCAGGTCATGATCTCACGGTTCGTGAGTTCGAGCCTCGCGTCCGGCTCTGGGCTGACAGCTCAGAGCCTGGAGCCTGCTTCAGATTCTGTGTCTCCCTCTGTCTGCCCCTCTGCTGCTTACACTCTGTCTCTCACATTGTCCCAAAAATAAATTAACGTTAAAAAAAATAAAAAAAAAAAAAAGAGTAGAGGAATGGTTACATTATACAGATCCACTATTATTAAGATTTTTGCCACATTTACTTAATCTATTCTTTTTTCCTTTGCTGACATATTTCTGAGAAAATCCAAGACATGAAGTCATTAAATTCTATGTATCTCAATATGTATCTCTTAAAAAAGGAAGACATTTTCTTAGGGGCATGTGGGTGGCTCACTTGGTAAAGCATCCGACTTTGGCTCAGGTCATGATCTTATGGTTTGTGAGTTCAAGCAACACATCAGGCTTTGCACTGACAGCTCAGAGCCTCAAGCCTGCTTCAAATTCTCTGTCTCCCTCTCTCTCTGCCCGTCCCCACTCATGCAGTCTCTCTCTCAAAAGTAAGTAAATAGACATCTTAAAAAAAGGAAGACATTTTCTTATATAATCATCAATGCAATTATCCAGGAAAATTAACAATTGTTTATAGGCTATTGAAGTGAAACACCTCATACAGAATTTTATGCCATAAAAAACTTAGCACTATATTAGAATAGCAATATTCTGTAGCCTCACAACAATTTAATTTTTTTTTAATTTTTAATGTTTAGTTTTGAGAGAGAGACAGAGACAGGGTGCCAGCAGGAGAAGGACAGGGAGAGAGGGAGACACAGAATCCGAAGCAGGCTCCAGGCTCTGAGCTGTCAGCACAGAGCCCAATATGGGGTTTGAACTCACGAACTGAGAAACCATGACCCGAGCTGAAGTCGGACACTTAACCGACTGAACCACCCAGGTGCTCCTGTAGCCTCATAACAACTTTAAAGTGAAATTTAGTATGTTGAGAAATGCAGGATGCTTATTTACCATTCAACTAAAGCTGAGCTCAAGATACCTGAGATAATTAAAAAATACATAGTTTTAAGATTTCAGTTCTTTGTACATTATTTTAATAAAAAACACACTGCTGTTACAAATATACAGATATCAAATTGTAACATTAAAATACAGAGTGAAATACAGTGGCTTTATAAATTTTCTTCAATGAGACAGATTTTCTGTCACATTTAGACATTTATGATTAAGTCATAATAAACAAGGGAAGTACAGATTTTCCAACCTCATGATTAGTAAATTCCTCTGCAAGTGAATGAAGTCGTACAGCCATCAAAAGGAGAAAAGTTAGATGGCCCTGTCTGCATTGTATTACTGTGACAGAGGTACAGTAAGAGCTATAAGAAACTGTAGTGAAATGTTAGAAGTATAGGCAACATAGCTTTCTCAGACTTCTACCAATAATTATGTCCTTGATAAATAAGCATCCTTAAATGTAAGATAGTTCAGTATGACTACATCTATTTTTGTTCCGCAATGACAATTTGTTAATGTATTAATGCGATATATATTTTTGAACTGCAATCATGTGGAAATAATGAAAAACCCTAAAAAGAAACTACTAGTCCTAAGTCAAATAATATTTAAAAGTTGAAAGGCCTGTGGAGAACAGAAGTGTGAACAAGAAATACTGGCTCCATGCCAATTTTTATTTCTAACAGGAAGTCTTATATAAATAAGTCTTCTTTGTCTTACAGAACAAAACAAAAACACAAAAATCCTAAAAATAACACCACAAATCCAAATTAGCTGAACTTGGAGTAACAAAGTCAAAGCCAGTCTTCTCAACTGCATATCAATGTGATAAGTCAAAACTGCATTGAAAAAAAACAAAAACAAAAACAAAACCCAAATGCATCTGCTCCTGGCTCCTAATCAGAACAGAGGATTACTTTTAGCATTTAAATAAAGATACCTGTTACACTGCTCTTTTTTAGAGAAAGATGTACACCAGAAATCTAATAGAATGTGTTACGCGTGGTATTCCACAAAAGCTGTAAGGTAGCCGAGAGTTGATTACATTTAAGGACAGTAAAAGTTTGCACTCTTAATACCCACTGATCTCTTTGTGCCAATATTCAAAAAATATGCTTTTCATCACTAAAGACAAAATGATAAGGAAACACAATGATTACATTCTATGTCAGCATAGAGCTACTATATTTGTATAAAGGAATCACTAGTTAAAGAGTTATTTGTCTTTTTAAAGGAAGCCCTGTCTAGGCATTAGGCTGTAATCTAAATGTTGATAGTGCCGAATTTCAACTCGCAAGATAAACAAAAAGAGCTGTCAAGAGGTGTCAAGATTAATTCTCTTTGGCCGCAACGGATACCATTTTCTCTGGGGACAGTCTTTAGTTTGCCTTCTTTTCAGTACCACATCAGTGGCTTTCCTGGTAGAAGTCTCTGTTGGTGTGGTTTCTATTTGTGTAATAAAGCTCTCAGGTTTAACATCTGGTTGCTTGTAACAAGCGGAAAAGACTTCTTGGTGGACTCTCTGGAGCTGGATAATAGGCTGCATCTTTAAAACTTGGGAAAATCCATTTCCTTGTTCAATTAATGCAGGCAAGGACTTAAACAAACAACAGTAATACTTAACATTAATCTCAGTTTGAAACACAACCACACAGAAACAGATACAACACTCGAGATTTTAATTCTTTAGGTCAAGGCTTTTCTAGGACCTAATTATTTGGGTCATGGATATTTGCTTTTACCTTAAAATACCAATTTTAAATGCTGAGAGATTTTAACCAAAAACTAAAACTAAAAAGATATATTCTATTCCTACAATGTCTGGTGATAAAATAAAACAAAACTTTGGCAACAGGAAGTTAACAGAATTTCAGAGCCAAGGATTTGATGTCTGAGATTCCATATTTTAAGATAGTAAGTATTTTGGAAATCCCGATCATCAAGACCAGGCAGGGATCAGTACATTTTTCCTGTAAAGGGCCTCACATCCCTGCCACAATTACTCAACTCTGCCATTGTAATGTAAAGAAGCCACAGACAATAAGTAAATGGATAGGCAGAGCTGTGACATGAAGTTTTATTTACAAAAACAAGTGCAGGCTGGGTTCTTGCCTGGCTCACTAGTTTGCTAACTCCTGATAAAGAACATGCAATTGGAGAAGCATGAGCACCAGAAAATCATGGAATCAATACAAACCACAGAAGAATGTCATAGAAAATTATCAGAACAAGGAAGATTCAGGAGTTTTTTAAAAATAATTTTCATATACTAGAAATCCAAATGTTTTCTTGTTTGCATAAAATAAATGTCGAGAAGATAAACAATTTTATTATAATACTAAGACTCCAAATTGAATACGCAGCATACATAATTCAGTGATTAAGAGTATACTGCGGCTCCTGGGTGGCTGAGTTGGTTAAGCGTCTGACTCGATTTCAGCGCAGGTCATGATCTCACAGCTCGTGAGATTGAGCCCCACACAGGGCTCTGCACTGACAGCGAGGAGCCTTCTTGGGATTTTCTCTCTTCCTCTCTCTCAACCCCTCCCCAATGTGCACATGTGTGATCTCTCTCTCTCTCTCTCTCTCTCTCTGTCTCTGTCAAACTAAATAAATAAAACTTTAAAAAAAAAAAAAAAAAGAAGTAAAGGCTCGGGAGCCAAATATCCAGGGTGTAAGTCCTGACTCATTTACTTGGGCAATCTAGAGCCTCTCTGAGCCGCAGTTTCTCAACTATAAAACACAGAAATTAGCAGTACCTATCTCATAGTGTTATTTTAAGGATTAAGATAATATATGTAAAGCAGTTAGATGGTGTCTGACCCATAAATGCTCACTACGTGTTAGGTGGTATTATTATCCAAAACTGTCTGATAGACTGCTAAATCTCAGAATTAAAAAATATAACCAATCTTCAAAGAAGTCAGATATATTGGCATATACTTCCTATTAAATGGTAGTTATTCTGAATGTTGTCACTTCATAAATTCATTAAAGATCTACTTAAAAGACTACTGAGAATTCCTGTTACAATAGACTAAAATACACATAGATGTTGAAAACAAACACCTAGCTACACATTTCATTCATTTTATAACTGTTTAGCATGTAGCTTTTACCTTCATGGCTTCACTGATCTCTTTAGCTATTGTTTCTCCTCTGCATTTCAAATTTTCCACACGAGAGGCTGCAAAGAAACCACCAAAAAGTATTTTAGGTTCTTTATCTAATACCAAGTCATAAAAGATACACAGATGCTATTTGGACAAAAATCCGTTAAGACTACCCACCTTAGCTCAATCTTTCTTAGCATACTTTGTAATCTATTACAACAAGTGTCCCATTAAATTTATCTAGATAAATAAAAAGACTATGGAAATGTTAGAACCGTAGAGTAAAACTAATAGGTATGATAGGCAACAAGAGTTTTATTAGGAGTAGTCCTAACACTATGTGCCCCTAATAGCCTAATGTTTGTTCTATATGTGATCTACCACTGTATTTAACATCTTCAAGCACTCTCATCCCATTTTAAAGTAAATATAGGCTAATATTTGATATTTATTACTCTGAATTTTATACACGTAAAACACATTTGAATTTGGAATAAACAATCACATTGTATTGAGGATACTAGATGGAATTTCTGGAAAAAAATCTGGAATAGATTGTCAATAATATTAATTTAAAATTTTTAATGTTTTTTTTAAATTTTATTTATTTATTTTTTACTAATATCCAAGTTAGTTAGCATATAGTACAATAATGATTTCAGGAGTAGATTCCAGCGATTCATTCCCTATGAATAACACCAGTGCTTATACCAAAAAGTGTCTTCCTTAATGCTCCTTACTCATTTAGCCCATCTCCCCACCCACAACTCCTCCAGCAACCCTCAGTTTGTTCTCTGTATTTAAGAGACTCTTATGTTTTGTCCCTCTCCTTGTTTTTATATTATTTTTACTTCCCTTCCCTTATGTTCATCTGTTCTTTCCTAATTCCTTGGTGCTTTACTGATTCCTAATACATTTTATTTTCTTCCAATCTTTGTTATAAATGTTCATGGCTACTTCATAACAGAACTGCATATGCAATGATATAAAAGGACAAAAATCCTACTAAACTCCAAGCAAAACTGGATAAGAAAAATCCTTCCATTTTGAAATTATCTACAAATTAGTTTTTAGAAGAGTAGTTCTCACTGGAAATTACTTCAGATCTAAGCAAATATATAACCATGTTAGGAGAGCTACAACCTTACTGGCTTCAAGAAAGTGGCAAGATAAGCCAAGCAAAATTTCTTTCATAGCTGCTATTTTCTTTTCTGACTTTCCTTAGGTCAAAAATGTAGACCACATTTAGGAAAAAGAAAAAAAAAAAGGAAACGAATAGCAAAAGCACCTGGAAGAAAGAGGGTACTCAAAGAAAGGGAAAGGCAAAGGTAACAGGATGGCCTCAGAAAAAAGGTTCTTAACCAGTTTTGCTACCAGAGATTTCTTTGGCACTTGGATGAAGCCTACAGACCCTTTCTAAGAATAGTTTTAAATGTGTTAGTTTTTTTAAGTGAGGTACAATTTACATACAGCAAAATGTAGATCTCAAGTTTAACATTCAGTCACCTTTGACATATGCAAACCATACATGGGGCACTTCCTTCACCCTACAAAGTTCCCTTGTGCCCCTTTCCCAACCAACCTTCTCTACAAGAAGCAACCACTCATCTGATTTCTGTCATTATTCATTGCTTTTGCTTACTCTAGAATTTTAGAGTGTTTTACAATAAAATTTAAAATACAACTATTGAAGCGTTGTGATAGGTAATATATGTGCTTCTTTATTAATGATTTAAATAAGATCAAGTGGCAGGTCTAATAATTACCATCATACGAAAATAATGAGCATCAACAATATTGTGAGGTATCTGCAATAACTAAAATTGAAAATATCTGTGGCTTTTAGTAGCAAAAAGTTACAGGTACTGCTAATTCTACCACCATGATCTACATTCAACACTGAAGGAAATGCTAAATTTCAGTATGAGGTTAGTAAAAATAGCAATCTATTTTTTTCTATTCAAATTAATAATCTCCCTGTATTCTAAGGACCCTTGCCTTAAAATAATATGCTAATTTCCAATCTTTTAAGATTTGGGGATATTTAGGGGATATATCCCCAAAGTACTTAGGCAATTATTAAATTTTCTTCTGAGCATGGCGTATCAGTGATCCATCCCTTGGGACTCTTGTGGCAGTCTGGCTTCTAGCCAGGCTCTCACTTATTCTCTCCCCCTCAAACTTGCATACCTGTATGGGAGTTGCTGAGTCTTCCAACATTTATTATGTATTTTCCATGGACTAGGCCCAGCACTGGGTACTCAGAGTAAGGAAAAAGGGTCTCTGCCCCTCAAGGAACTTACCGGTTAGAAAAGAAAGACACACAGAAACACACAGAAACAAGCCAGTTTTTGAAAAGGTTAAACTTGTCCTGCACAGCCTCACATTTCCATGATCCTGCCACAAATTCCACCCTCTGCCTGAAGGAGCATTCCCCTGCAACAGACTCCCACAGTCTCCTGAACAGTTCTAGTAGAATAACTGGAAAACTTCACTGCACTGATCTGTTTAGAATAGTTTCTCAACCCTATGAGACCCAACTTCCCCCTTTAGAACATATTTCGTAAAGTCCCCTTTACTATTCTAAAAAAAAAAAAAAAAAAAAAAAAAAAGTATTTCTGTACATATAAATAAAAATACAAAGGAAAAACAGATATAATGAAGTACTCAAATAATTGTACCTATTATCCTGAGTAAATATGGATTTAAGAAAATTTATATT
The DNA here is from genome assembly GCF_018350175.1 of Felis catus. Classification (NCBI taxonomy): domain Eukaryota; kingdom Metazoa; phylum Chordata; class Mammalia; order Carnivora; family Felidae; genus Felis; species Felis catus. The sequence goes on along the minus strand of NC_058384.1, from coordinate 30,618,643 downwards.
AGAAGTCATTCTACATAGAAAACAAAAGATCATAAGCAGAAATAGAAAAATTAGTGTTTTGGGGTGCCTGGGTGGCTCAGTCGGTTGGGCGTCCGACTTCAGCTCAGGTCACGATCTCGCGGTCCGGTCCATGAGTTTGAGTCCCGCATTGGGCTCTGGGCTGATGGCTCAGAGCCTGGAGCCTGCTTCCGATTCTGTGTCTCCCTCTCTCTCTGCCCCTCCCCCGTTCATGCTCTGTCTCTCTCTGTCTCAAAAATAAATAAACGTTAAAAAAAAATTTTGTTTTAAAAAAAAGAAAAATTAGTGTTTTATAAGAAATAACAGTCAATATTACTTGAATATGATAAAAAAAAAAGAGGAAATAATGGAGTATGGATAACCTACCAAGACAAAGCCTATACTACCAAGTATAGGCTGTTGAAATGGTGAAAATTAGGAAGTGCAGTATTACTACAAATGAGATGGCCTTATTGAAAGTGTCATGTCAAAATAATTCACCATATTATAACATGGTAAGCTATAAGGGAATTAAATCCTACTTAGAAATTCCACCATAATTCAGACTACATTCAGTATATACATTTACTTAAAAAGACTTCAGTGATCATACTGTCAAAAGGTGATGAGGAACACAGGATAGACTGGGCCAAAACAAGAATATGAGAAACTTTAGAGCAGATACGTGGTTGCTCTTTATGGATACATTCTGAGTAAGAATAAACAGGAGCAATCCAAAAATATAATCCGAATTTTAAATAGATTTTTCATATTAAAATTTTTAATAGTCACATAATTTATCATTATACAAAAATATAGTTTTTAATATTTAGTGTGGCAATAATAGCAAGTATTTAAAAAATAATTTTTAACGTTTATTCTATTTTGAGAGAGAGAAAGACAAAGTGTGAGCGGGAGGGGGAGAGGGGCAGAGACAAAGGGAGACACAGAATCCAAAGCAGCCTTCAGACTCTGAGCTATCAGCAAAGAGCCCAATGTAGGGCTCAAACCCACGAACTATCAGGTCATGACCAGAGCTGAAGTCAGACGCTAAACTGATTGAGCAATCCAGGCGCCCCTATAATAGCAAGTATTTGAAAATCATTTCTATTAAAAAAATGAGGGGCACCTGGGTGACTCAGTCAGTTAAGTTTGTGACTTCAGCTCAGGTCATGGTCCCCGGTTCTTGGGTTCGGGCCCTGCATTGGGTTCTGTGCTGAAAGCTCAGAGCCTGGAGCCTGTTTCAGATTCTGTGTCTCCCTCTCTCTGCCCCTTCCTCATTGGTGCTCTCTCTCTCTCAAAATAAATAAATATTTTAAAACTTCTAATTAAAAAAAAATGAGATTTCTACTTTTGTATGTTTCCATTAATTTAGTAACATTTGGTTCTAGTCCTATTTAAAAGCAGTCTCAAGTCTTCTATTACATATTTTCCATCAGCTTTGTTGCTTTTGTAATAACTACATACTGTACCAGAAATTTTTTCAATTAAAAATTTTGGAAATGCTCGTAAGTAATTGTCTTTGGAAAAAACGGAGTATGAAAGTTGTTAACTGATAAAACATGGCTTTGGCTGCAAAGATCTGTTTGTTTCTTTTTAGTTCTGTTTTCCTTTACTGTACATGTTAACAAACAGAGAAAGAGTATCTGAAGAAATACGATGATGTAATGATGTAAGTCAGAATAGTGGTTACCTCTCATGGCTAGGGATTACTGACTAGAAAGGAAGATAAGAAAACTTTTTTGGGTACTGGAACTGCTATATAGTACAGACTGCCCATAAAGTCAGGAAGCAGAATAAGTATGTATTAGTTTCAGATAATACACTATCTTTTTCTTTAAACTCAAATACCTTTTCAGGTAAAATACTTCTAAATTTAAGACAATGGGTCCAATTGTTAATACGTGAAAACTACAATAAATAGACTATTTTCCTTGTTTTTAGACTTTTTGGCCACTTTCAATTGTGCTTACTGTATACATGAAAACATAATGGACACCTTATTTGAAAATATAAGTAACATACTGTTTAAAAATAAGTTTGTCCTGGGGCACCTGGGTGTCTCAGCTGGTTGAACGTCCCACTTTTGATTTCAGCTCAGGTCACGATCAGCTCAGGTCATTGGATTGAGCCCCATGTTGGGCTCTGTGCTAAGCGTAAAGCCTGCTTAAGATTCTCTCTCTCTCTCTCTCTCTCTCTCTCTCTCTCTCTCTCTCTCTCTTTCTAAAAAAAAAAAAAGTTTGTCTCATGTTTCCTAACTATACAGACACTCAGTATATCTAGATTGAGGAGGCAGTTACATGTGTTTATGTGTATGTGTGTATATAGATTCATCAAGCTGTGCACTGTATGTTATACCTCAACATACACACACACACACACACACACACACACACACACACACACACACTAATGAACAGAGTATTTTTTAACATTTACTCTTGAAACCCATCTTACTTTTATTTATAGGATATGGTAATTAATATTATTCTTCATTGTTACTGCATGATTTACAAAATAATCTATTACCCAAGGGATTCCTAATTTTTGTATAAACATGTGCCTCTTTGAAAAAAACTGTCTATAAGCCTACACTGATGGACACAATAGCTGTTCTCCATCTGTAACACAAGCAATGACAATGTAAAAGTCGCCAAGAGTAGTTTAAGTGTAAAATGGAGTTAGGTCAGAGACTTGGATAATTATAAACAGATTTTCACACATGAATTTCTGGTGGAATAATCTGAAGTTGTGCTGGACATATAAGACATTTAGTATTCCTGGCTCCTGACTATAGAATGCCAGCTGTACCCTCCCCATTACTGTGGTAACCAAAAACTTCCCCCACTTTTCAAAACTGCCTCTAGGGGGCAGTACTGCCACCAGTGAGAACCAGTGTTCTAACTTAATTTTTAGAACTTCCTTGGAAACATCATTCTCTTAACCTTGGACTCCCTAAGTGTTGAACACAATGCCTGACATGTAGAGCAGGTGCTCAGTACGTATGATGGAACAAGACTATGATAAGAGTGCGCTGTGGAGGCAAAAGAGGGGTGAGGTCAATCCAACAGGAAAACTGAAAGGAGAGTAGAAGTTTCAGAGGTGCTCTAAGAGTTGCCTTAAAAAAGGATCTGGTGCTGGATGGCTGGGGTAAGTGGGAATAGGAGGTGGATGGTAGAGGATGTGCTACACCAAAACAAGGGAATAAATCAAGAAAGAAGAAAACACAGGAACCAGGAAACAGGATTCAAAACAGAAGTACAGGAAATTCCTAGGATGATGAGAAAGGGACAAATGCGACCAAAGTTTTGCAGCAGGCCTAGAGAGCAACCAGTCCTGCTTAGAATAGGAAGACAAAAGCCTCCCAGAGGAATATCTCCAAGAAAAAGGAAAAGGTTTTAAAATGGATTTGATGGATAACCTAAAGTGTTTACCACATTGAGAGGAATTTTACAGTTCTACTGAAGTGTTTGGGAAAGAATTAGTGATAGACACAACAGCAAACAAAGCAAACAGAAAAATAAAGCCATTATCATTCTGAAGGAGGATGGGAAGCTGTTCAAGAAAGAAATATACTCATAGTAATGATTACCTGACTCATACTGAAGAACACTTATATAGTCATAACAATATAAATACTAAATATTACTGATTTCTTGACAAAAGTGAGAGATTAAAAGTGAAGCTGATGACTGTAGATTATTCTTTGAGAAACTTGGCTATGAAAAGGAAATAGGAGCACAGAGAAGAGAAACCCAATGGCATAGTAACTGTCTACTTAATCCCAACAGCCCATTCCTGTAGTAGTGTGGGGTGGCATCCATTAACAATCAATCTCGTGTATTACCATTAGTAACCCTGTGAGGCAAGCAGGTTTCATCAGCCTCCTTTTATAGATAAGAAAACAGAGCTGTGAGAACTGAGAAATGATCTAGAATAGAACTAGAACCCACATTTCCTAGAATTCAAAGCACATGCTCTTTTATGTTCTATATGTAACTTTCCAAAATAACCATTTTGTCTGGAATTGTACTATACTCATAAGAATATAACAAATGGTCAAAAATTAGTTCTAACATATTAAAAATCTCTTGAAATAAAAATAAATTATGTCTGGTAAAAACTAAAAATAGAACAATTCTAGAGTTAACTCTGCTTTAACTATTAACATTATAGTACCTTCTTTTTTTTTTTAAGTGAATTAAATTCCTTTCATTGAAAATTAAGGAACATCAATAATTTTAGGAAAAAAACCAAGCACACAAAGATTTTAAAAAGCACTATAAGAGGGGAGAAAACAAACACACAATTAAAAATGATCACTAACATTTGTGAATATGTTGCCTATAAACGCATCAAAATAGCATTTTCCAACATTAATATCTGCTTAGAAAATTTCAAAATATATAAAACTTTCACTCCCTCACTCAAGACTTTTAAATCAATTTTTCACTTCTCACTAGTAAGAGCATGTATGTACCCCTGTTACACAAACATCTGACTTAAGAATATATCACATGCAGAGAGCTGGCACCTGCCATGTAGGAGACTGGGGATGGCCTTCTCTCCATAGCTTTCATGGGAACATCTTTGTGACACCACTTCCCTCTCACTGCAAAGGTGTTTAGGGATCCAAACCGTTCCCCCCAAATCCTATTTAAACATCTGTAGTGGAACTAATGTACATCTGAAATGTGATTTTCCTAATATTTTTCAACATTAATGTGTAGTATTTCAGCTACATTGCAGGAAAAAAAATGGTCTTTAAAGGGTAGCCTAGAAACTTACCCATTTATAAAAATACCACTTGCGAACTTTTTCAGGGGGGAAAATGTATTTCAAATTCCAAAGCTCAGATTAAATAAGAACTTCTGAAACATAACCATTTGAAAGCGGGTTACTACCTGTAAATATTCTGGCAGTGGCTTAAGCAAGCCGGCATTATTAGGGAAGAAGAGGAACTATGTCTAAGTCTTCTACTTGTAGGATCAGCAAAAGAACTGGAAGTATCAAGTCTACTATAGGGAAACTTAAAATAGCTCCTTGTCATCACTATATGTTTAGTGAAGGACAGGGGGAAGAAGGCAGTCTTTTCAATTAACATCAAAGAACTTAAAAAAAAAAAAAAAAGACAATATAGAAGCAATTATTAGTTTTACTAATAGGATCACAAAAGGTTATAACTGACAAATGGTAACTCATAGGTAGACAACTAATCAGAGGATTGCTGCAAGGATATTAAAAAAAAAAAGTTTGCTCTTAAAAATGTGGAAGTTAGGCACCCTTGAGGACATTGCCTTCCCTAGTCACTTGCCTTCTAAAACATAGGGAAATGAAAAAGTGGAAATGAAAGATTGGGTAATCAACCTAGTTTTGCTTTCAGGTCACTGCACTGACTAAACTGGGAAACATGAACATCTAAAAGCCTGCACAAATTCAGACATCCAGCAAAAACGCATTAACTGAGATCTTCCTTTCTATTTTCAATGCATTTTATGTGCACAAATGAGCAAGCATGCATACCAAAGGATATCCCTTTCTAAAGGGATAACCAAAGGCATGAATGAGAACCATGAATTGAAAAGTAGCACCCCTGCTGAAAACGAAACAAAAAACTAGCAGTGATTTATGACGTTCTAGAAGATAACCCTTTGCTACAACTTGAACATAACTGTTGAACACACCTTCTGGGTAGCAGACACATATTCCTCTGTACCCACTCTCACCTGCTCCTCACTAGCATCTTTAGTACTGAAGAGATGTCTCTCTCTTAAGGTACCATATATTTTCACACTCCTAGCCTGTGTTTGCTGGCCTGGGCCAAGTCTCTAACATTCTCCTGTAATGTTCTTCCTCTCTATTCCCCCCACTCTAGCCATAGTGGTCTTTTATTCCATAAATACTCAAGATCAGTCTTGACTTAGGAACCTTGTTCTAGCTCTTCCCTGATTGAAAAGCTCTTCCTCTTGATTGTCATAAGACAAATTCCTTCTTGTTACTTCCTCAGAAAGTGTTTCTCAACGTAAACACATCACCCTCTCACTGATTACTTGTTTACTTTTGTATTTATTTGTACTTTTCTCCTCCCACTTGAACATAAGCTCCATAGAGCAGGGACCTTGCTTGTGTTGCTCACCATTATCTCCTCCACAGTGAAAACAGTTCTGGCATATGGTAGACCTTCAATAAATATATTGAATACATGGATGAATAACAGTCGCTTAGTATTTATTGAGCATGGTGCTATACACTGGCCACGTAGAATGCAAACACAAAGTAAAAAAGCTCATGGAACTTTCACTTTTGTGAGACCATAAACAAGAAAATTCACAAATGTAAACAAGTGCTATTAAGGAAATAAACAAGTATTATGATGGAGTACTGGGAAAAGGCTATTGTCATTAGGGTGGTTAGGAAAGATCTCTCTGAGGAGGTACCGTTTAAAAGAGTAAGAAAAAAAAAAGAAGATGCCACCTTTAGAAGCACCAAGAAAAAGCATGTGTGAAAGTGAGGCACTTTCAAAGAACTGAAAGGTGGACCATAGGTCTACAGCAAAAAGGAAAGTGGGGGCCAGATCACATAAGGGAATGTTAAGAAGTTTGAAATGTATTTTATATATGTACATATATGTATACATATTTGATTTAAAAAAAATTTTTTTAGATTTTATTTTATTTTTGAGAGAGAGACAGAGTGTGAGCAAGGGAGGGCAGAGTGATGGAGACAGAATCTGAAGTAGGCTCCAGGTTCCAAGCTGTCCAGCCTGACGTGAGGCTTGAACCCATATGAACATTAAGATCATGACCTGAGCCAAAGTTGGACGCTTACCCAATTGAGCCACCCAGGCACCCCCATGTATTTTTTTAATTGGAAGATTTTAGAATTTTCAGCAGAGGAATGAAAGCTCTGTGTTTTTAAGAGTAGACTTCTGGGGGCGCCTGGGTGGCGCAGTCGGTTGGGCGTCCGACTTCAGCCAGGTCACGGTCTCGCGGTCCGTGAGTTCCAGCCCCGCGTCGGGCTCTGGGCTGATGGCTCAGAGCCTGGAGCCTGTTTCCGTTTCTGTGTCTCCCTCTCTCTGCCCCTCGCCTGTTCATGCTCTGTCTCTCTCTGTCCCAAAAATAAATAAACGTTGAAAAAAAAAATTAAAAAAAAAAAAAAAAAAAAAAGAGTAGACTTCTGGTCAAGTTGTTCTTGGAAATTCACAAAACTCCCCAGCTTTGTCCAAAATATCATGGGATAAATACAGAAAATTAAAAAGACATATCCCAAAGCATATACAAAACAAACATTTCTATGAACCAAAAAAAGTAGAAGAGAAAAAGCTGTAAGTCAGGCCAAAGTTGCAGACCCACCAGTAGGCAGACAGTAGGTAGGCAGTAGGTAACTAGGAATTTGCTTCCTGTAACATAAAAGGGGCCCAAAGTGCTCCAGAGGAGCAGGAAATGGGAAGAGTCAACTTTGCAGTATGAAACCACAGGTTGAGATACTGAGTTTTCCTACCCTGAAAAAGACCTGCCATTAACCACAGTCAGGAGCTGAGGCATACACTAGAAGTGATGGGAGGCAGATAATATTTCAAAGCCTGGGCCTGGACCAAGCTGCCTGCTGACTTAGTGACTAGATTCAGTATCTCCTAAAGTACACTGGAACAGGGGCCCCATGCTGCCAACGCAAGATCGGCTTTTGCCTGAGACTGTTCAGGAGCAGATGAAAGGCAACCACACAACTACCAGACAGGAAGGGGGGGGGGGGGGGCGGGGAAGCAGTGACAATATGAAAATAAGCACATAAATAATCTTAATGAAAGAGTGTTTGCAAACCAAAATTCCAAAATACATGAAAAAATCAACAACCATGAATGACAGCCAATATAACTAATTTGAAGGTGAGAAATTTACTGCAGAGGGCATAAAAATAGAGCAATCTGAAAACAATTTTAAAAGTTTAGGATCCTCTCATAGCTAAAGGAAATCATAATAGACATGACAGCAGAAAAATAAATTATCAAATAAAAATGAGAATAATACCAAAATAGAAGAAATGATAAAGAAGCAAAGTTCAAAGATTAGGTTAAAGATTTTCTAGAAGATAGGAGTCTTCTGAATAAAAGTATACTTGGAACTGTGAGTGGAAGATGGGAGGAAAGAGGAAGCAAACAAAACAAAAAATCCCACCCCCCTGAAATATATATATTTAAATAAAATTATGTGTGTGTGTACAAAGAAATTATGAATAAAATACATAGAGTTGAACTATTTATTACGCTGTTGAGTGAAAAAAAAAGTCATAGAATGTATTACATAATACTTACATTAAAAAAATAACTCGGGGGGCACCTGGATGGCTCAGTCGGTTGGGCGGCCAACTTCGGCTCAGGTCATGATCTCACAGTCCGTGAGTTTGAGCCCTGCGTTGGGCTCTGTGCTGACAGCTCAGAGCCTGGAGCCTGCTTCAGATTCTGTGTCTCCCTCTCTCTGACCCTCCCCCGTTCATGCTCTGTCTCTCTCTGTCTCAAAAATAAATAAACGTTAAAAAAAAAAATTAAAAAAATAAAAAAAAACTCAGGGTACCTGGGTGGCTCAGTCAGTTAAGCGTCTGACTTTGGCTCAGATCATGATCTCACATTTGTGAGTTCGAGCCCCGTGTCCGGTTCTGTGCTGACAGCTCAGAGCCTGGAGCCTGCTTTGGATTCTGTGTCTCCTTCTCTCTCTACCCCTCCCCTACTTGTGCTCTGTCTCTGTCTCTCAAAAATAAATAAATGTTAAAAAAAATTAAAAATAAATAAATAATAACTCAAACCTCCCTGTGCCTGTCTGCCCATATACAAATACACTGATAAAGATCTAATGGGGGACCTGGATGGCTCAGTCGGTTAAGCATCTGACTCTTGATTTCAGCTCAGGTCATGGTCTCATGGTTATAAGATCAAGCCCCATGTCCGGCTCTACACTGGGTGTGGAGCCTGCTTAAGATTCTCACTCTCCCTCTCCTTCTGCCCCTGCCCGGCTCACACTTCACAGAGGTATATACTTTCTCTCTCTCAAGCCCCACCCCCCACAAAAACAAACAAAAAACAAATAAACTGATAAAGATCTAAAATCAGACATATCAAACTGTTAAAGTAGTTGTTTATTTGAAGGTGTGTGGGATCAGACAGACTTGGAAGGACTTTCATTTACTACTATATATACACTATTATTTTAAATTTCATATTAAACTTACTTTCACTAATTATAAAACTAATTAGCACAAAAACTAATTACAAAAATATAATTTAAAATACTAACAAAGATTTATGGCAGTTGAATTGGAAGACTTCCACCATATACTTAAGAGAGTAAATTGCACATAATTTGAATACACGAATCAATTTTCTGTAAAATATATTATGCCCCAAATGTCCAGTGCATATATACTCCTGTATGATTCTATGAGTAGAGAAAAATGGATAAAAGAATTCGCACCAAGTTAACAGTGTATATCTGAGAGGAGGCCAAAAACAAAAAGTAAAAAATAGAATGCTATCCTTATTTTTAAGTGTATGACATGATATATATACACGTATACATAATTTTATGTATGTATATACATATATACACACATATATGTGTATATGTACATACACATATATATACATACATATATACCAAACACATATATGTGTATATACATACATACACATACATAATATTATATATTTATTTCACAAATACTTCTTGAGCATAAAATGTCAGATAATGATCGTAGAGAGCTAGCTACGGATATAGTAGTAGACAAAACAAAGTCTTGGTTCACAGGGGGTTTATAAAACAGTGGGGGGAGAGATGAAGACAATAAAATAAACAGAAACTATAGTTAAGTGGTGAAAAAACAAAAGCAGGTTAAAGGGACAGAGTATGAGCAAGGGGGTCAGAAGGGGATGTGACATAAATTGTCAGGAAAGACCTCTCTGATGAAGTAATGCCTTGAACAGAGAGCTGACTGAGGTGAGTCAGGTAGGTGGTTTCAGATAGGAACCAGGGAACAGCCAGATAGGAACCAGTGCGAAAGACACAGGGCCAGTGTGTGGCACGTCCTTGGGGAAACAGCAAGAATGCTAGTGTGGCTGCAGCACAATAAGGAAAGGTGACAGTGAGAAGAGACCAAAGTCAGAGATGAAATCAGAGAATCAGCCATGGCCCAGGTCAGAGAGGATCTTATAGACCACGGAAGCAGGATGGGGAGTCACTACAGAGTGATAAGCAGGGGGTGACACGACCTGATTATGCTTTAAAAAGAATCCTTGGGATGCTGTGTGGAAAACTGGAATAAAAGGAAGGAAACCAGCGAGGAGACTATTGAAGTAATCCTGCTGAGAGAATATGGGTAAGAGAGGTAGTAATGGATTTGGTGCAAAGTGGCTGAATTTGTAATATGTTCTCAAGGTATGGGCAGAAAAATCTGCAGGTGGACTGAAGGTATGGGAGTCAAGCAATAATCATGTATGTTCATATAATGTGTTTCTTATCTTTTAACATTTTTAGAATGTGAATGTATTTTAAAATAATCAAGAGGGGCGCCTGGGTGGCTCAGTTGGTTAAAATAATCAAGAAAAAGCAATAAAGTCATTTTCAATGTTAAAAAAATAAGAAAAAATACACACCAAACAATACACTAGATAAATAAAAATAAACATCTAGACACATTGTGGTAAACTTGCAGAGCATTAAGAATACAGAGAAAATCTAAAAAGTCAGGAAAGAAAAAACAGACCATCTTTAAAAGAATGGCATTTAGGGGAGCCTGGGTGGCGCAGTCGGTTAAACGTCCGACTTCAGCCAGGTCACGATCTCGCGGTCCGTGGGTTCGAGCCCCGCGTCGGGCTCTGGGCTGATGGCTCGGAGCCTGGAGCCTGTTTCCGATTCTGTGTCTCCCCCTCTCTCTGCCCCTCCCCCGTTCATGCTCTGTCTCTCTCTGTCCCAAAAATAAATAAAACGTTAAAAAGAATGGCATTTAGAGTCTCAGGAGATTTCTCATCAACAATGAATGTCAGGCACCCAAATTGGAAAAGGAGAAATAAAACTATCACTATTTGCAGATGATATAATATTTTATATAGAAAATTCTAAAGAATCCACTAAAAAAATAATAGAATAAATGAGTTCCACAATGTTGCAATATACAAGATCAATAAATAAAAATCAATTCCACTCTTTTACAAAAGCAATGAACAAAGTGAAAATAAAAATTTTTTAAATTCCAACTACATTAGCATCAAAAGGATAAAATACTTGGGAATAAATGCAACAAAAGAAGTGCTAAAAACTAGAAAACTTTGTTGAAAAAAATCAAAGAAGACCTAAATAAATGGAAAGACATTTTTTGTTCATGGATTGGAAAACTTAATATTAAGATAGCCTTACACCCAGATTAATCTACAATTTCAACACAATCCCTATGCCAATGCCAGCTGGCTTCTTTGCAGAAATTGACAAACTGATTCTAAAATTCATATGGAAATTGAAGGGACCCAGGAGAGGCAAAAAATCTTGAAAAAGAACAAAGGAGAAAAAGAACAAAAGAATCAAAGTACACTCTGATTTCAAAACTTAACTGCAAAACTTTATTAAAACTTTAATAATCAAACAGCCTAAGGATATAGAGATCAATGAAACAGAACTGTAAATCCAGAAATAAACTTGCACATTACAGTTAACTGACTTCCAACAAAGTTGCCAATACCATTCAATTAGGTGAAAAAATAGCCTTTTCAACAAATGGTGCTGAAAACAGTTATACGTACATATACAAAAGAATGAAGTTGGACTCCCATCTCACACCATATACAAAAATTAACCCAAATGGATCAAAGACTTAAATGTAAGAGATAAAACTATAAAACTCTTAGAAGAATGCACAAGTATAAATCTTCACAACCATATATTAGGCCATGGTTCCTGAGATATGACATCAAAAGTGTAAGCAACCAAAAGAAAGAAAATAAATTTGACTTACCAAAATTTAAAACTTTTGTACTGCAAATAATACCATCAAAAAAGTGAAAGACAACCCAAAGAATAGGAGACAGTATTTGCAAATCATGTATCTGATAATGGACTAGTTTCCAGAATAATAAAGAACAATTACAACTCAACAATAAAAAGATAAATAACACAATTTAAAAATGGTCAAAGGATTTAAATAGACATTTCTCCAATGGAGATTAAAAAAATGGCCAAAAAGCACATGAAAAGATGCTCATCATTAAAAATCATCAGAGAAATGTGTATCAAAATCATAGTGAGATATCACTTTCTACCAATTAGGAAGGTTATAAACAAAAAGACAAACATAAGAAGATTTGGTGAGGATGCAGAAAAAATGGAACCCTCATATGCTCCTGGCAGAAATGTGAATGATACAGCTGCCTTGGAAAATAGTTCAGCAGTTCCTTAAAAAAGCTAAACAGAGTTATCGGCAACCCCATTCTTAGTTATATACACTCAAGACAGTATATATACACACAAAACTTGTACACAAATGTTCGTAGCAGCATTATTCACAACAGCCAAAAACAAACAAACAAACAAACAAACTAGAGACATGTCTCTATACTGGGGGTGCCTGGCTGGCTCAGTTAGTAGAGCATGCAACCCTTGATGCCATGAGTCAAGCCCCACATTGGGCATGGAGCTTATTAAAAAAAAAAAAAAAAAAAGAGTCTTGGGATGCCTGGGTGGCTCAGTCAGTTAAGTATCTGACTCTTGACCTTGGCTTAGGTCGTGATCTCATGGTTTGTGAGTTCAAGCCTTGCATCAAGCTTAGTGCAGAACCTGCTTGTGATTCTCTCCCTTTCTCTCTCCCCACCCCGTCTCCTCTCTCTCAAAATAAATAAACTTTTTAAAAAATCCCTACACTGATGAATGGATAAATAAAAATTATATACATGAAAGGGAATATTATTTGACAATAAAAAGAAATGAAGTAGTGATACATGCTACAACATGGATGGACTTTGAAAACACTATATTAATGGAAAGAAGCCATTCTTAAAGGACTACATATTGCATGATTCCATTTATATGAAATGTCCAAAACAGTCAAATCTATAGAGACAGGAAGAGATTGGTGACTACCTAGGGCCAGGGGAAAGAGATGAGAGATGGAGAGAATGGCTAGGGGTTTCTTTCTGAAGTGATAAAAATGTTTAAAAATTGATTTTGGTGGGAATGCAAGCTGGTGCAGCCACTCTGGAAAATAGTATGGAGGTTCCTCAAAAAACTAAAAATAGAGCTACCCTATGACCCAGCAATTGCAGTACTAGACATTTATCCAAGGGATACAGATGTGCTGTTTTGAAGGGATACATGCACCCCAATGTTTATAGCAGCACTATCAAAAATAGGCAAAGTATGAAAAGAGCCCAAATGTCCATCGATGGATGAATGGATAAAGAAGATGTGGTATATACATACAATGGAGTATTACTCAGCAACCAAAGAATGAAATCTTGCCATTTGCAACTACGTGGATGAAACTGCAGGGTATTATGCTAAGTGAAATTAGTCAGAGAAAAACAAAAATCATATGACTTCACTCATATGAGGACTTTCAGAGACAAAACAGATGAACATAAGGGAAGGGAAACAAAAATAATATAAAAACAGGGAGGGGGACAAAACAGAAGAGACTCATAAATCTGGAGAACAAACTGAGGGTTACTGGAGGGGTTGTGGGAGGGGGAGTGGGCTAAATGGGTTAAGGGGCTTCAAGGAATCTACTCCTGAAATCATTGTCACACTATATGCTAACTAATTTGGTTGTAAATTTAAAAAAATTAAAAATAAAATAAAAAAAATTGATTTTGGTGATGGTTGTATAACTTTTTTTTTTTTAATGTTTTTATTTATTTTTGAGACAGAGAGAGACAGAGCATGAGCAGGGGAGGGGCAGAGAGAGAGGGAGACACAGAATCTGAAGCAGGCTCCAGGCTCTGAGCTGTCAGCACAGAGCCCGACGCAGGGCTTGAACTCATGGACTGAGATCATGACCTGAGCTGAAGTCGGACACTTCACTGACTGAGCCACCCAGGCGCCCTGGTTGTATAACTCTTAAAGCCATCGAGCTGTACACTTTAAATGTAAATTGAGGGGTACCTGGTTGCCTCAGTCCATACAGCATGAGACTTGATTTTGGGGCTGTTAAGTTTGAGCCCCACACTGGGTGTAGAGCTTACTTAAAAATAAAATAATGGGTGTAAGTGATGAATCACTAAACTCTATACATGAAACTAATAATATACTGTATGTTAACTAACTGGAACTTAAATAAAAACTTGAAGAAAAAAATAAAATCTTTTTAAAAAATTAAATAAATAAATAAATAAATAAATAAATGTGTAAATGTGTAAGATATATAAATTATATCTCAATAAAGCCATCCAAAACATGAGTGCCAAAGATAAGGATGTAATATATTCCCTATGGTAAATGAAAGTAAGTACAATACAATTCAAGAGCTAGGATGAAATAAAAACTAAGAGAGTCAGGATGCCTGGGTGGCTCAGTTGGTTAAGGGTCCAACATCGGCTCAGCCCCGCATTGGGTTCACTACTGTCAGCACAGAGCCTGCTTTGGATCCTCTGTTCCCCTCTCTGCCCCTTCTCTGCATGCACACGCTCTCCCTCTCTCTGAAAAATAAACATTAAAAAAAAAACCCACAAAACTAAGAGAGTCTACCACCCTCAGACTTTTACTTAAATACCTAAAGAAGCACATCAGCAAGGATAGTGAACCTAGAAGGAAGGTCATGAGACTCAAGAAATAGTAATCACAGAATTTGGAAAACTTTGTTGAGAAATTTAATCCTTGAGTGCAGAAAAGTAGTAATGAGTAAACTGTTTTTTAATAAAAGAAAAACTAACATTCTAGGCACAAAGAAAAACACTGAGGAAGAGGTATGCTTATTCAGTGGGTAAAGTGTAATAAGGTCCTTGTCTTGCACAGAAGGGGACTTGAAATAATAAACAACTCCACACTATGTAAGATAATTTTAGAATTCTAGTGTGCTAAAATTTTATAGATAACACTAGAAGAAAAGAAACACAGCATATAGCTTCCAAACCAGAAAAAAAAAGAATAAAGAAAATTCTACCAACATGATAGAAGGCAAAAGAGAGAGAGAGAGAGAGAGAGAGAGAGAGAGAGAGAGAAAGTAGTCACAGAAAAAACCTATATTTGCAAACTAAAAAATACTCAGAGCTAGACATGTCAAGACTTGGAAATATGGCTAAAGCAGGACTTAGCAGCCTTCAATGTATTTATTGAAAAATAACTCTCCAACAAAGTGTTCAACTCAAGAAGCTATAAATTACAGAGAAAACTCAAGAAAGCAGGAAGACCATACTAAAGATAAGATCAGAACTCAAGGAACCAGAAAACTTAAAAAAAAAAAAAAAAAAAAAAAAAGACAGACTAAAAGCTGACTTTTGAAAAGACTGTAAAAACAAACAAAACCTAAAGCAAGATATTACGAAAAAAGAGAAAGCATAATCAATGTTAAGAAAGAAAATAATCATACACAGAGGAGATTTTTCAAATAGAAGCAGCTAGTATATACAATTTCACACCAACAGACTAAGCACATGGATGAAACAAATACTACGAAAATATTTTCCAAACAAGTATTACCACAATCAATTCAAGAAAAAAAAAACTGAAGAAATAAATAATCATTAAGTATATTAATGGTTAGAATACCTAGCCAATGGCTAAGTCAAATAGCACCCAACCACCCACTAGGCTCACAGTTTTATAGATGAATCTTATCAACTTTTCAAAGAGCAAATAACCTCTATGTTTACAAACTGTTTTATGAGGGCAGTGTAACCTTGATGACAACATTAGAAAAGGATAGCATGTTTTGTTTTTAAGTTAATTTACTTATTTTTGAGAGAGAGAGAGGATGTGAGGGCATGGCTGGGAGAGGGTCAGAGAGATAGAAAGTGAGAGAGAGAGTATCCCAAGCAGACTCCACACTGCGGAATCCAGAACCCAACTCAGGGCTCGAACTCACCAACCCTGAGATCATAACCTGAATCAAAATCCAGAGCCAGACGCTTAATGGACTGAGCCACCCAGGTGCCCCAGAATAGCATGTTTTAAACAGCACATGTTCATTTTGTGTGTGTGACTGCAGATGCAAATATACTAGAGGTAAGTATATTAAACAAAGTGTAAGTATAGAGTATATGTAAACTTAATTCCACAGTGTATGAAAGAAAAAATATATTACTAAATGGGGTTTTCCCTATAAATGCAAAGATAACCAACAGAAAAATCTGTCAATGTTTATTTACCATATTAACAGAGTTAGAGACAAAAGCATACGCTCTAAGGGCACAAGGGAACTTTATGAGTGGCAGAAAACGTTCTATATCTGAATTGTGGTAATAGTTACATAGTTGTATATATTTGTCAAAACTCAAACTGTATGCATAAAATTGATGTACTTTATTATATGTAAATTATCCTGCAATAAAGTTAGTTAACAAATATATGATCTCAGTTGGGGCAAAAAAGTATTCAATAAAATTATACACTTATTCATAATTTTAAAATATTATGACCACTATCACTGCTACTAGTCACCATTATACTGGAGATTCTAATCAATGTAATAAGACAAAAAAAGATGTGCAGGAAAAAGACAAAACTCATCATTACTTGCAAATGGTACGATTATCTACATTTTAAAAAATCTAATTGGAACTAGATAAACCATTAGAACTAATAAGAGTTCAACAATAAAAATCAATGGTGTTCTTAAACATTAGCAATATTCAATTATAATATGTAATCCCAAAATGTTACCAGTTATCAACTCTTGATTTCAGTTCAGGTCATGATCTCACGGTTCGTGAGTTTGAGCCCCATGTTGGGTTCTGTGAACTGAGCATGGAGCCTGCTTGGGATTCTCTCTCTCTCCGTCTCTCTCTCTCTCTCTCTCTCTCTCTCTCTCTCTGCCCCTCCCCTGCTTGCACACACACTCTCTAAAAAAAAAAAAAAGGGTCCAGAAAAGACCCCCAAATATATGGAAACTTAGCATATTAGAGTGTGACATTACAAAGCAGTGGAGAAAAGATGGGGTGGGGGGAACTATTATTCAATAAATGATGCTGGGACAACTGGCTATCAGAATTAGATTCCTTCCTAAAAAAAAAAATTCAGATGGATACAAGACCTAAACTTGATAATCGAAACAATAAATATCAAAGGACCTTTATGTCACTTGGGTAGAGGAATTCTTAAAAGACACTCAAAGAACAAATTAAGGGGAAAAACCTGGTAAATCTGATTACATTAAAATTTACATATAATGTCATTATAAATAAAGTTGAAAGACAAGCCAAAAATTGAGAGCAAGTATTTACAGTGTTTATAACCAAACAATCCAGAATATGTGTACATGTGTATGGATATGTGTCTGTATGTATGACTCTTAGAAGTGAATAAGAAAAGCTCAAAAAACTCAACAGAAAAATGGGCAAAGAATATAAATAGAGGCAACTCACAGAAGAAACTGTAGGAAACATAAGAAAGTATACTCAACCTTTACTACTGAATGCCTATCAAATTGGCAAAAAAAAAAATTTAAATATGTGTATATGTATGTGTATATATGTATATATCAGATATACAAATATACATATACATATGATACATATACATATATATACACACACATATAGAAAGCTTTACAGTAACAATTATTAGCAAAATATGGGCAAGAATATGTACAATGTCAAGAGGGGAAAAGTTACAGAATATGATCAGTATGATATAATTTATATAAAAATTTAAAAACAAATGCCACATATTATTTATGGTTACGCATCCATAAAGTAAAAGCATAAAAATACAGATAGGAAAGAGCCACTCAGCTTGAAGATAGCGATTACTTCTAAAGTAAGAGGAAGGCAGGATAGGATGATGAGGGAGTAAAGAGAACATTTCAACTATATCCATAGCTTTTAGTTTCTAAAAAGGTCTGAAACAAATTTGGCAAAAATGTGAACAGCCCTTAAACATGGGTGGTAGCAACAAAGATATTCGTTATGTTATATTCCATATTTTCTATATGTTCGAAATATTTCAAGAATTTTAAAAAAATCAACTCTTCCCAGGGTATTTGGGTGGCTCAGTCAGTTAAGGGTCCGACTGTCAAGTTTGGCTCAGGTCATATCTCTTAGTTTGTGAGTTTGAGCCCTGCATCAGGCTCTGTACTGACAGCACAGAGTCTGCTTGGGATTTTCCCCTTCTCTCCCTTTCTCTGCCCTTCCCCTGCTCACATTCTCTCTCTCAAAATAAATAAACTTTAAAAAAAAGTAAGCTTTCAAATAAATTTAGTATCATTTAATACTCTAACAAAAAGAAAAAAACTTTCAAGAAGTTCCCATAAAAGTTTTCCCATGCAGCTTACTCAGACTTTTAGGTTCTATACAAATTTATGCTTTCTATTTTCCTCCTAAGCCATTTTAATTAATTTTGCATGATTTTACCAGTTTGATGTATTATAAGCTACACAGTATCATAAGGTATGCCACTATAAATGATAGGATTTATAACAAGGTTATTATTACATCATATTTCTTTACAAACTTGTACTTATGTATTTTAGTTCTATATTATAGAACTCCTCATCTCTTGTGATTGATAATACAACCTCAGTAAGTAGGCAGAACAATGCTATAATATAGGCAGAACAATGCTATAATATTTAGTGACAGAGCTGGAATTAACACCTAAAGCATCAGGCTCCAAATGTAGAACTCACCATAAAGAAACTGAGGTTAAAGAAATCAAGGGACTTGCCCCAAAATATACAGTTAATAAAACTGTAAGTTAATTTTGCTATGCTTAAAGAACTTATGCTATTCTAAGTTTATAAACATTATGAAAATGTAGAATGACAAAAATCTCAAAATTTATCCAAAACACAGATTCTAATTATTCCTCTGCTTAATTCTGAAGTCAGAATCATATGATACAGAGGATATTTTCCACTAGTACTACATAACTGGAATGGTAGGCATAAAATCACATAGACCTTCAAAAGATCATTTAAGTAAATTTGTTTTCCCTCTTAAGATAAAAGGTTACAAATTTCTTCAGAGAAAAATTAAGTATATCTAAAAAGTAATACTTGGGGGGCTCAGTCAGTAGAACATGTGACTCCTGATCTTGGGGTCCTAAGTTTGAGCCCCATGTTAAGCACAGAGTTTACATTAAAAAAAAAAAAAAAAGTAATACTTGGGTAATTATGATACCACAAGTATCAATTATTATTTTTACGTTGTTCAAAACAAGCATATGTCAACCACTGCATTTTGGCAACTTACCCTTTTTAGTGAGCCATGACAATTAAGCATTAGGTCCCAGGTTAATTTTTATTTGTCAAACACAGTGAATGCTATGATTTTAACAAACTTCAGAGTATCTTTACACTTGTACATCCCCTTCTTGGTTTATCTCCTTGGCTTTAGGAGGTTTAGGAGTGGTAGGGGACATGTTAGAAAGTAGTGCACAATTTGACAAAGATTAACTACTCAAAGCCGTAAGTATAAATAGCCCATACAAATAAATCAAGGTCTTAACTGTTTTTCTAATAGTTCAGAAATGGTACTTCTGAGTGCCAAAGGAAAATACCAAAAGGTCTCTTAGGAAAATCTTTTCAAATTTTTAAATGTAAGAATAGAGCATTTAAAAAAATATATAGATCCACATTTTTAGCAATGCAAATTCTATTGCTAAATTTACATAAATTTGTATCAATTTTATTTCTCTGTGTTTTAAAGGATGCATCTAAATGGAAACAGAGTTGAGTTCAAAGGTATATCAAGTATGCATATCTCTTAAGTTCAACATTATATTCTTATTGGATTTTGTTTTGTAAATGATGAGAAACCAATGATGGTTATCACCATGGGAAGTGACACTACGAAACTTTAATAGTATAACTTTAGCTGTAATTCAAAGAATGGATAGTATAGTAGCAGCTAGAAATGGGAGGGTATTACAATAGAAGTTAGAGATTGAAAAGGTTTTATAATAGTCTAGGTCAAGGGAGAGCTTTACACAAATTCAGACACAAATTCAGATACTCCTGGAGATCCTGAGTCAGTATGTTTGGAGCAAGTTCTCATAATCTTAGGTGAAGAGCTAAACACAGATGACTGGTAGTGAGAGCATCAAAGGGAAGATACCCTTCACGCTGACACCTTTAAAAGAGTATCAGGGACTCATAAAAATTACAAGCGATGCTTCACTTGTACCACAAATGAACACTGACTCACCTGGATCAGGGTCATATTTTAGGTCCAATGGATGTACAACAGGGTGGTACTGCTTCTAAACACAATATAAATTAAACAGATTTAATCGTTTAATCCTTCATATAAACATTTCCTTCAGCTAATGTAAGCACATATACTATTAGTCAGTAGAATCTTTCTTTTTTTTGGAGGGGGGTGAGATGCTGAAATCTGCTGGAGAGGCGCAAAGTTCATAGTCTGAATCACAAACTAAGTCTTTTATAGTAGCGCCACCTACTGCGTACACTAAGAAATAGCACCATTAAAAACGCTGAAGAAAAGCGAACAAGCAAATTAAAGGCACGGAGACTGGATTTGGGATTTAAAGGACAAGGTAGTCTCCAAAATTACGGACAGACTGTTTTTCAAAAGTTCCTTTTAAGGCGTCTGGGACTCAGAGCTCCAATGTCCACAGCAACTCTGTTTCATGTTACCATGTCAGCACACTAAAGCCTACACACCTTTTGATACGCTGGGACTGCTAAGAGCGGAAGTACGGAAACAGGACCCACCTGCTGGCTTCGGCAGCACATATACTAAAACTGGAACAATACAGAAAACTAGCACGGCCCTTGCACAAGGATGACACGGAACAGGATCCACAATTCAGCAAAAAGAAAAAGGAAAATGTTCCGCCTTACTCCTGTCCAAAGCCAGCAGGAGACAAAAATGTTTTCTAAAAGAGCTGTCTTTGGTATCCTTACCCCATCCATCCATTTTTCATCAGTTTTTAAACTTCCATTTCACCCAGGCCTGCTAACTTTCTCTCTTGTATGCAATACTGATTACTAGGTTTCTTTCCAGGAAAGAAGAGGGTAGTAGTAGGGAGAGAGAAAGTAAATACATTTTGAATGTTTTCCCTAGGAAACACTAAAAAGCAGTGGGGGGGAATGGAGTAGGGTATTTCTTTGAGAACTGTTATGGCAGAAAATAAATGAAAAATTCTGCTTATATCTTTTCTCATGGAATAATGACTAAAAGTTTTAGGTAAAGTAACCATCTTTACTGTCTAAAACAATTCCTGACAAAAAAAGCAACAAGAAGATTTATACGTGAAAGTATGCTAATTTCAAAAATTAATGACAAACAGTATAACATAATCTAAAGCAACACGTATTTCTCACTCCAGAGGCAATGGCATTCCCAGCAAACCTACCCTCGTCCCATCATGACTTTTGGAGCAAAACAAATTACACACAATTCATAAAGCAAATTTTGGTGTTATGAACAGGTACTCAACCTTCATCATCAGTTTAACTAAAGGGTCTTCCAAAATATATAAACATACACAAATAATATGCAAACACAAACGACACACAGAAAGAAAAGGCTTAAAAGATAAATTTATTTTGCCTTCTTGGTCTCAGAATTGTAAAGTCATTGTCAGTCTTTCATCTTCAAATTCTATTTTAAAATCAGCTGTGTTTAAAATCTAGTATGACTTAGAATAGGAAAAAATCTTACAAGAGACAAACAGTAGTAATTGAGGAAGAAAAGGCAAAGAAAACAAAATGTCATTTATGCCACATAGATCTTATACTTTAATTTTTTTATTATAATAAAAATAGTACACAAAATTTACTCTCTCAAAGATAAATCATCTTACCAGAATTTCTTGTTTTGCTTTTATGGTTTTGATGACACATTCAAGGATCTTTCTGGGATACTGCTTACGTTTTGTGGCTATATCTACTATGATTTCATCAAACTGATCTTCAAGTACTTTGATATCAGAATCTATTTCAAGAGAAAAAATATTAAAAATTTTCTTAAAATACATTGGTTATATTCTATATAGTAATGTAATACAGATAAGCTAAATTTAGAAAACAAAAAATAATTAAGAAAAACAAATACGGTAAGTTAATGTATGACCCCACTTTGGTGATTAATTCATTTACTCGTTGAAAAATCAATTACTGAGCACCTATGGGAAGCTAGGCCTAAATCAGAAAAATACAAAGATGAATATAACGTGATCCCTGCTCTCTAAGGGATCACAGTTCACTGGAAGAAACAGGAAACTACAAAACAACTTGATAAATTCAACAGAGGTATGAACAAAATGCTATTCAGACACAGAACAATGGAACACTAACTCTCCTTGGGGAATTTAAGACTTTAAACAGAAAGTAACATTTGAGCTGAGCCTTGAAATCTAAATGTAAATCCATTAGATTAAAAAAAATGTAGGAAAAAAATGCAGAGAGAAGCATTTTAGTCAGAGGAAACTGTATTTGCAAGATCATAAGAGTTTTGGGGAAACTGTTCTAAAAGTTCTAAATGGCTGCAGGATAAAGCATAAGGAAAGAAGGATGATATAATTACAAAAGAACTAGACTGTAAAGGGCATTTAATGTCACAGTTTCTAACATGTTTTGAGTTTACTGTGTGCTGCACCAAAGCTGTGACAGTAGCACAGAGTTGGTAAATCTGAAATAGACACAACTGGATAAATAGTAAGAAAAAGTAAGAGACACAGTGACTTTAGAATTTCTTTGATTTAGCTAAAACTATGTTATCCATTGCTTTCCTGTTTTAAAATAGTGACTCTCAAACTTCAGCAGAATGAAAAATCACATGGGGACCTTGTCAGGAGTACAGAAATTTTGATTCAACAAAGGCCTCTGAAACGGAGCCCCAAAATTAGACACCCCGGATGAAATGAATGCAGATGGTACATCAACCTTATTTTGAAAATCATCTTAAAGAATAAGTAGTTAAAAATACTAAAGAGCTAGGCCATTGGCTTAACTGGCCTCACAGCACATGCGTTCTGCTGTATCAAAGTCTATGCTGGAAATGTATCTATTTTATTGAGTAGAAGCTTCCTTAAGAAGTCTGAAATAGTAATATACATATTTTTGGAAACATTTCCAAACATTGTTGATATATATCAGCACATATATACATACTGGGTAAAGATTAATGACCTATATCAGGTATCTCTCATTCATGTGACAAATACTCATTAAGTCCAACTAAATTACTTCTTTTGAGAGTATTATGAGAAAATCAGCCATTGCTTACTTTGAATACTGACTTAAGTGGGCAGCCCTCCCTAAATTTTAATTTATCCATTTAAAAAGTTCAATCATTAGCCTGAAATAATAATGTACTATTTCACAATTTAAAAAAAGTCCCCCAGCTAAATCTTTTATGTAGGAGGAAAGTGGTTTCTCAGCGCCACCTAATGATAAAGCTACAAAACTGAAACGTATAAACAATTTGAGGAGGGAGGATTTTGTCACCCAATGTAACAAGTATTTACTAGGTACCTACTATGTGCCAAGCTAAGTGTTGGAAATATAGTGATAAGAAAAATAAATATAGCCCCTGCTCTCAAGGAACTTACACTTTAATTCTTAAATGTACCTGGTCAAACCTAAAATCAAGTCCTTTCAGGGTAGTTACAGAGGAAAGGAGAAGGTTGATTTCACTTGTATATTCATTCATTCTTTCATTTCTCCACTCATTTCTAAAATGATCCCCGTGAACAAAACAGACAAAAAAACCCTCTCCTTTGTGAAATTTACTTACTGCTTCTGTGTATTAGATCAGATACAAATCCTTTTAATTCTATCTGCTGAATATCCCTTGAACCCTTTTCTCTCCTTTCCTACTTAGGGCAAGTCTTCACCATCTTTTACTGTACTACTGTAATAACTTCCCTAAGATCACCCTGCCTTGAATTTCTCTCTTCTCCAATCCAACCCCTACACAGCAGGCAGGTAGCTTTCTAAAACACAAAGCTTTTCATGTAAATTCTACTTTAAAAATCTCCACTGGTTTTCCATTTCCTACAGGATAAAATGCAAATTTCTCAGCAAACTCTCAGGGCTCTTTGTGATATGGCCCAAATTTATCTATCTGGCCACATCTGCCATTAGTTTCCCCAATTCATTTTTGGTATTTTCCAAACATATCACTCCTTTGTGCCTTTGCGTATGCTGTTTTCTTTGCTTCAAATGTCCTTCCTCCTTTTCATCTAGCATGCTGTCATTTATTAAATGCATTTAATTTAATAACAATCCACTCTGTTAGGTCTTCTCCCCCTTCCCAAATAGTATAGTAATTCTTCGTCCATTTCCTTCCATTAACAATGAATTCCTAAATGGTAAGGACGAGGTAGTCTCATCTACGTCCTAGAATTTGGTATAATGCCTGGTGTTATCAAGTGCCCATGAAAGAAGGTAAAATTGTAGTATTCTCAACTATTTCCCCTCACAGTTATAAGGAGGAAAAGGAACAAAGAATAACCATACTCAGCTAGGCTGCCAATTTATTAGAAAATACATATCTTAATCTATAAATTGATGAATCATATTGCTAAAGGCAGCCTGGAGCAAACAATAAAGCAACTCCAAAGTGACTTCACAGAACAAGAGTCAGATAAAGATACAGTAAAGGCTGTGTAGTTTGAAAATTCTCTTAGGTGATTGTGATACACCCCCCTCTCCCCTACTAACTGGCAATCACTCTGATATTTGGGAAATCTAATGTTACTGCTTTTACCATTTTAACATATAAACCAGAAAGTGAACATCGGTGACTCTGAAGAGATAACTATAATAATCCCAAGGATTAGACATGAAATTTTCTGGGCAAAGTATTATCTTAACGTTGAGAAGAAAAATTATAACCACAGAGGTTACTTGATGGGCTTGCGATCAGCTCAAGAGTATAACTGGATCAAGTGATATCAAGCAGTGATACCAAGTTATGCTGGTCAGCATCTCTAACATCACTATGGGGAAAGACAAGACACTCTGACCCTCTTGTCAGGGTAGTCCTTCTCTCAGACACTGTTGGAAAATTCTGCCTCTCTTCCCACATAGATCATTCCTTTTCTACTAATTTTGTCCTTCCTACACTGACCACTTTCTATTAAAACTTTGATTTCTTCAGATACGTCAAAATCATTAGTTAGGACAATCAAATCTTCTTTGAAGAAAATAATCTCTCTTTAAGGAGGTTTCTCCATATATTTACCTCATACTTTACATGGTACTCTTATAATTTAACTTCATACTTCTAAGGGTACTTCACTATCTACTCTAAGGATCGCCTGTGAAACTACAACTTGATTTATAAGGTATTAATCACAGAAATTCTCTGGGCCTGGTTTTTGTTTTTGTTTTTGTTTTTTTTTGGTCTGGAGATAGTTGTACAGTATTTTCCAGTAAACTACTAACAAGGGTACTTTCAAAGATTAATCAGATTCTTGTTGAGAATGCCAGACAGCATATATATAGAATCAAGGTACCTACTGTATTGTTTGCTTCAGATTTATGGCTTCCATAGTCTTTTAGATTCATTTCCTTCCCCCATCCCCCTAGTGAAGGAAATTTTTTAAATGGGACACTGAAAATGGGGATTAAAATTAGCATCTGAAATAGAGTTAGCTACAAAAATAACTCAGAAATGACACAAGGAAGAAGTTAATACACATACCCATAAAACTATCTGAAGCTTCCTGCCATGCTTGGCCATTAATGCTGACATTCTCTTGCACAGCTGATTCAAAGGTCTGAAATAAATTCACAATACTCAAGTCACTAAAAATAACTTTAAATATTGAATTAAAACATTTTTCAAAATAAGAATTTCAGATTTGTAAATAATATCAAGAAAAGTAGATTAGCTTATTAGTATATTCTTTTCAATTAAGTACTATTCCATCAGTCATTGATTCTTTCTACATTTTAACTCTGATTTAGAGTCAGCTGAATCTCAAAGGTATGAGCACTACCTACATATGCTGCTAAATGAGCGTCGGTGTTAACAACAGGGAAGAAATGCTTAAAAGATAGTGAAATTAATTTCTACTTCATAAAGGACTCTATTTTTTAGAGATGTACACTGAGATATACAGAGATGAAATGGCATGAGATCTGGAGTTTGCTTTAAATTAGGAAGTGTAGAGGCACCTGGGCGGCCAGTTGGTTGAGCATCTGACTTTGGCTAGGGTCAAGATCTCACAATTGGTGAGTTAGAGCCCCATGTCAGGCTCTCTGCTGTCAGCACACAGCCTGCTTTGGATCCTCTGTCCCCCTCTTTCCCTATCCCTCTCGTGCTTGCACACGTGCTCGTTCTCTCAAAATAAATAAACATTTAAAAACAAATATACAAAAATAAAATAAAATAGGAAGTGTAGGGGCACCTGGGTGGCTCAGTCAGTTGACTCTTGATTTCCACTCAGGTCATGATCTTGCAGTTTGTGAGTTTGAGCCCATCGGGCTCCTTGCTGACCGTGCAGAGCCTGCTTGGATTCTCTCTCAGCCCCTGCTGATATGTCCCTCTCAAAATAAATAAACTTAAAAGACAATTTTTTTTAAATAATAAAAAGTAAAATAAAATAGGAAGTGTAATGGGGCACCTGGCTGGCTCATGTAACTATAGAGCATGTGACTCCTGATCTCAGGGTTGTTGAGTTCCAGCCCCACTTTGGGTGTGGAAACTACTTAAAAAATAAATAAATAAAATAGGAAGTGTAACAAGATTTTGGTAACTGTTAAATTTGGTGATGGATACAAGGGTGTCCACTGTACTAGTCTGTTTTTTGTAAGGTTAAAAATGTGTACATTAAAAAATAAAGGACTAAAGGAATTTGATAGTATCATTAAAATTTTAAATGCACACTCCCTATTACCTAACAATTTCACTTCTAGCAAAGTATCCTAAAGAACTATTCCCAAAAAACATAAAAAATGCATTAGAAATATTTATGAAAGCACTATTTGAAATTGTGAAACATTGAGGGGAAAATAAAATCTAAATCACAATTTGGAAAATGGTTAAATATACTATATCCATATCATGCAACACTTAAAAAGAATGAAGTATATCTCTAAAAACCATTGCCAAATAATAAAGACATATTTGATAGAAAAAAAAAAAAGCTAACCTGCTACATTAGCATGACACTATTAACGTAAAAAACAAAAAACTAAAACAACAAAGAGAGAGAGAGAGATGTAAAACCATAAAAAGGTATAGACGGGGTGCCTGGGTGGCTCAGTCAGTTAAGTGTCTGCCTCCTGATTTGGGGCCAGATTATGATTCCACCATTGTGAGATCCAGACCCTAAAGAGCTCTGTGCCCAAAGTGTGGAGCCTGCTGGGATTCTCTCTCTCCCTCTCTCAAAAGTAAACAAATATTAACAAAAAAAGTGAGGGGGGGGGGCAGTATAGAAGGATTACACCCTCTAGGCCTTCCATAATAGTAAGTTACTTCCAGGAAGGAAGGGGGCTAGGGGAGAGGAATTCAGACTTTTGTTTTATGCCTTTGTTACTATGAGAATGTATTTTACACATTTTGTATGAGTAAAAATAAGCATAAATCAAATAATGACTGATAATTATGGGTCAAATACACTTTAAAGATTTTATAAATTAAAATCCTTACTTTATACATGGTCATTCAAAGATTATCTCAGAACACAAACTGTAATACATTTCATTGCAAAATCATATCAATCTAATCTTTTTTTTAAGTTTATTTGAGAGAGAGAGTGTAAGCGAGGGAGGGACAGAGAGAGGGAGAAAGAGAATCCCAAGCAGGGTCTGCATTGTCAGCACAGGGCCTGGTGCGGTGTTCGAACTTGCAAGCCCTGAAATTGTGACAGGAGCAGAAATCAAGTGTCAGAAGCTTGACTGACAGCTACCTGGTTGCCCCAATCCAATTTTTTTTCCGAATTTCCATTACTACATTATGTGGTTTTAGCTAAAGAGATATGTCAGCATACTTAAGCCTCTGCCTTTTACCTGCTCTTAATATAAAACACAATAAATTCCTTGGTAGTTTAAGTCTTCAAATCTTTATCTTCTAATTCACTTAATCATCCGTTAAATAAGGTATGATAGGTTAAGCCAAGCTCCTTTTTTTCTGTAAAGTAAATGTTCTAAGTACATTAGCACTTCCTAGAAAGGGACACATTCTAAGATCATTATGCAGTGAAACAGTCTTTCCCCAAAAACTACTAAAAAGGTCCCGAGGTATGTCTCTATTATCATTCCCTTGCTTGCAAGAAGGTAGTAGCAGAACTACTCTACACAAAACTGGAACACAGAATCACTACCCAGGCACTGTTCCTTCCTTCTTCCATTTAACCTTTTTTTTTTTTTAATTGTTTGCACTGTGATCATTCACAGTGTGAATGAGTTTTTGAACTTTTTCCCCCCCAACAGATAGACTGTGTGCTTCCTGAAGACAGGTGGTATCTATCCCTCAATCTGTTGTGTCTTCCCCCCCCCCCCCCAAAAAAGCTTCTTCAGGGCTTTGCAAAATATGAGAAAGGAAGGGGAAATGTTTTGAGGGCCACTGAAGTTTATAATCAAGACCCCTTCCTTATCTACTTTAGACTTACAGAGAAAATGTTTTCGCGGACTTTACATGAAGTTCTGAAACGGAAATGGAAAGACCTAGTTTAGTGACTGACTGATTTCCAGGATTACCCTTTCCAGGAGTCTATGTCTGCACTGTCCAATAGGGGAGCCATCTGCCACTTTGTGGTTATTGAGGCCTTAAAATGTGGCTAGTCCGAAAGGAGATGAGCTTTAAATGTAAGACACCAGATTTGGAAAGTTTAGTACTACCAAAAGAATATGAAATTTCTCGTTCATTTTCTATTATGACAAGTTAAAACGGTATCTTGGATACAGATAGAGCGCGCTAAATGAAACATATCATTAAAGTTAATTTCACCTATTTTTTTCTTCCTTTAATTTCAAGTTACATACATAGCTCCTTGTATTTTTCTACTGGACAGCGCCGGCCTTAAGCGATTAACGATACCCGGCTGACACTAGCATCTATCTCGTCCCCTTGCGTTTCTCGGGCCGCTTCTACGCGAGCGGGCGGCACCGCTAACTTTGCGAAGCCCGGCGTAGGCCCCTTCTGAGCCCTCAGACGGTGCGGGTTAAGGGGATGATAAGACAAGAGATGGCTACTGGGCCCGTACCCACTGCACATCTCGCAGCGCAGGCTCCCGAATCTCCTCTGGCAGCGCGTCCCCCAGCTTTTCCACAACGCGGCCGCACAGTTCTAGCATTTCCGTCACGGCCCGCTTCGAGGTGCAGCGCACCCGGAAGTCCTCTCGGGAGGTGGCGGCGACCGAAGCCCCGTCGTCCGCCCCGGCCACTGTCTCCACGTCCCTCGGAGGGGAAGGGACCACCAACACAGACGCCCGCGCCATTTCTCCTGTTTGAATCGCGGGCGGGAACTCTGGGAGCGGAAGGGCGGGGTCTCACTGGGGAAAGCAGCACGCGTCCGGCCGGAATCTCAACCCGCCGCTGCGGCAGCGTTCCGGCCGGTGCTCGGCGGACCAGTGGAGTGCTGCGCTGGCGGCGGCGATGGGGGCGGTGGGCGTAGGGTTGGTGGACTGTCACTGCCACCTCTCGGCCCCGGACTTTGACAGCGTATGTAAGGGCGAGGCCCTGCCCGTGA
The DNA here is from genome assembly GCF_018350175.1 of Felis catus. Classification (NCBI taxonomy): domain Eukaryota; kingdom Metazoa; phylum Chordata; class Mammalia; order Carnivora; family Felidae; genus Felis; species Felis catus. Next base: position 30,588,849 of record NC_058384.1, on the reverse strand, counting down.
GAGCGGGGAGGCTCGCGGCCCTTTACCTTCAGATTGTTTTTGCTCTCCCTTAAGACCAAGCCTCAAATCCTCCCAGGCCCGTTTATGGCCCGGAGTGACTTGTTCCGGCTCCGTATTTAATCTCAGTCCTCATGATTTTTCTTTCTGATCCTGAATAGCGTTAAGCCCTCTGTCTCCACGTAGCTTTTATTTGCTCTTCCCGTTTGCTGGAGTGCTTTCCCCCTTCCTCCCCTTGGTCCGGCCGTTTATCCCACCCGCCTCGCAACTCCTGGCGGAGCCCCCAGTTTTCCTGGGAAAATTGTGCTTTCGGCACTTTCCCGCGCACCGTGTGTTCCAGTTCTAATGGGGAAGAGAAGCAAACAAAAGGACAGAACACACAAAATCAGAGTTGCAAAGTTGCACAGTTGCAAACTGCTCCATTGGGGATGAGAGGCTGATGATAGAGAAGGAAGAGCGGGGTGTCTTTTAGGGGGAAAACCTCTCAAGAGGGGGCACTTAAGTTGGAATTGCAAAGACAAAGAGTCGGCCAAGCAAGGAGTTGGGTGTACGGTGGTGTAAAAAGCAAGCAGGTTGCAGGCCCCAGACAGGATAGAACTTGGCACATTCAGCCTACAAAAAGGCTGGTGGAGCCCACTGAGCTAGAAAGAGAGGGGTGGAAACAAGACTGGTGAAGTAGGCCGGTAAGGACAATGTGGATCCAGTAAAGGTTTTTTGTTTTTTGTTTTTTTAAGGGAGAGGGACAAATCTGATTTCCATTTTAAAAACCGTTTCGCCAATGTGTGGCAAATAGCAAGAGTGGAAGCTAGAAAACCCTAGCTTTTGGAGGCGTTTACTGTATGTAGACAGGAGGTGATGGTGGTTGCAAGGGGGTTTGAGAGAAGCAGATGTTTGGCACATGTTGAAGCCTAATATCCTTCCAAGTGGAAATGTCATGTAGTCATCTTTAAATGTCAGTCTTGGGTTCAGGAGAAAATAGGCTGGAGATCAAAATTGGGGACTCATTAGCATAATGGTATTAAAACCTGTGGATGAGATCACCCGAGGTATAGAGAGAGAGGAGCATAGGGTCCTGAAATCTGGCAGAGGAGAGAGAGCCAGCTAAGGAGACTGAAAAGTAGCAGCTAGTGGAGAGCGGTGTTTGCAGGAGAGCAGTATAGCAGAAGCCAAGAGTGGGAAATATTTCAGGAAAGAAGGAGTGAACAAGTGAGTTCTTAATGCTGCTGGAGGTAAAGTAAGAGGAGGATAGAGAAGCGTCCTTTATATTTCACAATAACAGTTTCTGTTTTAGTAGAGTGGGAACAGAAGCCAGATTTTAGGGAGAGACGAAGTAAACAGAAGGTGCATCACTATTGCTCTTCACATTCTGTCACACTGTTCCTTGTCTTTGTTGTCATTCTTTATGGTGCCTAACTACATTGATATATATAGCCAAAGAGCTGTATTATTTATTATCTAAAATAATTGTGATTACTTACGCTTGTTTTAGGATCTGGATGATGTTTTGGAGAAAGCCAAGAAAGTAAGTCGGTATCTATCATTGCCTTTTGTTTTCCTATTAATTTCAAGCTTGAACTTTAGAGACAGTATGCTTATGTTGCTTTGTTAATAATAAGTAACATTAATTAACTGTTTACTATATGCCAGGCCCTGAGCTAAGCCCTTTCTTACATTGTCTCATTTAATGTTTCACAACATCCTTAGGAGGAAGCTACTATTTTGTAGCCAACCATTTGGTAGATGAGAAAACTCAGACCTAGAGATTAACCTATCCAAAGACACACTGCTAGTAACGTGATACAGATAAGATAGATAGTCTGGATCCAAAATATGTTCCCGCAACTACAGTGCTTACCAGTTATATGGAACAGATTGGTCCATCTGTCAGTTCTGAAATTAGCTCCGGAGATCATGGACTCCCAAAAGCTCAATTACAAGGGTGACTACCTGTTGGTAGTTTCCTGAGACATTTTTAATTTGTTTCAGAAAAAAATGACTAATTTTTGGAAGTATTTATGAAATTCATTATAACGACCACTTTATAGTCTTCCGTAAAAGTGATAGTCAGGAATGGTTGCCAATACATTTTACATACACAGCAATCATTCACTATGGCAGCTTAATTAGGAGTTTGGAATTACACAGGCCTAATGATCTTTGGCGAGTTATTTGACCCCATCTAAAACTCTCTCCTGATCTATATAGTGGATTACAGTAGTGCCTACTTCATGGGGTTGTAGATTAAATGAGGTAATACTTATATTCACTGAACATAGTGCTTGAAACATAGTGAGTACCCAGTGACAGCCATCCTGATTATATTGATGGTGTGTGAGTGAGTAAGAATAACTAAAAGTACAGAAGACTTTAAATTTATCTTCAGTTATATTAAATGTGTATTGTTTGAGATTCTAACTATTCATTTTTGTTTCAGGCCAATGTTATGGCTCTTGTGGTGGTTGCTGAACATTCAGAAGAATTTGAGAAGATTATGCAGCTTTCAGAAAGGTGCTGCTTCTCTCATTAAGCATTTAAAGAGTTGCTAATAAGGATGCAGTTATGATGTCATATTTATAATATCAGAGATCATCCATTTTGAAAGAGAATAAGAAGAAAAAGAGTCACATCGATGTAGCCCTAAACAATTCTTTCATACTTGTTCTTTAGAGTAGCATTGTTTACTAGTTTAATATTCCTGCTCTCTTAATTTGTTCTACATTTTTAGGTATAAGGGGTTTGTCCTGCCATGTTTGGGTGTTCACCCTGTGCAAGGAGTTTCACCAGAAGACCAAAGAAGTGTCACATTAAAGGTAACAGTCATATAAAACAAGAACCATAAAAAAAATGATACCTTTTTACTTTGTAATCCTCTTCTTTCTGACCTATATTCTAAGGCAATAATCCAGAAGAAGGAAATACTACCTCTCACATAGGTATTTGTTGCAGCATTATTTGTAATAGAGGAAAAAATGGAAACAGCCTAGAGGCTCAGAAATAAAAATTAATTTGTAGAATGTTAAATATACATACATACATACATATGGGATGCATGCATGGAAAATGAGAATTATAAGGTTTATTTTATATTAGTGATGAAGAAAATATTTAACAGTATAATATAGGGAGAAAAGCAGGATACCAAATGGTTATTTGCTAGGAGTGACATCCAAGGAAAAATATATTCTATAAGGAAAAGACTGGAGACAAAAACACAGAAATGGTATTAGCTGTGATGATTGGGCAGAATTATAAGTGACTTGCTGTCACATTTTTTATCATGTTGTCCTATTGCTTTGGCAAAAAAGTGATAAAATATCCAGAAAAAGAAAGTTATAAATTCATAGATGTAGTATCGTAAGGGAGCAAATGAGCAGTGTCTTCTTGACCATTAAGCCATTTCTATAGGAATGCTCTGATCTATTACGCTGAGTTGCTTTTATACCCTCTGTGAAAAAAATCCTACCTACAAGATCTCACTGACTCACAATAGCCAATGTGCCTTACATTTCAGACTTGTCTCCTGACTCAACATCAGGGTGATGCACAGTTCCTTAAATGCTTTATTACATAATGGAATTGATAGCCCCCCATTTTGAAGAAGTAAAGACTTTTTGTTACCTATGAATAAAGGAGGCTACAAGGTCTTTGACTTTTTATAATAGTGAATTTGTATTCTTACATTAGGATACCCCAGGTAGCTCTATTTATTTTGAAACAATTACTTTTAGTTCACTTAAGGTAAAAATAAATACTAGTCCTATAGCTCTCCTGAGTTGTTCTCCTGATATGATAGAATTAGCTAAATTGCCAAAGAGTTAAAATTCCAAAAATACTGGGGATCATAGCAAGATAGCATTTCTTTCGTTTATCTTGATATTTCTATTAATAGGCATTCATTTAGTTAGCCAACAAGTGTTTACTGAGCACTTACTGCATTTCAAGCACTCCTCCAAGCAGCATGGAGTGAAATCCCTCTCGTGGAGGCTAGATTCTAGATAGGGGCAGACAGACCATCAACAATTAGATACACAAACAGGAAAACTTTAGGTAGCACTTAGTGCTTTAAAGACAATAAAACAGGATTATGTGATAGGGATTGTGGATGCTGGTTTTTAGATTGTAGTCAAGGAAAGCCTCTCTGAGGTGGTGATGTTAGAAATGCAACCTGAATGCTATGAAGGAATTGGCCCTGCAGAGAGAGGCATCCAAGTGTTGTAGGCAAAGGAAACAACCAAGCACGAATGTCCTAAGGTAGGAACAAGAAATAAAGTGCTGATGTGACTGGTGGCAAGGGGAAGTAACAGTGGTGAGGTCAGAGGGACTGGGCAGGGGTCACGTCGTAAGGGCCTTGTTGGATTTCATCAATTCAATGGGAGATTTAAGACAGGAGCAAAAGAGGAAGACAGAAGGAGCTAGGAGACTATTACAGAGAGAGAGACGGTGGTAGACTGGACCAGAGTGGTGGCAGCAGAGGTGAAAGGAGGTGGGTGGATCTGACATATTTTGGCACAGATGTAGAACTGATAGGACTGTTTAATTTATAAAAGTAGTTAAAATACCAACAATAGATGGGTAATTCTAGATTCTTAAAGCAGATATGAACTTAGGAAATCTCAGGATAGCCCTCTGAAAAACACCACAGATAAGCAGTTATTCCTATTTTACTCCTAGTGTGCTTGTCCATACCCTAGATTCATTTTCCCATATTGATTAAATTATAAGCCCCTAATATGTGGTACAAAGCTAGGTATGTAGTAAGCATTTATTAAGTTAATTTGGTTTATAAAATTAAAGTGGCCTAGTATCGCTTCCCGGCCCTTTGGCTAAGATCAAGTGTAAAGTTGCCTAGATCACACAAATCTTCCAGCACATTACTGCATTAATTCATTCAACATATATTATTACCAGGCAGGGCTTGGACCCTGGAGATGCTTCAGGGAACCAAAATTCACTGTCTGCAATCTAGTGCCCCCTGCAAACAGGGCATGTGCTCTGCAGTTGGCTCTGGTCCCTTCTTGGCCCACTTCATTCATTTGTGTTACACACCTGACCTGTTCTAAAGGTTCTGAAGACTAAACATTTTCTTTGATAAAAAATCTTTTGTAATTATTTAAAATCATTCAGAATAAATCTGCTCTCCTTCCCTTTTGCCCTTTGTCCCCTTTTTTCCTCCTCCCTCTTCCTTGTCTCTTTTTTTCTGTCAGCAGCATAGTAGGAACAGCCTGGGTTTTGAAGTCAGAAAGGCCTGTCCTACTGGCTTCTGTGATCTGTGGCACTTTGCTAAGTCTTAATTCCCTCTTTTTTTTTTTTTTTTAAAGAGGCTTCATGCCCAGCGCAGAGCCCAATATGGGGCTTGAACTCATAACCTTGTGATCAAGACCTGCACTGAGATCAAGAGTTGGTCACTTAACCCACTGAGCCGCCCAGATGCCCCACAATTTCCTCATTTGTAAACCATGAATAATTATACAATAGTAGTCCTAGTCATAGTTATAGAGGTTTAGGATTTTTGAAGCCCCATAATAGAACCATTAGCTATTAAGGAACTTGAGACCTTATGGAGGAAGTTGGAACAGAAATGAAGTCAGAAATAGGTTTATGAATGTCTTTATAAAACTTTTCACATCTATTGAAATACTAGAGACCACACACACAAATACACACATGTATTAAGTTAGTAGTATGAATTATATTAATTTCTGTTTACTATCCCTGACTTGCCAGAACTTCCAGACTATTTCGTGAGAAGTTGGAACAGTCTTATTATAAATTTGTTTTGTTTTTTTTCACAGATAATACATATTCCAAGAAGCACAATTTTTCCTATATCTGGTCTTCATCCAAATGTACACCTTCTTTCTAAGACTTTCCAAATATCAGCCATTTCCTGGGTAATCCCCAACTTTTCCAGTGCCTCTGAGCTTTCAGAGACAGAGTAACTTGTATATTTGATATGGAAGAAACTTTGGATGACACTGTTTAACCTCCTCAGCTGTTGTCAGACGCCTTCTCTGGTGTCTAAGGTTTTATACTCTTAGCTCCTACAACAATGTTAATTCCTCTTTGTTGAGTCTACTAGAATGTATTTCTAAGGCCTTGATCTACTCTCTCCCTCATCCTTTCTGTCTCTAGAGGTAGAATTGTAAAATCTCCTGTTCCTTTACCATCTGTTTCACCTCCCTCTTCTTAATTCTTCTTTGTTCTGATTATCTTCAGTAGAATTCTTTGCAATTTACATATCCTGAGACTGAAACTCTCAAAGTAGTTTATAAGATATCTAGAAGCAAATTTTCCATATATGTATTTATTTGTCTTTCCCTTTTCTTACAAGGGAACTCTCACAGGGTGAATTCTCTTTAAGTGGAAATAGTAGTATCATGGAAACTAATAGTATACAGTTATTTCAGTAGTTGACAAAGAAGCATATGTGTGATATTTAGTGTTTATGCTATTGAACCTTTAGGGAAAAAATAGGCTAGGCATGACTGTAAAGACAGAAGAAATCAGTGAAAACAGTGCAGGAGGATGTATAGGATTGTCACTATGAAAACACTAAAAAAAACATCCTCAGAGGTGGACATACCACAGTGCACTCCCAAAAGCTTAATTACAAGGGTGACTGCCTGTTGGCTTTCTTCTCTCTTGCTCAGCTATTCCAGGAGGAAATCCAAATCAGTCTTAAATGCCAGGGAATTCCTCTTAAATATTAGGAAGTGTTCTGGTGGAACTTTTCATTGAAAGTCTTGTTCTTGTAACCTGACTGGGTGTGGGATGTTTCTACTCAAATTTCCAAATAGTAGTATGTACCATTGTAGGATGACTATTAATACTTCTTCACTGGTTAAAGGTATTGAATGTATGTAAAGGATCCAGTATAGTACAGTGCCTGGCCATATAAAATGTTTTTCCTAAAGTATCAGTTCTCTTCCTCTTTATTTAAGCAAATTTACTTTTTTTTCTCCCAGGATTTGGATGTAGCTTTGCCCATTATGGAGAATTACAAGGATCGATTATTGGCAATTGGAGAGGTAACACCAAATAGCCGATCAAATGACTTCCAATCCAGACTTAAAAATGATATATGAATATAATCTTTAATTCACTGTTGGTGGTTACAACTGACTTAGATAATTATCTTCACCCTATTTAGCTGAATGATAACTTGTCAGTACTTCCTCAAAAAGCAAAATAGCTTGCGGATAAAACAATAGAAAACTTCACCATAGGCTTATGTTAATGAAAGAAAACTACTTTGTTAGCGTTTCTAATTATTTTCTTTTCCTTTTCTTAAATAGGGTCATCTCTGTGGTAGTTAACTTGGTGTATACTGACATTAACTAGGCTAGAGTTTGTAATTAAAAAACATTTTTATTATACAACTTACAGTTGTGAAACATTTTTATCACTTGGTAATAAACTCCACTTCTAATCAAAGATAAAAGATAAGAGTAACACTTAAATTTAGAATATAGCAATGCGTGCCAAAATAGTGTCAAGGGAAACAGGCATTATCATCTTCCCTGTCCAATGTAGTAACCACATACATCTGTTCAGCACTTGAAATGTGACTGGTCCAAACTGAGATGTGCTATAAATGTAAAATACACAGCATTTCAAAGTCTTAGTACCCAAAACAAGAATGTAAAATAACAATGATTTTTGATATTGATTTTGTATTGAAATAATAATATTACAATATAATAATGATGTTTTTGACATATTGTATTAATAGGATTAAAGTATATTATTAAAATTAATTTCACCTGATTCTTGTTAGTGTTTTTATTTTATTTTTTAAAAAATGTTTATTTTTGAGAGAGAGAGAGGGAGCATAAGCAAGGAAGAGGCAGAGAAAGAGAGGGAAACACAGTTTGATGCAGGCTGTAGTCCCTGAGCTGTCTGCACAGAGCCTAATGCAGGTCTTAAACCCATGAACTGTGACATCATGACCCGAGCCGAAGTCGGACACTTAACCGACTGAGCCATCCTAGGTGCTCCTTGTTAGTGTTTTTAACAAGGCTACTAGAAACTGTAAAGTTACGCATGTGGCTTGCATGTATGGCTCCCGTCATGTTTCTTGGACAGCATGGCTCCATGGCATGTCTTTTAGGTTCATTAAACCATAAACGTGTAAATCTGTTGTATTTTTCCATTACAGGTGGGACTAGATTTCTCCCCCAGATTTGCTGGCACTGATGAACAGAAGGAAGAGCAGCGACAAGTCCTAATCCGACAGGTCCAATTAGCCAAAAGATTAAATTTGCCTCTGTAGGTTAATTAATCATCTTTCTGTATTAATAGCTATGGAGCAAATTAAATAATGATTCTCCTGAGATGGAGCTTTGCATTTCTTTTTCTCTGAATTGCTTTAATAGAACAAAATAATACTTACAGATTAAGTACCTAAAAAGAATTTTTTGTTGTTAAACAGAAATGTTCACTCACGCTCAGCTGGAAGACCCACCATCAGCCTCTTAAATGAGCAAGGTATTTAGGTTCCTAAGAGAAATGTGCCTAATATTTCAGTTTGACAGTTCCAGTCCATGTTCTCACGGAATAAACCGTGTTTCACTTTGATTTCTTAAAGGGAATGAAATGGGGCAAGGGTGGAGGTGGAAACCAACTAAGGTGATTTTGCAAGTCAGTCTACTTCCAGGTGTTGTGACTATGCCATTTAAAAGGCCAGCATAAAGCAAATGAAAACTTGGATCAAGTAATTTATATTCCCTAATTTAAAAATTAGCAGTTCCAATTTTTTAATCAGCTTAACCAGCTGATTAAAGACAGAGGAAAAAACAGAGCAAAGATGTGCTACTCTTTTGCATGTTTTCTGGCTGCTGCTTCAGAAAATGGTAATTCTACAGGCTGAGGCCATGATGCATAAAATGCACTGTCAACTTCAGCTGCTTCTAAAGTAAAAGTATATCTTACAGAATTACTTTTCAGACTTTATAAAGTGTTATACACAGTAAGAAATATACTTTATTTTGAGTCACAATATATACACATGTATACTTTTTTTGTAGTATGACTTTATTTCGAGACTTCGTATATGTGCATGAAGAAACCTGAGAAACGTTTAAGGAGCAGTATATTTATATGGTATATATAAATATGTGTGCATACATATATGCAGACACACACATACATATAAGCACATGCTGGTCAGTCGTGACTCACTAAATTGATTTCATAGTTCACTTAATAGTCGCAATCCACAAATGATCACACCTACTATTTGAAAAAAAAACCAGTATCAAATAGTAAAGTAAATGTAATTGCCTGCAGCTAGAAAGTATTGTATTTCTCAGTGATGAGAATCACTGGGATTACTAAAAAATTACTGGGATTTTTAGGCAGGCTGAGTGGCCATCCTTTAAGAACTGAAAGTGATCTTGTGAAGCCAGCCCTGACTACAGAATCTCTCAGTCACTGATTCCCTGTCTCTTTCACAAGCATTCTTGCGAAGAATAATTTCACTGCTTAAAGACGTAGTAGGAGCAATAATTGTTCCTACTAGAATAATTTCCAAATGTCTAGAAAAGGTTTGATGATAAAGGATGTTTAGAAATTTGTTTAAAAAATTGTATTTCAATTTTATTCTGAAGATTAACAACGTGCTGTATTTTTTATTGTACTGTTTGAACACTGTACATTTACCCGTTAGAAGTCATAGAACCTCATCCTATGTCCTTGTGATCAACATTTACTTAAAATTTACAATCTATGTTGCCCAATTTGATTAGTGGAAAAACTTCTCATTAAGGAAATGAAAGGAAACTCTAGCTTATCATTAACCTTTGACAGGTGCTGACAAAGTACTTCTGCATGCATTTGATGGCCGGCCATCTGTAGCCATGGAAGGAGTAAGAGCTGGGTACTTCTTCTCAATTCCTCCTTCTATCATAAGAAGTGGACAGGTAAGTTCTTTCATTAAGCCTCAATTTATGCTTTGTGAAATACACTTTAAAATACGAGCTTTTATTACACACTTGTAATACTTATTCTGGTTACATTACAAAAATTAATCATAGGTCCCTACCGCACACTGACATGAAAATTAACTCAAAAATGGATCAAAGACATAAACACAAGAGCTAAATCTATAAAATTATTAGAAGAAAACAGATCAAAATCTTTATAACCTTGGAATTGGCAATGGTTTCTTAGATATGACACCAAAAGCACAAGCAGTCAAAGAAAAAATAGACTTCACCAAAATTTAAAACTTCCACAGTAAAACGATTCTTATACTTTTTATACTAGAAGAGATACTATCGAGAAAGTGAAAAGATAACCTACAGAATGAGAAAAAGTATTTGCAAATTATATCTGATAAGGGTTTAGTGTCCAGAGTATATAAAACACCATTACTACTCACCAATTAGAAAAAAAATAGGTGTGCCTGGGTGCTCAGTCCGTTGAGCGTCCAACCCTTGATTTCAGCTCAGGTCATGAACCCGGGGTTGTGGGACCGAGCCCTGTGTCAGGCTCTGCACTGGGCACAGAGCCTGCTTGGGATTCTCTCTTTCCCTCTTTCTCTGCCCCTTTCCTGTTCATGCTCTTGCTCTCACTCTCTCTCTCAAAATAAATAAATAAATAAATAAATAAATAAATAAATAAATAAATAAATAATAAATAAACAGGCAAATAACCCAGTTTAAAAATGGACGAAGGATTTAAGTAGATTTTCTCCAGAAGACATACAAATGGTCATAAGGACGTGAAAAGACATTAGCCAAAAAGAAAGCACAAATCAAGGGTACTATGCAGTACCACTTCACACCTACTCGGTTTGACAGTTTCTCAAAAAATTAAACACAGTTAACATATGACCCAGCAATTCCACTCCTTGGTAGATACCCAAGAGAAATGAAAACATATATCCACACATAAACTTGTACATGAATGTTCACAGCAGCAGGATTCATAATTGCCAAAAACTAGAAACAAACCAAATGTCCATCAGCCAATGAGTGGATAAACAAAATGTGGTGTGCCCATGTAATGGAATATTATTCAATCATAAAAAGAATTGAAGTGCTCATTCCTGCTAAAACACGGATGAACCTTGAAAACATTATGCTAAGAAAAAAGCCAGACACAAAAGAACACATATCATTCCATTTATATGAACTGTCCAGACTAGGCAAATTTCACAGAGGCTGAAAGTAGACTAACGATCGCTACTAATCATTAGTGACTACTAATAATGGGTAAAGCGTGTCTTTCTGGGGTGATGAAAAGTTCTGGAATTACATACTGCTGATGGTTGTACCACCTTGTGAATATAATAAAAACCATCGAAATGTATACTTTTATTTTATTTAAAAAAATTTTTTTTAATGTTTATTTATTTTTGAGAGAGATAGAGAGTGAGCAGGGAAGGGGCAGAGAGAGGGAGACACAGAATATGAAGCAGACTCCAGGCTCTGAGCGGTCAGCACAGAGCCCGACGCGGGGCTCGAACTCACGGACCGCAAGATCATGATCTGAGCCGAAGTCGGACACTCAACTGACAGAGCTACCCAGGCGCCCCTGAAATGTATACTTTTAAAGAATGAATATTATGGTATGTGAATTCTATCAATTAAAAATGCAATAAAAACGGGGCGCCTGGGTGGCGCAGTCGGTTAAGCGTCCGACTTCAGCCAGGTCACGATCTCGCGGTACGGGAGTTGGAGCCCCGCGTCGGGCTCTGGGCTGATGGCTCAGAGCCTGGAGCCTGTTTCCGATTCTGTGTCTCCCTCTCTCTCTGCCCCTCCCCCGTTCATGCTCTGTCTCTCTCTGTCCCAAAAATAAATAAACGTTGAAAAAAAAATTAAAAAAAAATGCAATAAAAACTAATTTAGGTAATTTACCATATTTTTAGACACTCTTTTTTTTTTTTATATTTTATTGTCTTTGATACTGAGGTGCATATTACAGTCAATGGCATCTTAAATTCTGTGAAATACAGTAAATTGTCTACCAGTATTCAGAACTAATGTAAGTAAAGAGTACAGAATTGAGGTATAGCCAAGATTTTTTAGAAATGTCTCCAAGGGGCATCTGGATGGCTAATTGGTTAAGCATCCAACTCGTGACTTCAGCTCAGGTCATGATCCCAGCGTTGTGGGATCAAGCCCCACATCGGGCTCCACACTGCCTGCATGGAGCCTGCTTACGATTCTTTCTCTCCTTCTGCTCCCTCCCTTGCTCCCTCTCTCTCTAAAATAAAATAAAATTTAAAAAAAATCTCCAGTAACAATTATTTATGTTTTATTATTTTTTGAATTGTAGTTTTTAAAATCAGGTTTATTGAGAAATATACCTATTGTGATTTGCCTTTTTTACATACACAATTCTAATGGTTTTAACAAAGGTGTACTACCACCACATTCAAGATACAGAGTATTTCCATCATTCCAAAAAGTTGCTTCATGCACCTTTCTAGTAAATTCCTCCTTCCACCCCCAATCCCTGGCAACCACTGATTTCTGTCCCTATGGTTTTACCTATTCTAGAATGCAATCTAAATGAAATAATTCATGTAAGCTTTTGGATCTGGCTTCTTTTACTTAATGCTTTTGGATTCATCCGTGTTGTTGCATATATGAGTAGTCTATTTTGTATATGTAGTTTATTTTGATTGCATGTGGATTTTCCAGATTACCCATTTACCAGTTGATAAACATTTAGATTGTTTCCAGTTTTACACTATTATGGATAGAGCTGATATAGACATTAACATACAGATCTTTGTTTGGACATATATTTTCATTTCTTCTGTGTTAAAACCTAGAGGTGCTATTGCTGAGTCATAAGGTTAAGTGTATGTTTAACTTATTAAGAAACTGTCAAACTGACTTCCAATTGGCTGTCCCATTTTGGATTCTCAGCAGCAGTAAGCCAAAGTCTTGGTTCTGCCTCCTTACTAGTACTTGGTGTTGTCATTTTTTTTTAGCTATTCTGATACATGCATAACCATCTCTCATTGTGGTTTCCATTGCATTTCCTCGATTAATGATGTTTAAAATTTATGTTCCATGCTGACAGTGCAGAGCCTGCTTGGGATTCTCTCTCACTCCCTCTCCCTCAGTCTCCTTCTCTTTGTGTCCCTCCCTCACTCGTGCTCTCTCTCAAATAAAAAGTTTTAAAAAATTTAAAAGCACATCTTTGCAGGGGTGCCTAGGCGGCCTAGTCAGTACAGCATGTGACTCTTCATCTCAGAGTTGTGAGCCCCACATTGGGTGTAAAGATTACTTAGAAATAAAATGTTTTAAAAATTTTAAAATAAAAGCACATCATTTCATGTGCTTATTTAACATCCATACATCCACGTCTCTTCTTTGGTAAAATTTCATTCACATATTTTGCACCTTTTTATTTGGTTTGTTTTTTATTGTTGAGTTGGCGAAGGTCTTTATATATTCTGGATGCAAGTCCTTTATCTGCTAAGTGTTTTGCAAATGTCTTCTCTCATTTTCTCGCAAATATATTCTTTTATTTTCTCTAGTGTCTTTCAAAGGGAAGTTTGTTATTTTGATGAGCTTCAGTTACTATTTTTCTTCTAGGATTTGCGCTCTTAGTATCATATCTAAGAAATCTATCTAACCCAAGGTCAAAAAGATTTTCTCTTATGTTTTCTTCTAGAAGACTTACAGATTTAGTTTTACATTTAGATTTGTGATCTATTTTGTATATGTTGTGAAGTATGAGGCAAGATTCACTATTTTGCCTATAGATATCTGGTTCTGGTATACTTTGCTGGAAAGATGATCCTTTCTCCCTAAAACTACTTTGGCACTGTAAAAAAATTAATTGACTATATATCTGGATCTACTTCTCATTTTTCAATTCTGTTCCATTGATGTATATGTCTGTTCATATGCCAATATCACACAACCATGATTATGTTAGATTTATAGTAAGTTTTGAAATCAGGTAGTGTGAGTATGCTGCAATAAAGCAAATATCACAATAAAGCTGTGTCTCAACAGTGGGCTTAGTAATTATTAAATCCCATGGTAAACAGATGTTCTGTCATCCAAGCTTTGTCGTTCCATTTATAGAGCACAAGCAGAATAAATTTAGCATTATTCTTAAGGGCTCTAGGATTTTTAGAATGGTAAGTAAACATTAAAGTCACCAGCTGCATTAGCACCTAACAAGAAAGTCAGCCTGTCCTTTGAATTTTGGGAGCCAGGCATTGACTCTTTCTCTCTAGCTATGAAGGTCCTAGATGGCATCTTTTTCCAGTAGAAGGCTGTTCTGTCTACACTGAAAATCTGTTTTATAGCATAGCCACCTTCCTGAATTCTCTGAGCTGGATCTTCTGGAGAACTTGCTGCAGCTTCCATGTCAGCACTTGCTGCTCCGCCTTGCACTTTCATGTTTTGGAGACGGTGTCTTTCCTTAAACTTCATGGACCAACCTCTGCTGGTTTCAGAATTTACTTCTGCAGCTTCCTCGCCTCTTTCAGCTTTCATAGAATTAAAGGGCTTTGCTCTGGATTGGGCTTTGGCAGAAGGGAATGTTGTGGCTGGTTTCGTCTCCTTTCCAGGACACTCAAACTTTCTCCATATCAGCAATAAGGGTGTTTCCCTTTCTTCTCATTCATGTGTTCACTGGAGCAGCACTTTTCATTTCCTCCAAGAACTTTTTCTTTGCATTCGCCACGGCTAACTGGCACAAGAGACCTCACTTTCTGCCTGTCTCGGCTTTCCTCACCAAGCTTAATCGTATCTAGCTTTTGATTTAAAATGAGAGCTATGTGATTCTTCCTTTCCCTTGAACACTTAAAGGCCATTGTAGGGTGATTAATTGGCCTAATTTCAGTATTGTGTGTCTCAGGGAGTAGGGAGGCCTGGGGAGAGGGAGAGAGAGACAAGGGAATGGCTGGTGGGTGGACATACACATTTATCAGTTACGTGTACCATCTTGTATAGGCACAGTTCGCGGTGCCACAAAGCAGTTACAATAGTAACATCAGAGGTCTCTGGTCACATATCAGCATAACAGATATAACAACAATGAAGATGTTTGGGATATTGCAGGAATCACCAAAATGTGAGACAGTGACACAAACTGAGTAAATGCTTTTGGAAAAATGGCGCTGATAGACTTGCTAGATACAGGGTTGCTGTAAACCTTCAATTTGTAAAAAGAAAAAAACAAAAACAAAGCCTCGATATCTGTGAAACACAGTAAAACAAGGTTGCCTATATATTATCCTTTTTATAGTTAAAGTATAGTTTATAGTTAACTTTCAGATTATTTATTGAAAATCTTCCCTGTTTTCTAATATAAACCTTTAATGCTATAGTTGCATTAGCACTAACCAGTTCTTATAGTTACAGTCCACAAATTTTGATGGATGCTGTATTTTCACTTTCTTTCAGCTTGAAATATTTTCTAATTTACCTTGTGACTTCCTCTTTGACCATATTGATTATTTCAAAGTGTGTTGCTTAATTTCCAAATACTTAGGAATTTTCCTGATAACTTTGTTATCAGGATCTGATCACTAATTCTATTGTGTTCAGGAAACATACATTATGTAATTTTAATTCTTCCAAATTAGTTGAGGGGGCACCTGGATGCCTCAGTCAGTTAAATGTCTGACTTCAGCTCAGGTCATGATATCACAGTTTGAGAGTTTGAGCCCCACATCAGGCTCTGTGCTGACGACTTGGAGCCTGGAGGCTGCTTCGGATTCTGTGTCTCCTCTCTCTGCCCCTCCCCCCCCCCCCCCCCCCGGTCTCTCTCAAAAATAAACAAACATTGAAAAAAAATTTTTTTAATAAAATAAAGTAGTTGAGGCTTGGTGGCCCAGAATATGGTCGGTCTTGGTAAATAGAACATACATAACTTGAAAAGAATGTGTATTCTGCTACTGGGGGATGGAGTGTTTTAAAATGTCAGGTCAAGTTAATTGATAGTTCAAGATTATTTTTATTTCTCCTATTTTTATCAAGTGTGGAAAAATTTCCTATTTGGTAATAATTTTTAGCTGTATCATTTCTTTTCCAAAACGAAAATACTATTTTTTCTAATTTTAAAGACAGTATATGTACATTATAGAAAATTGAAAGACTTCAGAAAAGAACAAATTTCAAGTCAGCCTAAATCCTACCACTCAAAGATAATCATTGATAACATTGATTCAGATCAATTCTTAGTCTTTTTGTTTTGAGTCAGCTTCATGGATATTAGTGTCTATAAATATTGATCTACTTCATCTTTAAAGTGATTGCATAATATTTCACACTATGGATGTACCATAATTTATTTAATCATTACTGTAAGTAAAGATTAGGTCATTTCTAGTTTTTCACTGTTAATAAACAGTGCTTCAGTACTCAGGTATAAAAAAGAATGCATTCTTGCCATTTCAACAATATGGATGGACCTACAGGGTATTATGCTAACGGAAATAAATCAGACAGAAAAAGACAAATACCATATGATTTTACTTCTGTGTGGAATCTAAGAAAAGAAACAAATGAACAAATAAAACCAAACAGACTCATAAGAGAACTAGTGGTTGCCAGAGAGGAAGGGAGTGGGGAAATGGGCAAAGTAGGTGAAGGAGATTAAGAGGTACAGACTTTCAGTTACAAAATAAGTCATGGAGTTGAAAAGTACAGCACAGGGAATATAGTCAATACTATTGTAATAATCTTGTATGGTGACAGTATTAGGGTAGCACTTAGTAATGTAAGTATCAAATCACTATCTTGTACACCTGAAACTAATATAATATTGCATGTCAACTATACTTCAATTTAAAGTACTTCAGTGGATGGGGCACGTGGGTGGCTCAGTCGGTTAAGCATCCGACTTCTACTCAGGTTGTGGTCTCACAGTCATGAGTTCGAGCCCCATATCGGGCTCTGTGCTGACAGCTTGGAGCCTGGAGCCTGCTTTGGATTCTGTGTCTCCCTTTCTGTCTCTCTCTGCCCCTACCCCGCTCATGCTCTGTCTGTCTGTGTCTCTCAAAAGTAATAAATGAACGTTAAAAAACATTTTAAGGTACTTCAGTGGATACCTTTGTACATCCACAAATACACGTGCACATTTGTGCAGTATTTCCTATAAACGGAATCATTGAGGAAAAGGGATACATTTTTAAATTTTTGGTTAGATTGTCACATTTCCTTAAAGGAAGTTTATGACAGCTTAGCGTTCATCTACCAATAGTGCATAATATTTCAATGCTTTTTGAAATTTTAATCTTAAAATACTTTATTTTAACCATGTTTCATTTTGTATCATCTGTCGCCCATCTTTTACTTTTTTTACTTTTTTTTCGCTTGGGTATAGTTGACACACAATGTTACATTAGTTTCAGGTGTACAACATAGTGATTCACTTCCCATTTTTACTTTAAAAGTGCAGTGGCAGCAAGAGAATTCTGTTCTTGCTTTAAAACTCATGAAGTTCATTACAATCCTTGTAACCCAGACAGAAAATCATAAACAGGAAAATAAAGCCATCTCCTACCCAATCTGAAACTTTAAATGTGCACATGAATTGAATTGGTAAACGCAAAGCCTTGAGTGACTCACAGCGAATAGTAGGAGCAAACACTGAGCGTGGTGGGTGGTGGTGGTGGAGACACCACAGAAGTCTCTTCCTTGGGTCTCCCTTGGGCGTGTGATACCAGATGTTTGGCTTTCTTGCTGGGTGTGCTTCATCTTTGGCTATTGGTTACTACTGCTTGGGTCCCTGGAGGCTTTGGATAATTTGGGGCAATGAATGTTTCTGTTTAAATCTATCAGTTGGTAGTAGAAGGATGAGAACACAGTGAACAATTATTGATTGAATAGGAAAGCATGAATTTTAGGTTCCTGGAGAGTAGGATGCATTGGTATATGGGTTTAGTGCACCTTTTTTATCTTTATGGCTCATGTTTTAAACTGGCTCTGTCTTTTCTCCAAGAAACAGAAACTTGTGAAACAGTTGCCTTTAACTTCAATTTGCTTAGAAACAGATTCACCTGCACTAGGACCAGAAAAACAGGTAAATGCTTATCTAAAATCTACATTATTTAGATTGCCTCTTTCTTTTGAGCTATTTTCAGTTTAGCCGTGTGTCTCATTACAGTGTAAATACAGTGGAATCCTATTTTAATGCCAGGTCGAGAGATTTTATTAATTATATAGCTCTTGTGCTCCAGCACATATTATTGGATATCAGCCATGTCTTAATGTATGTAATAATGAGAGCCAGACAAGTACAGTAAAAAGTTCAGTATCTAGAGTCAGAAAAACCTGGCTTCAAGTCCTGTCTCTGCTACCCACTGGCTGTGTGACTTTGGGCAAGTTGCTTAATCTCTTTGAAAGTGTGTCCTCGTTTACAAAATGTGGGCAAAATAGTAATAAAATACTTGAGAATATTACAGTGAGTATTAAATGAAATAATGTATATGAATGTCCAGCAGTGTCTGGTTTATAGTAGATGTTCAAGAAATGTTTCTTTTTCTTCTGTCAATTAGCGTGTCACAATGAGGCTCTGTTTCTTTCAGTACAAATGTTGATGTAATCATAGATTTATTGATGTGATCTTTGCTGCACATTTTATTATTGTAGGCCACAAAATGTCATATTTTAAGTATTGCTACCTTTTAAAATTGTAACTGAAAGGAAGCCAGAGTATCTGCTCTGTTTGCTTTGGACACCGCCTGTTACATTGACCTCCGAGTGTGGCTTACTGAGTGCCCTTGACTGCCCATCAGATCTGTGTCTCCATGCCTACCAGGTTCAGAGGACTGGCACTCAAGACTCAGAAGTTTGGGAGCAGTAGTGATGTGACTTTTAATAAACTATGATTATTTACGATTGCAATGTGACTTTTGCTATCAAAGTCCAATTAGTTACATATCTGTGTAAGTTGGCTCTTTAAAGAATATAGAAGGCAGAGGAATGAGGAAATAGACGATCACAACTCCAGTTATTTTTTTGTTTGGGTATAGGACAAGATGGTACAGAATTGCTTTCCTGGTTAGTATATACTAGAAGGAACAGAACGTAGCATTTTCCCCCTAAACAGAAATGAATTTCAGATGCTGTTCTAACTCAGTTTATATTTGCCTCTAGCTGATGTGACAAAAATTCTGGGTTTCCGGCATAGAGCCTTGTGCATAGCAGGTACTCAGAAATATTGGGTTGAATAAATGAATTTTGTAGCTGGATATAATTTTTGTTAAGTAAAGTGCATTTGTTTAGAAAATCAGAAAGCACAGAAAATCATAAACAAGAAAATAGAACCATGTACTACTGAAAAGTTATCACTAGAGAGCAGTGGCTACGAGCATAAACCCTGATACCAGATTTCTCAGGTTTAAACCTCAACCAGCCTACAAACCAGCCATTTAGGATTCCTTCTTATCTATAAAAAAAAGTGACGCTAATAAAGCAGATAATAATAGTACCTATCTCATAGAGTTACTTTGAGGAATAAATGAGAAATCCTATGAAAAGTTTACAACAAAATCTTGCCTACAATAAGCACTAAATAAATGTTAGTTTTTATGTCCTTCCAGCCTTCTTAATATCCATATATGTACATATATATTTTTCATAAAAATAAGAATAGCCTGAACGAATTTCATAACTTGCTTTATCTGGTAAACACCTGTATTTGTCAATATGCTTTTCCTCATCATGTTTAATAACCCTGTAATATTCCAGTATGTGAACATACCATAATATCGTAACTTGATATTGTTATTTACATTGTTTCCAACACAGCATGATAAACAACATGATGAACATCCTTGAGCAAAAATCTTGGTGCATATTTTTCATTGTTTTTTTAGGCTAATTATCAAGGTGGTTTGTTTTGTTTTGTTTTTATTATTTTAACAGTTATCTTATTCCCCTGAGTATTATCATCCTGAGTAGAAAACATAATAATAATAATTTGTAAAATCTGAGTGCTACTGATTATAGATACACCACTGTTTTGTAACAACTAAGAAAGAAAAATCACTGACAATTATGCTATGACATGCCATCGAATGTAAGTAAAACCAGTATCAATTTCAGAGATATTAAACATCTTAGAATCCGTGAAATACCAGTACGTAATCTATTTATTCTTCCAGACACACAGTAGCAATTCTTGAATCCAACTGTAATAAACCTGTGAGGTGAAGAGGCCAGGCAGCAGAGCAGTGACCTTTACAAGCTAGTCACTTATACAACAGACCAAAGCACAGTTAATGCATCACACAGGCAGGTCACCAAGTGTTCACCACCTGCAGACTGCTTTATGTGCTGGGCCCTGGGCCTCAGTGTTAATACCCGAGGACTCTTTTCAAGAACGACATCGACTTACAGTCAACATTGTACAGGCCAATGTTGTGGCTGTAGCTTTTAAGCTGAGGTTCAGGGCCTTCTCCCCAGCCTTGCCTCACCTCCACTGCCATTAAGAAAAGAGAAAAAAAAAAAAACACAAAAAAACCTCACTGGCTTTTACCAACTCACTTTGTTCTGCTCTATCTATGGTCTCTAAGATTGCTTCCCTTGAGTGTCATGTCTGATTCACTGTCTGCTTTGTTCTGTTTCAGGTACGAAATGAACCCCAAAACATTTCCATTTCAGCAGAATATATTGCCCGGGTGAAGGGGATCTCAGTGGAAGAAGTTATAGAAGTGACAACACAGAATGCATTGAAACTATTCCCCAAGCTTCGGCAGCTGCTCCAGAAGTAGCTTCAAAACCAAATCTGCTGCAGGGAGCAGCATCCGAGAGAAAGAAATGTTCCGATTAAAACTGAGGGTTGACAGGGGGTGGGAGGGAAGGGAGGGTGGGTGATGGGTATTGAGGAGGGCACCTTTTGGGATGAGCACTGGGTGTTGTATGGAAACCAATTTGACAATAAACTTCATATATTGAAAAAAAAAAAAGAAATGTTCCAATTAAGAGTCTGAACTAGGGGCACCCAGGTGGACACCCAGTCAATTAAGCATCTGACTTCAGCTCAGGTCGTGATCTCACAGTTCGTGGCTTCGAGCCCTGTGTCGGGCTCTGTGATGACATCTCAGAGCCTGGAACCTGCTTCAGATTCTGTGTCTCCCTCTCTCTGTTCCTCTCCACTCATGCTCTGTCTGTCTCTGTCTCTCAAAAATAAATAAACATTAAAAAAAAAAAAGAGTCTGAACTGAAGAAGCCATTATATAAAGGTATAGAAGATTATAATTTGGGAGAAGATATTTCTCCTCAAACTGGGCTTGGATCCTGAAACCCTGGGTTCTGATTCCACTTTGTGCTTCTTTTTAATTATTGGGGCCCTAGCAGGAGATTGGGAAACACCACTGCTTCTTACCTTCCCCATTAAGTAGAACCACCAGATGAACCGAAACCATTTCTTCTGGCAAGGGTGGTTCCCACAGGTAAGATGTGAGTGCTACCGTGGTGGCTAAAGTTTGATCCTTCACCACCTGTTATATTTCCCATAGGATTTATCTGGTGAAAGGAGATCTAGTTTTTTATACTGTCAGAAATCTCTTTTTTCTGGGTTTGTAAAATTGAATTGTCAGGACTTTGAATTACTTCTTTTTAAGAAAGAAGTGTGTAGGTTCTTATATTGATCTTAGACTTTGACATGTGAGGCGAATGGTGTGTCTAATCACCATTAAATACTAAGCCCCAAAGGTTAGGTAGTAACTAAGTTTAAGATCCAATCTGAATTTTGTCACATGTTTAAAATGTACATAGGTTTGTTAAAAAATATATCTATTGGGGGCGCCTGGGTGGCGCAGTCGGTTAAGCGTCCGACTTCAGCCAGGTCACGATCTCGCGGTCCGGGAGTTCGAGCCCCGCATCGGGCTCTGGGCTGATGGCTCAGAGCCTGGAGCCTGTTTCCGATTCTGTGTCTGCCTCTCTCTCTGCCCCTCCCCCGTTCATGCTCTGTCTCTCTCTGTCCCAAAAATAAATAAAAAACGTTGAAAAAAAATTAAAAAAAATGTATCTATTTTTGCATGTAGTGATATTTTATATTTTTAAGTTTTAAAAATCGTGGCTGCAAAGAGTTTTGTGGATGGATTGGTGGGGATGTATGCAATGTCCCCACCATCATACATAATGAATGTACATAATGTCACTAAACTATACACTTTGAAGTTATTAAAGTGGTAGATTTTAACCACAGTGTGTATTTTAACCACAATTTTTTTAAAATCTTATATGTAGTTGACTAAGTGACCATACCAAAACCTCATTATTGAATTTTACTAAATTATACAATCAGCAAATACTGGAAAAATTACCTATCCTAGAAAAAAATTGACTTCCTACAAACTAGGTGATTTTACATAATCTTTAAGATTTTGAAATTATTTATGTAGGAATCGAAACTAGTTCTAGGGCAGATGGCCCAAAGTGAACTAGACTAGCTAAGAAACCAAAGAGGGTGCTTCGTGAGGAGCTTAACTGCCCATCAGCATCACGAGAGATGAAATTCCTACATGTAGTGGGAGGTTCCATTAAAATCGGACTTCGGAGCTCTCTTTCACCTCTGTATTTCTTCTGCCTATTTCCCACCCCTTCTGCCCACACCCCCTTTGTCCATATCTCACCTCTAAATCCTTTAAGACCCAGCTTACATGACTTTCCCTTGCCTGGTCATCCCAGCCAGACATGACCCCTCCCTCCAAATCGGGTAGCCACTTTCTTCATTTACTCCTCAATTTATTTGTTTCATTGGTTACACAAACAGTTCTTGAGCCCCTCCTTGTGTGTTTCCCACTAATCTAGGCCCATAGGCTACAGAGAGGAATGAGACATGGTCCTTGCCTTCAGTTCAAAATTTATAAAGTGGAAAAGTAATTTCAAAACTATGTTGAAAAGCACTATAATATAGGAGGAATAGAGTTCTATAAAACCAGTCTGATGACAACATGCATTACCTTTTACCTTTTTTTTAAGTTTATTCATTTATTTTTGAGGGAACGCAAGTGCAGGAGGGGCAGGGAGAGAGGAAGACAGAATTGCAAGCAGGCTCCATTCTGTGCAAAGCCCAAAGCGGGGCCGGAATCCGTGACCCATGAGATCATGACCTGAGCCAAGATCAAGATCAAGGACACTTCACCGACTGAGCCACCAAGGTGCTTCAACACACATTCCTTTTTACTAGGCTTACTTTGTGCATGTCTTTCAAATCTAGAGGTTGCGGACCATGTGAGAACTACTTTCTTTTTGCATCTTCTCTGTGGCCTGAAACAAGGTTTGCAATATCATATACTCTCACTTATCTTTTAAATGTGCAAATGGAGGCAGTAAGTCCAACTGACTGCAGCTGACAAGTCAGGTATGTTATCTTTCAATCTACTCTTTGAAATGGAGATCTCTCTTTTTTTTTTTTTTTAATGTTTATTTTTGAGAGAGAGACAGAGTGCAAGCAGGGGAGGGGCAGAGAGAGAGAGGGAGACACAGAATCCAAAACAGGCTCCAGGCTCTGAGCTGTCAGCACAGAGCTCTACATGGGGCTCAAACTCAATGAGCTGGGAGATCATGACCCGAGTCAAAGTCAGACACCCAACGGACTGAGCCACCCAGGCGTCCCAAAATGGAGATTTAATACTGTGTACCTTTTAGCTGGTTGGGTTTGTTTGTTTGTTGTTTTGTAGATGCATATTTTTCTCCTCCAGCCTATAAATGTATTTAATACTATTCAAAGATTTTCAAAGGTTAAACATTCTGAAAAATAGGAATAAACCCTTATGGTCTGGAAAAGCAAATCTTTTGTTCCTATAGGAACGCCCGCCCCCAGGTGAAAGGCAAAGAGGACTTTTCTTCTTCCCACACCCCAGCCCAAGCACATGGTGACTTTCCTTACTAAAAGAAACCTTTCTTATTCCAACTTTTGTCTTTTATTATTCTGGTAAGAATCAGATGAATATGTATCATTTTTTAAATTAAAAGAGAAGACTCAATACCAGCTCTTTTCTTTCATTATTATGCAACTAAATGTTCATTTGATCTCTTTGCTGCTTGCTCTCGATCTCCCGCCCCCTTTTGGTCATAATCCTCCAGCCTATAGCTGTTCTGTGTTTCCTTTGCCTCTCCCAGATCCCTCTCCCAAACTAAACATAAGGGTCTTGGAGCACCTGAGTGGCTCAGTCAGTTAAGCGTCCCACTTGAGCCCCACATCAGGCTGTGTTGACAGTGTGAAGCCTGCTTGGGATTCTCTCTCCCTCTCTCCCTCTCCACTGTCTCTCTCTCTCAAAAGTAAATAAATAAACATTAAAAATGAAAAGTAGCATGTTGCTCTATTTAAAAAAAGTCATTTTGCATACTTGAGCTACACTCCTACTTCAGAGTTTAATTTTTTTATTTGCCCTTTCTTGCCCCTTTCATGCTTTTGATTGAATACTTCAGCATAGCAGATGTGAAGTGACATTTCATTTACAGGATCTGAGTAACTTAGAAAGGATTTCCAGAGAGTGTTCTGTGCTTTTTTAGAGCTTAGCTTTTCAAGCATAAGCAAATCTCACTGTCCTTTTTATTTTTCCCCCCACTGGGGGGGGGGGGATGGGCTAATTTTGTAAGGGGCATTAAGGAAGACACTTGTTGGGATGAGCCCTGGGTGTTAAACATAGGAATGATAATGTATAATTTCTCGAATCTACTCCTAAAATCATTATTGCACTATTTGCTAACTAACTTGGATGTAAATTAAAAAAATAAATAATCGGGGCGCCTGGGTGGCTCAGTGGGTTAAGTGTCCGACTTCGGCTCAGGGCATGATCTCACGGTCCGTGAGTTCGAGCCCTGCGTCGGGCTCTGGGCTGACAGCTCAGAGCCTGGAGCCTGCTTCAGATTCTGTGTCTCCCTCTCTCTCTGACCCTCCCCCATTTATGCTCTGTCTCTCCCTGTCTCAAAAAAATTAAAAAAATAATAATAATCTTTAAAAACCGGTTCAAATAACATTACTCAAGTTAATAGTTTAGTATAATAAATATGGAGAACCATGTATAGCATATAGGAGCAAAAAGTGTTAAAAGTTTAATGTCCTCCGTGGAGGACCTTTCTGTGGATTGCTCTGAAGCCCAAGTCATTTAAACAAATTGTATTAATGCTCACGGCTAATGTAGGATACATTTAGAATTATAATCCCCTGACTTCCATTCCAGCACTTTTTCCCAAATATCCCAGTACCTCCCAATTTGATCTCTGCATGAGTTTAACATCTTTCAAAAGCCATTCTCCAGGTATTACAAATTAAGAACTCTGAAACTGAGTGGATAGGCAGTGACCAAAGGAAGCAGTAGAAGAGAGAAGGGGTCTTCAGGTTCATATGGATGGACGTCTATCTTTTTTTGGCCATCGCACATGTGAATTCCTTTCTGTAGAGTATCTCTCACCTTAATATGCAGAGACTGCTTCCCACTATAGAGGTCCAAAATGCCAAGCAGTCACTTTCCAGCCTTCTTTGCCACCAAGACACTGATACTCTTACCCACCCTGGATTAAAATGATGCTAGGGACGTGAGGAGGCCAGGACTGATCCGACTCCGTTCTGGTGAGGGTGGGCAGAATAGCAGCAAATTTAGAGCCCAGTTTGGCAAGGTTGACAGTGTTCACTGCAGGGTCTGTGGCAGTGGTCTTTATGCTTTTAGTTCAGTGGCATGAATTTGGTTTTTTTCAGCCTTCTTGGAGATTTTATGAACCATCCAGTATCCTTTGGTAAGTTCATTTCCTTAAATTAGCCAAATTCAGTATCCATTGCTTATGTCTTTAAAAACCCTGATCGATGAGAACATTGACGCCCTGAAGTTGTTGTCACCAAGAGACCCTTGGGGAAATGAAGGAAAAAAAGAAGAAGAGAAGGAAATCTGGGACTCATTACAGAGTCTGGAGAGCTTTCCAGGCAGCACATGTCCCGTTCATGCTAAGGGGTGAGACACTGGCAGTCCATAGCAGATGGTGGTTGATCTTGTGAAAGAATTTTAAAAAGACATTCTTAGGGCAAGAAGGATATATGTTGATTTGGGGGATAACACAAAGATAGACTGCAGTAAACATTTTCTTTTCATCCACTTTTCCTGTACTTGTGAAATCTCTTACCTTTATGAGGCATAGCCCATCTTCCACCCTAGAAACTGAAAATGCACACTTGCTTTCCCAAAGTTTCTTACAACTATGACAGTTACATGACCTAAGTTCCTCCAATAAGTTGCACCCAACCCAGACTTGGAAGCTGGATGGGACGTAAAGAAATTCAGGCCGTGTGGACGCCACGCCACTGTGGGAGATGACCTCTGTACCCAGATGAGGCAACGGTGCCATCGAGTGTACTGCAGTATCCAGTGTCCAAAGGCAGTGACTCTTCATGTGCCTTGTGGCCCAATTTGGGCATTGTTTCTACAGAAACCTGGTTCTCTGGACTTTTTGCAGCTTGTGCGAGCTACCCAACATATTTAATAAATTCCTTGTCCGCTCAAATTATTCAAAGTTGGTTCTGTTTCTCGAAACTGAGGAATCTGACTGCTATAGTAGGCAGTGAGCCCACAAAACTCCACCATCTCCAAGTCCAAAACTTAACTTCCTTTCTTTCACTCCTGTCCTTGGCGTTTATGACTTCTTGCCCTTCTTGGCACTTTGCAGTTCATTTTGGACCTGATTCCCAGTTTTAAAATGTCAGGATGGGGAAGAAGCACGTTGAATTTAGCAGGACCCCCTTAACCTTAACCCCAGAGATGATCGTCAGTCATTAGTCCTGAGGGTTGGTCATGCCTTGCAGTTCGTTCATCGGTAGCCACAATTCAGTGCCTATTTATTAGTCCTTTTATAATGAAAGGACTCTTGTTGGGGATTCAGAAGAAAAGGCAGGAATTTATTTGGCTAGAAAGCATATACCGTTGGAATCAGACAGAGGATTGAACCTATAAAGTTGTGTCCCCAAACCCACCACAGAACAAGCCCTAACAGAAATTTTCCTCAATCTTCAAAGTTCACAAGAGATCTCCCTTCAGGCTCGCTTCTCAAGGCTCCTCTCTGGACTGAGGGTGTCTTGCATGGCTACCCTCACCACCACAACAGAGGTCATCAATGCAGTACTGTCACCAAACAAATTTCAAGTCCATCTTAACAGGTACCTTCTGAAATCAGTAGCTCCCTATAGTGGAATTCTACATGTAAATCCATTTTCATCCGCTTCTTCTGACTTTCTTATCTTGGGCCCAACTGGAGGTATTTATTATGAATAGAAGGTAAGGAGTCCAGAATTGTCATTGAAATATCTAAAAGTTTAAAAACTATAGGTGTGTCTGGATGGCTCAGTTGGTTAAGCATCCGACTTAGGCTCAGGTCACGATCTAGCAGTTTTGTGAGTTCGAGCCCCGCATCGGGCTCTGTGCTGACAGCTCAGAGTCTGGAGCCTGCTTCGGATTCTGTGTCTCCCCCTCTCTCTACCCCTCTCCCACTCATGTTCTGTCTCTCTCTCTCTCTCTCTCTCTCTCTCTTTCTCAAAAATAAACATTAAAAAAAATTTTAAATATAGAGAGAAAACTTTTCATTGGTGAAATAAGTGAGGCTCAGATATTTGGATTAGCTAGATATACAATTATTGCATGAGTTAGATTTTTAAATGGCTGAAAAAATCAAAAGAATAATATTTCATAATATGTGAATATTATATGAAATTCAGATTTCAGTGTCCATAAAGATTTACTGAAACCCAGTTACACGCTCACTCATTTCCAATGTCTGTGTTCATTCTACAGCGACAGAATTGGGTAGTTGCATCAGCGATCACATGGATGTAAAGACTAAAATACCTTTTAACCTTTTACAGAAAATGGTTTGCTGACCCCTGGCCTATACTTTTCAGAATGATGCCTGAGGCCTGGGATTTCTTCTAGTCTGGAATTCAGCCTCTAAAGAGGATCCTGTCACCTGAATTTAACTGCAAGTCTCACTCAGTCCCAGCTACACTGGTGGTTCTCATTCCTGCCTGGCAGAGGGGCTTTTAAAAAGTTCCCATGACCCAGGTCATTTAAGTGACAAGTGCTGGAATCAAGGTCTAGGGAAATGAATTTTTGAAAAGCTCACTAGATGCTTCTGAGGTGCAGCCAAAGTTGAGAGCCAGGTGCTAAAAAGTGGAGTGACTCCAAGAAAGGCATTTGTGGGCGTGCCTTAAACTGCAGTGCTTTTCAAACTTGAATGTATATAGAAGTCAACTGAGGATCTGGTTAAAGGACAGATTCCATTTCAGGAGAGCTGGGGTGATGGCGTCTAGGGCAGGCCCCCTAAAATATGCCACTCTGCAAGATCGATTATTTGGGTTATTTTGAGTTCAAGTGACTTACGATGCAGTGGTGCAGGAAGGACACTCTGAGCCCCCTGTGTCCCCCTGCAAGCAGGAAGTCAGTCTCCTGTGTGAAAGGTACCCTCCTGTACCAGCGGGTAAAGAGAACTCCTTATCACCAGAGCCTGGGAATGCAGCACAGAGAGGCTGTATAAACAGCACTTGTTTTTCCTTCACCAATTTACTACCCCAAGCCCAGACTTGTCTTGTCAATTCCTCACAAATTTCTTGTATCTGGTATAAAGGTATACACACTGACTGCTTCGCTCACTTCCCTTGAGTTTCACATTTTTGTGAACTCCCATATGAAATTAAATGTGTTTCTCTCCTGTTAACCTGTCTTAATTCATAATTATATTAATTATTAATAATAAACTGATTAATAATATCAATTATCTAATACATAGTTTAATAATTATTTAATAAAAAATAATTTCGTGGATAAACAATAATCTATTTAGTAAATAGATCAATAGTATTAATATTGTTTATTAATGTTCCTAAATATTGTTAATAATTAATTGATTAATATGTCATTTAATTATTAAGCCAGCCAAAGTACCTAGAAAGGAAGAAAGGAAAGTTTTTCTCCCCTACACCTGAGATTTTGTATTTCAAAAAACTTCCAGATGTTACTGGTGCTGCTGGCCTACGGACCACACTTTGAGTAGTAAGGCAAGGGCAAGGAATTCACGAACTTATAGAACATGTTCCATGACTTATTTTTGTCTGCTTAGTAACATATAGTTGCATAACAGAGTTCTTTCTACTTTAGTTGACGCCTCTGAGGCGGCGACATGCTAGTTGAGTTGCTGAAGGTGACAAGGGGCCAGATCTGAGAAGAATGGGGAAAGAACTTCCCAGGCAGAGAGGAGCCAATGTGAAGTCTCTAAAGCAAGGACGACTCACTTTTCAATGGCCTGTGTGAATATAGCGTGACAAATGTGATGCTCAGTTTGTTTCATTTGAGGGGAAGATAACATTTAAAAGGGGGATGCATCAGTTCATCCTTGAAATCAGTTCTTGAAATAGAAAATCAGATGATATTACTCACCCTGTGCTCAAGGCAAAAAGAGAGTTGAGTCCCACGACTCAAATTTTGGGTGATTCTTTTTTTGTTTGTTTGTTTTAATGTTATTCATTTGAGAGAGAGAGAGAGTGAGAGAGCGAGCAGGGGAGGGGCACCGAGAGACTGAAGCAGGCTCCCCGTTGACAGCCGAGAGTCTGATGTGGGGCTTGAACTCATGAACCGTGAGATCATGACCTGAGCTGAAGTCGGACATTTAACGAATTGAGCCACTCAAGTGCCCCCATTTTTTGGGTGATTCAAACTCCAGTGTGATATCTGTCATTCATATTTTTCTCTAGAACAGCTCCACAAACTTATGCATGAGGAAGAGGTGCCTGCAGTAAAAGAGGAATGATTTAAAAGAAATTTTCCACTAAAACCCCCAGGGAAACTTCCTTGGATTCTCTAGTCTCTGCTTCTCCTCTGGCACTGTAAGTGGAGTTGTTCACACTGTAGAAAGAAGAGTGAAGGTTTGGGCAATATTTTCATAACTGAGTGTCCTCAAACCTGTCCACCCACACCTCTTCATTCCCTGGGTTCACCATCCAACCCTTCTTGTTCTGAGGTCTTATTTAGCTGAGAGTCCTGGTTGGTGCTGCCTGGCTTCTGGTTCTGCCTGGCCCCTCTCTTTGGACGCATCTGCAGTGCCAGAAGAGAGATGTAGCTCCCTTACTGTGGCCTGCAAGACCCTCTCCAGGGAAGAGGCATTGGATGTTGGCAGTGTTGGGATGCAAGAATTTTATTGTACCCTTCAAGATTCTTCTGGCTGGTCTAAGAATCAAATTGACATGAGACAGATTAATAGGAGAATATCAAATTTAATTATGTATGTACAGGGAATCCACATAAACATGAGAGATTCCAAAGACCAGCAAAATGAGGTATATATGTTCATCCTATACTAAGGAGAAAGGGGTGGGGGACTGGGACTTCAAAGACAAGGAAAGCAATTCACGGGAAGATGAATTGGGCCATACAGAAATAATGAGACACAAAGAGGAATTGTAGCAGACTTTTCTAGGTTCCTCCCTCTTCCAAACCTAGTTCATATTACACAGTAGTTATTGATGGTGATAGCTCTCTTCCTGGAGCAGGTCATCTGTCTAAATTCTTTCAGGCAGTTAGGGGGAGGGTCAAAGTTTCTTCTTGAGTCTTTTGGGCCTTGATGGTTTTCAGCTCAGGATAATCTATGTGCCAAAATGGCACATCTTAGGACAACTCATTCTGAACCCCAATAGCAGCTTCAACAGCAATAGTGGGCCATACCAATGTCTTTTCTGGAGTCTTGGAGGTGCCACAGGAAGACTTCCTGCACAAACATTAGTGGCCTTGACTTGGAAACTTCTTGACTTCTCTCGAGAGGAAGAGAGAGAGGGAGAGTCAGAGGGAGAATCTGCAGACAGCTCTACAGGGAGCCAGAGGAGAAAAGGAGGAAAATGCTGGTCCCCACATGTTTATTAGGGAACACGTGCATCAACAGATATGAAACATTCCTGGGAGGGGGAAGAGGAGGTGGCTGGACTTCTTGTGATTTCAGGTAGGTTCAGAGTCCAAGATACATATGGTCTTGTGACATTTTGGTTTCTGGTTTTAGCCCTTGGCTGTTGTATAGAGGGTGTATAGAGGAGGAGGCTGTGGAAACACCTATTAGGGAAAGAGGCTGGGGTAGGGATGGCTTCCAGGAGACAGTGGTGATTCCAGGAATCAGGTGAAGGAGAGACAACAGAATAAAGCAAAGAACCACTAATAATTCCTTAAAACCAGAGGTGCCTAGGAGAGAAGGTAGGACAGGATGACAGAGGAATGAGGTTAGAAAGGTTGTTAATTGTATAATTCATAACCTGACACTCCTTTACTATGTGTTTATTCCCCAGGATTCATCTTAGATTGGACCCAAGGAACAATGTTTTACCTGATGGTCTTTATTTGGGCTGCTAGGTGCTGGGAGATAATTCTCCATAGGTCTCTCACATTTCTGCATGTGTTGGGAGCAGAGGCACTGATAGCTTTTGTTCTAGACTATCTCTTCAAGGATGTTTGTAGTCAAGGACCTTGGATGACAGAAATAATGTCTCTCACTGTAACAGAGGGCAGGTTTATTTACCGTGCAGTATAATAAAGGTTGGGTTTCTTAAACGCAGGGGTCCTTGGGTGTGAGGCAACACCTCTGTGTGTGGCATTATCTGAACAGTTTCCCATCGCCTTGAAGGGGGTGGGGAAGCGCAAGGGGGGACCAACCTAAACATGAGGCTTGTGCTACTTGCTGTGCTCTGCGTAATAGAGTCTTTTGCCTCAGAGCCAGGAGTCTTCTGTCCTCTGTCAACGCTCATGAAGCTTGGTAGGCCAACCCTTCATAGCTCGTGACACTAGGTGTTTGCTTTTTGAGAAGCAAAAAATTAGTTTTGAGTCTGGCTTTTTACTGCACTCTCAGAGGTAATGAATCCTGTCCGCTGCACCCTTGCGTAGCCCTAGCTGAGGTAGGATTTAGGCCAGTAGGATCCATATCCCTTCCAATATTAAAACGCCTTGGCTTATGAATCTGAGCTTTCTGTGGAGGCAAAGGGCCACCAAATACAAGGTGAATATTTCACTGGTGTAGAGACAAATGCCAAGAAGCCAGGCAGTGCTTGGCTTACCAAATAGAATAGAACAGGCTGTTACCTCAAACTACCACAAGGAACACAAGGCAGGTTAAAATTTAAAAATTAGTCTGCTATGCAGGAAATAATGACACAAAGGTGACAGTAGCCAAATAGGATTTGGCCACGAGATGACTCTAGCAATGCCCACTTTGGGGATGGGCAATGAAATAGGACAAATTCTCTATAGGTACTTAATATTACCTTCTCAAGTAGGTACTTATTCAAATTACCAAAATGGTACCTTTAACAGAGTAAGTTAATGCGATTTAGCAATAGAAGCAAGCATTGACTTTAGCCTTCAACTTGATTAGTAGAATTGGTCAACATATGCTACTAATTTCAGAAACAAACTATTTAAACATTTTAGGTTAGGGGCGCCTGGCTGGCTCAGTTGGAAGAGCATGCGACTCTTGATCTTGGGTCATGGGTTTGAGTCCCATGTTAGGTGTAGAGATTACTTAGATAATAAATACACTTCTAAAAATTTAAAAGAGAAGATCACTGTAAACTACCTTCACCTTTGAAACTATCTTTAATCACTTAAAACCTCTTCAAAACATCTAAGTCTAAATAATGGGATGGAATGAATAAAAATATGTTTTATGTGGAGTGCTTGGTGGCTCAGGTGGTTGGGGGGCGTCCACTTTGCTCAGGTCATGATCTCACAGACTGTGAGTTCAAGCCCCACATCAGGCTCTGTGCTGACAGCTCGGAGCCTGGAGCCTGCTTCAGATTCTGTGCCTCCCTCTCTCTCTGCCCCTCCCCCACCCATGCTCTGTCTCTCTCTCTTTCAGAAATAAACATTTAAAAAATTTTTAAAAATATATATGTGTTTTATGTGACAATAAAATGTTTTCTTGGTGATCTGATTAATGATTTTTTGTTTCTTTTATAATTAATGTTTGTAAATAAGACAGACATTGAAGAAGGATCAAAGAGGTTGTATTTCTGTGTGTCTCTGGAGATGCACTTTATCCAAATATGGCATTATCTGAAAAATAAAAAATCAGAAGTATTTGTTATACCATGTACACTACATTTTATAGTTCCAAAATAACCCTGAGGGCAGACAGGATGAGTACTGCTTCACAGGTAAAAAAAGTAAGGCTTAGAAACACTAAGTGACTAAAAGCGTGAGACTAGCCAATGGCAGAAGCAGAACTTGAATCCAAATGCAATGTACTGAATGTCTGTGTCCTCCTGCCCAAATTCCTATATTGAAGCCCTAATCACAATGTGATGGAGTCAAGACATGGGGGCTTTGGGAGGTAATTAAATCACATGAGTGGAGTCCTCATAAATCGGATTAGCGCTCTTAGAAGTAGAAATCAAAGAGCCAGCTAGCTCCTTCTGCCATGTGACAACACAGCAAGAAAACAGCCCGCCGTGAGCCAGAGAGAGGGCATTTGTCAAGAACCCCACTGTGCTGGCATCCCAAAATCAGGCTTCCAGCCTCCAGAACTGTGAGAAATGAACGTTTGCTGTTTAAGCCACCCTGTCTGTTGTAACTGGTTATAACAGCCTGAACCAAAATACCTGCATCTTCTGTTTTGAAGGCTTGTGTGTTTACGTAAGACTGTCCCTCTTTCGGCCTCCACATCTCCAACTAGAAGACTGAAGAGAGTTTGGAGATCTCTGGCTAAGAAAACTCATTCCCTGGTCTATCATTCACTATTGATAGAAGCAAAGAGGAGTCTCCAGAAGTCCCAAGTGCTCTTAGCAAAATCCCCAACACTTCTCATCCTTAACACTCATGGCCTGACCACCGCTTGAGACCATTAAGACCAATCTCATTCTGTTCCTTTTCCCTGTTTACTTTGGCTACCTCCAGAAGCCAGGAGTTCTGAGAGAGAGAGAAACCAAGAAACAGACTCTTCACTGTAAAGAACAAACTGACGGTTACCAGCTGGGAGGTGAGTGGGGGATGGGTCAAATAGGTGATGGGGATGAAAAAGCACACTTAGCACGATGAAAATAATAAGAATAACAAAATAAAAACAAAGGGGAAACAAAGAAGTCAGGAGTTCTGGGTTGTCCCACGTGCCCCGGATGCCAACCCCATGCTCTGGGAGCCCATGCATCCCTTCCCTAGCACTTTCCATCCTCCTGCTTTATGTTTCCCCATAGCACTTACCCACTTATAATACGTGCATCTATCCACTCAAATACCTACTGAAATCTGTTTTATAAGGCAGAGGTTTTCTCTATCACTGTATTGCCAAGCACATAGAGTAGTGCCTGACAGAAAGTAGATACTCCTAAAAATTTGCTGAATGAATGTGTTTCTTCCTCTAACACAGGTATGTATAAAGGAAAAGAGTAAAGTGCTTTCTAATTCTTACTGTATACATCCTGGGGCGCCTGGGTGGCTCAGTTGCCTAAGCATCTGACTTTAGCTCAGGTCATGATGTCGCGGTTCATGGGTTCGAGCATCACGTCAGGCTCTGTGCTGACAGCTCGGAGTCTGCTTCAGATTCTGTGTCTCCCTCTCTCTCTGCCCCTCCCCCACTCATGCTCTGTCTCTCTCTCTCTCTCTCTCTCTCTCTCTCTCTCTCTCTCAAAATTAAAATAAAACATTAAAAAATTTTAATTATTGTACAGGTCCAGCAAAACATACCTTCTTATTATCCTCTTCCATTTCTAAAGATTATTCTACAGCAACAAATGTGCCCCGGGAGACTCTAAATTTGTGAGCTATTGCCCAAGGGCACGACTATGGGTCTCAAGAGGAATGAGGTAAGATTTACCATTATTTCTGGAAAAATACATACTATGTCCTAATATTTATTCAACTACCAAATGAATATTTTCTATGTGCCTAATTTATGTCTGACACCATTCTTGGAATAGAATGGACAAAGCAGTGAAAAAACAGACATCATCTCTGCTTAACCCTGCAGAGGAAAAGAAAGCCAGGTATGGTATTGCAGGATATTGGAGAGTTCTTTAAAAGTGTTTTTTTTTTTTTAATTTGAGAGAGAGAGAATGAGCAGGGGAGGAGCAGAGAGAGAGGGGGACAGAGGACCCAAAGCGGACTCTTGTGTTGACAGCAGAGAGCCTAATGTGAGGCTCAAATTCCTGAACTGGGATATTGTGACCTGAGCCACAGTCAGAAGCTTAACTGACTGAGCCACCCAGGTGCCCCAGGATATTGGAGAGTTCTATTTATATAGGATAGTTTCTGATTAATTGGATTTTGAACAAAATCTGAATAAAGTGAGGGAAAGAGAGAGAACTCCAGGCAGAGGTAACGGCATGTGCCAAGTCCCTGAGATGGGAACCAGAATGTTATGGACCAGGAACAGGAAGAAAGCCAGGGTAGTTACGTGAAATGAGGCCAGGGACAGTGGAGAGATAAGGATGAAAAGATAATTAGGGGCTTGTTCATTGAGAGCCTATAAGCACAGGAGAAGGTGTGTGGATTTCACCTAAGCGTGCTGTGAGACTATAGACCAGTTTTGAGCAATGAATAATGTATCTAATACATGTTTTAAAAAGATCACTCAGGCTGTTGTGTAAAGAAGTGTGGGAGGCAGCAAGCACAGAGGTGGGAGGACAGCTGGCTGGCTGTACTTTGGGAGAGAGATGATTAGGGTGATAGTGGTCAGATTCAGGACTGATTTTGAAGGAACAATTGATAGGACTTCCAGACAGATTGGATGTGGAATGTGGGACAAAGAAGAGTGTCAGACTCTGACACTCTCCTAGATATCTGACACAAAAATCCTAGATTTTTGACCATTTTCTGAAATGAGGAGGGGGAAGGGGTGAGTATGTATGTTTGGGGGCGGAGGATAGGAATTCTTTTCGGCAATGGTAAATTTGAGATACCAAGTAGAGGTGGAAGTCCTCCTGGATGCGTTTCAAACTCAGGAGAAAGGTCAAGGCCAGAAATAGAAATGTGGGAGTCATCAGAATTAGGATGGTATTTTTAAGTCCTGTAACAGGTTGAAGACCAGCAAACTGTCGCGTTGAGATCACCTAAAAACTAAGTGTAGTTGATCAGAAGCAGGTAGTCTTATCTAAAAAGGATGTTATTTTACAGTTAATGGTATTATCATGTAATTGAGTACATATTTGTGAATGGTTTGCTGGAGTAATATGTTCATCATGTTTTATAAGTAATGTCCCATCTCCTTATTTTACAAACGAGGATTTCCTCTTTGCATCTGTTGGCTTCCTGGGGGAGGGGGTACTCTCTGATATCTATCTGTGTTCTCAGTTCAGTGTGGTAGGGCCAAACTTTTGGTTTGGAATGGGGCAAGTTCTCTCTGGGGTGAGTTCACCGTTCACTGCTTTTAAGCCAATTTCTCCAATATAAATAGTTTTCCAGTAACAAAGCCAACATTTTAACCTCCATCTATCTGTCAATTGATATAAACTCAGGAACAGAAGGGTCTTATTGTTGACCTTTTCAAACCTTAACAGTATTCAGAATAAAGTATACACTCAAAAAAATGTTAGCACCCTTCTCTATATCCATGCACTTTCTACTTGTGGAAATAAAAAATAAATAAGCCCCAATATCTCTTATTTATCCTTGACGAAAATTAAAGTTGAAGCCAAAGACCTTGATTTTTAATTAGAGATTAATGAGAAAACCATGGGAAAAAATTCTAATAAACTTGAGAATAAACAGCACCGGGTCAGTAATTACCTACCAGTTGTTCAAACAAGTGTTTCTCAACCTTTTTGGTCTCAAGATCCATTATATTCCTACAAATTATTGAAGACTTTATCAAGGTTTTGTTCATGGGTGTTGTACCTCTCAATAGTTACATTAGAAATGTTGGGGCGCCTGGGTGGCGCAGTTGGTTGAGCGTCCGACTTCAGCCAGGTCACGATCTCGCGGTCCGTGAGTTCGAGCCCCGCGTCGGGCTCTGGGCTGATGGCTCAGAGCCTGGAGCCTGTTTCCGATTCTGTGTCTCCCTCTCTCTCTGCCCCTCCCCCGTTCATGCTCTGTCTCTCTCTGTCCCAAAAAAATAAATAAACGTTGAAAAAAAAAATTAAAAAAAAAAAATGTAAACTGAGGGGCGCCTGGGTGGCTTGGTCGGTTAAGCGTCCGACTTCAGCTCAGGTCATGATCTCACGGTCCGTGAGTTCGAGCCCCGCGTCGGGCTCTGTGCTGACAGCTCAGAGCCTGGAGCCTGTTTCAGATTCTGTGTCTCCCTCTCTCTCTGCCCCTGTTCATGCTCTGTCTCTCTCTGTCTCAAAAATAAATAATAATAAACGTTAAAAAAAAATAAAAAAAAAAGAAATGTAAACTGAGGAAAAAAAAATTAAAATTAAGAATACAAGCCCACATTCCATTTAATGGTCAGAAGAATGATGTGATTGCACATCACATTGCTTCTGGAAAACTCCAATGTACTCCCATGAGAGTAAAAAAGGCAAATAATATCTCAGCATCCTCATGAAAACTTTGACCCTGTGGGTTCCTGAAAAGACCTGAATACTCAGTGGTTCCCACACCACCATTTAAGAATTAATAGTTTAGACTAAAAAAGAAAAAGCATGCATTTACATGCTAATTACCAGAACATTTCAATTAAGTCCATGCTTATTCTGTATCTTGTCATCATAAAGTTGAATTTCTATTTAAGCCTGTTTATTTAAAAGAACAAAGAGCTTTTCTGCAAGATTTAATGTTCCAGAATTATTGGCTTATAACTTCGGTATCATTAATATTGGTTATGGAAATTATATTTGTTAGACCCTGTTTTGTAGAAAACCATGTGTATTCGTGTAAAATGTTAAACTGTGTTTGTTATAGAAGGTGGATATTACCCTCCACTATTAAGCTTGTGAGCCTAACCAACTCTATGTGGTTTAACTCACCTACTACTGAGTAATTCAAGCAGAATAAAAGATTATGCAGATCCACTTAGAATTAGGAACACTAAAGGCCCTTGTAAAGAGTTATTTTTTGAGTAAAATTAACACATGGCTGTTACAGATTAACTTTAAAGCACAGTGGAGGATCTCAGTTTTCTTTTTTTTTTTTAATTTTTTAATGTTTTTATTTATTTTTGAGAGAGAGAGCACAAGTGGGGGAGGGGCAGAGAGAGGGAGACACAGAATCTGAAGCAGGCTCCAGGCTCTGAGCTGTCAGCATAGAGCCCGACGCGGGGCTCGAACACACGAACTGCGAGATCATGACCTGAGCTGAAGCCAGATGTTTATTTAACCAGCTGAGCCACCCAGGCACCCCAAGAATGTCAGTTTTCAATGCCACACTGTATCACCCTCTTCACACCACTTACCAAGAGCATGGGGGTAAATGTAAAGTCACAACCCCCTCATCAAAGAAGTTAAATCTCCAAAATACTGATTTTTCTTGTTGCAGATCTAACTTAATCGCATGTTGTTTGTATTTAATACAATTACACTCTACTTTATTTTTTTTTTAACATGAAAAAAATGCCATCAGTTGCTTGTCTTGACTTGGAAACAAGTATTCACAATCAAGAATGGTTACTCTTTCTCTTCCTCCTCTTGTGAAATAATACTACCACCACCATCAACCCCCACACCAACCTCCCTCCACATTGTACTATTGTTAATCAGGGCTTTTTGTTTGATATTTGTCATCAAAATCATTTCCATTGTATCTCAATTTTGTACATGAAATTTTTGCACAGGCAACAAATTGGTGAGATAGGTAGTCTCTGGAGCTTTTGTGGGCTATCATAATTATCTATAACAACTTCTCTCAAAATATGGTTCTCAGGCCTTCAGCATCAAAATTCCCTTAGCCTGATGAAAACACGGATTCTAGGACCAAAGGAGGGCCTACGGAATGAGTCAGTCGAGAGGTGGAGCTCAGGATTCTGGAAGCACAAGAAAAAGAAAATCTCTGGTCTACAGCAGATCTTACATCCACTAACCTAGTTTACTGATGCTTTTCACCTCAGACAGACCTCCTTTAAACTGTCCCAGAACGATACTTACTGAACCTCTCTCAACCCCCGAAATTCTCCTCAAGTTTATATATAAATCCCTCCTGTCAGTTGGGGATGGAATCCTACCATACATAACAACTTACTTTTTGCAGGAAAGTGCTTTTTCTCGGTGTGAACAAGGAGACTCAGTGTGACCCAGGAGCTCCTGCCACTGTCAGGAACGGGTTCTTTGATTTGGGTGTGAGTAAAGGACTGGTGGGCACCACTGAAATGCCTCTTTTGAACTCTCAATAAACTGACTTGATTGCTTCTTTCCACAAAGCAGTTGGAGTCACGCTTTTCGTTTATCGCCTCCAGGAGATGTTTTTTGCTAGCTTTAAGTTTTTTAATGATTTCATTGGTTCTGTTTTTAGAGGTCATTATGGTGACAAACTAATCGTCAAGTGATTCTTAGTATCCTGAAACAAATGAAAAAATACAATCAGTTGCTGCTTGACCTAGCAGCCAGTATTCACCATCAGGTTTTTACCAGTTCTTTCTTCTCCTCCTGTAAAATACCACCACCACTGTGCCCCTGACCCCACATCTCACTCCATTTGTATTATTGTTTCCTAAGGTCTTTTTGTTTTTTGATGGTTCTTCGGAGGAAAAAAAAAATCATAAAAAGAGGATTGTAGTAAGAAAAGATATTTTGTTT
The DNA here is from genome assembly GCF_018350175.1 of Felis catus. Lineage (NCBI taxonomy): Eukaryota > Metazoa > Chordata > Mammalia > Carnivora > Felidae > Felis > Felis catus. The sequence continues at coordinate 30,549,243 of NC_058384.1, read as the reverse complement.
TTGAAATTGATACTATGTATTGATTCTTGCTTTTAGGAACTCTCATTGTTTCTTTTGATTATAAAAATAATACATAGTCATTGTAGACAATTAAGAAAATACAGAAAAGCATAAAGTAGATAAGGTAAAAATCACTCTTGATCATTGTCTAGAGACAATGAAATTAACATTTTGGATGTTTCTTTCCCAATAAATATCTAAAGGGATTTTATTATAAAAAGTGCGGGGATGGGGCCCTGGGTGGCTCAGTCGGTTAAGTGTCCAACTTTGGCTTAGGTCATAATCTCGTGGTTCATGGGTTCGAGCCCTGTGTCGGGTTCTTTGCTGACAACTCAGAGCCTGGACCCTGCTTCACATTCTGTGTCTCCCTCTTCTCTGCACCTCCCCTGCTTGTGCTCTCTCTCTCCCAAGAATAAATAAACATTAAAAAAAAAAAAGTACAGGGGTGCCTGGGTGGTTCAGTCAGTTAAGCATCTGACTCTTAATTTCAGCTCAGGGTTGTGAGATTCAGCCCTGTGTTAGGCTCTGCACTGGGCATGGAACGTGCTAAAGATTTTCTCTCTCTCCTTCTCCTTCTGCCCCTTCCCTGCTCATTCTCTCTCTCTCTCTTTCTCCTACTCTCAAAATAAATCAATATTTATTTTAAAAAGTACAGAAAAAAGACATTAAATTGGCTATGGCAGGACATGAACTTAAAAACTAAAGTGTTGTTAAGTATTTAGGAAGAATTTGCTTGTTAGGGCTATAAATTTGTCTTTTCAGGCATGTGAAGTACTTAAAAAATCAAATATGTTAAATTTATGAAAGAAGTTTAAAATATTTAAAGTATTAGCCAAGTTTGTAAATGGACTAATTACTTAGAGGTGGTTAGTATTTTCAACTTGAATTAACTGAACATTAATTTCAGAGAAAGTGAGGGTGATCAGAATTTAAACTTCTTAAATTATAACTCCTCTAACACTTTGATTGTTTATCCGCCTAGGAGATGTACAAATGAAATCAAATTGGGACATGACTAAAGAAAAAGAAAGGAAAACAAGGTAATTGTCTCTTATGTACTTTCGAGCTGAATTTATATTCTGCTAAAAGCCCATTATATATGTTCACTGCAAATGAAATCTAGACGTGTTAGTTAAAAGCTCACTGAGGAGATCACAAAATTTAAATTCTCATTACAAATTACCTGGAAACTGGAGCCAACTAAAATTAGACACAGTAAGAGTCTAACAGCAAGAGCATGAAGTTTTGAGTCCGAATTGGTCCCTATTCAAGCTACGCTAACTGTATGACTACAGTTAAGTTACCTTCTCTGGGCACTCAGTTTCCTTGTTTTGCTTTTTGTTTTTTGCTTTTAGTTTTTTAATGTTTATTTATTTATCTTGGAGAGAGAGATAGAGTGAGCAGAGGAGGGGCAGAGAGGGAGAGATCCCAAGTAGGCTCCGTGCTGTCAGTGCAGAGCCAGATGTGGGGCTAGAATTCACGAACCCGTGAGATCGTGACCTGAACAGAAATCAAGAGTTGGAAGCTTAACCCCTGAGTCTCCAGGTGCCTCTCCTTGTATGTTAAGTGGAAATAATACCCAACTCACAGAGTGTCATAAGGATTAAATAACTTAATACATACAAGAGCCTAATATAGCCAATCCTCAATAAATGGTAACTTTAATATATCAGGCACAGTGGGATTTGTTCAGCTGGATGTACAGTATTTTTTCATTTGGGTTTGTTTGTTTGTCCCTCCAGTTATTAATCTGTTTACTTGCCATGCAGCCAGAACCAGCTACATAATTTGTGGGGCCCAGTGAAAAATGAAATTGCAGGGCCCTGTGTTGAAAATTCATGGGCCCTTTTGAACATGGGGGCCTTGTGTTAGTGAAGAGGTCACATGCCTATGAAACTGACTCTGTGTATGACATAGTAACAGGATGGTTTCTATGGTTACTTCACCCAGTTTTACAGTCTCTTAAGTGGAGATAAATAAGGTGTATAACATATGACTTTTTAGGGGCACCTGGGTGACTCAGTTGGTTAAACATCCAACTTCAGCTCAGGTCATGATCTCACGGTTTGTGAGTTCGAGCCCTGCATCGGGCTGTGCACTGACAGCTCAGAGCCTGGAGCCTGCTTCAAATTCTGTGTCTCCCTCTCTCTCTGCCCCTCCCCCTCTTGTGCTGTGTGTGTGTGTCTCTCTCTCTCAAAAATAAATAAAAATTTTTTAAAAATTAAAAAAAACATGACTTTTTAAAGAGCTTTGAGTGGCACCTCGCTGACTCAGTTGGTAGAGCATGTGACTCTTGGTCTCAGTTTGGAAGTTTGAACCCCATGTTGGGTGTAGAGATTACTTTTTAAAAATCAAAACACACACACACACACACACACACACACACACACACACACACACGTGTGTGTGTACCTTGATACTTACAGCCTTATTACCAACAATAGCCAAACTATGGAAACAGCCCAAATGTCCATCAACTGATGAATTGATAAAGAAGATGTGGTATATATATTTATAATGAAATATTACTCAGCCATCAAAAAGAATGAAATTTTGCCATTTGCAATGACATGGATGGAGCTTGAGTGTACTATGCTCATTGAAACGAGACAGGCAGAGAAAGACAAATATCATATGACTTGACTCATATGTGGAATTTAAGAAACAAAACAGATTAACATATGGGAAGGGAAAAGAAAAACAGAGAGAAAGAGAGAGAGGGAAACAAACCATAAAAGACTCTTAGTGATAGAGAACAAACCAAGGGTTGGTGGGTGGGTGATGGGTATTAAGGAGGGCACTTGTTATGGAGTACTGGGTGTTATATGTAAGCGATGAATCACTAAATTCTACTCCTGAAACCAATATTACACTATATGTTAACTAACTAGAATTTAAATAAAACTTTGAAATAAATAAATACAAATAGGCAAAAAAAACCACCAAAAATAAAAAATAAAGGACTTTTAAAATATTAAGCATGTATATACAGTACATCCTCATTATTCATGAATTCCATCTTTGCAAATTTGCCTACTCATAAACACTTATTTGTTATCTCAGAATCAATACTTGTGGCATTTTAATAGTCATTCCCAGAAATGCACAGAGTAGCAAAAATCTGAGTCTCCTTGATGTGCATATTCCCAGCTAAGGTCAAACAAGGGGAACTCCGCCTTCTTGATTCAGCTTTCATCCTATAAACAAGTGTCCTTTTCCTGATCTGTTTAGTATTACTAGGGTTTTTTGTTTATTTGTTTTTCTTTTTTTTTTAGAATGCTCCCCAAGTATAGTGCTAAAGTGCTGGCTAGTGCTCCTAAGCAGCAAGAAGGCTGTAATGTGCCTTATGTGTGTTAGATAAGCTTTGTTCAAGCATGTATAGTGCTGTGGGTTGTGAGTTCAATGTTAATGAATCAAAAGTATGTATTAAATAATTATACATACAGATACATACATGAAATAAGGTTATATGTTGATTGGTTGACAAAAATCTTATTACCAGAGACTCACAAGGACCTATCCCTGTATTTCCCCTAAGAGCAATTGACTGAGTATTTGTTAACTCAATACTTGGGGCCACTTTATAGAACATGACTACTGCAAAAACAAGAATCAACTGCATAGATGTAGAAAATATACTCCTGTTTCTACAGGTATGTTATTATAAATTACCTTTAATGTACAGCAACCCAAAGCCTATTTGAAGTCCACTGGTTTGGATCAGCCCACTGAGATATTACCTTGGTGATGGGACATTATGAGCTAAGCCATTCCAACTTTGTTCTATTCATAGAACCCTAATTAAGAGAAGTTTCGGAGTTAGAGAGACCATTTACTTATCAGCCATGTACCCTCTAATAAATTACTCAATCTCTCAATATCAATCTCTTCATCTGGGATAAAGATACCTATTTCCTTAAGTTGTAGGTTTGTGTGTATACTGTAGGAGGTAGGGAAGAAGTTGGAATTCAATGAGATGTGCATGGAAAGCTCTTTACATTGTGCCTGGCATCAATTTATTACACATACTGATATTTGTTGAACACCTACTCTGTGCCTGGTGTTGTTCTGGGTACTGGGGACAAATGGATACCTATCCCTATGGAGCTTATAGTCTAAAGGTTTAAGGTAGGTACTTAGTAAACCACAGCTATTTTTATTGGTTTTATTAAAACTTCTTATTTCACTTGGGGAATTATTTTATTTCATACGTCTTTTTTTTTTTATCAGAAGAGGAAGCCTCCCCGTAAAAAAAAATCTTCAGAAATACAAAAGTGATCATTTCTTTTTCTTTTTACAGGAATACAGGATAGTAGAAATAAGACTGGTATTGAAGAGAGCAGTTCACAATGCCAGAGAAATGAATTCCCTAAAGAACTATATGAAGGGTCAGCAAAAGAAGACCACCCAACTCTGATGAGTTTGGTGTCTCTGATGAGACCAGTGCAGGGCAGCTGCTGAAGTTAAGAGGGTATTTTGCTGTTGGTTTTGTTTTTTTCGTAAAGCTCCCAGATAATCCAAAAGGCTTATCAAGAGATCTAATTAGTTGGGCACAACCCTGGCACCTGTGGGCCAGGGGCTAAATCCTCCCTCGCTAGAGTGCAACCTGGAAGAATATTTCTGCATCTGTGAGCTTCAGCGTCCTTAGCTGAAATGGGCTGATATCAGTACTGAGGTATTGTGAGGATGAAATGAGACAACAGATGAAGGGACTTGTAAACTATAAAGTATATAAAGCAAGTGTTGGGGAGGGAAAATTTTCCTCTAACTTCAAGATTCTTCTGGCTGGTCTAAGAATTAAATTGACATAAGACAGATAACAGGAAAGAATCAAAGTTAATTTGTACGTACAGAGGTCCTACAGATACGACCAAGGCTGGCAGCTTGTTTTATACAAAGAAACAATAAATTAGTGAGGAGTTGACAGGATAAGGAAAACTTATGTTTGGGAACTTTAACTAGTAAGAATTTCTAAACAGAATTTGGACTGGGGCAGTAAGTTAGTAAAAGTAAGAAGGCTTGTTTATAAAGGCTTCTTCACCCTGAATTCTCTCTCTCTGATGATAAGGATGTCTCTCTACCTCCTGGTGCAGGGAGGGTACCTTTCACATGGGAGATTAATTTCTTGCTTTCTGGAGACAAAGGAGTGTCAGGGTCTCCTTTTTGCACTGGCTGTTTCTTAAGTAACTTTAACTCAAAATAATCAAGATGCCAAAGTGGCATATTTTGGGGTAGCCTGCCCTGAGCCCCAACACAAGCATTATAAGTTTTTTCTAAAATGTACATTGGTTGGATTAGTTTATCAATTCAGAAAGTTATGTGTGTTGTATCTAAGAGTAATGCTCTATCATTATTTTACAAGGCAACCATTTGTCACATAAGAGAGCAATTTGAATAATTCTTAAGCCAACAATTTTTTCTCACTCAAAGGTTACTCTTCCAATAAAGATTTTAGGCTACATTCTAAGGTATCCTATCCCCATTTTCCTAGATTTACTCTTATTTGCTATGATGGGTAGGCCACCACAGGATGTGATGCTTAAGCATGAGCATTATTTTGAGCCAAAAACAATCAAGGCCCAAACAGTTCAGGAAGAAACTTTGACTTTCCCCTTGGCTGCCTAAAAGAATTCAAATAGAGGACCTGGTCCAGAAAGGGAGCAATCACCGCAGATAACTACAGTATAATATGAACTACGTTGGTGGACAGGGAGGAACCTAGACAGGTTTGTTAAAATTTCTCTATATCTCATTGTTTCTATATGGCCCTGCAAACATTTACTTACTGAAAATTTATCTTTTTCATCTTCCTGGGATTTTCTTTACTTCCCTTTGAAGTCTCAAACCCCTACTTTCATCTCCATTGTTCAGGATGACATATATACCCCCACTTTCCTGACTGTCTTTGGAATCTCTCATGTTTATGTGGATTTCCTGTATATTCATAATTAAATTGGATTCTGTCCTGTTAATCTATCTCATGTCAATTTAATTCTTAGACCAGTTAGATGAATCTTGAATGGGAGAGAAAAATTTTTCCTTCCCAACAATTGTTTTCATCTTGAAATAATCTGCATGCCAAATGGTACATCTTGGGGCCACTGTTCTGAATCCTTACAGTTCTCTCCTCTGAAACTTCCCTGGAATTTTTACATATTAAAAGCTAAGTTGGTGACTGTGGAAAGAGAAAATGGGTTAGGAGCCAAGAGATCTGCAAAGGGAGAGAAAAACAGAGAGTAGAATGAGGAGCAAACAGAAAAGAACAAATCAAAGCACATGTCCCATACAACATTAAACCAGTTCCCCAATTCTGGAAATAGGTCGGTGCAACAAAATGTCTGAACTTCATTTACCTGATGAAAAATATTAATCCTTTCTTTTAACAGATATAAGCTAGATACTATTTGCAGTGTTTGATTTACATGGAAGTAGCATTTTTCACTGATGATTGCACAAACTTCTCCTTGCTGGGCAGTGTATCTAGGGTACATTGGTTTTGGAGTGCCATGCAGGCTAAGCTGTTAACTTCTGACTCGAGTATTTTCAAAGCTCGCATAGTGATATCAAACTCTTGTTCCATTACCACAGAGAGATTTAGGACTGCTTTTCCAATTCATAATCTCCAAAGTTTGGAAATACGACCCTCAATGCTGATAAAAAACCTTGGAGTTGTGATGTACAAGCAGATTTTTTGACTTCCCGAGTGATACATTTACATAGCATGCGTTTAAGAACAGAAGAGCCCACGTTTGTAATTTGCCTGGCATTTAGGGTGGAGTATTCAGTGACAGAAGAGGCCAAGTATCCAAGTTCACATCATTCTGACCATTTAGGTGGGAACCCTTTACATACTTTGTTGCCACATAAAATAGAAAGACCAATGTGGTTTACAGACAAGGTTGGAGTTGAACCTGTAATTCCCAGGGTCTGGAGTATTCCATGACTTTTGCCATTGGTAAAGTGAACTTTCATACATTTCCATGATCCATGAGTTCCTGTCAATCTGTAAGATTGCAGAATACTATAGTTGTTATAGGAAGCCTATAGTCTGGTTTGGGCAGCTGTAAAACTTGGTTCTGTCAGTCAGGAATAAAGGCGGGTTTTAAAATTGGGTAGAGAAAGGATAAAGAGGTCTGTTTGGGGGCTGCATATTTAGTAGCTGTGTCGGTCCTATCATTTCCAAAAGATATAGCATCAGTTTTCTTAGTATGGGCTGAACAGTGAACAATGACAGTTCTAAAAGGGAGATGAAGAGCTTGTGGTAGGCAGCAATTATATGTCCATTAGCAATGGGAGTACCTGCAGAATTGAAGAATCCAGAGGATTTCCAAATGGTGCCGACAGCATATTTGGACTCTGTGTAAATAGTAGCAGTTTTCCCTATGTCAAACTATAATCTCTAGTAAGAGCTGTGAGTTCGGCTGCTTGGGCTGACTTTACAGTGGGCAAAGAACATGCCTCCATTGTTTCCTATGGGGAAACTATGGCATAACTAGTTATGTTTCCCCATAAATGTCATTAACAGGAGCCATCAAAAACTAGAAGTTAAGTCTGGGTTGTCTAAAGGGATGTCTGAGAAATCCTCTCATGGCTTTGAGACCATTTCTATAGTTGTAAGGCAATCACCGGGAATAGCGTGGGCTCTCCATTGTCAGGGAGGGGTAGTAAGGTAGCTGGATTTAAAGTGTTACAACGATGTGAGATGATGGGAGGGCTAGTCAAAAGAGCTTGTTTGTAAGTGGTCTGTCACTGTGCAGAGAGGTGCCGTGTCTTATGAACTCGTAAGTGAGCAGACACAGCATGGGGAACACACAGGTGAATGGGGGAGCCTAATGTAAGAGTACTGGCTTTGTCAATCAAGGTGGCAGCTGTGGTCACCACAAATAAATAAACATGGGCGTCAAGCCAATGCCACAGGGTCTAACTGGCACGAGAAATATGCTATTGGTTGTATCTGAGAGCAAAAGATTGTCCTGGAATGCTTGCAGCGATGCCATTATTTTCACGGCAGTATAGATAAAAAGGTTTGTTAAAATTAGGTAAACCAAGAGCTGGGGTGTTGACAATGTTAGTTTCCAGGCTTGAAAGGAGGTTAATATCTCCGAAAGCCAGGAAATGGGCTCTGGCTGGTGTCTGGGAGAAGAGCATACGGAGGTTTAACAAGGTCTACAAAATTAGGAATCCTTTGGCTGCAATAGTCAGCTGCCCCCCCCCAATTTACATAACCATTGATTTGTTTCAGGGAGATAGATGGACAAAATTGATGGATGGTGTTGTGGAGTAAGCTTCTGATGCCCTGAGATGTCTCATGTCCTAAGTAGTTAGTGGTTGTTTGCAACCATTGAAGTTTACATCTGGAGGCTTTATGGTCTCACTCAGCCAGTGCCTTTAGGGGGATGAGGGAGTCTATACAAGTTCCCTACTTAGTTTGATTACCCCCTGATTAAAATCAGAGGTGACAGGTAGAGATAAATCCTCGGATAGGATGGTAGAGAAAGTCACATGAGTGTCAATTAAGAAATCCAATTCCTGATCCTCATTTTAAGGTTAATGGTGGGCTCTGGGGTGTGACTGAGGACTGGCTGGCACTGTCATTCAAGGGGGAATTGTCCCTCAGGAGAAAAGCACACTCTCTGAGGGTGATAGGATTTAGGGAAATTGCTTCTTAAATTTTCCTCTTTGTTAATACAGGACAATTTCTCTTCCAGTGACCTGGATTCTTGCAATATCTGTGCTTGTCTGGAGGCGAATAGGGGGAGATCTGAATGGGCCTTGAATTACTCTCAGAGTCCTGCTTTTGCCTTTACAAAGATTCAGGTTGCAAAGCAGGAATTGTTGCTATCAGTTCTTTTTCTCCTGCTTTCCTGCAAGCTATTTTCAAAGAATTAATTAGCTGCCTTCAGGGGCAGCTGGGTGGCTCAGTCGGTTAAGCGTCCAACTTCGGCTCAGGTCACAATCTCATGGCTTGTGAGTTCGAGCCCCGCATCAGGCTCTGTGCTGACAGCTCGGAACCTGGAGCCTGCTTTGGGTTCTGTGTCTCCCTCTCTCTGCCTCTCTCCTGCTCATGCACACACACACACTCTCTCTCAGAAAATAAACATTAAAAAAAATTTTTTTAAAGTAGCTGTCTCCATTATTATGCTTAGTGGTTGCCCTCACCAACAGAGCAGGTGGATTTGTTATTTAACATCTGGGAGAAAATTTCCCACTAAAGCAGAAGTTAAAAGATTGCTATGTTCCAGGGCTTCTGGATTTAATGCAGTTTGTCTTTGAAAAGTATGTACAGAACATTCAACAAAGGCTTTTATGTGCTCAAAGAAGAGCTAAGTACATAGTTCACAGTACTATGTAGAGTGCTCAAAGGAGAGCTCAAAGAAGAGCTATTATGTGCTCAAAGAACAACTAAGTACATAGTTCAACCTCAGACCAATTTACTCTTGAGGGGGAACACCTCGAACATTGCTCCTATGAAGCCTTAGATATCAGCCTCCAACTGAACTATTTCCTGGTCATGTGCAGGAGGGGCTGGGAACGGCTAGGGCCATCTGTTTCCTTAGTGAGGGCGGTATTCTCCAGGGGACCATCTAGCTTGTCTCATAACCATCATGTTGATGTGGAAATGTTGGGGATTGTAGCCAATGACCAAGATAGAATTTTTGAGACATCTTCAATGTGAAAAGGTGGTTTTATTAAAACATGGGGACAGGATGGTGGGCAGAAAGAGCTGCACTGGGGTTGTGACGGGTGACTGATTATACCAGGGGGTTAGGGAAAATGTAAGTCTCTAAGGAATTTTGGAAGCAAGGTTTCCAGGACCTCGAGGGGGCTAGCTATGGTTAGGAAAGGGCCATTTATTACTGTCTAATAAAACCTTAGCTATGAGACCCTTTAGATATCTTTCAGGGGGCCATATGCTTAGAGTATAATTGCCAACATATATCTTGGGGGGTAGAGATAAAGGAATTTCAAAAAGAGTTTTTACATGTTTAAGTAGACTTACAGGATCCTGGGGGGTTGGCTAAGAGTGCCTTTTGCCCTCAGCGAAGTGTCATCATCCAGGCAGCTGACTTCCTAGAGGAAGGTCACTTTGCCTGTCTCAAGGACTTGTCCGTGGACTGTAAATTGTAAGGAAATTTAATTGTTTTCTTTTGCCTTTCTTTCCCACGTCAATATAATCATGGGCTGTGGGAAGAACAGTCCTTAATAGCCAGTCTAGGCCAGTGTGAGTGGGGTTGTAAATAGCCACTAATCTTTCTAATTCTTCTGTAAATTTGGTAGGATCCTCCCAGAGCATAGGTAAAGGGGTTTTATTTTTATTTTTTTAATGTTTTTTAAAAATTTATTTTGAGAGAGAGAGAGAGCAGGGGAGGGATATAAAGAGAGGGAGAGAGAGAACACTGAGCAGGCTCTTCATTTTTCAGCACAGAGCCCGATGTGGGGCTTGATCTCAGGAACCATGAGATCATGACCTGAGCCAAAATCAAGAGTTGGAAGCTTAACTGCCTGAGACACCCAGGTGCCCCTAGGGGCTTTATAATTTAAAAGATCTGCTGCTGTCCTGGGGACATGAATTCTTTGCCAGGATACATCCACAAAGGACATGGCACAGGAATGCCTGCAACTGGCAGAACTTGATTACAGAGCCCTAGAAAGTGGGAGGAGTCAAATAATAAGAGCAAAGCCCTGTTGCTCTTCCTGGGTGCTTTTGCTCAGTTCACTTGCTGACATTCAGTATTTACCTAACTAAGTTGTTTTCCCTAGGATTAGAGGTCAGGCAGAAGTGCTCTGCAAATATTGTCAGGAAAGGGAAATTGTAACAGGCAGCTGGTTGTTAAAATGGTTTTTTTTCCCGGGGAAGTTGGAGTTTTAGGATTCGAGGAGATGGGGCTGGGCTTTGAGAAGGGGAGTTTATTTTATTTTATTTTATTTTATTTTTAAAATTTTTTTTAATGTTTATTTTTGAAACAGAGAGAGACAGAGCATGAATGGGGGAGGGTCAGAGAGAGAGGGAGACACAGAATCCGAAGCAGGCTCCAGGCTCTGAGCTGTCAGCAAAGAGCCTGACTCAGGGCTCGAACTCACAGACCATGAGATCATGACCTGAACCGAAGTCAGAAGCTCAACCAACTGAGCCACCCAGGTGCCCCAGAAAAGGGGAGTTTAGACCAAGGGTCCAGATCCAAAACTTTGCTTTCACAGTCTATCTTTGGAAATGAACTCTCTAGATCTTTGTGAGAGCTGCATATTTTACACTGTCTTGTGGGATGCCTCTTGTGTCCTTGGTTAAGGCATAAGAAGGCTTAAGCTTGACTCACTACTGAGATGAATAGATCCTACTCATCCGTGGCCAGACAACAGATCTTCTAAATTAGAAAAACTACTGTATTTGAAAAATTTTAGAGAGCTCTCATCCTAAAGAATTGTCTTATTAAAATTAAAAAGTAGATACAAAAGAATGTAACAGCAAACCTCAGGGAATCCTTTTTCCAAGATGAAAAAAACAGAAATTAGTCCTTAGACCAAAAATTAAAACTCCGTATCCAACATAAGTTCTTCCTTCTTAAGATCCAAACAATTAAGCAGACCCTCTTCTGGCACACCTGTTTATTTTATGTCTAAGAGCTGTGGTCCTGGAAACTGTAGGTATCTAAAAAGTAGGAAAAAACTAGTAAAATCTTACTAAGCTTGTTTTGTGTCCTGGGAGCATGGCTTGGCTTTCTGCCTGCCTGGGACATGCTGGCTGTCAGTTCTTTCTTTTGGCTATCTTTGAGAATGATTCTGGATCTTGAGAAGGTTAATAATCTTTGCACCCTCTTTGAAGACCCTTTGAAGGGTCCATAAAGTTGTTTAATACTGCCAGAAATATTTACTATCCATCCCAGCTAAAAATTGACAGGATATTAAAAAAAAAAACAAACATTTTTTAAGTAGCTATATGGTTAAAAATTGATCAGAAAGTGGAAGCTGATAGTCAAAGCCTGATAAGAATTTTTTTTTAGGTCTCCCCCCCTATGCTAAAATAAAACTATATGCCCTGTTAAATGACAAAAATTCAACTGAGGACATTTTAATGGTCTAATTGGCTTTATTAGTTGATTCATGAATTGGGTAGCATCCTACCTAGGAAGTAGAGGGGAGCTCCAACGGGCTACAGAAAAGCAAAGGTTTTTAAAGGTAGACAGAAAATGGAAAAAAGAACATTATTTGCAAAGAATCCATTGTTTTAGGCAAAGTTACCTTCTTAAAGGGAATGGGAAGGGCCCATGAGTAAATTTCCTAGTGCTGACCAGGAACTTTTCATGTTGACTACGTAAAGCTTGCACTCCTGGGGGGTTGAAACTGCAGTCAGGTTAGGTACTAAGCCTTTGGGTTACGGAATTGAGACCTTAATCTAATTGATGCCATTTTGGGCCTGTGGTTTTCTTTTTAACAATTCCCCCTCTACCTTTTGATCAAGCTCTCTGCTGTCAGCACAGAGCCCGCTTGGGATCCTCTGTCCCACTCTCTCTTTCTCAAAAATATATAAACATTTTTTTTAAATGCAGCTCTAGAGGCAATGCAAAGTCTATCTATTGCTTTCACCAATCCTAAAACTTCCCCCATTTTTCTCATAAGGCTTGTAAATTATTGACCTTAAAAAACCAAAGTTCTCCGAGGAACTTACATTCTTTCTCTGTCCTTTCGAGATATAAATCTTACGTTTGTTGCCTTTGCAATATAAACACCCCAGGGGGTATCTAAAACAATGGCCACACTTGCCTAAGACTAAACGGGGTAGGAGCAGGAAAAATGACCTTTTAAAAAATACAAAGTGCTCCACAGCTTCCATAAGATTACTTGTCAAGAGCAAATACAAATCATGTGCCTTCTCCACAAATACTACTGGTAAAAAGCTTTAGCCATCCAAGTAGATAAACTTAACTTATATACTAGTGAGTTTTATATTGCTATACTTGATTCGTAGCTAACAATTTTTAATGGAAAGCTATAAAAACTCTGTTTTCTACATTACAAATATGGTGTTTTTCTACCTCCAGATGGTATTACCAGAATTAACTTGTAAAAGAGCACTATATAACTGGCTTAAAATTAAGCACTTATAACTCAAGCAGTTCTAAATCTCAAAAATATATTAGAAACTAAGCTAAATGTTTTTCAGGTTCATGTGATCTAGGAAATTTTTCAGTTAATAAAAGCAAAGTTTAAATTTGTTGGTTTAATAAACATAAGAAATACAGATGGCCAATAGACACATGAAGAGATGTTCAACATCACTCATCACCAGGGAAATGCAAATCAAAGCTTTAAGGACAAACCACCTCACACCTGTCAGAATGGCTAACATCAAAAACAAGAAACAACAGGAGCGCCTGGGCGGCTCAGTCGGTTAAGCGTCGACTTCGGCTCAGGTCATGATCTTGTGGTTCGTGAGTTCAAGCCCCACTTTGGGCTCTGTGCTGACAGGTCAGAGCCTGGAGCCTGCTTCAGATTCTGTGTCTCCCTCTCTCTCTCTGACCCTCCCCCGTTCGTGCTCTGTCTCTCTCTGTCTCAAAAATAAACGTTAAAAAAACAAAACAAAACAAGAAACAACAAATGTTGGTGGGGATGTGGACAAAATGAACTCCTCATACACTGTTGGTGGGAACACAAACTGATGTAGCTACTGTGGAAAACAGTATATGATCCAGGAATCACACTACTGGCTGTGTACCCAAAGAAAATGAAAACATTAACTCAAAAAAATATATGCACCCCTATGTTTTTTGCAATATTATTGACAACAGCCAAGATATGGAAGTGGCCCAAGTGTCTATCCATAGATGAATGGATAAAGAAGATGTGATATATATGTAATATATACAATGGACTATTACATAACATATAATATATGCAATGGAATATTCCTCGGCCATAAAAGGAATGAGACCTTGCCATTTGCAACGACATGGATGGACCTAGAGGGTATACCACTAAGTGAAATAAGTCAGTCAGAGAAAGACAAATATCATATTTCATTCATATGTGTAATTTAAGAAACAAAACAAGTGAACAAATAAAGGAAAAAAGAGACAAAAAAAAAAAAAACAAAACACAGACCCTTAAATACAGAGAAGAAACTGGTGGTTACCAGAGGGGAGATCAATAGGGGGATGGGTGAAATAGGTGAAGGGGATTAAGAGTATACTTATCGTGATGAGCACTGAGTAAAGTATAGAATTGTTGACTCAGGGTGCCTGGGTAGCTCAGCCAGTTAAGCCTCTGACTCTGGCTCAGGTCATGATCTCACAGTTTGTGGGTTTGAGCCCCACATCAGGCTCTGTGCTGACAGCTCAGAGCCTGGAACCTGCTTCAGAGTCTGTCTCCATCTCTCTCTGTCCCTCCCCCACTCATGCTCTGTCTCTCTCAAAAATAAATAAGCATTAAAAGAATTGTTGACTCACTATATTGTACTCTTGAAACTAGTATTACATTATATGTTACTTACATTTCAATTTAAAAAAGAGAAAAAAAGTATGATACAGATGCTGAAAAAAATAAGTCTTTAGAGTTACCAGCATTAAGTATGATACTTTTCCACCTTGGTTTACTAAAAGTCAAACAAGCTCATGTTATCTTTGTTACCAAAATTGTCAGCCAAAATAAATAAATAAATAAATAAATAAATAAATAAATAAATAAATAAATAACTTAAGATGGTGGCTAACTGCTTTAATGTTTCATAAATTTTTCATGAGTAATCTTGGTATGATTATTTTTTTTAATGTTTTACTTATTTTTGAGACAGAGACAGAGCATGAGCAGGGGAGAGGCAGAGAGAGAGGGAGACACAGAATCTGAAGCAGGCTCCAGGCTCTGAGCTGTCAGCACAGAGCCTGACGTGGGGCTCGAACTCATAGACCATGAGATCATGACCTGAGCTGAAGTTGGAAGCTTAACCAACTGAGCCACCCAGGCGCCCCTCTCGGTATGATTATTAATAAATGAATTAAATAGATGTAAATATGCATCAAACTGGGTAAATTTCTGGAACTAATGAAAAAACTGAATTCAAGCCGAACAAGAATTAATTATATGGGACCAAGTGAACTGATGAGGATGATTTTAATTTTATGACTTTTTGTTTAAAATATAGTTGGTTCTTTAATCTTCTGTTTTATAGATAGAAGGAAGCCTTTCCTCTTAAGCTATGACTTATAGCAATTTGATAAATTATACCTTTGTAACCAGAATTGAAATATCTTTTTCTCCCTATCTGATCTCTCCAGAATTCAGAAACTCTCAGTAATATTCTTATATTTTCATGGCAATATAGTTATTTGCCCAAGTTCAATAAGAATCTGCTCTCCTTGTAACATGACACAGTTGGAAGATGGTTATATTACAAAGGCTTTGACTGGAATGTCATATTTGAAAGAGACATGCATAGATTTAGGTGTGACCAGACTGCTTTAAGGAACTAAGGTTGACTTTATGGAGTCAATAAAACTCCTTGGAAATATCAGCGTGGTACCTTCCTTGCAGGATTCCTAACAGCCTTACCAGTTGAGTAAGGAAGATCACTTCCTGGCAGGTGCAAGCCTCTCGGGGATATTCGGGGGACCCCAAGAAGAGAGTAACTAATCCAAATCTATAGGTATTACAAAGTTTGATTGCAAGTATTTGGTTTGACTTCTTCACCTTGAGAAGCTGTTAAAAAGGAGATTCCTTATGAAAAGTTCCAGCAAGCAAACCGAAAGGAGCATATATAATCAATCATCACTCCTGCCGTATTTATATAATCAAGCCAAGCTTATTGAAAGTAGATTTATTTTGCAAACAAATTAGTCTTTGCTTTGCTATCTTTGGTGGAAATCACAGTATTTATAAAGAAAAATTATGTTTCAATAACATACCTTTGTGGATATTAGAAGCTAATACTATTCATCGTAAATTGGACTGGATCCTAAACTCTTCTAGCTATAAATCTTCAAACTGTCATTTCCAATTTTTCCCTACCATTGTCTTGAAATCATTAAGAACTAAAACTGCCCTTTTTCCAAAGCCATGCAAACTCAAGTTGGACAACTTGGTATATAAAATTCAGAGAAATCACCACAAGAGCTCATGTGTGGATGATCCTTGTTGACTATTACTATGGGCGCCACTCAGAAAAATCACAGAGACACTCAAACTGCAAACTAGGAAAGTCTATCAGATTGCTACTATCTGCCCTCAGTCCATCTGGAAATACTTCAAATCTAACATCTAGAAATCTCAAGTGGCTACCCTCAGAACTCAGAACTGGTTTACAACTTGTTCCAATCATTAACCATTATTTTTCTTTTGTTTCCACAGAAATGCCTCTGATTAAATACCTGATTGTTTGCATAATATAGGCCTAACTTTGGTAGCCTAACCTGAAAGATGGCCTTCTGAAATGAATTTAACTGAACTGACCTATCGTCAGGACTGAGTCTAGTTCGATGAGACTGAACAATCTACTGGCTCAACTTCTGGACGATGAAATTTCTTGAGGAAATTTCAAAGGCAGGACTGTGGAGGAGCAAAATGTACCACCCCAAAATGTGTTTCTCTGGCTCAACAAGGAGGAATTTGTGTACTCATGGGGGGAAAATGTTGCTTCTATGAATAAAATCTGTTAAAAGATTAGTACTTTTCAGCAAATAAACTAATTTTACCCATTATATGAGACTGACCTATTCCCAGAGTAGGAGACTGATCTAACGGGATGTGGGGTAACATGCTTCAATCTGTTCTTTTCTGTTTGTTCATTCTCATTTTCACCTGCATTGTGTTCTCCTTTTATGGATCTCTTGCCACTCAGTTACTAACTCTCCACAGCCACCAGCTCAACTTAAAAAAAAAAAAGTTTGTTTGTTTATTTATTTATTGAGAGAGAGAGAGAGAGAGAGAGAGGAAGGGACAGAGAAAGGAGAGAGACAAAGAAGGCACCAAGCTCAGCACAGAGCCGAAGATGGGGCTCAATCTCATGACTATGAGATCATGACCTGAGCCGAAATCAAGAGTCGGACGCTTAACTGGCTGAGCCACCCAGGCGCCCCATCAACTTTTAATACGGGAAACATCTAAGGAAGTGTCAGAGGAAGAAACTGCTGAGGTTCAGGGCAGGCCACCCGAGGATGTGCTGCTTTGGCATGAGGATTATTTTGAGTTAAAAACAATGAAGGCCCGAAAGGCTCAGGAAGAACCTAAGACCTTTCCCCTGTCAATCTTACAAATAAAATTGCCAGTTACTTTATTTGGGAATAGCAGAGGAATTGCAATTCAGGAAAGGCAAACTATGGTGAACATAGGCAAGTCGAAAGAGACAAAGGGAAAGTCAGCTTTTAGTAGGTTTTAGAAGAAAATGGCAGAGGGTTGTTTTGAACAAAAGTTCGTTGGAGGAGCGCCTGGATGGGTCAGTTGCTTAAGCGTCTGACTTCAGCTTGGGTCATGATCTCTTGGTTCGTGGGTTCAAGCCCCACGTAGGGTTCTGTGCTGACAGCTTGGAGCCTGCTTGGGATTCTCTCTCCTTCTCTCTTTCTCTGCCCCTCCCCCACTTGCATTTTTTCTCTCTGTCTCTCAAAATAAATAAATAAACAACAAAAAAAGAGTTCATTGGAGAAGAACAAGAGTTTGGGGTTGTGGAAATTTCTCACCAGCTGTAAGCAGTGATTAATGCTTTGTTGCTGGGGCTGGGAGGGAAATTCCTTCTTTTTCTTAAAAGCAAGAGATAAATACCTCTGTGAAAAATGCCCTCCCTTGTCAAGAGAATTCTTATCTTCCTTCTCCCTGCTGCAAGGAGGGGTACAGGTGTGAGAGCTCCCCTGTCAGGGCTTTGAGACTCCATTTGAAATGAGGTTTCCTTTACTCATTCTTACACCTCAAACTTCCTAGAATAATTTAGATAGGGGACCTGCTCCAGGAAGGGAGCTATCACCACAGACAACTAACTACATTATAATATGAACTAGGTGTGGTAGGCAGGGAGGAAGCTAGCCAAGTCAGTTTGCTAAAATTCCTCTTTGGGTCTCATTGTTTCTGTAAGGCCCCAGGAAACATCTGTTCACCAGACGTGCACCCGGTTTCACCTCCCTCTGAATCGCTTCCTTTCTTTTGAAGTACCAGACCCTTACTCCCTTCTCCTTAGTTCAGGATGACATATATACCTCATTTTGCCTGTCTTTGGAATCTCTTATGTTTTGGATTCCCTGTGCATATGTGATTAAACTTGCTTTCTCCTATTAATCTGTCTTACATTGTTTTAATTATTTGACCAGCCAAAATAGCTAAGAGGGTGAGGGGGGAAATTTCCCCCTTCCTGACAGCTACTCACTTCAGACATTACCAAGGTCTCATTTCGTTCCTACTCTAAGGTTGTAGGATACAACACCAGGCATGCACAGTCATGGCCAAATATGTAAAATTGAATTTAAAGTGTGTTTAGTTACGTTTCAGAGGGAGACAGGGCCTGGTTTAACCTCTGATATAATTTCATTTTTAAAATTTTGCAATAATGGGGCTGGCCATTTTCCTAATACTAGTCACTGCTACCTAAAAACATTTGTTGAGTTAGATGCCAGTGACTCTGCATGAAATGAACTGCTCTCCGGGAGTAAAAAATTTCCTGTACCCTTCAAGCTTCTTTTATCTGGTCTAAGGATTAAGTTAACATGAGGCAGATTAACAGAAGAGGAAAAAAAAACCCCAAAAACCCAAAAATTTAATTATGTGCACACACAGGCCCAATAATGAAATTGAGACCTAAGGCAATGACAAGGCAGGCAGTTTTTAAACTTTTTCATCAAAGAGACAATAAACTTGCGAGGAGTACACAGGAAAAAGAAAACTTATGTTCAGGAGCTTCAATTAGTAAGAAATTCTAAACAGCATGTGGGCTGAGGTAGTAAATTAGTCAAAAGTAACAGAGTTTGTTTATATGGCCTTCTTGGCTTTAAATTCCCTGTTTCTGCTGATAAGGATTCCCTATCTCTCTACCTCCTGGCACAGGGAAGGTGCCTTCCACATGGGAGATTTATTTCCCCTTCTCACAGGACAGAGTTAGGTCAGAGTGTCCTTGCACTGGCTGTTTCTTCAGCAGCTTTAATGCAAAGTCATCAGGAAGCCATTGTGGCACCTTTTGGGGTGACCTGCCCTGGGCCCCTACATTGCCAACTAAAGAAATTGTTTAGGTACTGAGGGTGTGATAATAAGATATAGAATCCAGTCCCCAGCTTCAAGATGCTCAAATCTAGATAAGGGATAAAATATGCAAAGGAAAAGCTAAGTAACCACCAGGA
This sequence comes from Felis catus, assembly GCF_018350175.1. Lineage (NCBI taxonomy): Eukaryota > Metazoa > Chordata > Mammalia > Carnivora > Felidae > Felis > Felis catus. Next base: position 30,529,942 of record NC_058384.1, on the reverse strand, counting down.
AATGTTCAGTGAGTAGCTCCAAAGGTGTTACTAGTCAGAAGAGGATGACATCTCTAGGGGCTCCAATCACAGAGACAGACTAACAAAGGAGGTAGGAATGGAACTGACCTGGACCATAAAAGATGGGTAGGATTTGGCTAAGTTAAGGGAAGATGGAGAGCATTTCTTACCCGATCATGAGGCAGACTGCAAGATAAACACAAACATGGCATACTAGAGTCACTGAGTGGCCCGATACGGTGTGATTTCTTCTCTGCTGTGCCAATCCTTCTCTGCTGTTGGTTTTGTCTCCAATCTGCATACTCAGCCACATCCAGCTCCTTCTGTGATCCAGACCTAAGGTAGAGGTGGCAGGGAGGGCGGGATGGATATTAGCAACCTTCCAAGCCTGGAGATCAGGAATTAGTCTTGCTAATATATACCTACTACCATGCTAATGTGTTTTAGTGATTTATAATAAGAACAATATATCTGGTCTTCACCCCAAAGTGTCTGGCACAGAACTTCTCAAATCTTGGGACTTTCCTGTGCTGATTTCTTTGTCATGTTAAGGAAGTGACTTTTGGAAAGAACCTAGGGATGGGGCCTGGTTGCCAAGGGAACCAACCTAGTGACTAAAGGGTTGGGACTTTCAGTCCCCTCCCCCTTCCATTTGGTTTCTCTGTAAGAACCCAACTGGCATCATGGGCCAAAAGGAACCAAGACAAAAATACACAGAAGGGAAAATCCTGGGATTCTTTTCTATGAATGTTTCACACACACACACACACACACACACACACACACACACACACACACAATGCCTCAAGGGGAAAAAAAGGTACATAATAGGAGGATTCAGGTTTCCAGCCTCTTCCACCCCTCCTTTCCCAATTTAATCTTTCCACAGACTACAATAGCATAAATTCAGCCACTCGGGTGGATAGAGTACAGTAATGGTGGTATAAACTGAAGGTAAGGCTGCTGAAATCTACCCGCTTCCTCATGAAACATGGTGGATTTTACATTTAATAACCTTGTTCTGGTTTGCATCTTAGCCTCTTAGACTGCAGGAGACCTTTGCTCAGGAACAGCCACATCACTCTTGATAGCATCTTGGACCTTGGTTCCTGGATGCCATTCACATCTCAGATTGCTCAACTGCTACTTATTCAAATCTCTCTCAGACTTGGCATTCCACACCCATAATGTAGCTCAATCTCCTCTTGACTCCCAGCCAAGTGATGCTCCCAATACTGTCCTCTCTGGCAGAGAGTAAGGTTTATGCTGTTATTCATCCAAATTTATGATATAAAGTATGATTCATGCCTAGCTGGTTAATAAGTATTCAGAGAGAGGAGGCAAGGTTAAGAGTCTGGGATGACACTACAAAGAGATACTGCTGAGTTTTCCCTTTTCCGTAGTCCGTTCTTTACTTAGGGAACTTTGTTGAACTAAGCATATGAATTTTGTCTAATCCTTTCTTTGGAAGTATTTTACTTTTCATAAGTCATAGAAACCGAGAGTCAGAAGAAATCTTAGATCTCATATAGTTCAATTTTCTATGGAATTCAGGAATCCTATCCACAGCACACCTCGTCCAATACAGGTACCATCTGTTGTCTAGATATGTCGCATAGTGGCCCATTCAACTGTTGACCACCTCTAATAAGAAATCTATCACTTGTTAGGCCAAGAGTAGTTGGTATACTCCATTGTGTGCTGCCCTTTCGTGGCATTCTCAGAGCACCCTCCGGGGAGGAGCTCTACAATTAGGAATTCAGTCTGAGAGACGTTGGAGTAACTCCAGGGCAATCCAAGCAGGCTTCAATTGGCAAGATGGGATCAAATCTAAGATAACATGAGAACAAGATATAACTCTGAGGAAAGACATGAGTTGATAATAATGGCTTTGGGTAACATTTCCTGGGCATAGTACTGATTACTATAGATCAGAGGTCAGGCACTATTTAAGCACGTTATATTTATCAGCCATTTACTTCTCACAACAATTTCATGAATATTGTCTTCATATTCCAGTTGCAGAAACTGAGGTACACTGTAACTAGTCCAAAGTCATGCAGCTGAAAGAGCTAGAATTTGAATCCAGGCCAATTGGATCTGGAGCCTGGACCCTAACCACTATATAAACTACCTTAATGACTGTAATTAAGAATGCCTAAACCATGTGCCAGCCATCATTCACTCATTTATTCCTCATAATAACAATCTTATGAAGTATATACTATCATAAAACAGCTAAGTAACTTGCCCAAGGGTGTGCAGTTAGTGAGTACTGAAGTTGGGATTCAAATCCAGGTAGATTTTCTCCTGGATTTTCTCCTTTTTCTTCTAGAAAAAGCAGATTTTCTAGATCTGCTTTTCTCCACTCCTCTAAACCCTCTTGATGCGATGCTCCATGTAGATGGTGACAGGGTCAGATACAGAGCTTTGCCATGGGCAGGGAAGGCAAATGACAAAGTGGGCAAGAGTAGAATAGGTGCCAGATGGTAACAAATGTGGAAGGAAATTAGATACTGACTGTGATCCAGGATGCCCAGAGGACTCCCAACACCGTCCTTCTTGCTAAGGACATAGAGAAGCCAAATCATCTCTAAATAGAAAAAGCCTATATACAATCAGAAAGAATGCCCCCTTACAGAAGTACATTCAGGAAGCTGCCTCCGTGCAGAGAAGGAAGTTACTGTTCCGATCTGGCAGAAGACAAGCTCCAACACACACTGGATAATGGGGAAATGAGGCCTAATATAATCTGCCATTTTCTGGTTTCAGGAAGGGGGTGGGACATTTGCAGATATCTGAATGTTTACTGTGAACATCTGGAATGAAGGTATGACTGGGACAAGTAAAGAAAGGTCCATTTAAAATTCTACCCGTTGGATTCCCTTTCTAAACAGCTTTGCCATGAGCTATGTAGAAACTTTCATGGTACATGAAGGTATTTAAAAAATGTCTCTGAGTATTGGATAATAAGTCATGCGGAATGTTAAGCAGTGAAATTTGTTTTTTGTTTTTTCCAGAAATCCATAAAATAAACTTCTTAATTAAGACTGAAGTCCTGGGCGCCTGGGTGGGGCAGTCGGTTAAGCGTCCGACTTCAGCCAGGTCACGATCTCGCGGTCCGTGAGTTCGAGCCCCGCGTCAGGCTCTGGGCTGATGGCTCGGAGCCTGGAGCCTGTTTCCGATTCTGTGTCTCCCTCTCTCTCTGCCCCTCCCCCGTTCATGCTCTGTCTCTCTCTGTCCCAAAAATAAAAAAAAATAAAAAAAAAAAAAACACGTTGAAAAAAAAAGACTGAAGTCCTTTGGATTCCATATTTGGTTATTTGTTTGTTCATTCAGAGAACACAGCTCTATAATTTGAAATATTATCTAAATCAATGTTTAGAAAATCATATTTGCAGGGAAATTCGCAAGTCGAAAAAGATTCATTTACAAAGCAAGTAATTATTTAAAATACTAAATAGTAATTCAATGCTTGTTAGCTGCACTCATTCAGGAAATAGCAATACATTTTCAGACTTGCCCTCATGGAGCTTACCTTCTAGTGGGGAGGGAGAAAATAACCAGAAAAAAAAAGTAAAATATAGGACATTTTAGACAGTGGTAAGCTCTAAGAAGAAAAATTAAGTAGGGAAGGGGACAGAGGAGGATGAGGGGGAGGAGGAAGAGGAGGAGGAGGGTGGCCACATGTGGCAATTTATATAGCATGGCCAAAAACGATATTAAAATGCACACGGTATTCCTTAAAGTTTAGGATTACATAGTATTTCACCTGTACTGAGAGGTATCTGATGTATATCTGAGGCATAGATCTGATATACACCACCAAAATAACGTTAAGAGGCAAGAGAAGATGTACAGGGTTTTAGGCTTCTAGATAAGCAGCACTTTTCAAGATTAAACCCATAGTGAGACACCTCGGATTTCAATTTCACTTTAATAATGAGTATTTGCAGTCTTTCTATTTGTTTTGTTGCAAAATTAGTTTCCTAAACTAGCAGCAGGGCTAACATTTTCTCTAGAAGACTCTCAAGGCTAGGAACGCGTGCTCTTGAGAGCAGGAACTATGTTTCTTTTTTGTTTTTAATTCCCCGGGCGGGCACCACAGTGTCTGGAACATACCGTTCAAAACAAGTTCGGTACCTGGAACCCACTGAACCCACTGAATGTGCATGTCCAGTAAGTGCTAACTACAGGAGGTGGTCCAAGGGAGAATGTTGAGTCACGAGGTCTGCTCAGGCACAGCACCGGTCACCAGCCTCAGTCATCAGCAGGCTGTGTGTGTGTGTGTGTGTGTGTGTGTGTGTGTGTGCGGTGGTTGGGGGGGGGGGCGGTTTCAACTTCACAAGGGCAGATTTCTGACGAAATCTCTTACTTGGATTGAAACCCTTTCTGGTGTTTTCCCTCTGCCGAGGTGGCACGAACATCTGAAACGTGGTCCTGTCTGCTCTAAAGGAAGGGTCCGATCTTGACAGACAGCTGTGCTGGGGCGAGGCCAAATTCGTCCTCTGACTGTGGACCTGGCCGTAGAGGAGCCCCTCTTCGTCTGCCTCTTTGTCTCCGGCGTTTCTGCCTACCCCTTGCTCCCAGTCCCGAGTGGCCGAGTTGCCCAGGCCGCCTCTTACCCTCCCGCGCACCCTTTGCACCTCCTCCCCACCTCCTTCCTCCCTCTCCCCACGTCTGTTACTCGGGGCTACAGCATCCTTCCGGGGAGGAGGACGCCCAGCCTTACCTTCCAGCCCCGCCTTCCGGCTTTCCTCCCGGCAAATTTGCTCCCGCCTCCTCCCTCACGGAAGCTCCCCGATTGGCTTGCGCGCCGAGAGGAGACTCCCACTGATTGGTCAGTGGGCCGTCACCCGCGGTGACATGACGTTGTTGGGGAGGGGCCTGGCGCAGGGTGACCGCGGGCCTGGAGGCGCTCGAGTACATCTGCTTCGCCTGCGGACTCCGACTGCTCGGGCTGAGGTTCGCGGCTCACACTCGGGCTCACTCTGCCGGGGAAAGGGTCGCATGAGCGGTGGGCCAAGGGGTTGGGGTTGGGGTGCAGGGAGGGCCTCGGGTCCTGGGCCCGGGGTGCGGAGGGGGGAGGAGGGCCGGGGCTCGAGGCGGCGCAGGGGACCCCAGGGACATGGTGAAGCTGAACGATGAGGAGGGGGCAGCGATGGCACCCGGGCACCAGCCCACGAATGGATACCTCCTGGTGCCGGGAGGCGAGCCCCCCGGAAAGGTGAGCGCCGAGCTGCAGAACGGGCCCAAAGCCGTCTGCCTGACCCTGAATGGAGTGTCTCGGGACAGCCTCGCTGCCGCGGCGGAAGCCCTGTGCAGGCCGCAGACTCCGTTGGCTCCAGAGGAGGAGACCCAGACTCGGCTGCTGCCCACGGGCCCCGGGGAAGAGACCCCGGGGACCGAGGGCTCCCCGGCTCCCCAGACCGCGCTGTCTGCGCGGCGGTTTGTGGTGCTCCTGATCTTCAGCCTGTACTCGCTGGTGAACGCCTTTCAGTGGATCCAGTACAGTGTCATCAGCAACGTCTTCGAGGGCTTCTACGGCGTCTCCTCCCTGCACATTGACTGGCTGTCCATGGTGTACATGCTGGCCTACGTGCCCCTCATCTTCCCGGCCACGTGGCTGCTGGACACCAGAGGCCTACGGCTCACCGCCTTGCTGGGCTCAGGCCTCAACTGCCTGGGCGCCTGGGTCAAGTGCGCCAGCGTGCAGCAGCATCTCTTCTGGGTCACCATGCTGGGCCAGTGCCTCTGCTCCGTGGCCCAGGTGTTCATTCTCGGCTTGCCCTCCCGCATCGCCTCAGTGTGGTTTGGGCCCAAGGAGGTATCCACGGCTTGTGCCACCGCCGTGCTAGGCAATCAGGTAAGGACTAGGGTGATAGATGAATATCAGATCCTTAAAGAACCACATAAAGTACTAGGCTGTATGAGCTGAGCATATGGATGGACCCTCAGGAGGCAGTTGTGTATACATGAAGGAAAGGAGATGTGTAGTCGTAGTTAGGAGGCAGTCTTGGATTAAAGAGGACGTTCGATTTATTTGTAAGGATAGAACTTTGAAAAGCGGTTTAAAGTGACCGCCTTATCATCTTGCTTTGAGAATGACCTATAAAATAATGAACTGAACTGGCCCATATAACCCTAACATCATAGAAAACTTGTCAGCGTAGTAAGGAATGAGACTTAGGCAGGTATTAGGGTCACCCCCAGTGTTTTCTTTGTAAAAGGAAGGTGTTGGATTCTGGGAAGTTTGTTCTCATTTTGAGTGAGCAGCTCCTGTTTTATTTTCATTCATTCATTTTAAAATTTTATTTATCTTTTTTAGTAATCTCTACACCCAACGGGGGCCGGAACTCATGACTCCCGAGATCAAGAGTTGCATGCTCTTCCCACAAAGCCAGCCAGGCACCCCTCCTGTTTAATTTTATATATTAGCAGTCAGTAGAGTGCCTGGCACATGACACTTATAAATGACAGCGAAATAAATGTTCTTGTGGTAAAGACCTCACAACATTCCTGAATCCACTTAGCGATTGTTAACAGTAAGAAAATGCAAGACAGATCACAGATCATGGAACCCGTTGTAAAAACGTGGCTTATTTTGTCAATTGTTCCTTAAAGTGCTTCCTAGTCCTTCTAACACAATAGGTTCAAATTCCAGCAGCATTCCTGTAGCATTACTAAGTGGAATGGTGTGTGTGCGTGTGTGTGTGTGTGTGTTGTAGTTGAAGACTGATTCTTTTATTGTTAATACATTTTGCAAGTGGAGTTCTGTGATACTTTCTGTACATTGTATTGAGTGTTCATTCAGCTTGAGTAGAACATAGTTAAAAGTCTGTAAACCAAGAACTTCACGCAATAAGATTTAGCTAAAAATCTATAAAAAGACTAGCTCTACATGCTTCCTACTTTTTCTTTATTTTCTTTGTCTAAAAGTACAGAAGAAAGGGTAGCTTGAACTGTAGTTGTTGTGTATTCAAAATAATTTATATAACTGATACTTTAGTTGATTGCTTTCATGTGTTTAGATAGGAACTGTTTTCTTAAAGTATTTTTCATTTACAAAATTATATTCAATATTAATACTTCATTGAGCATGACAGAAATATTAACTCCATATCTATGGATTATCTGTTTATGAACAATAAATGGAAATGTTTTCCCATAGGCAGATTTTCCCTCTAACATTTAGCACACCTCTGCCTTCTTCCTATAAGCAAGGTGTTCTCGTCCCTCCTGTGGCTCTAGTAGCTCTGAACTTGCTCATGGCCCCCATCTTCAGCCTAAATTGTGGAGTGATCATTCATAATAATATTCAACATTATTGAATAAGAACCTGGCACTATGCTAAGTATTTTACATGCATTGTGTCCTTGAATTTAATAATGTTAAGGTAGGAACCATTAGTCTCACCATTTTATAGATAAAGAAACTGAGACTTGAAGGGGTAAAATTATTTTCCAAAAGTCACACAGCTAACTGGTGGCAGCATTTATACCTAAGTCCATCTGATTCCAGCATCCTAACTTTTCATTCTCCATCTCTACTGCCAGGTCTGTAACCTGAGAGACGCTTCAAAAAAAAAAAAGCTTATTTATTTATTTTTGAGAGAGAGAGCACAAGTAGGGGAGGGGCGGAGAGAGAGAGAGAGAGAGACAGACAGAATCCTAAGCATGCTCCAGGCTCTGAGCTGTCGGCACAAAGCCCGATGCAGGGCTTGAACTCATGAGCTGTGAGATCATGACCTGAGCCAAAATCGGATGCTTAAACTAGTCCAAGGTGCCCCTTGAGAGACTCTTTTTATTTTGTATTTTTATTTAAAAAAAATTAAGTTTATTTATTTATTTTTGAGAGTGGGGGCAGAGAGAGAGGGAGAGAGCAAGAATCCCAAGCAGGCTCCGCACTGTCAGCACAGAGCCCGATGTGGGGCTCGAACTCACAAACCGGGAGATCATGACCTGAGCCAAAAACAGGAGTTGGACACTTAACCGACCAAGCCCCCCAGGCACCCCAAGAGACCCGTTTTAAAACATAGATCAGGGGTGCCTGGGCAGCTCAGTCGGTTGGGCATCTGACTTTGGCTCAGGTCATGATCTTGCGGTTTGTAGGTTCAGGCCCCACATCTGGCTCTGTGCTGATACCTCAGAGCCTGGAGCCTGCTTCGGATTCTGTGTCTCCCTCTCTCTCTGTGCTCCAACCCCTCTCGTGCTCTGTCTCTCTCTGTCCCTCAAAGATGAATAAATGTTAAAAAAAAAAATTTAAAAAAAAGAACATAGATCAGATCCTGTCATTGCTCTGCTTTGAACTTGCCAGTGATTTCCCATAATACCTAAAATCTAAACTCTACTCGAAAATGTCTTCTTCTGTTCCTTAAACAACACTAATTTTGGATTTTGTGTAAGGGCCTTTGCAGAAACATTCTCTCTGCCTGGAATGTTCTTCCTCTTAGGGTCACATTATTACATCCTTACTCTCACTTAACTTTCAGTTTAAATTCATTTTATTTTATTTTATTTTATTTATTTATTTTTTAATTTATTTTTGGGACAGAGAGAGACAGAGCATGAACGGGGGAGGGGCAGAGAGAGAGGGAGACACAGAATCGGAAATAGGCTCCAGGCTCTGAGCCATCAGCCCAGAGCCCGACGCGGGGCCCGAACTCACGGACCGCGAGATCGTGACCTGGCTGAAGTCGGACGCTTAACCGACTGTGCCACCCACGCGCCCCTAAATTCATTTTAAATATCATTTAGTGGTGTTTCTTGAAGATCCCCTTTAGAGTTGCCCAGTCACTCATTACATCATTATACTATCTCCATATAGCACTTATCACATCTGATATATTTGTATGTTTATGTATTCATCGTTATTATTCATTTCCCAAACCCGCCATTAGATTCTAAGTGTCATGAAAATAGGCGTGTGGTCTGAACGTATAACAGTTGTATCTCCAGCCTTTAATGCAGTTCCTGGCACATTGTCGATTTTCTATAAAATTTTGTTGAATAAATGAATGAGCTTCAGACTCATATAGATACTGTGGGGCTGAATATTTCCATATGATTCCACCCATCAAAATTTACCTTGTCTTTTAGTTCATTTCTCTTCCCTTCTGCTACTGTCTTAGCTTTGGCCACCTGCAGCCCTTACCTAGAGCTTGCTGACTGATTTTCCTATCTGCAACCCTTGCTCTTTTCCTGCTACCCTGCACATTTATCCCCTGTGGTCTTCATAACGTGCACATCTGTTCAGGGTACTCCCTTGCCCTCTGCAGTGGCTTCCTTTGCCTTTAGGATAAAATTCAAGCTCTGTAATGTGACAATGTGAGACCCTCCGGATCTGCCTCCTGCCAGCTCCTCTGCTTCGCCTCTGAACACCCACCATTCCTCACATCCACATTCCGTCACTGCTCTGAGGGGAATTGTCCACAACTTGCAGCCTCTCACAAGGTCATGGACTTTTCCTTCCTCTGTACATGATGGCCCCTTGGCTGGGAACACTCCGGTTTCACTTGGCTAATTCCAATTTCTTCTTCAGATCTTAGCTCCTGCAGAAATCTTTCCTGAACCCCAAGTATATACAAGGTGCTCCTTCAAAGTAGTGTCTTAGCTAGAGTGTATACCCAATCTTGTATACCCAAACTGTATACCCCAGTTTGCCTGGGATGGTCCAGGTATACAGTTGTTCATTAGGCTAATTACTCATGTAGTCCCTTTCACTCTGAATAGTCTTCTTGTTCAGATGATAGATCACATGATCATCCAGGTTTAGCACGCTCTACCTCTCCATCACTGTACTTACCACACTCTATTGTAATTACGTGTTTAATGTCTCTATCGAGCTTTTTGTAAGGGAGCAAATGAAGTATTTGGTGACTATTAGTGTCTGCCTCAGGTGCCTTTTGGAAACCTGTCTTGGGCCCTTCCTCCTCACCTTCATCCCTGAAAGAATCTATCTTTCTCTATTGAGCTCCCTTAATACTTTGATTTTATTTGTTTCATTGTGATTATCATATTCAACCTTACGTTTTTCTTACTGCAGTGAAATTCATATTGCATAAAATTAACCATCTTAAAGTATAGCTCCATGGTATTTAGTACATTCCCAGTGTTGTCCAACCGTCACCTCCCTCTAGTTCCAAAACATTTTTATCTCCCCTCAAAGAAGACCCAATACCCACTTAGCAGTCACTCCTCCCTCCCTGCCATTTCTTTCCCCTGGTAACCACTAATTTGCTTTTTCTCTCTATAGATTCACCTGTCCTAGACATAGCGTGTAATGGAATCATACAATATGTGACCTTTTATTTCTGGCTTCTTTCACTTAGGATGTTTTCAAAGTTCATCCATGTTGTAGCATATATTAGTACTTCATTCTTTTTATGGCCAAATAATCTTTCATTGTATGGACATACCACACTTTGTTTATCCATTCATCTGCTGATAGACATATGGGTTGTTTCCACCTTCTGACTATTGCAGTAGGGTGCTATGAATATTCATGTATAATATTTGATATTTGTTTGAATACCTGTTTTCAGTTTTTTCCACACTGGCGGCACTATTTTACAATCCTACTAACAGTGTACAAGGGTTGTAATTTTTCCACGTCTTGCCAATGTTTGTTATTTTCCAATTTTTTATTTGTTTGTTTATTACAGCCATCCTTGTGGGTAAGAAATGGTATCTCGTTATGGTGTTGATTTGCATTTCCCTACTAATTAACTTACATTGAACATTTTTCTTCACGTGTTTGTTGAACATTTATATAGATCTTCTTTGGAAAAATGTGTATTCAAGTCCTTTGCCCATTTTTGAATTGGTTATCTGTCTTTTTGTTGTCGAGTTGTGAGAGTTCTCTATGTATTCTGGATAGTAGACCCTTCTTAGATATACGATTTGCAGATATTTTCTCCCATTCTATACATCATCTTTTCTCAGCCTTATGCTGCATATTCTTATTCCCCTTTTTGATTGTAAGCATCTAACGGGTAAGGACCGTACCTTATACATCTTTACAGCAGACTCATTCAGATAGTAGGAGTTTGTTGAATAGGAAAGACATTTGTCAGCACTTACCCTTTAACATTAGAACATGGTGCTTTAGGGTTTACACCTTACACCTGAAATACTGGCTGTCTTCTCTATGTTGTAATAATTGCCAGTTTGTCCTTTTTTTCTCTTATACTAATGGCTATTAACAGGGTTATTTATTTTACAGCTTGGAGCTGCCATTGGCTTTTTGCTGCCACCGGTTTTAGTGCCCAACACGCAGAATAACACAGATCTTCTGGCCTGTAATATCAGCACCATGTTTTATGGAACATCATCTGTTGCCACGTTTTTATGTTTTTTAACAATAATTGGTGAGTGAATTTTTCCCCTATTGCTTAAATAGATAAATGCATGACAAACATGAAAATAAAAATAGCTAACCCTCAACATTTTTATGCTCATATCTCCAGTGCCATTTGCTTGTTTCATTCTTGCTGTTGCCCTTGTTCAGATAACGAACGCTACGACTCTAGGGATGTGTTATGGTCGGCTACATCTCTTTATTGTAAAGGTTTGAACACTAATGCATCTAATTTACCTCCCTACTAACTTTTCTTCCCTGATGACTGTTGTTGCAAACATATTAGCTGCCTCCTCTTTGCATACTCCTCTACGTGTTCTGCATCTTATGCTAACATAGCCAGGAACAAGTTCTTCTCATGCTTTAAATGATGCAAATAGGCTACAACTTTTTTTTTTTTTAACGATAAATGCCTCCAAGGATCCCCATTTTAACAATTAACTGGATCTGAAAATGTTGACCGGTGCACGATCCTGGGCAGCAGCAAGCTGTTCAGCAGAATCTCAGACCGGCAACCGTCTGCTTGTTAGGCCACTCCAGCAAAGCCCTGCTGCCTCCAGTCGTCACTGAGTCCTCTCGTCTGGGCCTGTCTCTTGAAGCAGTCAGTCAAAATCAGCTGCAAGCAGCCATCAGCAGTTTGGAAGAAGGTTTGGGAAGGTCTGCTTTTTAAAGTTTATTTTTATTTTTTTAATTAAACTTTTAAATTTTAATTTAATTTTTTAGAGAGAGAGAGGGAAAGAGAATGAGCAGGGGAGGGGCAGAGAGAGAGAGAGAGAGAGAGAGAGAGAGAGAGAGAATCCCAAGCAGGCTCCACACTCAGCATGGAGCCCGATGCGGGGCTCGATCCCACGACCCTTGGATCATGACCTGAGCCGAAATCAAGAGTCAATGCTTAACCGGCTGAGCCACCCAGGTGCTCCTAAAGTTTATTTTTAATGGGAAACAATTTTGATTTCAGGCAAAAGGATAGGTTTTTTAAGTAATATGTTTGCTAATATAACTATCATATTGCCCTTTGGGCACTCAGTATTGTTTAAGACTCAGTATGTCTCAAATTGATTTGAAGAAGAAAGCAACTTAAAAGTAAAAAGGCCATCTTTCAATCATTAACATTTACATCAAGTTGCATTATAGCTGGAGTTTTTTTTTTTTTTTTAATTTTTTTTTTCAACGTTTATTTATTTTTGGGACAGAGAGAGACAGAGCATGAACAGGGGAGGGGCAGAGAGAGAGGGAGACACAGAATCGGAAACAGGCTCCAGGCTCTGAGCCATCAGCCCAGAGCCTGACGCGGGGCTCGAACTCACGGACCGCGAGATCGTGACCTGGCTGAAGTCGGACGCTTAACCGACTACGCCACCCAGGCGCCCCTATAGCTGGAGTTTTAAAATTTATAGATTAATTTTTACCACGGCTATAATAGTAATGAGAAATTCAAATTTTGTGATCTCCAGATATGAAATCTTTAGTTTTCAAGGAAATGTAGGCTGAAGACAGTTTTGATAGAGACTGCCTCTATAGGTGAACTGCCCATATATTTAATCTCCCAAAGATAATGAACAAAATACTCTCTTGGTAGCATATAAAGTATGCTGACACGTCCAACCTACTTACGGTTGGTTTTTATGTTTCAATTAGGGAGTGACACATTTGCCCTGTACAGACTACTGCAAAAGGACAAATTATCCCTGTACTATTTTAGCAATTTAACAAAGATATAAACAAAATCTACAGTTGGCCCCCCAACAACATGGGTTTAAACTTCACAGGCCCACTTATACATGGGTTTTTTTTGCAGTCCTGTAAATGTATTTTCTCTTCCTTATGATTTTCTTAGTAACATTTTCTTTTCTCTAGCTTGCTTTATTTTAAGAATACCAGGGGCGCCTGGGTGGCTCAGCTGGTTGAGCGTCCAGCTCTTGATGTTGGCTCAGGTCATGATCTCGTGGTCGTGCGATGGAGCCCTACATCGGGCTCTGCACTGAGCATGGAGCCTTCTTGGAACTCTCTCTCTCCCTCTGCCCCTCTCCCCTGCTTGCTCTCTGGTCAGCAGTAGGCTATTAGTTATTAAGTTTGGGGGGAGTCAGAAGTCATTCATGAATTTTCAACTGTGTAGGGGATTGGTGCCCCAAACCCCCACATTGTTCAGGGTTAACTGTTTATTTTTTAAAAACAAACTCTTAAGTCTACTTTTCTGGTAGCTGTATTTGATTTGCTAAATGAAATGTAGTTTATATACATTGTGCATAAATGGATCCTCTGTTAGCACTAGGGATTATTAAAAATGTAAAACCCTCTTTCCTTTGATTGCTTGTGTTATCTTCACATCAGTTCTGGTTTTCCTTTTTCTATTGTCTTCAGTTGCTTGTCTCTTCAGAAGAAGTGAGAGAACAGGTTCTATAGGTGATATCTATACATATGAAATTATGTGTATGACGCATATGTGTTTAAGCATATCTATATGAGATGCTACAAAGATAAGATACTTATTTGTCAAGGAAGGGGACAAAAAGGCAATAATAATAGGTGTGACCGTTGACATAGCACCCTGTGTTATTTGAGAAATTAAGAGACCTATTCATGTACATTATTGCTTATTTATGTACTCATGGTCTGAACAGACAGTGGAAATGGAGCAGGGACAAAAGGACTCACTGTCAAATTTTGCTTGGTGACCTGTAATCTTAATGTTATGATGCCAAGCATAGAATAAATGCAAGATAATTTACAGTTGTGACCTGAAAGTCTCAGGTTGAAATTGTGATACTTAAACAAAAAATGTACTTATTTTTCTTATTCCCAAATATTTGTGATTGAGGGAGATATGGGCTATTTTTAAAATCCCTACTCCAATGTCCTTAATCACTAAGGGACAGTCCTACTTCCCTCGAAATTCTACCCATAAATACTTTGGAAGCCCAACCAAATCTGGTAAAGTAATTTGGCTTTGCTGATGCTTTTCAGCAACGTGTCATATACTAAATTGGTATTCAGCAGTCTTTCAAAAATGCTATCTTGAGGCTTCATGCCATGTAACCCTCCTGCCTTCCCTCATGGAACTTACATGTGAATGTAATCCGTCTAGCATTTCTAGGAATTAACCCAAGCCTTCCACTGAATTGCACACTAATACCTCATTCTTCACACCCCACATGATTATACCCTCTAACATGTGGTTGTTTGGTAAGTACCAAACGTGTTTAAAGGCACGTTACATGCTGTATCCTTCAGTCTTCACAGCCGTATGAAGACAGTACTATTATCATTCCCATTTTATAGATGAGGAAAGTGAGGCACAGAACGTAAGTGAATTTAACCTATCCATGGTCACAGTAAATACTGAAGGTGAAATTTGCACCCAGGTACCCTAAGTCCATATTTAAAATGTTATGTATAAAAATAAGTCATTTTAATTTTTATTTAGTTTTGTTTTTGCTCCACTTCAAATTGCTCTTGTATAAGTGGTGATGCTGTTGTATTTGAAAGCTGTTCTTGTGCAGCACAGCAGTAAACTATATCACTTAACTCAAGTGTGTACGTTAAAATGCTTACCATCCTGATTCACTAACATGAGTGAATGAGAGAAACCAAAAGTAATGGCAGTCAGCATATTTAATGTTACGGCAACTTAAACACATGAATAAAGAACATGTGTGCGTAATTTTACTTTTGATTCTTATGTTCAGGATATTTATATATAGGCTACTATTATAAACTTTTAACAGAAATATGTTTCACCCAGGCTATGAGAATTTCAAGCCCCTGAGATAAGGTCTCTGACTTCTTAAAAATAAATATTCCTCAAAAAGACAATGTATTTTGTGTAGCATTCAATAATTACAAAATTATTTTGCAAATGTCACATAATCCTCATAGCAGCTTGTTGTTATTTCCATTTTATGAATGAGAAATCTATAGTTGAGAGACATGAATTGACTTCTTCAGAGTTATACAAAATATGAGGCAGAGCCAGTATTCAAACCTTTACATGTCTTCTGATAAGCTAATATGTGTAATGTCTGCTTGAATCAAACAGGACAAATAATGAAATCAAAAGGTAATGTTATTACCTAATTCCAAAAAGTAGAAGTACTCCTAAACACAATAGATATGCTTATTCATCATGGGAGAAAAAGTTTGAATGTGGTGCCCCCCAAATCCTTTGGCTACTTTGGAGAATAACTGCTTTAATAGTTTATTACTATCACTATTAATTATTATTATTATTATTATTAATTATGATGATGATGATGATGATATAAGCTCTGTGCCCAGTGTGGGGCTTGAACTCACGACCCTAAGATCAAGAGTCGCATGTTCTACCAACTGAGCCAGCCAGGTGCCCCGGTAGTTAATCATTTTATTGGCTCACGCTTTTGGTGGGGAGAAGAAAGTCGGATATTGCTTTTTAGTTTTCAAGGGAGAAAGAAAAGCCATATTTCATCATTTGAAAGAATCAGTGCCAAGTGAACAGGGGCAGAGACCCTGTTTTCTGTTCCTCTGTTTCCTTTTCTTCGTATAGAATTAAACCTGACTTTAGTGTATTGTGTAGCTAATACAGGCCTGATTTTATCCAACAGGGCAGTTAATTACCTGAAACTAAACGATAACACGTGTATTCAGGAAATAAATTTAGTAGAGTTGAAGATTAATAAGAATTGTTTTCATTTTGAATTGGAGTTCAAAGCTGAGCCTTTTATACTTACTTTACCAGAGTAAATAAAAACCTAAGAGGCTTAAGACTCACTCAATCCCCATGACTCCCTTGTAAGCATGGTTTTTATATTCTGAAGCTTTGTTTTACAACTGTGTGAGTTGTGTATTACCAATATTAATGAAAAGAGATATCTCCTATCTTAACTAGGACACAAAGAGACTTTCAGGAAAGGACAACAGACGCCCTCCACAGTGCAAGGAGCAGATAGGGTGAACGGAAGAGGAGGGATTGCAACAACTTAAACATTTTATGTCTACCAGTCCAGTCCTCTGATGTAAGCATATTAACCAGTGAATATTCATGAGTATGTCTCCTCTTGAATTAGTTGTGACACCTGTAAAAATAGAAGTCTGTTTTAGTTTGATAAGTTTTCAGTATATCGTAATTAACTGATGTTTTGGTGAGCTCTGCTGCCATGAATCCACCTGGACCTGTTTCAATTCTAGAGGTGTAATTAAATCAGTTGATAAATTTCATATCAAAACTTAAAAGGAAATAGTTAACTAACTCAAGATAATCTTCTAAGAGTCCAATAACAGGGGCGCCTGGGTGGCTCAGTCGGTTAAGCGTCCGACTTCGACTCAGGTCACGATCTTGCGGTCTGTGAGTTTGAGCCCCGCGTCGGGCTCAGGGCTGATGGCTCGGAGCCTGGAGTCTGCTTCAGATTCTGTGTCTCCCTCTCTCTGACCCTCCCCCGTTCATGCTCTGTCTCTCTGTGTCTCAAAAATAAATAAATGTTTAAAAACAAAGTTCAGTAAACATACTGGTTTGCTTATTTCTGATGTTATCTCCAATTACAAATTGAACTAAATTTAGAAATGGAATTGTTGACTACCTACTATGATAAAAATTAATCTTGCTTAACTGAAAATGGAATAATCAGTGGGCAAGGTTGTGGCATGTTATTGATGGTTTTGCAGTTAAGTCATGTGAACTGGCCAAATCTCTGAGTTGTAGTCAGTTTCCGGGGGACCAGGAGGACATTCCTCACTTAAAAATTAATGAAACTGAAAGCCTCACTATAAGACTCTCACTACCTCTTTAAATTTAAACTGATTTAGTCCACTCACTAAATACGTGTATTTAATTTCCTTTTCATGTCTGTTTCTAGCATTCAAAGAAAAACCTCAGTATCCACCAAGTCAGGCTCAAGCAGTTCTTCAAAACAGCCCCCCTGCTAAGTACTCCTATAAGAAATCAATAAGGAACCTATTTAGAAACGTTCCCTTTGTCCTTCTATTGATCACTTATGGTAAGTGGTTTTCTTTTATTTTCTGCGATGTCTCTGTAAACCTTTGAGCATTGTAGATTATTTTCGTTTAATCTAGTGGTTTGAGCTTTAATGAGCTAGGTTTGTTAACTGTAAAAATAATGACGGCACAGTCATAAATTTTGAACTAAAAGTGAAAACTTCAGGATGGATTTTCTTACACGTTTTTAAAACAAAAACAAATAATAGATCTCAAACAGACAAATTCTGTCAACTTTTTTGAGTTTTCACAGAGTATTTTAAGTCCTTTATAAATTACCGTAAGCTTATGGGAAACGTCACCAACAGCTCCCTTCTCTGACCCTGTGCAAACTGGCGTCTATTTGGACCTCCCCAGTCAGGACTAGACACTAACGCGATCACCTTAGCCAGTTCTAACTTGAAAAAGAATTCTCACCCTTCTAGATATTTCAGGACAGCTGACAGATACTCCTCTGACACTGTGGCCTTGACTGCAGGCACCAACATATTTGCCTCCCTTCAGAGTTTGCTGACAGTTCATTCTTTGTTTTCCTTAAAAACATTTTTTTAATGTTTATTTTTAATGTTTATTTTTGAATGTTTAATGTTTATTTTTATTAATGTTAATGTTATTTTTGAAGACAGAGAGTGAGTGGGGGAGGGACAGAGAGAGAGGGAGAGAGAGAGACACAGAATCCGAAGCAGGCTCCAGGCTCCAAGCTGTCAGCACAGAGCCCGACGCAGGGCTCGAACTCAGGAGCCGTGAGATCATGACCTGAGCCAAAGTGGGACGCTTAACTGACCGAGCCACCCAGGTGCCCCTGTTCTTTGTTTTTCATGTTAACTCTGTTTGTATCAACTGCCAACACCCCTTATTTCTGTCTTGTCTTCAGAAGTCACTCACTGCTGTTCTCTTTTTTACATCTTTTTGGGAGTGCACACCCTAGTACATAACTGTTTCACAAGTGGTTAAAAATTATGCCCTCATCTAAACACTCACCTCACCCTTTTACCAGGATTACTTCATCTTTTTTTCTTTTTTTTTAGTACAAATTGTTGAACACCAAAGTAGAGCGTTTAGTATGGTGAGTCCCTATGTACCCATCATCACCCAGCTTCAATGATCAGCATTTCACCATTCTTGCTTTATTTCTTTCCTCTATTTTTTTCCTGGAATATTTTTTAAGCAGATCCCCAGATGTTATGTCATATCATCATTAATACTTTAGCATGTCATAGTTCCTTTTCTTAATTTTGCTGGTTGCTTCTGTTGGTTAGCTTAACCCTAAAACATGTAACTGGG
The DNA here is from genome assembly GCF_018350175.1 of Felis catus. NCBI lineage: Eukaryota > Metazoa > Chordata > Mammalia > Carnivora > Felidae > Felis > Felis catus. The sequence continues at coordinate 30,511,333 of NC_058384.1, read as the reverse complement.
AAGTAGAGTAAATACAGTGGGTCATTTTTATCTATAAGAACAAATTCGTTTCTGTAGCCTCTCATTTTTTTTTTAATGTATGAAATTTATTGTCAAATCGGTTTCCATACAACACCCAGTACTCATCCCAAAAGATGTCCTCTTCAATGCCCATCACCTACCTTCCCCTCCCTCCCACCCCCCATCAACCCTCAGTTTGTTCTTTTAAGAGTCTCTTATGCTTTGGCTCTCTCCCAACTCTAACCTCTTTTTTTTTTTTTCCTTCCCCCTCCCGCATGGGTTTCTATTAAGTTTCTCAGGATCCACATAAGAGTGAAAACATATGGCATCTGTCTTTCTCTGTATTGTAGCCTATCATTTAAGGAAGAAAGATTCCTACCTTCTTTTATCTCTCACTGTTTCCCAAGACAAAACTTTCTTTCAGTCCATTTATAACCAACCCCTTGTCACAGACACACACGTACACAAACATGCCTCCACGTGCATATACACTGTTAATACTAGTCTCTGTAATTTTGTGCCATTACTTCTTTTACCTGAAATGTGCTCCTTTTTTCCACTAAGCGATCCTACAAGGGCCAACTTAATGTTTGCCTCACTTATTGTTCATTTTGTTACTCATTCATTTGTTTGTGTATTCCATCAGTAATTATCAACATTGACTGTAGAGTAGTGCTCTAGATACTGTGTGGGCTAAAAAGAAGCATAGTATGTGATTTCTTCCCTGAAGAAATTAGAATCCAACTGGGGACGTAATATAAACATCTAAAAAGTGAACAACAGTTTAAGAGTCATTTCTTTTGTAACACATCATTTAGTACTTCCTTGATTATACGTAAGTGATAAGGTGAAAATTTCTTATTTTTTTTGAAATTTATAAAGGTCTTCCCTATATATTATTTTATCTAACTTTTTTGAGATAGAAATATTATACCTATTTTATAAAGGATCAAAGTTCTCTTTTCTTAATTCTAAATTTTATTTATTTGTACAAAATTTAGTAGGTTACAAAGGATGCATAGTGCACACAGTATAAAATTCATGAGGTACAAAGGGCGTACAATGAAAAACCAGTCTTCCCCCATCTCTGTCCCCAGGTTACCTCTCTGTTTCCAGGGAGTTCCCCTCCCTGGAGACAATCACTGGTATCATCTGCTTCCTTGTGAGGCTGGTATAACCTTGATACCAAAATCAGGAACAGTGCAAGAAAAGAATTATAGGTCAATTTCACTTATGAAAAAAATGTAAAAATGCAAAATAAAATATTAGCTAAGCTACGTTAGCAATTTATAAAAATGACAATACATCCTGGCCAAGTTTGGTTTAAGAAATGATGTTGTACTAAACTGATTTAGCACTAGAAATTCATGAATATAATTTATTGCAGTAAAAGATCAAAGAGGAAAATTTGCTCAATAGCTGAAGGAAAAGCATTTGATAGAATTCAATACCCGTTGATTAAAGACTTAGCAAACTGCTAACTGTTCATTCATAAAAATGAACTTTATGAATCTGATAAAGTTTACCTACAAAAACTCTCTACCAGACATCATTCTAAAGGCAGAACTTTAGGAGCAGCAGTATCCTTTAAAACAAGGATGTCTGTGTCATCGCTTTTATTCATCATCCAGCTGGAAGTTCTGGCTGGCTCACTAACACAAAATTTAAAAGTAGATGAGTTGAAAAGAAGAAAGTTGCTATTATTCATAGATAATATGATTATATACACTATAATCAACTATGTTGATTATCAAAAGTCATCAAACTATGGCCTATGAGTCAACTCTGTTGCCTGTTTTTATAAATAAAGTTTTGTTTGTTTACATATTGTCTATTGCTGCTTTTGAGCTGCAAGGGTAGCACTGAGTAGTTGCATCAGAGACCCCAGCACCTGCAAAGCTAAAGATATTTACTGTCTGGCCCTTTGCAGAGAATGTTTACTGACCCCCTGATCTATAAAAATAATGCAAGAGAACCTACAGATAACTATTAAAACTAATAAGAATGAGTTCAGCAAGGTTAGTAGATAATCTGACAATGTGAAAATATCAACTACATTCCTATGTATTTATAGGAGTTGTATTCCTTTTTAAAAAGATGTTTATTTCTTTATTTTGGTGGGTAGAGGGGCAGAGAGAGAGGGAGGGAGAGAATCCCAAGCAGGCTCCACACTCAGGGCGGAGCCCAACCTAGGGCTCTATTCCATGAACCATGAGATCATGACCTGAGCCCAAATCAGGAATCAGATGCTTAAATGAATGCGCCACCAAGGTACCCTGATAAGAATTGTATTCCTATAAAAAGATATTTGTATAACAGCAGCCAACACTATAAGATGTCTAGGAAAAAATCCAACAAAAGAACTTTGTAAGTTAGAAAATTAGAACGCGTTAAAAGACAAGAGAAGACCTCAATTAAATGGAGAGCTATGTTTATAGAAGACTTGAGATTATAGTGATGGCAGTTAACGTTACAAAACCACTGTATTAATAAATGACAGTTGCAGATTTGGATTGACAGAAAAGCCAGATACAGACACTAATTAGGACACTAAACAGAATTTTCTTGTTGAAGGAATTAGAAAGAAAGGGTTGGGAAAAACCATGGAGATTAATAATAATCCCCAGGACAGTTGGAAAACTTTCTTGACCTCATAGTCTTCACCAGAGGAGTAAGAGTTAGGGATCATAATTTTGAATGAGTGAGTCACATCACACCTTTTAGCAGTGCACCTGTCTCCCTCCATGTCTAGTATTACATATTGAAAGTTGGAGCAGAGTTGCACATGGGATGGTCTGGATAGGGACTATACTCCTGAGATAGGTTTTCAGGATTATATACAATATCCAAAACTTAGGAACCAAATAGTCCAAGCTAACATTGTTTTTGAGGTAGGGCTATTTGGAGAAAATTGTATCCCTTACTATGCCAACTATTGCTACTTGCTATCTGAAACTCAGAAAAATAATATATTCTAGGCTCAGATAACAATATCTCTTGCTATTATAATTCTTATCCAGACTCTTGCTATCCTTACTCCGGTCTGGAATAGATTCAAGATCCCATAGGATACAGCGCAGTAGAGGACCCCCAGGCCAGAGCACAGGCCTTCTTTGTCTTCCTTGGCCTCTCCAGGCTAACCTAGCTGGGTCCCTATATATTCCTGAACTCAATGGGACATGAGCAACAAAGGCCAGTTACTCAGGGTTTTTTGATATGATCTTTAGATAGCTATAGGTCTCATTTTGCAATCTTCTGTATACACAGGGTTTGTAATGGAACTTGACTACTTCTAAAATTCCTGTGAGAGAAGTAAGGGCCAAGAGCAAAGATAATTTCGTTGAAGACCAAGTTGAGGGCGCATTCTTATATCAGTACATATAAAACAATGATTATTAAGATGCCATGTAAAATCAAGGGACAGACCATTAGGTTACCGCAACAGAGTAGAGATCCCAGCGATCTACCCCTGTGTCTGTTTGCAGGCTAGGTTGTATTGTAGCAATGAAGTTCTGCCAAAAAAACCTCAGTGGCCTAACACATCAAAAATGTATTTATTGCCAATACTACATGTCCATTGTGAATTGGCAGCAAGGCTCTGCTCATCAGTTAACTCAGGGATCCAGGATGACATCTTGGCACAGGCTGTTGTGATTACTAGGACAGCAAATGGGTAACGTCAGTTTTGCTCACATTTAAAGTCATATGGCCATGGCACTAGGTACCTGGAAGGAAAAAAACCACTACACAGTGATCCTCCCTTGTGCCTAGTTTCCTCTTCTGTGGTTACCCGCGATCAACCGCAGTCAGGAAGCAGGGGCAACTCCTTCTGGCCTGTGCACAGAAGCTCAGCGGTAGCCTGACACTCCGTCACACCGTGTCATTCACCTCACTTCATCTCATCACAGAGTCACTTTGTCTTTAATCCACAGTAAGACGAAAACAGTACAATAAGGTTTTGAGAGAGACCACATTCACATAGCTTCTATTACTGTATATTGTTATAATTGTTCTGTTCTTTTATTAGGTACTGTTGTTAATCTCTTACTCTGCCAATTTATAAATTAAACTTTAATATAGGTGTGTATGTATGTATAGGAAAAAACAGTATGCATAGGGTTGGTGCCCTCTGCAGTTCCAGGCATCCACCGGGGGACTTGGAACGTATCCCCTGCACACAAGAGAGGACTGCTGTATTTGCAGTCATCTCCAATGACTAGAAGGTGCATATATGAAAACTAGATGTTTGGTACAAGAGAAACTATACAGCGAATTGTCCTGGGATAATTGAGCAATAAAGTCAAATTAGCTCTCTATGTCATACCATGAACAAAAAATGAATCGCAGTGGATTAAAGACCAAAGGGTAAAAATTAGAACTTTAAAGTTTTAGAAGCACATGTTTTAGAAACTGGCTTTAGTATTCTTAAAAAGAATCTCTCATGTAAAAAACACAAGGGCACCTGGCTGGCTCGCAGAACATGCAGCTTTTGATCTCGAGGTTGTAAGTATCAAGTCCCACGTTGGGTATAAAGAGTGCTTAAAAATAAAATCTTGGGGCATCAGGGTGGCTCAGTCAGTTGAGCACCCAACTCTTGACTTCGGCTCAGGTCATGATTCTAGGGTCGTGGGATCAAGCTGCATGTTGAGCTCTGCACTGAGCATGGAGCCTGCTTAAGATTCTCTCTCTCTCTCTCTCTCTCTCTCTCTCTCTCTCTCTCTCTCTCCTTCTGCCCCTCTCCCCCACTTAGACTTCCTCACTCTCTAAAATAAAAAAAATAAATGGGGCACCTGGGTGGCTGAGTCGGTTAACTGTTCGACTTCGGTTCAGGTCATGATCTCATGGTTCGTGTGTTCGAGCCCCACGTCGGGCTCTGTGCTGACAGCTCAGAGCCTGGAGCCTGCTTTGGATTCTGTGTCTTCCTGTCTCTCTGCCCCTTCCCCACTCACACAATGCTCTCTCTCGCAAAAATAAAAAATTAAAATTAAAAACAATTGTAATAAAATAAAATCTTAAAAAATAATAAAACATAAACCCTAAAGAAAAAGATTGATAAGTATGATTACATTAAGATAATGGTCTTTTCTAAAAAGATATCATGAGGGGCCCTGGGTGGCTCAGTTTGTTGAGCATCTGACTTCAGCTCAGGTCACAATCTTGCAGTTCATGAGTTCAAGCCCCGCGTCGGGCTCTGTGCTGACAGCTCAGAGTTTGGAGCCTGCTTCAGATTCTGTGTCTCCCTCTCTCTCTCTGCACCTCCCCTGCTCTCTCTCTCTCTCAGAAATAAGTAAACAGTAGAAAAAAATAAAATGAAATGAAAACACACCATAAAAAGTGAAAAGACAAGACATAAAGCATGAGAAAGTGTCTGTGGTGCATATAACCAACAAAGGATTAGCACCTACAATGTAAAAATAGCTCATACCACTCAGTGAGAACAAACAATTTAAGGGAACCAGAAGGCCTTTATGTGTTTGTGTATTACTCATGTATGATGCTAAACCTTATTACTTATCAAAGCAATGCAAATCAAGACAGAGTAAGAAATAATATTACATGTATTCAAGTTGGCAAAAAAATAAATATTTTTTAGTCTAGAGAAAACAAATATGGCAAGAATATGGAGTAAAGGAACTCTGCGAGTAGTATAAACTGATAAAACTGTTCGAAAGACCAATTTGGCTCTATCCAGAAAATAGACATTCTGTTCCTAGATATAGACTTAGAGAAATCCTTATATGTAATAACAAAAACATAATATTCATTGCAATATTATTTTAAATAGCAAAAAATAGGGAAAAGCCTTAAGTGTCTATTGACTTTACAAGAGATCATTAAATTGCAGTATTTTTCACACAATGGACTATTAAATAGTAGAGAAAACTAATGAACCAGAATTTAAAGTATTGCCTCAGGTAAATCTCAAAATCATAATATTGAGTGATAAGAGCAAGCTGCAGATGATACACATATAATATCTAAAACAATAAGCGCTGACATCAGGAAAGGAGTTACTTCTGAAAAAGAATAAGAAGAACAGGATTAGAGAAGATCTAAAAAATTAATCTAAAGCAAAAATGGCAAAATGTTAAGGGTTTATGAAGCTGGGTGATGAGTAAGGGTATTTGCTAAATTACTATCTGCACTATTTTCTATGCTTGAAATATTTAATAATAAAGAGAAAGAAAGAATAAACGTAAGTCTTGCTAGGTTGAGAGGCTTACCTAAAGTCATGCAAGATATGCCAGGAATCCTCAAGATTCAAACGTAGTCATGTGCTTTCTGATAACCAGCTGTTTTTATTTTTCCCTTTTTACATATTCTGTAATTAATATTATTTTACTAATTGCCTTGAAATCTTTGATGCAGGGGTGACATCTCTGAAGTAGGGATTCTGTCTTCTGTTTGAACATTCATTAGCTCGAGTACACTGTAGGTGCTCAATAAGCAATCCGTTCAGTGCTTGATGGCTATGTACAGTGTTATGCATGGAGACATTATTTATGGTTGGCATATCTGAGTCTAAGTAATAATAAATGATGTAATGACAGAATTTTACTATTGTAATCTCTAGTAAGTTTAGGTATTAAATTGATCACTCCATATCCTGAAAGGGAATGGCAAGAGTTTTTAGTTTTCTGTCAGCTGTCTAGGAAATACATGCTATTTTCACAATTGCCCCAGAGTGCTCATATCACATTATGAACTAGTAAGTGGTGCATTTACAATTTTCTGTTTGTTATTGTAGGTATCATAACTGGAGCATTTTATTCAGTTTCAACATTATTGAATCAAATGATATTGACATATTACAAGGTAAGTGTCTGTCTGTGCCGTGTCACATGCCTGGCCAAGAATGTTTCTTAAGCAGTGTGATTCCTGTTAGTGTGATCATAAGATTAAAGATTTATAGGGTAACCGGCTGGCTCAGTCAATGGAGTGTGCGACTCTTGATCTCGGGGATGTAGGTTCGAGCCCCACATAGGGTATAGAGATTACTCAAAAATAAAATCTTGGAAAAAAAAAAGGTTTATGACTTTATTGCTTTTAAGAGATTTATATTTGTTTTAATTGAGAATACATTTAATCTAATTTATAAAGCACACAAAATGGAAAGCAGAGGTTATTATTACAGTGATAATACCTAAGTCTTTTTTTGATACTTTTTTTTTAATTTAATGTTTGTTTATTTTTGAGAGAGAGAGAGAGCGAGAGAGCATGAGCGGGGGAGGGGCAGAGAGAGAGGGAGACACAGAATCTAATGTAGGCTCCAGGCTCTGAACTGTCAGCACCGAGCCTGACGTGGGGCTCAAACCCGCTGATTGCGAGATCATGACCTGAGCTGAAGTCAGATGCTTAACCAACTGAGCCACCCAGGCACTCAATACTTTTTTAAAAAAATGTGACTGGTTATATGGGAAAAGACAAAGAGACAATTTTAAAGGAAACCAATCCAAATATAAAGAAGTAAATATCAAGCTGTGACCTCTCTTTCCTTTTGAAAGGAGAAAGCAGTTGTAATATATAAAAACAGATTAATCTCCTCAGACTTCTGTGAATTCTAACAAAGATCATTGCATTTTCTAACCATGGAGGAATGGGAAAAATTTCTTTTGATTTCTCCCACATTTTAGGTTTTCTTTTTTTCTGGTTTGAAAATAGAATGCCCTTCACATGTTCGTTACCTGCCCCCTAAACCACTCACCCTAACAGATATACTCAATTTCCCACTATATTCTATGCTTAATTTTATCTGATTATTTCCATTGACTGTGGAATGTATGGGAATGTGAAAGATCTATTTGAATTAGAAGTATCTGATTAACTTCTCTTGATTTTTGTTTTTTAATTAATTTATTTAAATTCAAATTAACATACAATGTAGTATTGGTTTCAGGAGCAGAACCCCATGATTCATCACTCACATGTAACACCCAGTGCTCATCCCAATGAGTGCCCTCACTAATGCCTATCACCGCTCCAGCAACCCTCAATTTGTTTTCTGTATTTAAGAGTCTCTTATGGTTTGCCTCCCTTTCCATTTTATCTTATTTTTCCTTCCCTTCCCCTATGTTCATCATCTGTTTTGTTTCTTAAATTCTACATATAAGTGAAATCATGATATTTCTTTTTCTCTGATTTATTTTGCTTAGCATAATACATTCTAGTTCCATCCACATTGTTGCAAATGACAAGATGTTCTTTTTGATTGCTGAGTAGTATTCCATTGTGTATATATATACCACATCTTCTTGATCCATTCAAGAAGTATCTGATTAACTTCTTATGAAAATTTTTTTAAGGGAGAAGAAGTGAGTGCTGGAAAGATTGGGCTAACATTGGTAGTGGCTGGAATGGTGGGCTCTATTCTTTGTGGCTTTTGGCTTGATTATACCAAAATATACAAGTAAGTGATGGTAGATAAATGTACAGTGTACAACCTAAGGTATTTTGGGTTTAATGGAGACTGTGATTTTTATTTTCATAAATTTAAGAAGTGTTATTATTATGGAAAGACCTGGATTTTAGACATTCTTAGATTCCCTTCTCTTCTAAGTGAAGTCTATCTATCTATCTATCTATCTATCTATCTACCTCCCCTCTGGTAACCATCAGTTTGTTCTCTATACTGAAGAGTCTGTTTCTTGGTTTGTCTCTCTCTCTCACTCTTTTTTTTCCTTTGTTTGGTTTCTTTCTTACATTCCACATATGAGTGAAATCATATGGTATTAGTCTTTTTCTGACTGACTGATTTCACTTAGCATTATACTCTCTAGCTCCATCCATGTCGTGGCAAATGCCAAGAGTTCATTCATTTTTTTATGGCTGAATAATACGCCATTGTGTGTATATACTTTACCCATTCATCTATTGATGGATTTGGGCTGCTTCCATAGTTTGGCTATTGTAAATAATGCTGCAGTAAACATAGGGGAACAATTATTTTCATTACTAAATGTTCCCCATGATAAATGTAGTTACCATCTGTCACTATACAAAGTTCTTATATTATTGACTATATTCCCTATTCTGTACTTTCCATTCCCATGACCTATTTATTTTATTACTGGAGGTTGTATCTCTTGATTCCTTCACCTCTTTTGCCCACACCTCCCCCTACTCCTACAACCACCAGTTTGTTCTCTGTATTTATGAGTCTGTTTCTGTTTGTTTGTTCATTCATTTTGTCTTTTAGATTCCACATGTAAGTGAAATCATATGGTATTTCTGTATTTCCGTCTGACTTATTTCACTTAGCATAATGCCTTCACGGTCCATCCATGTTGTCGCAAATGACAAGATTTCATTCTTTTTTGACAGCTAATATTCCATTGTATGTGTGTGTATTCTTTATTCATTTATGTATGTAAATACATACATATTCTTTATTCATTCATCTATCAGTGGACACTTAGGTTGCTTCAATATCTTGGCTATTATAAATAATGCTGCAGTAAACATAGGAGTGCACATATCTTTTTTTTCTCATTTTCTAGCTTTTATTATTATTTTTTCAAACATAATTTATTGTCAAGTTAGGTAACATACAGTGTATACAGTGTGCTCTTGGTTTTGGGTGTAGATTCCCATGATTCATTGCTTGCATACAACACCCAGGGCTCATCCCAAGAGGAGTGCACATATCTTTTTGAATTAGTGTTTTTATTTTCCTGGGGGAAAGCCCAGAAGTAGAATTACTGGATCATGTAGTATTTCAATTTTTAATTTTTTGAGGAACTTCCATACTGTTTTCCATGGTGGCTGCATCAAGCTACATTTACCAGCAGTGCACAAGGATTCCCTTTTCTCCACATCCTCACCAACACTTGTTATTTCTTGTGTTTGTGATACTAGCCGTTCTGAAAAGCATGTGGTGACATTTCATTATGGTTTTGATGTGCATTTCATTGATGATTAGTGATGTTGAGCATCTTTTCATGTGTCTGCTGGCCACCTATATGCCTTTGGGAAAATGTCTATTCTGGTCCTCAATTTTTAATTGAATTATTTGGTTTTTTGGTGTTGAGTTGTATTAGTTCTTTATATAATTTTGGATATTAATCCTTTATTGTATATATCATTTGCAAATCTCTCCCCCATTCAGTAAGTTGCCTTTTCCTTTTCTTGACAGTTTCATTTGCTATAGAAGAGCTTTTTAGTTTGATATAGTTCTAATAGTTTATTTTTGCTTTTGTTTCCTTTGAGGAAACAAATACAGAAAAATATTGCTAAGGAGAATGTCTAAGAGGTTACTATGTGTCTTCTTTTAGGAGTTTTATGATTTCAGGTCTTACATTTAGGTCTTTAATTCATTTTGATTTTATGTTTGTGTGTGGTGTGAGGAACTGTTCTAGTTTCATTCTTTTGCATGTGGGTGTCCAGCTTTCCCAGCACCCAGTTACTGAAGAGACTGTTTCTTGCCTCCTTTCTTATAGATTAATTCACTGTGTAAGCATGGGTTTATTTCTGACTCTCTATTCTGTTTTATTGGTCTTTGTGTCTACTTTTGGGCCAGTACCATACCGTTCTGATTATTATAAATTTGTGGTATAATTTGAAATATGGGATTATGATACTTTCAGTTTTATTCTTTCTCAAGGTTACTTTGGCTTATTTGGGGTTTTTGTAGTTTCATTTTCTTTTTAATACAGTTGTGAATGGGACTGTTTCCTCAATTTCTTTTCGTGGTACTTTGTTATTGTATAAGAACACAACAGAGTCTGTATATTAATTTCATATCCTGCAACTTTACTGAATTCATTCATTTGTTTTAATAGTTTTTGGTGGAGTCTTTAGGCATATATAGTATCGTATCATCTGCAAATAGTGACAGTTTTACTTCTTTCTTACCAATTTGGATGCCTTTTATTTCTTTTTCTTGTCTGATTGTTGTGACTAAGACTTCCAATACTATGTTGAATAAAGGAGGTGAGAATGGCCATCCTTGTCTTGTTCCTCATCTAAAGAAAAGTTCTCAGCTTTTTATCATTATGATGTTAACTGTATTTTTGTCACATATGGGCTTTATTAAGTTGAAGTATGTTCTCTCTAAACCTACTTTGTTGAAAGCTTTTATCTTGAATGAATGTTGAATTTTGTCAAATGCTTTTTCTGCGTCTGTTGAGTTGATCATATGATTTTTATTGTTGATTTTGTTAATGTGGTACATCACATTGATTTATTTGCAGCTAGTGAATCATCCTTGCATCCCTGGAAAAAAAATCCTACCTGAGCCTTTTAATGTATTGTTGAATTCAGTTTGCTAATATTTTTGTTGAAGATTTGCAGCTGTGTTCATCAGGGGTATTAGTCTGTAATTTTCTTTTTTTTTTTATTAAAAAAAATTTTTTTTTAACGTTTATTTATTTTTGAGACAGAGAGAGACAGAGCACGAATGGGGGAGGGACAGAGAGAGAGGGAGACACAGAATCGGAAGCAGGCTCCAGGCTCCGAGCCATCAGCCCAGAGCCTGACGCGGGGCTCGAACCCACAGACCAAGAGATCGTGACCTGAGCCGAAGTCGGACGCTTAACTGGCTGAGCCACCCAGGCGCCCCAGTAATTTTCTTTTTTGTAAGGTCTTTGTCTGGTTTCAGTAGCATTGTAATGCTGGCCTCGTAAAATGAATTTGGAAATGTTCCTTCTTATTATATTTTTTGGAATAGTTTGAGAAGTATAGATATTAGCTCTTTAAATGTTTGGTAGAATTCACCTGTGAATTCATCTGGTTCTAGACTTCTGCCCTTGGGAGGTTTTTGATTAGTGATTCATTTTTGTTACTAACAACCAGTCTTTAGATTTTTCTACTTCTTCCTGAATCAGTCTTAGAAAATTACATGTTTCTAGGAATTTATCCATTTCTTCTAAGTTGTCCAATTTTTTGGCATACAATTTTTCATGGTATTCTCTTATAATCCTTTGTATTCCTCTGGTGTCAGTTGTAATTTCTTTCATTTCTGACTTTATTTATTTGGGTCTTCTCTTTTTTCTTGATGAGAATGGCTAAAGGTATGTAAATTTTGCTTACTTTTCAAAGAACTGGCTCTTAGTGTCATAATCTTTTATAGTCTCTATGTCATTTATTTATGCTCTGTTCTTTATTATTTCTTTCCTTCAACTGACTTTGGACTTTCTTTGTTCTTATTCTAGTTCCTTTAGGTATAAGTTTAGATCATTTATTTGAGATTTTTCTTGCTTTTTGAAGATTTTTCTTGCTTCTGAAGGCCTGTATCACTATAAACGTCCCTTTTAGAACTGCTTTTGCTTTGTCCCAAAGATTGTGAGCTACTATGTTCCCATTTTCATTTGTTTCCAGGTATGTTAATTTTCTCTTTGATTTCTTCATTGTCCCTTTGGTTATTTGGTAGCATATTGCTTAACTTCCATGTCTTTGTGTTTTTTCCAGTTTCTTCTTGTATTTTTTAAAAATGTTTACTTCTGAGAGAGAGAGAGAGAGAGAGAGAGCATGAGCAAGCAGGGTAGGAGCAGAGAGGGGGAAACAGAGGATCCGAAGCAGATTCTTTGCTGATAGCAGAGAGCCTGATATGGCGCTTGAATTCACGAACCGTGAGATCATGACCTGAGCCAAAGTCGGATGCTTAAATGACTGAGCCACCCAGGCATCATTATAATTTTTAAATTTATTCTTGATTTCTGGTTTCATACCATTGTGGTCAAAAAAGATACTTGATATGATTTCAGTCTTCTTGAATTGATTGAGACTTGTTTCATGGCCTAACATGTGATATATCTTAGAGAATTTTCCATGTGCACTTGAAAAGAATGTGTATTCTACTGTTTTTAGATGGCATGCTTTGTATGTATGTTAAGTTTATCTGGTTTTAATGGATCGTTCAAAGCCACTGTTTACTTATTTTCTGAGTGATTTATCCATTAATGTAAGTATGGGGGGGGCGTGTTAAAGTCCCCTACTGTTAACTGTATTACTCAATTTCTCCCTTTATGTTTGTTAATATTTGCTTTATATAATTAGGACTTCTATGTTGAGTGCATAGTTATTTACAATTATTATACCTTTTTGTTGGATTGATTCCTTTATCATTATGCAATGCCCTTGTTTGTCTCCTTTTACAATCTTTGTTTTGAAGTATGTTGTCTAGGGTCACCTGGGTGGCTCAGTCAGTTAAGCATCCGACTTTGGCTCAGGTCATGATCTCATGGTTTGCGAATCCAATCCCTGCATCAGGCTCTGTGCTGACAGCTCAGAGCCTGGAGCCTGCTTCAGATTCTGTGTCTTCTTCTCTCTCTGCCCCTCCCTCACTCATGCTCTGTCTCTGTCTCTGTCTCTGTCTCTCTCTCTCTCTCTCAACAATAAATGTTAGGGGTGCCTGGGTGGCTCAGTCAGTTAAGCGTCTGACTTTAGCTCAGGTCACGATCTCGCGGTCCGTGAGTTCGAGCCCTGCGTCAGGCTCTGGGCTGATGGCTCAGAGCCTGGAGCCTGCTTCCCATTCTGTGTCTCCCTCTCTCTCTGCCCCGCCCCCGTTCATGCTCTGTCTCTCTCTGTGTCAAAAATAAATAAACATTAAAAACAAAAACAAAAAAAACCACACACAAAAAACAATAAATGTTAACAAAAATTTTTTTTAAGTAAAGTATTTTGCCTAACCTAAATATTGCTACCCCAGCATTTTTTTTTTTTTTTTTGCTTCCATTTGCATGAAATGTCTTTTTCCATCCCTTCACATCTGTATGTGTCATTAGGTCTGAAATGAATCTCTTGGTGGCAGCATATAGATGGGTCTTGTTGTTTTCATCCATTGTGTCACCTTATGTCTTTTGATTGGAGCAGTTAGTCCATTTACATTTAAAGTAATTATTGATGCGGGGTGCCTAGGGGGCTCAGTCAGTTAAGTGTTCAGCTTCAGCTCAGGTTGTGATCTCACAGTTTGTGGGTTTGAGCCCCATGTCGGGCTCTGTGCTGACAGCTCAGAGCCTGGAGCCTATTTCAGATTCTGTGTCTCTCTGTCTCTCTGCCCCTCCCCCACTCATGTTCCATCTCTGGCTCTCAAGAATAAAACATTTAAAAAAAAGATATTTTTAGACCTTTTTAAAAAATGTTTATTTTTTGAGAGAGACAGAGCACAAGCAGGGGAGGGGCAGAGAGAGAGGAGGAAACAGAATCTGAGGCAGGCTTCAGGCTCTGAGCTGTCAGCACAGAGCCCAGTGCAGAGCTTGACCTCACAAGCTGTGAGATCACAACCTGAGTTGAATTCAGATGCTTAATTGACTGAGCCACCCAGGCTCCCCCCCCCAAAAATATTTAAAGTAATTATTGATGCATATATACTTACTGCCATTTTAATTGTTTTATGATTGTTTTTGTAGTTCTTCTCTGTTCCTTTCTTGCTCTCTTCCTTTGTGATTTGATGACTTTCTTTAGTGTTATGCTTGGATTTCTTTCTCCTTATTTTTTGTGGATCTATTACAGGTTTTGGGTTTGTTGTCACCATGAGATTCATATATAACATCCCATGTATATAGCAGCCTATTTGAAGTTGATGGTTGCTTAAGTTGAAATGCATTTTGAAAGCACTATTTTTTTACTCCCCCCTCCACTTTTTAGGTATATGATGTTATATTTTGCATCTTTTACTTTTTATCCCTCAGCTAATTTTTGTAGATATAATTGATTTTGCTACTTTGTCTTTTAATCTTTATAGTAGCTTTATAAGTGATTGATCTTCCTTTACTATATGTTTGCCTTTGCTAATGAAATTTTTTCCTTTCATAGTTATCTTACTTCTATTTATGGCCTTTTTTTTTTTTTTCCTGTTTACAGTAGTCCTTTTAGAGGCACCTGGGTGGCTCAGTTGGTTAAGCACCTGACTCTCGATTTCGGCTCAGGTCATGATCTCACAGTTTATTGCTTCGAGCCCTGTGTTGGGCTTCATTAGTCCCTTTAACATTTCTTGTAAGGCCGGTGTAGTGGTGATGAACTCCTTTAACTTTTATTTGTCTTGGAAACTCCATCTGTCCTTGAATTCTGAATGATAATCTTGCCCGGTAGAGTATTCTTCATTGTGGGTTTTTTCCTTTCAGCATTTTGAATATATCCTGCTACTCCCTTCTGCCCTGCAGAGTTTTTGCTGAGAAATCAGCTGATAGCCTTATGGAGCTCCCCATGTACATAAGTATTTACTTTTCTGTTGCTGCCTTTAAGATTCTTTAATTTGTTGATGTTTTAATTATTATGTGCCTTGGCGTGGTCCTCCTTGGGTTCATCTTCTTTGGGGCTCTCTTTGTTTCCTGGAATTGGATGTCTGTTTTTTTTCTCCAGGTTGTGGAAGTTTTCAGCTATTATTTCTTCAAGTAAGTTTTCTGCTCTTTTCTTTTTCTGGGACCTCTCTAATGCAAATGTTAGTATGCTTGATGTTGTCTCAGAGGTCCCTTAACTTCCTTATTTTTAAAAATTCTTTTTTCTTTTTTGTTGTTCAGCTTGAGTATCTTCCAAATCTCTGATTCATTCTGCATTCTCTAATCTGCTTATTGATTCCCTATGGTTTGTTTTTCATTTCAGTCATTATATTCTTCACCTCTGGTTGGTTCTTTTTTATATTTTGTGTCTCTTTTTTGAAGTTCTCAGTGAGTTCGTCCACTCTTCTCTCAAGTCCTGTGAGTATCTTTCTGACCATTACTTTGAACTCTGTCAGGTACATTACTTACTTATCCCTGTCTTGTTTAGTTCCTTTTCTGAGATTTCTCTTTTATGCTTTTCTTTGAGACATATTCCTCTCCCTTCTTTTGTCTGACCTTCTGTGTTTGTTTCTCTGAGTTAGGTGGAACAGCTACCTCTCCTGGTCTTGAAGGAGTGGAGTTATGTAATAACATCCCCTGTGTAGAATTTGTGTGCCTGGCTGCTTTGGCTGATTAGCTGGAGCTGCATTTGGTCCAGGCCAAAGATCCTGGGGTGCTCTGTGCCAAAGGCCAGCCTTGTGGGACAAGTAGAGTTGGAGCAGATACAGTCTGGGAGGGTTCCCCTTGCAGGACAGATGGGGCTGGTGTGTGCTAGGGGCCTGGACTCTGTTCCCATCTGTGCTCTCCAGGGGGAGGAGGAATGTAAACAGTGGTGCTCACTGGCATCTCCAAACCCAAAGTGAGTTCCAGCAATTTCCCCATTGTTTGGTAGATGTTCTAGTAGTAAAAGTTGCCCTTTAAACCACTGTTTTGTTTTTTTATTTTGCTGTGCCCCAGGCCAGACGAATCTGCATGGGGGACAGTTCTGTGATATCTCTCCTACTGCAGATCATAGGGTCTGCAGTGGGGTTCCCATTGTTACCCTGTCTCTGTCTCTCTTGCTGTTCTCTACATGGTCCCTCTATGTTCTATTATGCAGAAACTGTTCAATCAGCCCTAAGGTCTTCTTCAGGAGGAA
This sequence comes from Felis catus, assembly GCF_018350175.1. Taxonomy (NCBI): domain Eukaryota; kingdom Metazoa; phylum Chordata; class Mammalia; order Carnivora; family Felidae; genus Felis; species Felis catus. Next base: position 30,494,941 of record NC_058384.1, on the reverse strand, counting down.
TTGCTCTATGCATGGATTCTACGTGTCTGCGGGAGGACATGAGTTCAGGGTCTTCCTAGCCTTCCATCTTGGGCCCCTAGGCCAACAGTAGCTACACTTTTTAACAGGCAAAAACTCCCCATATGCTTGGGAGAAATGAATGAATGCAACTGTGCATAAATGAATAGAAGGAAATGAAATGAATGAATGAAATATGGAACGGTCACCTATATATCTTCTGTACCTTTCAAGGCCCAAGATCTGTTTGATACCATTATGTAAGCCCTTCCAAAGACCTCCAATGTTGAAATTCTCCAAGATAGTTTTCCCATAATTTAAGATAGTACTTGCTGTGGCTTCATTATTATGAAATGTTAGCTTACAGTGAAACCCATTCAATCTGTAGATGAAGGGAACATATGTAAAGAATTAAATTTATTTATAGTCTTTGGCCCACTTTACAATTAGAAAACTTGCTAGGCATAGGAATATGTTCTTTTTGGCCTTGATTTTGTTCTCAGAGTAACTGCCATTCATTCACCAAACTTCTGTTGTGGGCATAATTCATCTAGGAATTATGACAAGCAATATATGATCCCTGTCTTTAAGACACTTGTAGTCTAAAAGGGGAAAATAAGGCATGCATATATGAAAAAATAATAATATAACAGACTAAAATCAATGTCATAAGTCCAATAGATGTCTGTCATGTGACAGTTATGTAGCTACTAAAATGATAAGGGAACTTGGAAGAAGAGACAACTTTGTAAGCTGCAGTGGTTAGGAAAGGTGTTTTGGAAGAGGTAAAATTTGAAATGAATCTTGAGATACAGCTACAGAACTATCCCATTTGGTGGCACAAAAATTATTTTATCCATATGAATATTCCTTCCTGTCTGAACACTGGATGTGGTGTGAGTTTTGTTGATTGCTGCTGTTGAATCTTAAATGTAAGCTTTATAAACGTGAGCTTTAAAGTCAATGCTTTGGGGCGTCTGGGTGGCTTGGTCAGTTAAGCGTCGACTTCGGCTCAGGTCATGATCTCACGGTCCGTGAGTTCAAGCCCCGCGTCGGGCTCTGTGCTGACAGCTCAGAGCCTGGAGCCTGTTTCAGATTCTGTGTCTCCCTCTCTCTCTGCCCCTCCCCTGTTCATGCTCTGTCTCTCTCTGTCTCAAAAATAAATGAACATTAAAAAAAAAAATTTAAAGTCAGTGCTTTGTGCTATCAACAATAGCCAAAGTATGGAAAGAGCCCAAGGGTCCATGGAGTATTACTCGGCAATGGAGTATTACTCGGCAATCAAAAAGGATGAAATCTTGCCATTTGCAACTATGTGCATGGAACTAGAGGATATTATGCTAAGCGAAATTAATCAGTCAGAGAAAGACAAATATCATATGACTGCACTCATATGAGGACTTTAAGATACAAAACAGATGAGCATAAGGGAAGGGAAGCAAAAATAATATAAAAACAGGGAGGGGGATAAAACATAAGAGACTCTTAAATATAGAGAACAAACAGAGGGTTGCTGGAGGGGTTGTGGGAGGTGGGGTGGGCTAAATGGGTAAGGGGCATTAAGGAATCTACTCCTGAAATCATGGTTGCACTATATGCTAACTAACTTGGATGTAAATTAAAAAATAAATTATAAAAAAATAAAAGTAAATAAAGTCAATGCTTTGGTGGAAACATTTTTCCATATAAGGGAAACCGAATTTTGAAAACCAAGGAATTTATTACTGTATGGACGGAGCAATGGTTAGTAACATGATTTTTATATGCCTAGGAAAATCAGACAAAATACTAACAATTTTGTTTTTGTTTTAGACAGACTACTCTGATTGTTTACATTTTATCTTTTCTTGGAATGGTTATATTTACTTTCACATTGGACCTTGGATACGGTATCGTTGTGTTTGTTACTGGAGGGGTGCTTGGGTAAGCATCAAATGTGTTTAGGGGAAATGATAGCATGCTGTTATAATTGTGAAATATTACTACTATGGTTTTAAATTTTTAGTTCATCCAAATGTCCTTAAAAATATTTTAAACTTTAAAGAATCTGTGCTGTGCATATAAATTTGTAATTCTTTAGAATACAAAAAGTTTGAAAATGTTTTTTGGTATATATGACAGGTGAAAAATGATAAGCCTTACTTAGTCCAGGTAGCATTATTTAGTTAGAAAAACAACTGACTTAGCGAATCAGAGGTAATTTTTTTTCAGAAAAAGGAAAACTTGGGAACTGCTTGGCTTTTCAGTTCTTCTGTCCTTGGACTGATTGGTGAATAATAATAGGGGCTTGCTTTCACACATCAAGTTCAAAATCTTTAGTTATTTGATCACTAGAATAGGGCTGAGAAGTAGAGTGATTGCCACAGTGTATGCTATTGTCCTTCAGTTAATTGTTTCTGTAATTCTGGATTTATTTTCGTAGTTTCTTCATGACTGGTTACCTCCCATTGGGTTTTGAATTTGCCGTTGAAATCACTTACCCTGAATCTGAAGGCACCTCATCTGGTCTTCTTAATGCTGCTGCACAGGTAAACCCCTGACCTCTCTTAAATCTGAGATGAGTAGTTTACAGACTATTCTAAATTTTTTTTTAATGGTTATTTATTTTTGAGAGAGAGAGAGAGAGAGAGAGACAGAGCATAGTGGGGGAGGGGCAGAGAGAAACAGAGACGCAGAATCCAAAGCAGGCTCCAGGCTCCGAGCTGTCAGCACAGAACCCGATGCAGGGCTCAAACTCATGAACTGCGAGATCATGACCTGAGCCAAAGTTGGTCGCCCAACCAACTGAGCCACCCAGGCGCCCCAGTTTACTGGGTATTCTAGTGAATAAGAAGTTTAAACTTTCTGCCTTTCCAAATCATATGAATAAAATAGTTAAGAAAAGTTCTCAGGAAAACATGACACTTATTTCAAAGAAGCAAATTCAACAACAATTATTTCCTCTTATTTTATTTTAGATATTTGGAATTCTGTTCACATTGGCTCAAGGAAAACTCACAACAGACTATAGTCCTAAAGCAGGAAACATTTTCCTCTGTGTTTGGTTGTTTCTAGGCATCATTTTAACAGGTAAATGAGGGTATTTTCCTGACAAAAGTACTTGTGTCATATCGTCTTTATATTTTTCACGTATATTGATTCTCAGTGGCTTCCAGAACTCAAAGGGAAAGAGGAAATAAAAAGCGGGATTACTACTTATTTTTTCCCAAGGATATGAATCTATGAATTAATTTTTCAGATTTTAACTTCAATACCATTACTATGCGTAAAAACCAAAGCCAGCGTATGAAGAGTCGGTAAAGATCTGGAATCGGCAGACCTGGACTCGAGTTCTGACTCTGCTGCTCACTCGCTGTGTGACTTTAGACAAATTGCTTAAACTCTCGTATCCTCCTTTTCTCATTCACGTAATAGGGTATTAAAAAGCCTGCCCTAGAGGGTTGCTAAGAGGATTAACTGAAGTGGTTCATGAAAAGCTCCTTGCATGGTGTCTGGCACTTAGGACGTGCCCAGTCACGTCAGCGGTTACCAGAATGAGTGGCGGTGGAAACGGCACAAGGGACGGTTAGTCAGTTCGTACACTTCTTAGGTGTAATCGGAATAGACATGGGCAGGAACGACGGCGGTGCCCAACTTTTAGAGAAGGAGCATGGAAAAGGACTTTAATCCGTACTTTGTCCGGGTGCATGAGCATAAAAGTGGATTTAGAAGCAAGGCTTAATGTCCACAGTGTTTCCGCACCCACGCTGGCTTCTGTTATCTCACTCTGTTAATTTCTCTCTGCAGTCCTTTTCCCTACTCAGACGGCAGCTAAACTCTTATACAGTGTACGGATACCTGCCAAGCAAACCACACTTCCTGCCTCCTCCCCCTTGTCCTTGATGCTCCAATGATCCCAAACTCCCTCTGGTGCCAAATTCTTGGCTGTTCTATTCCTGTCTCACATTCTTTGCATATCCTGTTTGCTGCCTGCCTAGATGCCTTCCTCTCTCTTCTTATCTGCTTGACAAGTTCCTACTCATTTTTCAAGTTTCAATGCAAATATGTCTTCTCTGGCAAGCCTTCCCTGAATTTTCTCTGGACTGACATGGACTTTTTTTCTCCCATGTTCCCACTGTACCTTGTACATATGTGCATTATTGCAATTATCCTACAGTGTTATAATTGTTTGCATGGTAATATTTCCCTAGATGGGCGAGTGCTCTATGGAAAGAATTGTGCTTTTCATCTTTGGTTCCTAGCATCCTGTATTTATTCATTAATGAATGATTTGCTAATTAAGCTAATGGCTTAGAGAGGCCCTGGTATTATTTCATGCTACAAGGATGCTATTGGATATTATGGTCGTACAGTGTGCTAAATTTGACAATATCAAAAAAGACTTTGTGCCGCTTAGAGAAAAGCATATCCATATATGCTCTTTGGTAACATCAACTCTTTGGGGTTTTTCTGTTTCAGCATTAATCAAGTCTGATCTCAGAAGACACAATATAAATATAGGAATTGCAAATGGTGATATTAAAGCTGTAAGTAATGAATATTTTTATGATTAAACTATTGAGAAATGTGTGAAACCTGTCTGTCTAGTCAGCTATTTTGTATTCCTGAGCCAATCATTGATCTGTCATAATGGCAGATGCCAGATGCTGTAAGCTGTTTTTATTTCCTGATTCTTTCTGCAGGTACCAGTTGAAGATACAGTTGAAGATAGTCCCACAGATAAAGAATCAAAAACTATTGTGATGTCCAAGCAGTCAGAATCGGCAATTTGAGGTGAAAAAAAAAAAGTTAACAACATGCGATACTTGAGCAGTAAGGCTTGGTTTAAACGTTATGGGATATGGATACTTCCTTGAAAATTATTACGTGACCCATAATTATTATCTTGCTTAATTGTAACCTTAAGCAATATTTTGCTTAGCAGACTTTGGCTCATCTCATATTAACACTACCATTTATCAACTGAGCCTTCCATTCATAGTCCTCTCTTGTCAACCTGAAAGTAAGCTTCTTGATGTGTATTTTCCAAAAGTGGTTTTGTTGTGTTTTGTTTTGTTTTGTTTCTTTGTAGAAAATGGAAGGTTGGAAGGCTTTCTGAAATGATAATGTGGAGGCCTAATCCCCGTAAATCACATAGGACTTCATGCAATTTAGAACCGAGTGACCAATATATTCCTAATTGGCTCCTTTCCATTGTTCTGATCTGTCCAGTGACCCTCAGTAGGGGTACATTACACCAACACGACACTCCTGGCCCATCAAAGGACAGCACTGGGATGACACCTGCACGGAACCTCTAAGATTTTTCCCATTTCTTATATTCTTGTTAAACAGTGCTTTGTAACGTGTACTGTCAGTGGCCATCAAAACTATCGTGGGAACAGGTTGAACCCATGACTTTGGTCTTAGACTTGAATTCTAATGAAGCTAAGGGGCCCAGACAGACTCATTATCTTGAGTTCTCTGCACTGCCTTCCTACCATGGTATAAATGCTAATACTATTTTCTCACTTCAACTTGACAGTAATTCTGTACCCACTGCCTTGCTTACTCTTTTTTCAACACGGGCAAGATTGGAGATATTGTCACTTCAGCTCCATACCACTCAGAGTAAAGCAAATATCACAGTAAAGTGACTCAAATGAATTCTTTGGTTTCCCAATACACATAAAAGTCATGTTTACACTGTTCTGTAGTCTAGTAAGTGTGCAATAGACTGCAGGAACAATGGACATACCTTCAGTGAAAAAGGACTTATTGCTAAAAAATGCTAACCATCAGCTGAGCTTTCAGTAACTCATAATCACCACCATTGGTCACCACAACAAATATAATAATGAAAAAGGTTGAAATATTGCATGAATTACAAAATGTGACACAGACACAAAATGAGCAAATGCTTGGAAAATTGGCACCAATATACTTGCTCGATTCAGGGTTGCCCCAAACCTTCAAGTTGCTGGAAAAAAAAAACCAAACCCACAATATCTGTGAAGTGCAGTAAATCAAAGCACAATAAAATGAGGTATGCCTGTATATATAACTTTGTAGTAAGAAAATGTCATCCTATGTGTTACTGATTTTTTTCATGTTTTCTTGTATCATCCCTAATACTTTTGCTTCAATATTGCAAAGAAATCTATGGTGACTTAGCCTAGGAGTTCTCATTTAGTGAAGACCTCTTAAGATGCTTTAATTCTCTACTAACATCTGTGTGACCATTCTCCTTTGAGGAATACTGTGCCCAGGTATGTGCTCCTGCAGTGTATTGTGGGAGTGTATCCTTTCTTCACCCGACTGTACATACTGTTCCAAAAGTCTGCTCTTTCACATGCTCAGGGTAAGGAGAATAGGACCAAATGTGCTTCTACAGTGCCTACCACTGCGTTTTGTTTACAGTGAGAATTTACATGTTGTTCACGTCCTGACTCTCTAAGCTCATAGGGAATATCTTTAGAATACTAACATCTAAACAGCCATAATATTTACATTATGTCCACATAAACAACAACAACAAAAAGCCAATCAGGTGTGCCCTTGAAGTAAATTAGCAATTCCGATTTGGGCAGATTATATGCATTGCTTTATGTTGATATTATAACATTCTCCGTAATCAAATGACAGTAAATGATGTAGAATCTTACCTGGAGAATGTGTCACCAGAAGAACTTAGCTGGGAATCAGAAGCTCTGGGTCTGTGACTGTCTGGGTCACAGACCTGGGTCTGTGTCCCTGTCACTCTCTGGGCAGCGTTTTCCTTATCCATATAATGAATGTATTCACTTTAATCTCAAAGACCTTTTTTGCATCTTCAATGCCATTCATCATGGGGTAGACCAAATCAGGTACCGTGGGAACTTAAATCTAGCTAGAGAAAAATCCCCTAGAGCATTGGATTAACAGCTGTGATTGTTACTTTGTGGATCTGGGGGATTTAAAATCTTTTTTTTTTTTTTTTTTTTTTTTTTTTTTTTTAGCTTTTTTATTCAGTTGGTGATAGCTCAGGCAGAATATGCTGAATCATTAACTTCCTTAGATATTTACATTATAGGTTTTATGACCAAAAATATATCCTAAGATCCCTCCTAAATAATTATTTTTATTTTTGAACTATCAGTGTTGTTTTAAACAATCATGTACTTGTTGAGTTCCCTGGCTTTTGAAAAAGAATTACAGATAAAGGTTGGAATACTTTATTTCCGAAAAGCACATGCATATATGTCATGTGTATCTTTCTTTGTTGATTAGAAAAAGGATGAAATAGGATGTGACAGAACGCAAAATGAATTGATCATTTTTCTGTATTTTGAGTGAAAGTTGCCTGTAATTTGTGAAACAAGAAATGTCATATAATTCTATGTCTGATCTTTGGAAAATAGAGTTGGGTAACCATCACTTCTGTAAATTTTAACAAAATAATTTTAGAAAGAAATTGGATGCTTTCAAAAGCTGTTGCATTTATAAATTATGCAGAAAAGAAAAATACTAGCTTTTGCCTTTTGTGACTGTTGGAGAAATGTCTTTAAAATATTGTTTATATGTAAACTCAGAATATGCCAGAAGAATTCCTGTCTGTGTGAAGTCATCTTTCATGTTTGAAATTTTGCTTTTTGTACTGTTTGTCTGTATGCTTGTTCTTCAGTGTTTCGGACCTGCAATAAATTTATTTTTTTAATGTTAATTTTGTATGGCTTTTTGAAAAAAATTTTAAGCTGTTAATTTATTTTTTGAGAGAGCGTGTGAGCCAGGTGGGAGATGGGTGGGGCAGAGAGAAGGAGACAGAATGTGAAGCAGGCTCCTCACTGTCAGCACGGAGCCCAACGCAGGCCTCGAACCCCTGAACCTTGAGATCATGACCTGAGCCGAAGTCAGACACTTAACCGACTGAGCCGCCCAGGCACCCCTAAGTTCTGATACTTAGGTACACATGGGGAGTGGAAAGGGACTGTAAGATTTCAGAATGAGCCAAGGAGGGAGCAAGTGTTTTGTGGAGCACAACAAGGAGACCAAGGTCACCAGGGTTAGTGCTCAAACAGCACAGCACAGCAGTGAGCGATTAATCTCCTCCCCTTGCTTTTTGGTGCCTGACCCCTCCTTGGGCAGATAGGTGCCTACAAGGAGCCATCTGGGACACTACACCTAAGCTTCAGACTTTATCCGTTTCTCCTGGGAGCATGTGCCTGCGTGGTACCTTATATCTATAGCAGGTGTTAATTTTTTCTCAAGACCTTGCTGATTAACATAATAAAACCAAACTCTAATTTTCTTCATTAAAAAATAGATATGATGGACGTGCATTCTTCATAAGAGTCAGTGAGATAATACATGAAAAAACATTTAGCTGAAAGCTTGACATAGCCAACACTCAAACGTTTTGGCTACTATTTCTATGCATTAATGATTGGTAACTAGCAACATATTACCACTTAAAAGTATTTGGATTTGAAGAGAAAAGTTCAAGTGACTTACATCAAAAGAATACCAATGAGGAGTGCCTGGGTGGCTCAGTCAGTTAAGCGTCTGATTCTTGACTTCAGCTCAGGTCATGATCTCGTCGTTCATGGGTTCAAGCCCCTTGTCGGGCTCTGCACTGACAATGTGGAGCCTGCTTGGGACTCTCCCCCTCTCCTCTCTCTCTGCCCCTCCCTTGCTCACTCTCAAAATAAACTTAAAAAAAAAAAAGAATACCACTGAGAAAAATTGAGGTTCTGGGGAGAGAGCATAGAGAAGACACTTAGGGAGGAGGAGAATGACCGGGCAGGGGGCTGCCCCTTCCACATCCTCCTGAAGCTATTCCTGGAGGACTAATAAACTGGTTGGCAAGGATTAAGGAAATGGTGAGATTGAGAGTGGAGGCTGGATGAAAGATTAGCCTACGGCAGTGACTTCCAAAGGTTTTGGTCCCAGAAAACTTTTACATTTAAGAATCATTGAGCAACATCAGGCGCCTGGGTTGCTTAGTCAGTTAAGTGTCCGACTTTGGCTCAGGTCATGATCTCACAGTTCATGGGTTCGAGCCCCACATCAGGCTCTGTGCTGACAGCTCGGAGCCTGGAACCTGCTTCAGATTCTTCTGTATCTCCCTCTCTCTGCCCCTCCCCCACGCATGCTCTAGCTCTCCTTCAAAAATAAACATCAAAAAAAAAAAAAAAAAATCATTGAGGAACCCAAAAGAACTTTTGTTTTTCTGAGTTATAGCTGTCAATATTTATCATACTAGAAATTAAAACAAAAATATTTTATTCATTTAAAAATAACTTCATTACATCATCACATAAATTATATTTTTATGACAAATAACTATTTTCCAAAACAAACATAGTGAGAACAGTGATACTTTTCAATCTCTAAAGACTACAAAAGCCTTCAATGTCTGGCTTCATAGAAGACTGCTGGATTCTCATACCTGATCCTACCTTCAATCTGTAGAGATACGCTACTTTGACGTGTTTGAAGAAAAAACCTTGTGCACATGTGCAGTTGGAAAATGACAAGTATTTTTAAAAAAATTTTTTTTTCAACATTTATTTATTTTTTGGGACAGAGAGAGACAGAGCATGAATGGGGGAGGGGCAGAGAGAGAGGGAGACACAGAATCGGAAACAGGCTCCAGGCTCTGAGCCATCAGCCCAGAGCCCGACGCGGGGCTTGAACTCACAAACCGCGAGATTGTGACCTGGCTAAAGTCGGACGCTTAACCGACTGTGCCACCCAGGCGCCCCGAGGACAAGTATTTTAACAGTCTTTTCAGATAATTGTAGGTATTCTGGACACTGTGGCAAGTTGGAACTGGTAGTATCTTAAAGGTTAGTTGCTATGTGGAATCTGAAGCCATATCAATAAACTTTTCCTATTTTGTTAACATTAACATCCAATGGTCTGTCTTGTACTTTCAACAGATCTTTAACAGTGCATGGTTTTGTAACATTATGCACTGGCATTTGGAAAGTATTACTTCACTGAGTTACGCAGCTCTTCAAAAGATTGATATATCTCTGGGGCGCCTGGGTGGCTCAGTCGGTTAAGCATCCGACTTCAGCTCAGGTCACGATCTCGCGGTCCGCGAGTTCAAGCCCCGTGTCAGGCTCTGGGCTGATGGCTCAGAGCCTGGAGCCTGTTTCCGATTCTGTGTCTCCCTCTCTCTCTGCCCCTCCCCCGTTCATGCTCTGTCTCTGTCTCAAAAATAAATAAACGTTAAAAAAAATTTAAAAAAAGATTGATATATCTCATTATATGACGCCAGATAAGTCACATTCGTTAATACCTCTGATCTCATCAGAAAGGCTTTCAAGTGTTGGGAAGCAGTCAAGCTCATGTGAGTTTCCTAAAATTAGTTTTGGCAGATGCAGGTTTTCCTGATGTTAAAGTAGTGAAAAAGGCAAATCACTTCTCTATGGTATTATTAAAGAGTTTGACACGGATTCCCTGGAAAGGGTCTTGGGGACTCCTAAGGTTCTGCCAACCACACTTTGAGAACCACTCTTCTAGAAAAGAGATTGGCTGTCATCAACGCAGTCAATGATTGACAGTGTGAGAAACTAGGGAGAGTGGACAGAAGAACAAGGTCAAAGATCAAAGGCCTCTAATGAGACAGATGGAGGAAGAGTCATTGGAGACAGAAAGGAGCTTGTGGGAAAGAAAGGTAAAAACTGGGCAGCCAAAGAGAAGAGAATAAACTGGAAGCCATAAAAAATGTTACCCATACCTCTTTTCATACTACTTTAATTATAATTAGTGCGGTATTTCAAGATGAAGTTTCCAGTTTTATTTGGTTTTATAAATAGCTAAATGTTAAGGCGAGGCATGAAATATAACGAGTACATAGCGTTGTATCTGTTACCATTACCCTCTAGTAAACAGGGCCTTTAAAATCTAAGACCTTTCTCAGTTCCCATTGAGAATCGCTAGAATGACATTTAGATTGTCAGTGGAAAAAACTTTCATCCGGGAAAAAAAAAGATACCATTCTTATTTTCCACAGCAGGCAAAGATGTATAGACAAGTAACACAGTCTGAAGTCAGTAGTTTCTCCTGTGACCCACCTGCCCAGTCAGCTTTCAGGACCAAGACACCTGCCTATTCCACGCTGCCCCTCCCTCTCTGCAAGGGGAGACAGTCATCTGTGTAGGCGACAATCTGCCCCAAAGTGACCTCAGGGTTCTTGATAGGATCCTGTGCCTGGAAAATGCCTTTCTGACATCTCCCAGGAGATAAAATACCTTTGTGTCCCCAAAGAGAGGTAAGGTTTCAGAGCACACTGACCACCAAGAGGGGCTATCTTTTCTTAAATCTGTACTAAGGTCTAGAGATGTCCTTGAGCAGGTTTGAATGGAAGGGAGGAGGAGACGTGGTCTGGAGGCCCTCCTTTGATAAAGGAGGAGAACAATATGGGGGGTGTGGGGCATAGGGGAGCGGGAATCATGAAGATAAGGTGTGTGAGCTTCATTTTCCACTTAGACAAATGCCTGATATTGTTTTAAGTATTCATTTGCATTTTCCCTTTCATTTGTTATTTTAAGCCCATGATGAAATGGTCATTGTAAAGAGAACAAACTGTTAGAAGCTGGTAGAAACTGGATTTCTGGGGCGCCTGGGTGGCTCGGTTGAGCGTCAGACTCTTGATTTTGGCTCTGGTCATGATCTCAGGGTGGTGGGATCGAGCCCCAAGTCAGGCTCCGTGCTGAGTGTGGAGCCTGCTTAAGATTTTCTCTCTCTCCCTCTGCCCCTCCTCTGCTTATGTGCGCACACACTCTCTCTCAACTTAAAAAAAAAAAATTAAAAAGGAAGGAGCCTCTGGGTCTTGATTGATAAATGCTGCTTGAGCACCTCTCTTTCTCTGGGAAATGTCTGGTTCTTCCGGGGACTGAAATGGCTCCTAATCCCTGAGATTAACTGACAGATTAAGCTTTCATAAAGCCTCACGATGCACAAAAACTAAGTTGAAATAAGAGTGAGAGTTATTTCCTTTTCAGCAAAAAGCCTGAATCCTTCAAAACATATTCTTGACCCAAAACTAAGACAGATAAGCTCCGGATCATCCTGTCTAGGGCAGGATCTATGTATGGACAGAGGCTCCCAATGCACCATCAGGAGATTAGTATTAGAAAAGACATCCTTGGAGAAATGTCACATGGGCATAGATTCATTGCCTGCAAACCTATGCAGTCCTCAGTACTATTATTCATAAGACAGTTTAGTTTCCTTGTATGGTTAGATTATGTTATTTACGTACATTATTTTAGTGCACCATAGGCCCTCTGAAAGCATCCGTCATGGTATGTAGGGTAAAAACATGGCCTTTGGGAACCTGGTCTTAGGTGAGAAACATGACTATGACCTTGGGAAAGTAATTTAAACTCTGAATTTCTGTTTCTTCCCTTACCAACTAGAATAATACTTCCTACCTTGCAGGTTTTGAGGTGAGGATTAAATTTAAGTGGAAGGCACACAGTAGATCCTTAACAAATCCCATCCACTGTGACTCTCATTGTGAGAAACTGTATAAACAGGGACTGAGTGCTGATAACACTTGAGAGGCAGTGGACTGATTTGGGAGAGCGTGTGTTTAAGTGTTTGAACTTGACATTATTTATAGCAACTGCCATTAAAATCATTGATATCCAAAGTATTTAACCACTTCCGTGTGCACGTGGGTGTGACACTGGACACTGGGCAAAGAAAATGAAACAAAACTTAATTCTGAAGAGATGGTGAGATCTGGACAGACAGGATGGGAATCAAGGAACTTGGGCACCAAAGAACAAAACTGAGACGCTCTTGGAGGCAGGGAAAAAAAATGGTTTCTGTGTTACTGCACAACCCACAACAAAAGAAATTAAGCAACAAGCTAAGAAGGAAGCTACCCACGAGTCCACTTCCTTTATGCAACAATTTCTCCTTGTTCCCTTTTCGTTCACATGCATGTGTAATCTCACGTAGGTATAAAGCAATTTGCGTATTTAACATAGTATAAAGCAATTTGCGTATTTAACAGGCATTTTCCATGTTGTTATACGGGCTTTATAACCATTGTTTTATTCCTACTTTTATTTTTTTCAGTTTTACTGAAAAATAATTGACATATAACATTGTAGTAGTTTAAGGTGGACAATGTAATGATTTGGCATATAAATATTGTGAAATGATTACCATAAATATTGATGTATAAATACTGCAACATGATTACCATAATAAGTTTAGTTAACATCCGACACCTCATGTAATTACACATTTTTTTTCCTGTGATGAGAACTTCTAACAGAATAGATATTCTGTTAGTACCTTTCAAATAACCATTATTTAAAACAAAACAAGACAAACCAAAACAGCAAATAACCATTATTTAAGATAACTGCATAATATCCCAATAAGGTTGATATACCACAATTTACTTAATGTTTCTCTACTCATGGACATTCATTCATTTACTTATTTGACATCTATTGAGCACTTACAATTTTGTCAGGATTTATGAGAGGAGCTGGAAATATAAAACAGTGTCCCTCCCTCAAAATGCTGTAAGACAAGAAAACAAATCAGCTCCTGATCAGGGACTATACAGGTGCAAATGAAAACGGAGCCCCAGAGAATCAGTATCCCCTCCTGGGGGCACCAACGCGCAGCCTCTCACTCTTGGAATCAGGCAAGGCTTTTCTCTTCTTTTGAACAGAGGAGGGGGAGGATTGTGACACTTGGGAAGCCCGAATTTTATTGTTTTATGCTCCTTATGCCTCTCTGCCCACCCTCACCTGCTAGTTTGTCCAAACCTCTCAGTTCCTTCCATCTCACTGTGATATTAAAGCTTGAAGTGTAATCCTGGATTATATTTGTATTTTATTTTATTTATTATTATTTTTAAATGTTTGTGGGTTTTGTTTTGTTTTTTTACAGCTTCTTTAAAAAAATTCAAGTTTATCTATTTTGAGAGAGAGAATGTGCACAAACAGGGGAGGGGCAGCGAGACAGGGAGAGAGAATCCCAAGCAGGCCCTGCACTGTCAGCACAGAGCCCAATGCAGGCCTCGAGCCCACAAACCAAACCTTGAGATCAAGACCTGAGCTGAAACCAAGAGTCAGATGCTTAACTGACTGAGCCACTCAGGTGCCTCATATTTTAGTTTATTTTTTAAAGTTTATTTATTTTGTGGTGGGGAAGGGCAGACAGAGAGAGAGAGAGAGAGAGAGAGAGAGAGAATCCCAAGCAGGCTCCAAGCTGGTCAGTGCAAAGTCTGAGGCAGAGCTGGATCCCATGAACCATGAGATCATGACTTGAGCCAAAACCAAGAGTCAGAAGCCTTTGGGCTCTGTACTGACAGTTTGGAGCCTAGAGCCTGTTTCAGATTCTGTGTGTGTTTGTCTCTCTCTGTCCCTCCCCCGCTTGCACTCTGTCCCTCTCTCTCAAAAGTAAAAACTGAACATTAAAAAACAACAACAAAAAAGTCAAACGTTTAACTGACTGAGCCACCCGGATGCCCCTATATTTGTATTTTAAATTGGTCTAGGCTGAATGGATAAAGCTCAGACGGCCTCAGTTGGCCAGGAAGATCATGTGTGGCCTTGCACCTCCTTGTGTCCCTGAAATCATTCTGCTTTGGGCTTGTGCCTCTTCGACTGACCAGCAAATCCGGCTTTTCCTTATGAGCACTGAAAACAGGGCTGCCGGACCAGGAGACCCACTGCCACTCCAAAATGGGAAGAGCACCCCCTCTACCGGTGGTTTCATGAACTGTTCTGGACTCCTTGCCAAAATTTCACCGGATTGCTATGAGGGAGGATGGGTGTGTTTGGGGGGATGGGTGATAGGGGGATGCCAGTTCATTTTAGCCAAATCTCCAAACCGGGGGGGAGTCACTTGCCCCAAAACACACGCGCGCGCGCGCACACACACACACACACACATTAAGCAAGCGTCCTCACATTCCCACTGTCTGGGGTACATAGCATGAGAGACAGTGATGAGCATTAGCCACCAACATGTGTAGTGACACTTTCAAGGCAAATACAGGCATATCTTGTTTTACTGAGCTTTGCAGATGTTGCATTTTTTACAGATTGAAGGTCTGTGGGAACCCTGCATCCAGCAAGTCCTTCGGTGCCATGTTTCCAATAGCGTTTGCTCACTTCGTGTCTCTGGCTCACCTTTTGGTAAGTCTCACACTTTTCAGGCTCTTCCATTACTATGACATGTGAACTGTTGCGATCTCATGATAAAACCTGAGCGGATGAGGAGCTGCTTTTTTTTCTTTTAATTTTTTTTCAACGTTTTTATTTATTTTTGGGACAGAGAGAGACAGCATGAACGGGGGAGGGGCAGAGAGAGAGGGAGACACAGAATCGGAAACAGGCTCCAGGCTCTGAGCCATCAGCCCAGAGCCTGACGCGGGGCTCGAACTACCGGACCTCGAGATCGTGACCTGGCTGAAGTCGGACGCTTAACCGACCGCACCACCCAGGCTCCCCGAGGAGCTGCTTCTTAAGAATGAGTATAGAAAGTGGTTTCCTGAGCTGGAATCTACGGGTGAAGATGCTGTGAGGAATGCTGAAATGACAACAGAGGACTTCGAATATTACATGAGCTTAGGTACTAAAGCGGCAGCAGGGTTTTACAGGACTGAGTCTGATTTTTTGTTTTTATTTTTTTTAATGTTTATTTGTTTTTGACACAGAGACAGACAGAGCATGGGTGGGGGAGGGGCATAGAGAGGGGGAGACACAGAATCCAAAGCAGGCTCCAGGCTCTGAGCTGTCAGCACAGAGTCTGACACAGGGCTCGAACTCACGAACTGTGAGATCATGACCTGAGCCGAAACCAAGAATCCGATGCTAACCGACGGAACCACCCAGGCACCACACCATTGTCTTATTTTAAGAAAGTGCCAGAGTCGCCCCAGCCTTCAGCAACCACCACCCTGACCAGTCAGTTGCCATCAGCATTGAGGCAACACCCTCCACCAGCAAAAAGACTGTGACTCACTGAAAGCTCAGGTGATGGTTAGCATTTTTTAGCACGAAAGTTGTTGTTGTTTTTTGTTTAAGTTTTTAAAAATTTATTTTGAGAGAGAAAGGGCACGAGTAGGGAAGGGACAGACAGAAAAAGAGACCCAGAGAGAATCCAAACAGGCTCTGCGCTGTCACCACAGAGCCCACAATGGACCGTGAGATCATGACCTGAGCCGAAATCGAGAGTTGGATGCTGAACTGACTGAGTCATCCAGGCGCCCAAGCATTAAAGTATTTTGTAATTAAGACAGGTCTTTTTTTAGGCACAAGGTTACTACACACTAGACTGCAGTACAGCGTATACATAACCTTCATACGCACTTGAAAACCAAAACATTCATTTGAATCGCTTTTCTGTGCTGGTCTGGAAGGGAACCCACGGTACCTCCGAGGCGAGCCTGAACTGGGACAGTTGACAGGTGTGCTGCCTCAGCTCAACTGTCTGGCACAACTTCTGTAAAACGGGGAAGGTCGTGGTGTTTTTTTTGCCAGAGACCGCTCCTCAGTGGAATCCGTGAACCGCTCCTGTGGCCCCCGGCCGTGTGGCTTCCGGCCACGTTGCCCCAGGGCTGTCCCAGTGGCACCATGGCAGGCTTGGTTCTTCCCGCAGGCATCCCCCAGCTCAGCTGTGTGCCCCCTCCATTCCCTGTCCCTGCTGACCCCAAATCGAGAAGCAGAGGGCCTGCCTGCGACACGGCGGGCTCATTTTGGGCAAAAGGGTTTGCACATAACGTTGGCCTCCATTGTCAGGTTACTCGGGAATCGGGAAGCGCGCTCTCCACGTCGGAGTAAATACTTATCTGTGCATCCTGCAGAAGGTTACATCCTGCTCAGCACTTCTCCCTGTCACAAGCTTCTCGGGCAGGCTCCCAAACCTCTTTCACCTGCTGGCACACCTAGAAAAGAATATTTGTACACCTCTCTAGGACGGATGGATGAGGCGGCTCTGACGGGAAACCCCTGGCATCACCCACAATCCCCTTAGCCCTGCCTCCCACCCCAGGGCTCAGGACCTACTATCACGGCCAACTTTAGCCAAAGGTTCTCCAACTTGAGTGTCCTCAGTATCACCTGGACGGCTTATCAAGGGGCGCCTGCGTGGCTCAGTCGGTTAAGCATCCCACTCTTGGTCTCATGGCTTTGTGGGTTCGAGCCCCAGGTCGGGCTCTATGCTGACAGCACGGAGCCTGCTTGGGATCTCTCTCTCCCTTCCCCTCTCTCTCTGCCCCTCCTCCATTTGCGCTGTCTCTGTCTCTCTCAAAAATAAATAAATAAACTTAAAAAAACATAAAGTGCTGACTGCCAAGCCCAGAGGTTCTGATTCTGCAGGTCTCAGGTGGGGCCCAATAATACATATTCCTGATAAGTCCCCAGGTGATGTGACGCCGCGGGTCCGAGGACCACACTTTGAGAACAGCTTGGCAGCAGCTACCGGCTGGCTTTGCTTCCCCAGGCAGCTGAGCATACACATGGCCTCTTCAGGCGTGTCCACTTGGACTGGGCACCCCTCCCCCCAGAAGCTCCTCTTGGCTGCCCCAGACATGCTTCCTCTGGCCCGACTGGAAACATGAGCTGGCTCTTGTTGTCACTGTCCGGATGGGAGGCTTTTGTGTGGCCCCAGTGAAGAGGAACAAGGTAGGGATCTGGTTTCACAGACCCTTGGACAGTTCCGAGCCCAGCAGGTGCATCTGTGATGTCGGTGGAGAAGGAACGCAGGTGGCTCGGCTGGCCCATCTCCAGCCTGCGGGGACCACAGCCATCAGGCATCTGCTTTGGTGGAGAAACAAAGTTCCGCCCACAAGGAGCCCCAGGGAGGGCCAGGCTGACTCCTGGAGGGTGTCAGATGTCCCTCCTCCCTGTCAATCCTGTGTCTTTGTCCCCTCCCCTTTCCTTCCGACAGACAGCTTCAGGAAACAGGGTGGGTGACAGGTGGGAGCAGAGGAAAGGGGGCTAGAAGAATCTGCTTCTAGGAAAGCAGTTTCCTCCCTGGTGAAGACAGCACTGACACCCCATCTCCGCAGCCCCTGACTGCCATAGAGTGAGGAAAGCAAGTCACGCCCTTACCTGGTTTGGAGAAAAGGCAGCGAAGGAGAGCCCAGAAACTGGGCAGGAAACCAGGAAACCCACCGCTTCCAACAGGGAGAACTCCCCGGCTTCAAGTGAAGGCCTCTTTCTTCTGGGGGAATAGCCTGGGGAGGACAGACGTGGGGAATTTAACAGGGACAAAGTGTGAGAGGGGGTGTGTGCCTCGTGCTGTGGTACATTAGTGAGGATGGCCTCTGTGGGCAGAGGTGAGGTAAGCGGGAGCGGGGGAGGGAAGGCTGCGTCAGAGAGGGTGCTGGAGCTGAGTCTCACAGGAGCAGCCCCCTGTGCCCCTAGCGAGACCTCCCCTATGTTTCTGTCTTTTCCCACAGAGCCAGAAGCAAAAGCCCGAAATGCGGTGAAAACCTGCTCTTTCCCATTCCTCCTTCAGATCTCAAGTTTCCTCCTGCACAGTCTGGACTGACTTTCCAAAAGGACACATGGCTGATATGTTTTGCATGTTCCTGTCACCTTAGAGCACCCTCACGGACAGGTGAGCTTTTCAGAAAGGGGAAGGATTCTCCCGAAATTGAGGGGTTTGTAGGAAGTCTGTCCTGCACAGCAGACCAGATCCCATGATAACCTGTGTCCGAAACTCAAGTGTAGTTTTCACAACAGTAATCAGGGATGCCTTTGATTAAAAAACAAAAGGAAACACCCACAGTCTGTTCAAGCCCACTCCCAGAAACAGATTCCTCAGACCTGGGATCGTGCTGTGGGAGTTTTTGAGCATCTGACATGTTCCCGAAGCAATTGGGCAGGGGCCACCCTTTGCCTTTGGACGCTCTTACCAGCCCATTTGGGGGACTACCTGGGCTGTCGATGCATGGGGAGATTCCTCCTGAAACAGTGCTTTGGGGGCTTGGAAGATCTAACCACATCTCTGGGTTAGGAAGGAGCCCCCAGATAAGAAATCGAAGCATCATCCAGAGCCGGGAGACTGCTCACTGGTGGCCTCTGCAGAAGGGTCCGTGGGCAACATCACCGATCCATTAGCAAGCAATGCTGGCCAGCGTCCCAAGTAAAAGGTTAGAGTCCTACTTTAGGAGAGGATACTAATACGTTCCATCTGTCGAGAATAGTTCCCAAAGGGGTTCATCTATATGCTCTCATCTGACCCCGTGAGGGAGGCCCGCTTTGGTTCCTATAACCACAGCGGCACCAAAAGGTAACTGGGAGGGGCTTCAGCGACGCTGAATTCCCCAGTTCACCCCCCACAAGCCTGTGGTCTAAGTAAAATGGTGTATGTGTGCTTGTGAACAATTTCCCATCACCCCCGCCTCCTTCCTTAGGGCCCACTAAGTGCCTCCTATAAAAAAAATTCTGGAGCCTCACCAATTACAGCCATTTTGCAGAAGAGTAAACTCAGACTCAGCCTTGCCAAAAGTTGCATAGCTAGGAAAGAATGGAGTCAGGGCCTCCCTCCTCACTCACTTGGGCCTCCCTCTTCAGATGGCCCAGAGAAGGCCTCTCTCCTAGCCTGTGCTGCCTCCTTTCGAAAAGGAAGGTCAGAACCCCTAAGCAGGTCGTGGCTGGCAGCCTCTGGCAAGGGACTTCTGCCTCTCAGCACCTATGAGACAGTTGTCTGGATTGTTCCACAGAGATGCTCAAGAAAGAAGGCCTCCCATACCCAACCTGACTGGGGTAGCCACCCCACCCCCCACCCCGACCATTCCCTCGGGGAAGCTCCCTTTCTAAGACAACTCTACCCTCTGGGCCCCAACAGCGAGGATGTGTGTCAGTGACAGAAGTTAGGGAAGGCATTCCTGGCATACAGAGGTGGACAATTGGGGCTTCTAATGATGACGAGGACAGTAAAAGCCACACTGGTGGTTTGGGGGTGTTTGGAATCTTTCGGCAAGGTCAAAAGTCCAACGAACCAACCCACATACACCTGAGCCAGAGAAGCAGAGACGATTTGAGTTCATCTATGTTAGGTTCTTCCATAATAACTGTATATTGAATAAAGTTTAAAAGGTCAATCCCAGGGCGCCAGGGTGGCTCAGTCGGTTAAGCATCTGACTCCTGATTTGGGCTCAGATTGCAATCTCACGGTTCCTGAGTTGGAGCCCCGCGTCTGGCTCTGTGCTGACAACATGGAGCCTGCTTGGGATTCTCTCTCTTCTCTCTCTGCCCCTCCCCACTTGCTCTCTCTCTCAAAATAAATACATAAACTTAAAAAAAAACCCACATAAATCCTATCATGCTTTTCTAGTGTTGATTTTAGCGACAGTTATGAAGTTTCAGGTCTGCAGCAGAACATTGATCTTAAAAAAGCTACCTTGGGTTTGGGTGACCTGTACCGTGAGGCAGCTGTGCCTTACCTGGTGGACTCAGGAGAAGAGCAGGCCTTCTGGGAACCACCATCCAGGCTCGGCTCAGGACTCACCTACACTTGAGGCTTGTGGGGGCCAAGCTGCTCTGGGGACCCCCTCTGTCCCTCCTCTGGTTAAATGGAGCATTGAACTTGCCCCCTCCCCTCCCCTCCCCCTCTCAGGCTCTGCATCCTTGGTTGGAGAGCCCTGAGGGCAGAGATGGGCACCTTCTGGACCCTAGCCTTGCTCTAGGATGGAGAGGCTCTCCCTCCCACCTGGGGACACAGGCCAGTGTCCTGGTTTCTAAGTTGGCTGGAGCTTTCTCCCTTGTCAGAGATGCAACTGAGCTACCAGTGAGGGGCCTGGGAGCACAGGGCAGGGCAGCTAAGCAAGGAGAGGCCCTATCGCTGTTGGAACCCACGGGTTTCTGGATGCATGAACTGCCTGGCGTGATAGCCAGCCTAGGGGGATTCTGTGGTGGTGGGCAGCAGAGAGTGGTGGACAGCAAACATAGGCTTTGGTGTTAGATCTTAGGGTAAATGTATCTTACCGGCTGTGTGACTTTGGGCAGGTTACTGAACTCTCTGAGCTGAGTTTTACTGTGTGAGCGGATTAAATGAGTCCCCCACATAGTGCAGGGTGCCCTACAGACATTGGTTCCTGTACGCTTCCTCCTCCCCCAGAGTCTGCCTCCCCAGCAAGCTGGGCACATCCCCTGGGAGCCCCCCAGCTACCATGTCCTCCCATAAAAATGCAAAATCAGAGTCAGTCCCCAGAGTGCTGAGCCTCCTGCCCCCACTGTGTCTGAGGCCAAGGGACAAGGGAGAGAGCAAGCGGCCTTTGCCTCTGGACATTTCCTCCTCATTAAGCTCACATGTCACCCCGTCCCTGCAGTTCCCCATCACACAGGCAGGAGAGGGCCGCATCCTGAGAGGTCTTCACATTTCCTCTTCTCCCTCTAGCCTCTCCCCACCCTCACCTCCGAGATCTGCAAGCCCCTGGCAGAGACAGGGAGTGCCACACCAGCAGAGCCCTGAGGCCACAGGGGCCTAGCTGGCAGGGTCCCAGTGGAGTCCTGGGCCCTGTTGGAGAAGAAGGACCTCTGCTTCTTCTGGTATCCCATGAGGATGATGGAGTCTGCCCCTGATGGGGTTATCAGTCTGATCACAGAAGCCTCTCTCCAGCCAGCTGTGCCAGGTTCCCATGGAATGTAAGCGCAGGTGGGTTTGGCCTTCTAGCAAGAGTTTGGGACTGGTTCCGGGCTGGAACTTAAGGCTAAGTCTTAACAGCTGTCCATGAGGCTAGACTTGGGTGAGTCCCCTGCGATGGCTGTGGATTCCCCTGTGCTTTCCAAAACGTGCTTCCTAATCTAGGTATTAGCACAGCTGTGACCTCAGCATGAGCTTGTTCCAAGCTGGAGGCTGGGCTGTTGTTTGTTGTGCAGCCACTGGGTGGCAGTGTGAAGCACTTTCCTACCCGCAGCTTCTGGCCGCTCCATTCCTTGCAGGAGGTATTCTCACACTTGTGTGTGCACCAGAATCACGTGTTAGAACATTTTTGCCCTGCCTCTTACTAGCTGCATGACTTTGGGCGGGTTACCAATCTTTCTGAGCTGATTTTCTGATTCAGCAGGTCGAAGGCAGGGCTGAGAATTTGCATCCCTAACAAATTCCAAGGTGATAGGGCTGCTGCTGTTCAGGGGACAGTTCGAGGGGCTGAGAGCTCTCCCAGATCCCTGGGAGCCCAGTGGCCTGGGATCAGACTCTCTGATTTCAGGAAGCAGGTGGACATGGCCACAGCTCTCCTCCCTGGAAGAGGAGGAGACACGGCTGACACGGCTCTCCCCCCACTCCCCCCTCCCCCAACATCTTTTGTCACTGAATCCCTAGAGCACCTCTCCACCACAGCCCTCAGTGGCCAAACAATGAACCTCTCTCCAAAGACAGGAGTTCAATAGAGGGTAGGTGCCATTGGAGAGAGAACAGGAATTGGAGGAAAGTAACTGGAGAAGGTCAGAGAGGAAGGAGAAGGAGGAGGGAGTCTGCACACACAGTGGTCCCAGACTCATCTCAGATGGGCTAACCACCAGGGGTGCAGGGGGCCTGAGATCAGGAGGCAGACCTGGCTGGCTAAGAAGACCCCTGGAGGCCAGACCCCAGAGGCTCCCTCATGCACTTCTTCCTGGCCCCTATCCCAGGCTCTTTGCAGCATGTGACTGATTTCTGGCCAGTGGAATGGGGGTAAGTGATCATTCCCCACCTGGCCTACAAAGGCCTTCCTTGTGGTCTCCAGTCTCTCAGTGCATGTGCCACTTGGAGGTGAAAGCCCTGGGCTTCCTTGAGGGTGACGGAGCCCCTGACATCCCACGTGATTGCATGGAACGGGGCGCCCCGCCCCCCTCCCCACGCCAGTAGACTTTCCATGACCAAAGCATCAACTCCTACTGAAGGAAGGCGCTGAGATTTCAGGATTTCCCTGTTACAACAGCTAGCATTCTCTTGACCCGTGTATCAGAGGCCCGCCCTGACGGGAAATGAGAAAGACAGCAGATGCCGCCACCGCATACAACCTTGCTGGTCTCTCCGTGAGCTTGATCAGAACAAGCACACACAACATCCCCTGCTCTAGGTCAGTAATAGTCACCACCTGTTGAAGGTTACCAGGTGCCAGACACTGCTTTGTCTCCACTAACTCATTTACTCCTCACACCAATGTGAAAGGTAGTATTATAATAAATCCCTATTTTGAAGGTGCAGACGTGAGGTGGGCGACTGGGGAGCTGGTAGGTATGCTGTCCCGGTCACATGGTGATAGCCTCTGGCAAGAGGCGGGGCCGCGATCTGAACCCAGGATGTCTGTCTATAGCCCACACACTCCAAACTATGCTATGTGCTCCCCCCAAAGACTCAAGGCCCAGTCCCCAGCTGTAAGGAGCTTAAGCTGAATTGGAAAGACCTGAGGTATACTTGGGAGTGTGAATCTGGGGTTGGGGAGCAGAAGATTTCTGCCCCTACGGTTGCTGGCTGTGATATTGTGATCTATAATAGGAAATATGTATCTGGTCTACGTCACTGTCACTGTTTCTGGCACAGGAGTCCTAAAACCCTTGGAATTTCCTGTGATAAGAGTGATAAAGTGTCTTTGGTTATGTTAATGAGAGACTTTTGGAAATTACCGAAGGATGGGGACTGGTTGCCAGGGGAACAGACCGCATGATTAGAAGGCTAGAACTTTTGGTTTCACCACCACCTCCCCCCCCCCCACACACCTACCTCTGGGAAGGGAAGCGGGGTTTGAGGTTGAATCAGTAGCCAATGGCCAGCGATTTAATCAATCACACCTATGTAATGAAGCCTCCATAAAACCCCAAAACCTGTCTGAGAGTTTCAGACACCGTGGAGATTCAGGGAGAGCATCGTCCTTGGAGAAGGCGAGGAAGCTCCAAACCCCTTCCCCAGACCTTCCCCCAGGCATCTCTTTCATTTGATTGTTCCTGAGTTATGTCCTTTTATAATAAATGGTAATCTAGTAACTAAAATGTTTCTCTGAGTTGTGAACCGCTGTAACAAATTAATCAAACCCAAGCAGGGCATCATGGGAACCTCTGATTTAGAGCCAGTTGGTCAGAAGTACAGGGCATGACCTGGACCTGCCACTGGTATCCAAAGTGGGGGTGGGAGGGGTAGTCTGTAGGACTGAGCCTTCAACCTCCAGGATCTGACCCTATCTCCAGGTAGGTACTATCAGAGCTGAGTTAAATTGTAGCACACCCCGCTGGTGTCTGAGATGCCTGGTGGTGTTGGTCACCACCCCCCCACCCACACATACACACACATGTTAGAATTGGGAGCCAGAACTGAGTTGCTAAACGCAGAGGCTGATGACCCCACAGTTGAAGAGGAAGGAGGAAAGGAAGATGAGAATAACGCAACAAGGACAGATCCCCAGTAACCTTAGTTACTCAGTTCAATGACGTAATGAGTCAGTTTGGGGAACTCTGTGTGAAACGCCCGATTCTCAAACTTCCCTTCCCTTCTGGCTCTCTGCATCATTCTGCACCCTCCTTTTTAGCTTTGTGGTTTCAGATCCGTCCCAAGAGTTGAACACAGGAAAGGGTCTATTCGCTGTTGTATCTCCAGCACCTAGAACAGTGCCAGGCACATAGTAGGGGCTCAGTAAATACTCCTGGAATGAATGAAGGGTGCAAGAAACACATCTGGCTAGAACCTGGCAGCAAGAGCCTCTCCACTTGGGAGTCTCAAATCATGGAATCTTATGGGCAGAGGAACTCTTAAGAGACCATTTGGTCCAAGCCTTGCTTCTCCTGAGGACTGCCTCAGGAGAATCATCTTCTCTGTCCTTTCTTTAAAGACTTAATGAATGGCAAGGCTGAATGAGACCTTTAGAGACCGTCTAGCCCTGAGGGTCTCAAACTTGGCTGTGTGCACTATTCCAGGCTGTGGAATACTGATACCTGGACCCACTCCCAAAGATTCCAATTTCACTGGTCTGGGCTGCAGCACCCCCCAGGTGGTTCTCATGTGCGGGGGAGGTTTAGAACTAGGGATCCAGTCCAGCCCCTCATTTTATGAACCAAGCCTCAGAAAGGTGGGGGCTGGGGGGGGGGGATGCTTAGGATTACCCAGCCAGTTCTCAGCAGAGCTGAGCCCCAAATCCAATGACTGCTGTTCTCTACTCCAAACGCATTGCCATCGTCTTTACCAAAAATTCATTTAGGACCTCCTGGCTCTTGGGGCGGAAAGCTCCTCCCAAGGTCACACCTTTGAAACCCTTGTTCTGGCCAGAGTGGATTTAGATTGGATCCAGAGTTTCAGTGTAGCTCCAAACACAGCTTCACTCTTACCTCCTTCCCGGTTCTGTGCTGTCCTTCTTTTATAACCACACCCCAGGCTTCCTGGGGAGTCTCCAGCACACCTCCCCTAGAGCGCCTCTAATTCCCCTCCCCTTGCCTGGCCAGTTCATTTCTGCTCTTTCTTCCTCCACCTCCGCTGCCTTGAACCCACTCATTCTTTTGCTGGCCAAGGTCCTCCCCAGAGCATCCACCCCCACTGAGCTGCTCCCCAGGAAGACCTGAAAGGAAGTGAGTTCTGACTCCTTCTTTTGTATCCTTCTCATTGGAGACTCCCCCCCAGCTCTGCAAAGGGAGGCTGCCTTCCCTCCTCCCCAGGATCTGGCTCACAGGCAAACAACTATCTTGAGTCACAGCCTTGGAACACACATAATCTGCTCTCATTTATTTAAAAAAAAACAAACCGAAACAAACAAACAAAAAACCCAAACACCAGTAGCCAACAAAAAAAAAACCCCACAAAAAAACACTGATAAAGGCTCTGGTGGAAGATGATCCAGAGTAGATAAACAGTTCCTTAATCAGTGGGGCAGTAAATAAACCCCTTTCTTGTTGGGGGGGGGGTCCTCCCGGAGAGTATTTTGGGCAGTCTGGAGAGTTTTTAACCCTCACTCGCCCCAACTAAAAATGGCCCTACTGGAATTTTTACAGGCGGCTATTAAGCCTGAGTAGAACTTTCAGAGCGTTAGTACAAACGCTCTTACTAATTATGCCTCCAAACCGCTGGAGAGCTGTTTGGGGAGGCTGTTTTGTTCCTGGCTTCCAGGCACGGAATCTCTGGTTCCTGTCCCTCCCAGCCATGCTCCTGGGCTCTCCAGGAGGCTCTCCAGAGGCCCTCTGCTGCCTTTCACAACTCAGCCAGTTCCATTTCAGGCACCTTACAGCCGCTGAAGCCACCAGACTCCTATCTGTAAGGAGCTCAAACACCTAACACTGAGGCACCTGACGATGTATGGAAAGCACTCAGCGCTTCTCTGAGCCCCACGGAAGAATTCACGATTGGCCAGTTGCCTCCTCACGCACAATCTTATTTAATCCTTCCAGAGCTCCTGTGATGTAGGTGTTTTGGGGCCAATTTTCAGAAAAGGGAATGGGCCCAGGGTCACATGGCTCAGCTGAGTTTATGTAGTGCTCTTTGCACTGACTATGCCTTAAAACATTTCTGGATCGTGGTGGTACTCACTTTCCTAAAAGCAGGGGGCTAAGAGTCTGCACACGGGAGGGAATATTGCCAAAGGCAGAGAGTCATGGCCAAGTGAAGAGGGAGGAGGTGAAAAGTGTGTAGAAAAATCATCCAGTCCAGAACGGGGCAAACTGGACATTGTATGCCAAACACAGCCCATTGCTATGTCTTAATTAGCCTGCACTCTGTTTCATGATGGAATGTGGGGGAAATTGTATTTCCTAAAAAGATCCAGATTTCCAAGTCTGTCTTGAAAAACCGTAGATCTGAGGGGCACCTGGGTGGCTTAGTCGGTTGAGCATGCGACTTTGGCTCAGGTCATGATCTCACAGTTCATGAGTTCGAGCCCTTCATCGGGCTCTCTGCTGGCAGCACAGAGTCTGGAACCTGCTTCAGATTCTGGGTCTCCCTCTCTCTCTGTCCCTTCTCCGCTCGCACCCTGTCCCTCTCTGTCTCTCAAATAAACATCTAAAAAATAGAACAAAGCACCTGTAGATCCGAGCACACCAGCCATTTAGCCAACAAGTTGTTGAAGCTGGCAGGCAGCTGGCCTCTCTAAAGGGCCTGCCCTCTTCAGTTTGTAACAGCCCCTCTCAGCCAGCTTCCCCTCTTTCTGTTATCTGCCTGTGCCCTGTTGACATTTGAGTTTATGGCCCCTGATCTGTTTCTACCTACCTGCTTCTTACGAGAGAAGCAGGACCCTGAGAGGTGAAGGGACCCAAAGTCAAAGGCAAATGGGGTGACCTTAAGAAAACCACCTCGCTTCCCTATGCTGCAATTTCCTCATCTATAAAGTGAGAATAATACTGACAGTGCCTGTCTCAGGTCAGCTCCGGCTGCCATAATAAAACCCTACAGACCAGGGGACTTAAACCACAGACATCCATTTTCTCACAGTTCTGGAAACGGGAATAACCAAGGTGCCAGCAAATTCGGTTTCTGGTGAGAGTTCCCTTCCTGGTCTTATAGACTGCGGCCCTTTGCTGTGTCCTCACATGGCCTTTCCTCAGTGTGAGTGCTGGGGGGGGGGGCGTGGGCAAACTCTGTGGTATCTCTCCTTATGAGGACACGAACCCTATCAGATCAGAGCCCCCCACCCTTATGAGCTCATTTAACCTTAATTACTTCCTTAGAGGCCCCATCTCTGAATAAAGGCACATTGGAGGAAAGGGCTTTAGCCTATGAATTTAGGGTGACACAACCATTCAGTCCCTAACAACACCCACTTCCTAGGGGTGTTGGGTGAGGGTGGAGTGAGCACATGCTTGAAAAGCACTCAGAGCAGCGGCTGGCGCGTAGTACATTTTCAGTAAATATGAGCAGTCATGTGACGACACCATCAAGAGGGTGGGCTTCCTCTAGCTTTCCGTAGTGCTTCTTCTGCCAAAAGATATGTCACCGTGGGCACCCACCAGGCTCCCCAGACAGCTGTCATCTTTCATAAGGCCAGGGAGAGTGTTACAATGAAGAAAGGAAGACGGGTTGGCACATTTCTAATGCTGACCCCTTTCCTCAAATGGGATACTCAGGAAGCACCCAGGGAGATGGTCAACGACAGACACCTCAGTGCTCTCCTCAGGGAAAGTCCACCCACCTCCCCACACAGCGCTGGGCTCACATTCTTTCTCCAGCACATCCGGCAAGACGTTCAGCCTCTGGATCCATGAATGCCTGGTTTTCCCATGTGTGTTGTCTTTGTTACATCTTACCTGTCCTTGCCTTTCACCTCCATGAGTGCGAAATTTCCCGGAAAGCACTGGGGCCCCTGCCTGGGTCCCAAAGACGGTCAGCAGTCATCTTCTGTTTGCCCTCAACCCACTTCCGCTCTGCTGTCTGCCCAGGAGGATGCCGTCGGCTCTTCTTTCTGCCTCTTGCTCTCACTGGGCTCCTTCAGGTCCAGGGCAGGTAACAGCCCCGGGGTTCCTCGTCATCCTTGATGGTTCCCCTCGTCTTGTCGGTGCCTCGGTGTACAGGGCTTAAACCTTCTTGAGAGTTCCACCTGTGTCCTGCTTGCCCCTGATGGATACAGGAGGAAGCCGATCTGCACGTAGTTTTTCAGGGGACAGAACAGACATCTGAGCCCAGAAAAACTGCTCAGTGGCCAGGCGTGATAGATTATGCGCTCCGCCTTTTCAGGGAGGATTGCCCAATCCCAATTACCAAGAATATTCATAATATATATCTTGAGACATTCACTAAATACCAAGATGTGGCTACGTGCCTCACCCAGGATGTTACAGGCAGAGCTAAGATTAGCAGGTGGGGTGACCTTCATATCACATGGGTTCCTGGACCTTCAGAAGCTCCCTAGTGCAGCTCCTGTATGACCTCAATCATGTGCCTCCATATTCATCAGCTTTAGGTCTCATTTGTCAGCTGGGCAGACCTGGGTCAGCGTGTTCCCATTTTCCTTTGGGACAGAAAGCCTCCCTCTCCTTCTCTCTCTGTCTCTGTCTCTGTCTCTCTCTATATATATATGTATATTTAATGTTTACTTATTTTTGAGAGAGAGAAAGAATGCAAGTGGGGCAGACTGAGAGGGAGACACAGAATCCAAAGCAGGCTCCAGGCTCTGAGCTGTTAGCACTGGGCCCAACACGGGGCTTGAACTCATGAACTGTGAGATCATGATCTGCCTGAAGTTGGATGCTTAACTGACTGAGCCACCCAGGCACCCCAGAAAGGCTATATTGTAAAACTTACTTCATTTTCATCTTCCTGAAGTACCCCAAAATCAAAAAGAGAGCTTTCTCATATAGCCCAACCATCCCACAGCATCGAGCAACTGCTCCTCTCTGTGTGGATCCCAGGAAAACCCCACAAAGGCCAAATCCAATTATTTGCGAGACGGCTGCTGCTACAGAGTGAATATTTGTGTCCCTCCAAAATTCATTCATGAAATCCTAGCCCCCGATGTGATGGTATTAGGAGGTGGGGCCTTTGGGAGCTGATGGGGTCATAAGGGTGGAGCCCTCATGGATGGGATCAGCATCCTTATAGAAGAGGTCCCAGGGAGCTCCCTTTTGCTTTGACCACATGAGGACATGGTAAGAAGATGGTCATCGATGAGCCAGGAAGAGGGTCCTCGCCAGCGCCTTGATGTTGGACTTCCCAACCTCTGGAACTGTGAGAAGTGAATGTTTGTTGTTTAAAAGCAAAGAAGTTTTTGTTAAGGGGTAGGCACAGAGCCTTCAAATGCACTGTTCAGAAGGGGACAACAGGTTTCTTCTCTGAAAGCTGCCATTGTGAGAGAAGACAGTAATTTTACAGCAGATGATTCTCTTATTCTCTGGGTGAAAAGTAGCTGTAATCCAAGAAAGTCTTAAATTTCTGCTCCCTCTGGCCAAATGTCCTCAAAGGACCTTAGAACCGTAAACCTGGCCGGAAGGACCATTGTCCAGGGCCCCCGCTGCTACCAGTGGATTATTTAGGCCCCAGTGTGGTTCTTTCCCTGGTGGCTCCCCTGGTCTCATTCATTCTGTTTCTAATTCTCCTCCATGCTCCCTGCCCTCTGGCACCCCCTCTCCAGGGGATAAGTTAGAAAAATAAATAAGCCTGAAATTCAAAGGACGTCCCTTAGAATTTTGAAGCATCAGGACAGTTAAACTTTTTGGTCATCAAGACATCTACGAATTGTCTGTGATTACCATTGGAATCTATGTTCTTCTTGCTATTAAAAAAAAGAGAGAGAGAAAAGAAGAGAAAGAAAAAGAAAAGTAGCTGATCAAGTGAATCGAAGTGTAATTCTCAGTTCTGACACTTACTAATTGTATCGTCTTGTGCAAGTTCCCCAACCTTTTAAAACTCCAGCTGTTTCCTTTGTAACATGGAAATAATTAACACCTATCTCACAGGCTTATTATAGTAGACATTTACTGTGTTTTCAAGGGTTGTTCAGTCCCCCTCCTTCAAAAAATTTTTTCATTGGAAATGATTTCAAACTTAACAGAAAAGTGGCGAGTATCATAGTGCAAAGAACGTCCACATACCCTCTACCCGGATTCATCTACTGTTAACATCTTGCCTTATTTCCTCTATCATTTTCTCTCTGCACACATGCAAGTGCGCAGTGGTTTTTTTTCTGGACCACTTGAAAGTAAGTGGCCCTTCCCCCTCTATACCACAGTGTGTATTTCCTAAGAATAAGAATCAGGATAGTCCCTATTCATCACTGTAGTTCAGTTTATCAACTTCAGTAAAGTTAATATAGATGTAATACTTTTATCTAATTGAACATCTATATTACTATTTTGTCACTTGATCCAATAATAACATTTACACTGTTTTTTTCCCTGCAGGTCAAGGTGCAGTTTAAAAAAAAAAAAAGTTTATTCATTTATTTTGAGAAAGAGAAAGAGCAGGGGAAGGTCAGAGAGAGAGAGAGAGAGAGGAAGAGAGAGGATCCCAAGTAGGCTCCCGAATGTCAGCAAGCCCCGATGCAGGGCTTTATCTCACTATGACATCATGACTTGAGCCAAAACCAAGAGTCAGGCACTTAACCAACTGAGCCACCCAAGCGCCCCCTCAAGATGTAGTTTGGATCAAGTGTCACATTTGGTTGTCATGTCTCTTTGGTCTTCTTTAATATGGAACATTTCTACTGACTTTCTTTGTCATTTATTACACTGACAGTTTAAAATATATACAGTTTTAAAAACAGAACTTTCCTTATTTTGGATGGGTCCAACACTCTTTCATGATTAGATTCATCTTATGGATTTAGAAAGACTGAGCTCCCATCAATACCTCTAACTCCAATTCTCCCCCCAGGCTCCTTCCTTATTTCTCCCCATTCCGTGTTTGCATGCTCCCTCTTCATAGTGAAAACACCAATATCAGGGCATTAACTCATTTGCTTAATCCTATCAGACATCTCAAATAGTTTCAGAATTGTGCAGCCTCTTTTGGGCACTCTGGTTACGTCTGGGGAATTTCCCACCATGTGAATCTTCTTTCTCTAAGATAAAATCTGGAAAACTCCCTAATTGTTTTTTGCAGGGAGGGCACAAACAGGTGATCTGAGTTCCACCAGTCAGATTCACTACATTCAATCAACATGCTATATTGATTCCCAACAAGACGGGGAGGACATAGGCTAAACACTAACATCCACTGTTGCACTAAACATCCATTTTGCTGGTGAGAGTGGGTGAATAGTCTGGATTTGAGGATTTTACCCTTTTTCCAAGAAAGATACAAATCCCTTCAGTTACGAAGCTCCCTTCAAGGTTGTGGCCAGTTGCAATCGTCTAGAAGCTCTTAGGGAAGAGAGTCAATGAGTAGAGCTATAGTCTGCTTGATTCAAGCTACTATAGCTGGTCCTAAGGCCGTAGTTGATATCATCATCTCCCTTCTCCATTACCTTTTCTAGACGTCCCTCACTCTTGCCCAACACTTCAGCTGGTTTATCTGGATTGGGTCATCTTCATTTGTGGGAGAAGGTCTTGAAGTTCTTCATGGAACTACCCTTATTGAATTGTAACTGCTATCACTGCAAAATTATTACTTTACCAGGAGCTGTGAATCCCTTGGGTTCCCTGCAATCCAGGAGAAGCCATCCAAACCTCTCGGGGTAATTCGAATTACTATACTTTAACTCCTTTCTTTTTGCCTGTGGCCTGAAGTGGCCGGGGAGCAGTCACAGCTTCCAGATCAGTGGAACCTGCACCCTGGCAGAGCCTTCTCCCTGGAAACCAGAACCTCTCACATAACAGAGTCCAAAGTGTCAGGGACAAAGAGCACAAATCTCCTCAAGTGGGTCACTGGCTGCAATGGTGGAAGGTGCCACTTCTACCATGTCCACCTCTGTCCTTCGGTTCCTGAATTCATCCTTTTTAGCTCTTAAGGATCAGTACCATATATTGGTCATTAGCTCAAAGCGTATTAGAACCTGGAGGGCTGTGCCATAACTCTGCAAAGTGTTGTACCTTAGCTTTGCCTTAACTGAGTTTCAATGGGTTTTTTTATTATATTATCAGGTCAGCTGTTTCTGGGTATGGGATCCATGGTAAGACCAGTAGGCCATGCTCATGAGCCCATTGTTGCCCCATCTTTCACCATCAGATGGGTCTGTTGTTCTGAGGAAATGTTGGATAAGGTAACATGTCAATGGATAAGGTATTCTGGAAGCTCTCAGATGGTGATACTATCTGAAGCCCCGTGGGCAGGGAAGGCAAACCCATTTATGGTGTTTATATTGATTGGGGTAAAGTCAAGTCACTGCCTCCTCCAGGGTAGAAGGTCCATATTAATTTACCGGCCCCCAGCTGGCTATCTGAGGAATGCTGTGAGACAGAGCACTTGGTATCAGTCTTTGCAGTTGGCCAGCTGGGCTCACTCAGCAGTGGCAATAGCTTTGAGCCAGATTTGGCTTAGATTTGGAAATCAGGTGAGGGTCTATGATTCTTTGCCTTCTGCTCCCCAGCATTTTTTCTGATTATACAAATCAAGCAATAGCCTAAGTGACGGCTCATCTATCCCCCCCTTGGTAGGGTGGTTATCAATTTGGGATGGTCCTGGTGTATACCACTTGTCCCCATGTCATTACTCCTAGTGTACTTTTTCACTCTCAAAAATAGCTCGACGTGGAAAATAAATCATATGCATACCCCTCCCTTAGGAACACCATGACCTATTAGCCAGCATTATGAGTCCATGTAGAGAAAGTGACCCTGAGCGCTCCTCTACCTTGCTGTCCGTTGTGGTAAGTATGTTCACCTTTTCCTTTATGATTAAGTGCTCCCACCTCACCTCTGCAATTCTGGGATTTTTGTCATCTTCACAAATAGTAGGCAGCCTAGTTACACAGCACCCTCCTCACTACCATCCACCTTGGACTACAAGGACAGCCACTACCAACTGCCTCCATACCAGCGCATTCTTTATGGCCTTAGTGTGGGGAGTGTCTTCCGGTCTGGCCCAGGAACTAGTCAGGTGGTGGGTTCTGGAGCCATACTGAATTAACCCTTCTAATATTCCCTCCTTCCTGACTCTTCTGATGCCTTCTTCAACACCACACAAGGAAGTCTGCTTTCTCTACTTTGCTTATTGTTGAGACCAGGCTTCAGAGATCCATCCAAGCAAACATGGGGATTAGGACAAGCTCTAGGCATCCTTGCTAAAGCATGAAATGTGGAGTTCTTTTTTTTTTTTTTTTAACATTTACCTTTGAGAGACAGAGAGAGACACAGAGCACAAGCGGGGGAGGGGCAGAGAGAGAGGGAGACACAGAATCTGAAGCGGGCTCTAGCTTCAGGCTCTGAGCTATCAGTACAGAGCCCGACGTGGGGCTTGAACCCACGAACCGTGAGATCATGACCTGAGCCGAAGTCGGATGCTTAACCGACTGAGCCACCCAGACGCCCCTAAATGCTTAGTTTTGTATGAGTATCCCCAAATCAGTGAGTTCTCCTCATTGAGCTTCTCCCTCCCATCCCCAAATATAATATCTTCAAGATCCACACGTTTCCACAGTTCCTGCCAGTGCACATTAGCCAAGCCCTACAATATCTTTGGCAGGTATGATTTTCATCCCTGGAGCAGGGTTTCTTTTTTTTTTTCTTTTTCTTAAGTTTATTTATTTTTGAGAGAGATAGAGAGCGCACAGATGTGTGATCTGGAGAGGGGCAGAGAAAGCAGGAGAGAGAGAGAGAGAGAGAGAGAGAGAGAGAGAGAGAGAGAGAGAGAATCCCAAGCATGCTATGTGCTGTCAGCATGAGATCATGACCTGAGTCAAATCAAGAATTGGATGCTTAACCAACCGAGCCACCCAGGTGCTCCTGGAACGGGGCTTCTTCTTTCCACTGTGGGCTGTGCCACCACTTGACTCTGGATATTGGTGGAGGCAATAAGTGGTCTTGAGGCGAACATGCCATGGAGAGCCGCGGGGGGTGGGGGTGGGGTCTTCTCTGGGCAGGAGCATTCACAAGGGACTTGAAGGGTCAAGATACCCACCCACTGAGACATCTCTATTCCAGGATTCTGGGTCCCCCTCTTTCCCTATCAGGGCTCTGACTTTGACGTGGAAGCCTGTGAAGGTCACGTATTAGTACCCTTTGCAGTTCTGCTATCATGTGATCAGGTCCTGGGCTTGATTGGAAGAGTCTATCCTGTGGTTGCAGGAAATAAGACTCTCTCTTAAAGCTGCCATGGAGGCTCTCTGGCTTTCAGAGCATTCCGTGAGTTGGTAATTAACTGCTCTGAGCCTGTCATTTTCTGTTTCCAAGGCCTCTCACACCTTATAATTATCATTGTTTCCAAACTGATTGAGGGCCACAGCTACTTGATCTCCTCATGCCTTGCTCTCCATCCAATTGACCGCAGTTAAACACAAGTGAGAGCTGTGGAGCTCTTGCATATCGGAGCTATTACCTTCCTTCTCAGCATCAGCAAGGGATTCTAGTGATTTCAGACGGGTAGGCAATACAACCCCGAAATCCATCCCAAGCCTGTGCTTTCCAGAACCACTTGTGGAACCCATTGTTTTAGCTCAGTTTCCCTAGAAAGCAGAACCTAGAAGCAAAGGTAAATCTGACTGAGAAGGCAGCAAGAGCGAGCCAAAAGGGAAATGGAGTAGGAAAGGATGAAACGCAACACAAGGTGGTTTGTTATCATGCAGGTAACCGCTTCATGACCAGCTGCAGAGAACCTCGGAAGCTTATTCAATAGGTACGTCTGCTCAATCGCGCGGGACGGACAGCTGCAGACAGGCTATGTTGGAAAATCATGACTCGGAACAGTCCATAGAAGGGAGGAAGGAAAGAGAACTCACCTGCCCGGCTCCCTCCCATCTCCGCTTTCTCATTGATCAAAAGGCTCCCCGCAGGGAATTAATTCCTTAGGATGCATCTATCCTCTTTGATGGCTGCTTAGAAGCCACATCCTGGAGCGTGGCATTTCATGTGAGTCTCGAAGCAGTGGAAGAGTCAGAGACTGCACGTGTGGCTGGCCAGCCTGGCTGGGCAGCAGCAGCCAAGGGGGACTTGCCTGGGGCAAGTGACTAGCCAGGTCCAGGTGGCTGGACTGCACAAGTCTATAGCTGTGGAGGTAGCTGTAGAGCCAGGAGACAGGCAAGGTCTAGCTAACGTGAGGAGGCATATAAGGTGTGTTTGATATATCCCTTAATAGGCTGTTAACGTCAACAAGTGGTGGAGCCAGAAACATGATCTGTCAGGTAGGATTCTGCCTTCAGTGTCTTTGGGACCCCAGCAGCTGGCACTTGGAAAATGAGATACTCTTTGACCCGTTTTTCTGGTTCCAAACCTTCCGCTACACAGCCCTGCTATTCTGGTCATTATGTCAACAAACAGAAGAGTAGGTCAACCTCATACTCTCGGAGGTTGAGCAAATAGTCGCCACGTGTCCCTGTTCAAATCACAAGTTGGCTCTGTCCCACTGTGTGTACATATGGAAGGCTATGTCACTCTTACTAACTGCTTGAACTTTCAAAACCCAGCATCTCTCTGGCCTGAGTTCGGTGTTACGTAACCTGAAATACACAAGGACGTGAAGAATAGAGTTGGCTGGTCCACACAATAAGCACAATTCTCTAATGCTAAACAATTCTCAACAAAAGGGCCCTCTGCCTCTCAGTCCTGCACTTGGACAGCACAGTTCACTGCAGAAGCCTTCTTACCACCATTTAGGGAAAGCAGCCAAATCTCATAGCTCTCTTTATACACCGTGTCATGTGGGTCCCTACTGCACCCCACCCCCAGGGAAGAACAGAATAGACATTTGGAATATTGGAGATGAACAACAAAGGCTTTCCCCCCAGCTGTCAAGGAGTTCTGGGGTGCTGGGGGGCAGAAGCATGAACTGATAACCCTCTCTGGTCCATAGGATTTGATTCAGGTAAAGCAGGATCCAGGCCCTGGTTTAACAGGGTGATTGTACTTGTTTGGACTTGGCCTGAGTGGGACACCGGGAACTGATGCCAAGGAAGGTGAAACTTGCCAGATATTCTTCGACGTTCGCCAGCTGGTCTGATCACTTGAGCTTTGAGAGCTCAGTTTTCTCCTGAGGGATTGTGAGGTCAAATTTTCACCCTGTGCATACAGGTCTGCATCCTGAAATCCTCACCCCCCTGGATTTGAAACTCAGAGGAAGTAAGGAGAGAGCGATGGATTTGAGAGATGAGGGAGAAAAGAAGAGAGGAAGGATGTTCAAGATGAGAAAACGTCCCTCACAGAGGCACGCTTTCTTTTAATCAAGAAATGAAACCTGAGGCAATTATGTGGCGAGAAGATAAGCTTCTTCCAGTTTCCTGATTTTTTTTCAGGAGTGCTATTTCACTTGCATTATTCAGATAACTTCCTGAATTGGCCCATTTCTTGTTGTCCAGATGGACCTAAATTATTATTCTCATTGTCTAGAACCCAGGTCTCCTCCCCCTAGGCCCTGGCTGTCCACGGTACCCCAGGGCCTCTGCCCACGATCCCTCCACCATCAGTGGCTCTTTGACAACCGAATTCTTTCATTTTTTTTTTAACGTTTATTGATTTCTGAGACAGAGAGAGACAGAGCATGAGTGGGGGGAGGGGCAGAGAGAGAGGGAGACACAGAATCAGAGGCAGGCTCCAGGCTCTGAGCCGTCAGCACAGAGCCCGATGCGGGGCTCCAACTCACAAACCGTGAGATCATGACCTGAGCCAAAGTCAGTCGCTCAACCGACTGAGCCACCCAGGCACCCCAACAACAGAATTCTTAATTCCAGGTTAACTTAGAAATTGCTATCACAACTGCCTATCCTCTCAAAGCTTCCATGGAGTTTAAAGAGAAAGCATATTTGGCTAGGTTCCTAAGCGTCCCCAAAAGAAAAAGTCAGAGAATCACAGAACTTCAGAGCCAGCACAGACCTTACAGTGGGGGATCTGTTCTCTTTTTGGAAAGAGAAGTTAAGGCCCAGAACAAGCAAGTAGCTTGTCCTGGGTCACACAGCTTAGCCAAGTGACAAACCTGGACTCAGAGCCAGCCCCCAGGTCAGTAGTCTGCTGCTCTTGTCATCTCAGTTTGCTTTTCTTTTTCTTAAGAAAAAAAAAAAAAAAAAAGAAGATGCCTTTAAGGCAAAAGTGTTTCTTGGAGAGTGTGGAAAGGCTCCCACTCCCCCATCCCTCTCTCTGACCCCTTCTCTAACTCAGTAGCTATCACAGAATAGTTGGGGCCTGACTGACCTCCTGGGTTTAACTGTCACATATCAGCTTGGGCTTAGAAGGGATTTATTAATCATGACTGATGTCAGAGGGTACATGCTGTGCCCCGTTGTTGATTTTGGAAAATTTGTTTAATGTGAGATTAAAAAAAAAAAAAAAAAGATTTAATTTTGTGACAGCCCAGACTAAACCATCTGTCACTCCCTGCTAGGGGCAGGTGACTGTGTGCAGCCTTCCTCAGGGAACGAAGTTCTAAGGACATGCCCTCCTCTACCTCGGGGTCACTTCTTGGGTGGCTTTGTTTCTCCCCTGCTTCCCATAGG